>NC_140085.1:97535272-98135272 GCF_964237585.1 Gallinula chloropus
GAACTTCTCCAACATGAGTCCTTCCCCCAGGGTCACAGGTCCTGCCAGCAAACCTCTGGTGTAGGCTCTTCTCTCCACAGGCTGCAGATCCTGCAAGCAGCCTGCTCCACTGTGGGCTCCCCACCAGGTTACAACCTCCTTTAGGCATCCACCTGCTCCAGCGTGGGGTCCTCCATGGGCTACAGATGGATATCTGCTCCACCATTATCCTCTATGGGCTGCATGGGGACAGCCTGCTCCACCATGGTCATCTCCAGGGGCTGAAGGGGGATATCTGCTCCGGCTCCTAGAGCACCTCTTCTTCCTCCTACTTCTGCACTTAACCTTGATGACTGCAGAGTTGTTCCTCTCACATTCTCTCTTCTCCCTCAAGCTGCTGTTGCACAGCAGTTTTTTTCCCCTTCTGAACTCTGGTATCCCAGAGGCGCTGCCTCCACCACCACTGGCCAGCAGCATGTCTTACTTAAAGCCAATGCCAGATGGCTCCACAGACATGGGGAAGCTCCTGGCAGTTTCTCATAGAATCCACCCTTGCTTTTACTTGGTAAAATCAGTTTCCAGAAAGATACATTTCTTGGGTGGGAAGCAACAGCTGAACAGTAGAGTCTGCTGATTGTTATCTGGTTTTGGTGTCTATTCATTTATTTTCAGATTGTGATACCATCTTGATGGGAAGGCATCAACACTTATTTCACTGCATAGTTTTTCATAAAAAGATATTTGCTAAATTTTTCATTTCTATAATTTCAAAGGCTGGTTTCTTCACAGCCCTGAATCAGTCTAAAATGCAACAGGACTCAAAATAGAGGGAGTGTACCAGTGTTAACGAAAGAGCTTTTGTAGGTTCAAGCCACATTCCCAGAGGACTGGGCTAATGTAAAATACATCCTCTTCCTAGAGACCATGAACGTTCCTGGTAGTATTTGAAGCAGCTCATTGAGCTTGATGCATGGCATAGATCTTTCACTGTTCAGGTTATTTGCTTGGTTTTGGCTTGCTTAGTCCTACTGAACTGAAGAGACATAGGTTGCAATCAATATGCCCTTGTAAGTAAACCTTGGCAGCATAGAGCTATTAAAGTTAGCTTCTTATGCAGGATAGACCTGATGTTTTGTTAAATTAATGAGAAAAGAAAAACAGTAAGTGAAGTTCTAAAAATGCAACATGGAAAACGTTTCTTCCTGGTGGTGCAATACACTGTTTTGTTTTCCAGGCAAAATTAAATGCAAATCCAAGTCGATGCATGAAGAGCTCCATTCTACTGAGAGGTTTTCTTTCCATCAGATTTCTCATTATGAGAAAAATCTGTATTTTTACACCATGAATGTCTGCAAAATGTCATCTACGTAAGGATTGGTCCCACAACAGTAGCAAAGTCGCATGTTAAAACTGAGATGTCCGTGGAATTTCAAACTATACTCCTGTTATCTTGCAGCTTGTCGACCTGGGTTCTACAAAGCCTCTGCTGGCAACGTGAAGTGTGCCAAATGCCCACCTCACAGCTCTACCTACGAAGATGCGTCTCTGAACTGCAGGTGTGAAAAGAATTACTTTCGCTCTGAGAAAGACCCTCCATCCATGGCTTGCACCAGTGAGTAGCATCATTGTGCTCGGGGCTGTCATTCTTGCTCCTCCATCTGTATCTCAACAGCTTGCTTGCTTCCTCTCATGTCCCATTGCAGTCAGCCATCCCCTGCCTCCTCTACCTTTTCATGTGTTGGACAGGCTACCGAAAATTGGCAGGCTGGGATTACGTCTCTTTATTTTTTTGTTTTCTTCTTCTCATTCTCTGTCAGGCTCAAGGAGGAGAGCTGGGATTTGTAAATTGCCACCAATATTTACAGCCCTCAGTCCTCAACTGTACCCTGAGGGTAGTGTCTATCGATAAGAAAATATGGTCCTTGATAGCCTAGGTCTGTAGTCCAGTGAAATATTTCAGGAGCGTCTACAGGAAATAACTGGAAGA
The DNA here is from genome assembly GCF_964237585.1 of Gallinula chloropus. NCBI lineage: Eukaryota > Metazoa > Chordata > Aves > Gruiformes > Rallidae > Gallinula > Gallinula chloropus. The sequence continues at coordinate 97,537,239 of NC_140085.1, forward strand.
TTTTGGTTATGTATGGCTTTGACTTCTGAGTTTGTGCGGCCTTGTTCCTCCCATTGTAGAGCACCACGGAAAATCTCATCCCTCTGATTTTTTTGTTTCCTTTCATAGGACCGCCATCTGCTCCAAGAAACGTTATCTCTAACATCAATGAGACCTCTGTTATCCTGGACTGGAGCTGGCCTCTTGACACTGGGGGTCGGAAGGATGTCACTTTCAACATCATTTGCAAAAAATGTGGAGGAAATACGAAGATATGTGAGCCGTGCAGTGACAATGTGCGATTCTTACCCCGTCAGACTGGACTCACCAACACCACAGTGACTGTAGTGGACCTTTTGGCACATACCAATTACACTTTTGAGATTGATGCAGTCAACGGGGTGTCTGACTTGAGTACACTTTCCAGGCAATTTGCTGCTGTCAGCATCACAACCAATCAGGCCGGTGAGTCTCCTTCTGATTACCCTTTCTTTCTTCAGAACTGCTGAGATGTGTGCACCTTTGTCTCCTTTCCCTGTTCTTCAGGAGTTAGGCAGCCTGCTTGTGTTCTGGGGCAGCTAGTCGGCTTGTGCACGCTGCTAGAAGTAAAAGCAGCAACAAACCCAGTGGCGGCTGCTGTCGAAGGACCTGGCAGCGTGACTGTTATGATTAACTCCCAGTCCCCAGTTAATAGACTCTAATAGCAGGCTCGTATGATTCCTTAGCCAGAATGTGTTTTATTAATAAAACCAGATTTTAATAAAACACTCATTTCAATAATCTCCAACATAAATTACTGTAGTAATCTTAGTGATTAATTTTGATTAAATAGAAGTGAAAAAATGCTTTGATGTTAGACACATAAAAAGCTAACATTAAATTAGAGAGGTTTAAAACGCTGCCTTTTTTTCCTTTTTTCTTTTTTTTTTCTTTTTTTTTCTTTTTTTTTTCCCCTTTCTTTACATGTTGTCTCAGCAACTCTGAGTTATTGCCAACACGATAGGGGTGCGGAGCTGAATACTGAAGTAGGTCCTGGTGCTGTAGCTGATAGTGTGCAAAGGGACTGCTCTACTTCTGTGGAGATTCATTAAAGTCACCAAGGCCCCATGCGAGCGCAGCAGTGTGCCCTGACTCTGGGATCAGAGCTTTTCTACCATTTGTTTCTCATTTGACAGTGTTTCACTTACTGGAAAGAGGTGAAGACTCTAGACTCTTCTCCAGTGTTTGTTAGGTATCATTTGTTATGGGGCAATGTTTGCCAGTGAAGAGAAGGACTAGAATTTGAAATTTCTGTAGTTCTGCTCCATGTGACTCACCATCAGGAAGCTTTGCACTGAAAACATGCGTGTGTGCAGTGTCTTCTCCCACCTTCTCCCATCCCGCTCCCCATCCCCAAAAAGCCAACATTTCTATCTTCCTCAAGGCATGAACCAAGTTAAAATCGTTCTGAGGAGGTGTTCTCCTACTGAGCTATATCACTGCCATGTTTTTCACTGTAGAGGGTATATCTCTTCTCCTCAGATCAGCTTCTAGTGGGAGGCATAAAAATCTGGGAACAGACTGTTTCCTGACAGCAGTCACTCCATTTCCAAATGCTCTGGGGGACTCTCTGACTATGCAGTAGGCAGGCAGAGGTGACTCTACCCAGCTGAAGCATCTTCACATGATCTCTTTCTCATTTAGGCGTTAACTTCAGCTCTGAAACATGCACTTCATGTCCATTCCAAACAATTGGCCACTGTTATAGTTACATTTCTTGGATATTTGCGTCAGCGACTCGAGCAGCCTTTCTTGAGTTGCTCTCTTTTCTTCTGTTGTTTCTTTTTGTTTGTGGTTTTTTTATATCAGAGATATTGCCTTTTAGCCTGTTCATCACTGTAGCAGTCAGAAATCACCTCAAAACGCTCTTTTTAGAATGAACTCTCTAGGCTCAGTGAAAGGTACTTCTCTGCAGAGGTCTCCTGCTTTGCAGTGTGCTTCCCCTGCTGCCCAGCTCTGGCTGCCCTTGCACCATGGTGCAAGGTGGATTTTTATTTTGTTCTGGCACGCACGGTTCCTGTGATGTGGCAGAGTCAGTGCATTTCTGGCGAGAGCAGCTTTGTTCAATGCAGCCCACAGGGTGCTTAAGCAATTTGTCTGTTTTCTACTTTTATACATAGCCTGTTTCTTTAAGTACATTTAAGCGGTGTGGGTCACTAAGGCTTAATTGTGCTTATCCCTTCATCGTGCGGATTGGTGTACTATATTAGAGTTCCCCTAGAAGTTCTGCAAGTTGGTAAAATTGGACCTTAAATATATATATGTCATCTTTTATAGCATAATTAGAAAATGCAATTTGTTTTACATTCCCTTCCTGGTTAGATCACAAAAGCTTAGATCATCCAAAGCTTATTTTTAGCTAATGTCATACTTAAACACCTGGGCGGAGGGTGGGGGAGGACGTCTGAAGATCTTAGATTACATTATAATTAAAGGTTTAACTGGGGAATGTTTCAGAAAAGCTTTAAAGCACCACAGAGCTAAATGTGGAAGAGACCAAAAGACTCCAGAAGCCAGTCGTGACTCCAGGGCTGCTATTTGTGTTGTCTGACTTTGGGCAGGTTCCTTCAAGGACAGAGGAATCCACCAGTTGGATAAAACTTTGGTTAAACGACCAAGCTCTGATGCACTCAAGGTGGTAGGAGAGGTGTATTTCTTTGTGGGGTGGGAGGGATGTGTATGTGTTCTTCTGTGGGTGGCACAGTTCAGTATGGTTGGCCTAATCTTGGGGATCCCGAACCCCGGGCAAGGCAGCAGAAGAAACAATGTCAGTTAGTAGGCTGTGAGTTTTGGAGACAGGATTGAAGTATCAAAGATTCATCCTTACAACCTGGATCTCATCAGTTTCTCCTGAATCCAATCTACTTCATTTCTGCCTACTCTGATTTGAGAGGCCTGTTCCCTTGCAACAGATATGATGAAGTTGCAGGTTTAATAATGGGTTGTCAGTGTCCACATGCTTTTTTCAAGCACTGTCAGGGCTTGTCCCAGCTAAGTGAAAACTGTTCTACAGAACAGGGACCCATAAGGATCATCAAGTCCAGCTCCTGGCTCCACACAGGGCCAACCAAGTCAGAGCATGGGACTGAGCATATAGTCCAGACGCTTCTTGAACTCAACCAAGCTCGATCCTGGGACTGCTTCCTTGGGGAGCCTGTTCCAGTGCCCGACCATCCTCTCAGTAAAGAACCTTTTCCTGATACCCACCCTAAACCTCCCCTGTCCCACTCCCTCGGGTTCTATCACTGGTTGCCAAAGAGAGGAGATGAGTGCCTGACCCTTTTCTTCCCCTTGTCAGGAAGCCATAGACCACAATGAGGTTTCCCCTCAGCCTCCCCTCCTCCAGGCTGAACAAACCAAGGGACTTCAGCCTCTCCTCTTAAGTCTTCCCCTCCAGACCCTTCACCATCCTTGTCCGTCCTCTGGGCACTCTCCAATAGTTTTGTGGTCCTCTTGTGCTGTGCACCCAAAACTGCACACAGTACTCAAGGTGAGGTCACACTAGCACAGTGTAGAGTGGGACAGTCACCTCCCTGGACTGGCTGGCAATGTTGTGCTTGAGGTACCCCCAGGATACGGTTGGCCTTCCTGGCTGCCTGGGCACACTGCTGTCTCATGTTTCACTTGCTGTCAACCAAGACCCCCAAATCCCTCTCAGCATTGCTGGTCTCCAGCATCTGATCCCCCAGGCTGGATGTGCAGCCAGGGTTGCCCCTTCCCAGGTGAAGAATTTGGCACTTGTCCTTCTTAAGCTTCATTGAGTTGGTGACTGCCCAGCTCTCTGGTCTGTCCAGGCCTCTCTGTAAGGTTTCTTCACTTTCAGTGGTGTCAACAGCTCCTCCCAATTTGGTGTCATCTTCAGATTTACTGAAGACACCCTCTAGTCCTGAGTCCAGGTCATTTATGAAAATATTAAAAAGAACTGGTCCTTAAATGGAATGCTGGGGTACCCCACTAGTGACCGTAATGTTGCTGAAAAATTTGCTGATAACCGTTACAGTGACTCTGAGTGTTACAGTCTGTAACTAATGATCTCAATAAGATTTTCCTGGAGAATTTTCAAACCTGGTCTAGAAGTTAAGGACTGGTGTGTTTTCTTGTCACTTGTGAGGTTTGAAATATCCAGACGGATTCTGCTGGTGCTGTGAATGCAAGGAAGGTAATTCATTGTACAGGACAGAACTCCTGTAAAGCCAAGATCCAGTCCCCAGAACTGAAGCATTTGGGAAAGTGAATTGTTTTTTTCTTCCAACTCTCTGGCTTGAGTTTTGCTGCCCTTTCATTGCACTTTGTTTTCCTGCCCTTCCAGTGAAGGTTAATGAGCAGTTGTCACTTTAAAGAAAAAAAAAAAAAGAGATCTCTTGCAAAGTGTAGCCAGACAGGTATGACACTGAACTATCTCTGATTCCCTTATGTCTTTGGTGTGGAAGTAGAAGAGCAAGGGCACACATTTCTATTTAATTTAATTTGTCAATCATCCTCTTTGCACAGTAATACATGCTTTCAGATGCTGCTTGAGACAGCTTCCTCTGAATTACGTTCAACCACTTTGCTGCTGCCCGAAGAGAGCTCTCACCTCCCGTCAATATGTTGTTGTACCACGCAGATGTAATCTCCTAATAACCCCCATCAGCCCCGTTTACAGAGGGTCACTGGCTGCTCCAGGAAAGGACGTGGAGTTCGGTACCCCTGGAGGTGGCATCCTGATTGTGAGTGGGCCACACAGAGAGGCTGATGGCTCTACCGCACCGCCTGGCTTGTCCTGAGCCTGGGCAGGTGTCTGGGCACCAATTCCCTAGGTTTGCTGGGGTTTCTGACCACGGTTTATGGGCTTTTTTACAATCCATTTGCCTGTAAAAATGGGAAATTTGCCTGTTCCTTGGAACTTTGTAAGTAACCCGAAGGGAAAAGACATCCAGTCCAAGTCAGGGCAGTTCTGCATTTACTGTCTTCAGGCTGTAGCAAGCGGAAAACTCCCACTGGAGGTTTTAAATGAAAATAGGATGTGAAATTCGCTGAGGAAAGACTAATATTTAGTAGGGATAACAGAATCATGCTACTGGATAATCAGTTTAAAAAAATAAAAAGAAGGATGAGGTATTCAATGCAAAATACTGCCATTAGGTCAGGGACAATTATGGATTGAATGTGTTTTGTAGAGATTCTGTGAGAAAGTAACAGTTTTTCTGCCTTATCACTGTTTTTATGACATCACACACAGTCAGGCAGGTAGTAGTTGCTTATCAGGATTCCTGAGTGAGAATATTAATATTTTAACCAAGGACCTAATTGACTCTTCTGCAAAAGAAGGCTCCAGGGGGCACCCTATAGCAGCCTTCCAATACCTGAACGGTGCCTATAAGAAAGCTGGGGAACATCTGTTCATGAGGACTTGTAGCAATAGGATGAGGGGTAATGGTTTTAAACTCAAAAAGGGGAGATTTACATTGGATATTAGGAAAAAATTCTTCAATATGAGGGTAGTAGATCACTGTAACAGGATCCCCAGAGGGGTAGTGGAGGCCCCATCCCTGGAGATATTCAAGGTCAGGCTTGATGGTTGATGAGCAATCTGATTTAGTGAAGATGTCCTTGCTTACTGTAGGGGGGTTGGACAAGATGACCTCTAAAGGTCCCTTCTAGCCTAATAGATTCTGTGATTCTATTCTATGACTTCTTTAGAGAAGACAAAGACAACTTTCAAAACATGCAGAAATCTGTATCATTAGCAGATGCTGATCTGTCAAATAGGTCTTAGGAAACCTTGGCCACCCTGCTGGTATCCTAGCACAGAATGCCACCCCCATCCTTTCCTCCCAAGAGATCCGATGTGAAGGTTCCCCATACAAGAAGTGGTTCTGTTTTAACTAAATTCTGTTTGCTTAGCTTTGGGTTTTTTTCATATACTTGAATGAATACTTTGTATTCATTAGTTCTAGCAACTCTAAATTCATGCAAGTAATATGATAGTGACACAACTAATAAGTAATAAGCACACTTCTCGCTGTATTTATGGTGTAAAACAAAACAAAAACTGAAAACATCCTCCACTTATTGAAACTTGGGGAAGTCCCAAGATGAGCAGTAACAAAACATGCTTTATTTCTGAAGGGAGCTGCACTTCCCATCGAACAAATAAATGTGGTGCCTCTGACTGCAATCCATATAAGCATACACCTCATGATAAAGAGTTATTTAACTGCTTAAGAGCTAAGTCAGAACTACCATTTGCTGGCCAGTACCTTTGAAAGTATAGTTTTACCTAGAGAAGGTGTTAGAATTAGTTTGTAAAGCATTCTTATTCTGGGTCTGTGTCCCAAAGTTGAATAAGGAGATGCATACGATCGATACAGAACACCTCCTCAGTGGTCATGATTTTGGCCCTGTGAAAAAACTTTTGAGTCTTTGTATTTTCCTGACTTCCCAGCATGTAATTCTGGTGAGCTTCCTCCAGCACACTATTTGCAATATCAGCTTTTAGCATTCCTGAGCTGAGTACCTCCTGCACTGGAGAGGACTAATCCCGTGGGTCCAGCATATGCTGGAAAGCAGCTTTGCAGAAAAGGACCTGGGGGTCCTGGTGGAGTATCTGGGGCTGCAGTAGGAAGAGCATTACCAGCAGGTTGAGGGAGGTGATCCTTTCCCTGTACTCAGCAATGGCCACACCTGAAGTGCTGTGTCCAGCTTAGTCCCTGCCCAGTACAAGAGGGATGTGGATATATAGAGGCAAGGCCGGTAAAAGGGTTACTGAAGTGGTTAAGGGAGGGCACTGTCTGTCATACAAGGAAAGACTGAGAGGGATGGGACTGCTGGCCTGGGGGAGGGAGGAGGCTCAGGTGGATCCTTTCCATGTATTTAAAGGTATAATGGGGGGTGTAATGAAAGCAGAGTGAGGTTCTTCTCAGTGACCGGACAAGAGGCAATGGTCACAAACTGACATACAAGGAATTCTGTTTAAATACAGGAGAAAAACATTTTTACTCTAAGGGTGATTGAGCACTGGAACAGGTAGCCCAAAGAGACTGTGGCATCTCCGTCTTTGGAGGTATTCAAAACCTGCCTGATCAAGATCCTGAGTCACCTGCTCTAGCTGACCCTGCTGAACACAAGGGTTGGGCCAGGTGATCTGCAGGGGCTCCTTTCCACCTCTGTCCACGTCCAATGGTTGTTTGCAAAGAGGACAGAGTCACTGGAAGAAGACAAGGTAAGGTACTGATCACTAATTACTGTCCTCTTTTAACCCTCATCTTTCATCCGTGGAGCCAGGCTGTTTCAATTAAATTTGGGGGAGTAAACTCCTCTTACACTTGGGTTGGAGAGAGAGCACATTTATGGGTGCAGAGGGGCTGTACCCCTGCTTCAAAGAAATTCAGAAGAGTCTTGGTGAATCATTTTATTATTATTATTCAGCAATGGTAACCTCAAATCTAACACAGCACATAAACTTTATGCATACCTGAAGATGGGAAACTTCAGTAGGATTGTGTTCTTTTACAGAGACTTTGATGGCCAGAGATTTGATTTAGCTAAATTGTCTGTGGGTTACTGGCTCCTCCCCAAGATTTTTCATCAGAAAGCCTTACAGGATCCAGTCCAAATCATCAGTGTGTTGTATAGCATTATTGTATGCTGTGGTACTATAGCAAACAGCATGGTACTCTCCCTTGGATTCAGAAAGGAGTAAACTGAGACTTACTTTCCACTAGCTAGCTTTCCCCATGTGACTATCAGGATGCCTGATTGCGGGGGGGGGGGGGGGGGGGAGATGGGGGGCAGGGAAGGGGTTTTAAGTCACATGCAAGCATTTCAGCTAAACTACTGCAAACCTCTGCGTGGCCACACTTTTGTTACTCTAAGAATTAGTTTTTTCCTACTTCTTCATGTTAAACTAATTTGGGTTCTCTGAAGGAAGAGTGCCTGTTTTGGGATTTTAACTGATCCAAACAAACCCATTTATAAACAAGTTTGCATTACACCAGTGCAGTTTTGGTATGGAGACAGATAATTTATGTTTGGAGAAGTCTTTGGGCTTCCTAGCTGTAAGGAGTGTGCAAGCTATAGAATAGTATCTGTTGTCCCAAGAGAGCTCCTCTACAGTGTTATCTTTAATTTCTGTGTACCATATTCAAATGGTCCTGAGTCACCATCTAGGGTAGAAAATCCCGTTGTCCAGGTTAGACCAGAGGGGACACAGGGACAGAGCAAAGAGAATGAGCAAAATCATAAGCCCTCTGCAGGGAAGGAGGGAACAAGGGGGTTAAGTCCGTAACCCTCTTTTTGTGACAGCATTTTCCTGGATAGATCAGCTACTCCATGTCAGGCCAAATATCCCATCTCCGAACCCCAACTTTGCATGCGTGTATTCATCAGCTTTCCCCCATCTATTATTTCTGATATGATTCAGTGTTCAGGGTTCCAGAAAAATAATTCTTAGCAATGTAGTTCAGTGAAAATAATTAAATTTTCTGTATTTTTAAAATACACCTGTGCTGATACCCAAATGTTTGGGTTTGGGTTTTTTTTTTTTTAACCTCAGGTCTTTACTGCATGCCTGCTCCATAATAAAATAAGCTGTTTTCTTTTAATCACTAAAAAAACCACAGTGTAACAGCTTTAAACGTAGTTTTATGTTTGGTTAGTTCTTAAGGGCTTAAGGCCTTGTAAACTAAGGTCTCAACAGTGCAGCTGCAACTGGTGGTAGCAACTGAGTTCAGCTACATTAAGCCAATGTCAGTACTAAATAGATTCCAAAGAGTTCTCTGTGCTCACACATGTCCCAGCATCAGGAGAGGAACAAAAGGGAAATGTTGTAACAAGAGACCCCCTCAAATTCTGCCCTCTGTTCGACCCAGCTCTTCCACACAATCCATGTAGGATTCAGAGAGTTGGGAGAGAAGAAATTGGAGTCTAACGGGAGCCTCCGCTTATCTGCTGCAGAAAGAAATGCAGATGAAACACAGGAGGATTTTTGTGGGCCAAGTTCTACCTAGAGATGTCGGTCTCTTCCTAGGAACTATGGAAAGTGATTATGCTCTCAATTAAATGCCTAAACCTGTGTTTTGGTGTGTCTCCCTCCCCAATTCAGTTGGACACTTGTAAAAGGTTGAATCCTTTCTCTGCTTGGCTTTTTTCATATAGGAAACTTAAAGATAATAGCTACTGCCCCTGGATCCAACCAAGGCATCTAGACACAGCTGTAGTATAAAGAACAACAAAATCCCACATATACCCTGCTTCAGCTCAGGCTTCCCTAGAAGAGCAGTGTTACGAGTATCAGCTCTCTCCTCCTTTTATATTTTGTATTTCTAAAACCCACAAAACAGAACAATCCGTGTAGCCTGTTTAATTGCCTTGTTTAATTATTTGACCCATGCATGAAAAGGTGTAGGAAAAGTGATGAGTGCAATAGTAGCTGTGTGTATCAGGTTTGTAAATTTCCTCCATAATCCAATATCTTGCACTTTTTTTGTTTTCCTCTGAAATCACAGTGTGGTAAAAACACAATCAGATGTTTTCTTCAGGTATAAGCACACAACCCAATCTATAACATACATTGATTCAAATTTATTTTTACTCCTTTTCCTTTCTCTTTCTTAAATGTATTAGCTGTCAAATGCAGCAGTTTTGAAACACACAAGGGGTAAGTTTGTTTAAGGACGAGGTAACTGATAGGGCACTACAGAGTTTTTACAAGGGACCAGGATGAAAAGTGTTCAAAAAACCTTGGGAGCAAAACTGACCACCAAGTACAGAAATTAGCATCATTAGGAAGAGAGCCTTAAAGGGTGGACATAGCTCGTTTGTGATGTTTTAATCTACATGTGCTATTTGTTGATTGAAAATTTCAAGCTTGGGGAGAGAAGCATTTAAAACAGAAAGAATAAATACATTTTTCAGTGCCATTGTAAGCTAAGTCTCACATGGCTCCCAGGAAAAATTGTTAAAAACCTTCTCAGAACCATCTAAAATTTTAGTTGCCTGAAATCTGTGGCTTCAAGGGACTAAGTTCAGTACCAAGTTGAACACCAGGCTTTATTTCAATATGTGTCTTTGATTTCTTGCAGAAACTGTGATTCTATTTAAATGTTCATCCTTTAGTCTGTGAAGTCAGACCGCACTGTCTTCAGCAGCTTGCAAACTCTGGATGATGCTCCCTGTTTAAATAAAATCCATATTTAGAAAGGGTTGTGTTCACTTTACAATCTATATCCCAAGACAGGTCCCTTAAGTAGATCTGTCTTCTAGGAGAGACAATTTGAGAAAGCCGCAGATGTTTGGTGCATGATATATTTCTTTGTTTCCCTATGGTCCTTATAAAAAGGACAAGAAGATAGACTTATTAAAAGTGAGCTAATGACATGATGTAGGGAGTCTCTGGTTCACTGACTGTTATTACAGCTGTGCCCCATTACGTCCTGAATACCTAGGACATGCTTTGCTTTTTGAATGACATTTATCTTTTGAGTTTCAAACATTCCTGGCATAAATAAAGATTTTACGCTTTTCAAATGTGTTTTACAGTTCAGCCCAGAGGCTATTCAAGGATCATTTTAACTCAATAAAACTCCTCCTTTAGGGATATAAAAGGGAAGTGTTTTAACAATGTCACTCCATGCGTAGCCTGTTATTAGCTGGAGACGTTCTGCCTGCAAAGCCTTTCATCCCTTTTCCCCTTGAATGTCAAGGAAGCTCTGCCGAGGCTTCAAAGTCTGTGCCACAGGCTGGTCTCTTCTGAGCACACACAGCCCTCGTGTGAGCGCTCGTGACCCTAGAGAAGGTTCCCAGGTGAAGTTTGCGGCTGGGCTCGTGTTTTGTCTCTTCCAGTGCTTTTTAGCTTCCTTTCCCAGAGGCGGTGGTGAAATTGTATTCAGCCATCAGCGGGCGCTGGGTTTACTTTACTTGCTTCTATTACAGCCTTTAACATGAGGGTATGTGTGGATTCTCATTTAATATCTTTGGTTTAAAGAAAAAAAGTAGGTAAGTAGGATGCCTAAAACTCAGTTAAATAATATTCCTCAGATGTCTGGCTCTCTTTTCCTTATCTGTGCTAGCAGTCTCAGTATTGCCCAAGGGAAATAGTCTGTGTTCCTCTTGATCATAAACAAAACTATCAGCTTCACTTGCTTGTTGAAGCTTTTCCATCTGGACAATTACCAGACTGGGGACAGCTGGGGAAATTTACTTGTTTCTTTGGGTTTGGGGCCTATTCCTGCCAATGGGAATTATTAATGTAATAATTCCGTTTTGATAGCATTTCAATATAAAGCCAAACTATAGTTTTGAAGTTAAGCACCACTGCATGAAGACTGTAGTCCTCGCATAGATGTAGCGTTGGCTTTACTCACACCAACTGCGTGAGCCGATACGAGCCTGAGGACGTGCCACCCTGTTCCTGAAGACAGGTACCCCCTGAAGCCAGTACATCTTGCACACAAACAACTTCTTTTGATTAGTGCCAATTTCCCGGTGTTGCAAAGTGAGGTCCCTCAGGATTTAGACGCTTGACATCAGAAATCCTTCAAGGAAGTTGTGTCTCTGTTGCTTTTTACTCTTCTTCCAGTGTCTAATTCTGTAGCAGGAAACATATGAAGGAGTTTTCTTTCCAGCATTCCTTTTAGTAAACTATGCTTCTAGATATAAAGAAAATGTTTTAAACCAAACAAAACCAAAGGTTAATTCATCCCACAGTCCAGAAGAAAGTGAAAGGAGATGTGATAACCTTTCTAGTCATTTCAATCAGATACTTTCCTGCCCTGGTTAACCTTTGCAAAAGCAATCCATCCAAAGCCATCTGTAAAACTGCCAAAGAATGGCAGGGCATGCAGTTAGAGAAATACTGCTCCCATTCATAGTGTCTTCTGACTAGGTTGAAAAGACTCTGACGGACCTTACTGGCAGCCAGTTCAGGACCTCTTGGTGATTACTTGAAAGAAGAGAAATACTTTGTATCATGAATTACTTATCTAAGGGCAACTGTCTTCTCCAGTTTTGGATACTGGTATTTCTAGAGATGGTTGTTCAGTGTATTATTTCTCTGGTGGGATTTCTCTCATGGAGGAAATAACTAAACTTTTGCAGAAAGGGAAAGCCTGCTCAGCACCTGACCGTTGATGTTATGGACATGGTGAATAAATGCTTCTTTCCAAAAAACTTCACACCGGGAAGCCCAAGGTTCCAACGTCCTGTAAGGTTATGTAACAAATGGGGTAGGGAAGGCAAAGCAAAACTGTTTATTTTAAACCGATATGGTCTTAAACACATTCAGTGAAAAATATGGAGCATTGTGAAGCTCCCACCATCACCAGCTCAAACAGAGAACAGAAAGAATAACATTTGTGTTACGAGTACCTTTGGGCTGAATCCTTATGAAAGCATGTCCAGTGTTTCTCTCCTCTCTGAAATAACAGCTGGGAATGCCATGGCACCGTAATTTCCAGCTTCTGAAGCGAGTGCCTTGTGCAGCCTGATACTTCCCAAACGGACATGGCATTTCCGTGATTTATTACACACGTGTTAAACATATGAGCAAGTCTAACGCTTTGTTTGCTCTGTGGAAGGCATTTGCTATCTCTTTTTATTAAAAGAGGGAGAAATGAGAACATGAATGTACAATACTTAATGAAGTTTGCTTTTAATTTAGAATTTATTTGTGAGAGTGAGAAATGATATCTGGTAATCGCTTGTCCAGTGACAGGTGCTGCCCAGAAGGTTGCCTTTTTCCGCACTTGAGAGCAAAATCAAGCAGCTGCCTTTTAGTGTAATTCCTGCTGAAGCTGCTTGTTTTCCCCTTTCCTGTTCCCTGCTGCCTTTCCTCCACGGCACCTGTGCAATGCTTGCAACCACTCTGGAGTCTATAACCACGGGCTGGAGTCTATAACCCCAGCTTCCAGGTGCCTTTGGGTACTTCTGTCATAATCCAGGCAGCCCTTCAGTCAAATAGCCACGGGCAAATCAGTCCTTAAATTGTCCTGTTTCTGGTGGAGTCACACAACACCCAGCTTTGTTTCATCCAAAGTTAGTGTTAGTCCACTTCTATTTGTCCTTAAGGTTTTGTCCTGTTTGTTTCCTTCCACGTTTTGATATGTTTCAATGCCCGGACCTTGATAGAACTCTCCCAGAAATATGGAACCTTTTCACCCACCTCGTTATGACTACCTCCTACTAGGCTCCAGCCTGGATCGGGCGTGATGGTCCTATGCACTGACATGGGCCTCTTGCCATTGGGATGGGTAGGCACCCTAATGCCTGGTCCCTGGTGACACAGAAGGTGCGTTGCGTTCTGGCTGACCAATCTCCTAATGATGTCAGAGAATCAGATGACATTTTGCAGCCCAAGTTGCAAAAATATACTGAGCCTGCTTCAGCTGAAGGTAGAGGTGCAGAAACGCAAACGGGAGTGCTGTGCTAGTTTAACTTCGTGTCCTGGAGATTAGAGGGCAAAGGACTGTGTGTCTGCACGTGCATTGAAGAGCAGGTAATTGTAACTGGAATAGGAGTGTGTAGGGTTTAGCAGGTTTCCAAACTGTTGTAAAAGTGGAACTGTTTCCTCCTCCTCCTGCCTCCTGGGAGGCACCTGGGGACCTGGTGCTGGCTGAGCCTTCTTTGAACATGCCCATGGGATCAGCCTTGCTTCAGCGCAACTGTGTAGAGGGAGGCAGCACCTGTAACTGCACATCACCGAGAAAGTAAATAGTTGCGTGATCAGAAGAGGCTTGAAATAGTGCTACCCTTGCTTTTTCTGGGCAGCCTTCTGTAATAAACCACTTGTTAGAGCACAGTTTAGACCTTGGAGTCATAAAAGATCCAAGGACAAGCATGGCGGTTCATACAGGCATCATATTAATGGGAACGTGTCATGGACATGTGATGTCATTATGCTGATTTGTTTACTCAGGACTCTGTCACAAATTGAATGCTTGATGGTAGTGGAATTATGGGGTAAACCTAAAGATAGAAAGACTGGTGGTTTACAAAATCTCTTGGTTGTTGTTGTGCCAGTAAGATGTGCACGTTGCAGCCTTGAGAGCAGTGCCAGACATCTAATGCTGGTGCCAGTGAAACTTCTCTCATGGGTCCTGACTCTGCAGATTTCACTCCAATTTTCTAGAGAAGAACCCTCCAAGCGAGAAGACGGCTTGCTCATTCAACCATTGGTATTTCCACTTTGACTTGTGTGATAGTCTGGTGGTTTGGACACCGGTCCTCTAAGAGTTACGGATTTGAAGATGGGTCCCAGTGGATCCCGTCTTCAGAGGCTGCTGATTGAATTTTCAGATTATGATCTTTATTTACTGCTCCTGTTCCACATTACCTCCTAGTGGCATCATAGACGTCAAAGACAATTTATACACTGTATCAGTTGATTGTATTAAGATGAGATAATAAAATCATCAGATTTCTAAAGAAAGAAAAGGAATAAGCTTTCTATTTATTCAGCAGTGCAAAAGAACTTTTGTTATGGGCAATACAGTCAGTTCTGCTAGCTTGGATATGTTCTTGATCACCGACTTTCAGCATAGCTTGGGATATTTCACTCCCCGATGCTGATAGCTGGTTGCAGGCACAAGCTGGAAGTGAGCAGACTGTGGTCTGTTTAGAATGAAATCCCTCCCTAAAATGTAATTTGTGATCTAGAGACCTAAGCAAGAAACAACAGGACTCTAAATATTTCAGCAGTTGTACACACATGGCTTCCCCGAGTTAATACAGAGTTCTCTCCATCACAGGACAGAGTATTTTATTCCAGTATAAATATACATCTGTAAGCCAGTCGCATATGAAAACAATAACTAAGGAATAAGGAAAAAGTCAATAAGGAGATTTATATACAGCTGCCATTAAACTGGAGGAAAACAAATGATCTGTTGGGGTCAGTTTAGCTGGGAAATCAATTTGAGCGGAGTTTTATTGTCCTCTCTGCTAGATCCTTCATGTTATTTGCTTGCACCTTTAATAGTCATGAGTGAGGAGGTTTTTACACTTGTGAGTCTAAGCTCCCTGGATCATTGCGTTTGTTGCCTTTTCAACATCCACGTTCCCAGTTGTCACAAATGCTACCTAACAACACCAAGCGCTCAAAGTACATTTCCTCTTCTAACTCTGGAGAGTTCTGAAAGTTCATATTAACTGCTTAAAGTAGTCATGAGCCAGCTACGTTGTAGTGCCAGACAAATAGTAACCACCTGATGCATAAAAATATGTGCAACTAGTGGCTATTGAGGATAAATCTCTTAATGCATGGCTGCACTAGCCAAAAGTTAATTTAAAAAAAAACCCCAAAACCAAAACAATTGTTATTGGGTGAAAAAGTTAAGAGTACTGATAAATTAATCAAGGCATCAGTAAAAGTATAAACGCGTAGAGGTATACAAGCCACAGGATTTACCTAAAACATCCACATGTAATCCAACTTCATAGTCTAAAAAAGTACTCTTTTTATGTTTTACTTTGAAATGTATGGGTTTTAAATGAGAAATCAATTTAACCTAACTTTGTGTTGGTATTGGTGTCTTAGTATAAATTTTAAAAGTCCTCTTTATCTAAAGAAGCTTCATATGCCATTTTTTTCTGACCTGTAGTGACAAAATTCTATTTCTCATGGAAGATGCAAACATTTAAAATAAGTTTTCTGACATTTTGTTCCTGCATAGTGCAACTGTCTTTTATTTTAAGAAAGGGAAACTTTGAAACTGCAAGGAAAAAAAAAAAAAAAAAAAAGATATTCTAAACATGAAGTACTTCAGTTCCTTTCTGAAGCCTGCTTCTGAATTCTGAATTCTCTCCCAGCCTCTCAGCTCCCTCTTCCTTATCCAGAACTCTAGTCCTGAAAAACATCACAACATACCTAAGTCTTTAAATACGTGTAGTCTATATAGTCTTTACATGCATCATGGGTCACGGAGATGATTTCATTGCTTAATGGCATATAATGTTAACTAATTTGAACTGCAGTTTCTCTCCTTGCTGGAATTTCAGACTTTTCCAAGTAAACAGTAAAATAGTTACAGATCTATTCGGCTGGTAAGGGAGGACTAGTTGTGCTACAGAAGAGAAGCTAAGGTGACTTCTTTGGGACAGAAATGGTTGCTCTCAGATTAACATAATTTTCTCATCTTGATGGGAATTAGTCTTTTTCTGCTTCACAAGATACATTTAAGAACACTTGAGAAAAACATCAAAAAGAAAGTCCATGCTGTTGAAATAACTATGTAGCAGAGGACACTATTTTGAACACAGTTTTCTTAAACTAGGATTCAAGGGCTACTAATGTTTTTCAAGCCTACATATCTAACACGTATAGCAAAAAAAAATAAAACAAAAAAAGAGTTAAATAAGATGTAAAACAGTCTGGATTCTTGCAGACCAGCAAAGAAAGCTTATGCCACATGCTGTGATGGATTTTTTTCATTTTATCTCATCTTGGTTAAACCAAAGGATAATTGGCATATGCTCATCAGTCAGTCACATAGAGGAATCGTTTCTGGGTGTATGCAAAGAAACAATTAAGTGAATATAGAGAGAGGTATCTTTTTTATGGGATAGCAGGCACAGCAGAAGACCCAGGCCACCTCTGCCTCTTGTCTTACAGTGGAGTCTGGTTTGGGGAAAGCCAGGTTGCTCATGGGGCTGGGATAGGACATGTGGGATGACAGGACCTCTAGGCACAGGATCCTGATGCATTTCTGTCCCCATGTATGGGGGCTGCACAAAGATTACTGTCAGGGATGCTTACATCAAGATTGCTCCTCCCTACTCTGTTTTTGTAGAAGGGGGATCCTGATGCTGAAGCCATCCCAGGAACAGCACAGTTTGGTTCTGCATGTGCATTGAAGAGCTGTGAGACTGACGTAGTGCCAAGAGAGGAACTGCAGGAAAAGGTTCTTGTGGGGGCTGTCCTTCCCAGGGCAACAGAAGTGTAGAAGGGGACCAAAATCAACTCCTGCTTGTGAAATCCGATGTGAATGCACAGAGGGGATGGGAACAGCAGGAAAATTATTAAATCTGTGCTCAAATTTTACGTCTTTTTCTTTTTTTCTTTTTTTAACATCCTGTGTACTTCAAAATTAAAATGCTCAGGTGATATGAGATGCTTTCACAAGCTCATAAAAGCATGCTATAAACGATTACAAATTGCTACAAATGTTTATCTTCCTCTCTGAACGCTAGTAGTGTGGTTTATCTTCCAGAAATAAACAGTTGGCCTCTGACGTACCTGAAGACACCGTTCCTTTATGCAATGCAGATTAGTGCCTTAGAACCAGGTGACCTTTGTAATCAATGTTGTTAGAGTAAGACGGTGGTCTTAACAGACTTGGAAAACAGAACTTCTGTAATTTGGAGGCTCGGTAGCTGTTGGAGCAGCCTGGCATGCAGTGCTGGGCCGCAGAACTTGAATGTCTTCTGTGCATGGGATTAAACGTGCCTGAAACTTTGTGGTCCTCATAGTTATCCATCTCTCCTCCATTTAAACATGCAGTGGGATGCTGTCTCTTCCAAAAACTCTGTATGCATAATTTCTAAACAGCTATGGGAACCCCAGGGATTGGAAAAGGTATATGAATGTTTTATAATGTTATTGATATCTGCAGAGCAGACACTTTTCTAATAAACTGCTGTGAGATAAGTTAATGGTAGCATCTGTGGAGATGCGTGTAAATGAGCTCGAAATAATTAATACTGTGTTAGAAGAAAGCTTTTTTTAAAGCACATCTGTATCGGAGCGTGTAGGATTTTTTCAGCCTGCCCTGAGAATGCGTTATAGCACAAATTACCATAATTTATTAGGGGAAAAGCCATTTCTGTTAATCATATATTAATTATTCATAAAATGTGTATTAATGTTACCTTAATGGGAAGTGTTACCAGCTGGGGTACTGGGCTTGGCAATCTATTCACATACAAAAAAAGATGAATAGCTTGGCTTAGAAAGAAGACATAAAAATGATTTACAAGAACATAAAAGCAGCAAGCATGGGTGTATGAGTTAACATCGAGCCAGCTAGGGGAGAGCAGTCCAGCCAGCTACCCACTTTGTGTTTTGGCTGTAGTGCTGGTTTGTGCCTGGGTGGAATTCAAGTGGAATTACTGAAGGATGTTCTTTATGAACCAGTCCTGGGTACCTTGTCCTACCGCTTTCCAGCTCTTCCACGGGCATAGATCTGGTGGGTCTGAGTAAAATAGAAAGAGATACTGTCCCATTCTATTGTAAAAACAAAGAAACAACTCCACACACACCAAATAAAACAGTAAAACCTGCTCCAATGTCTAATTTAAATTCAGGATAAATTCTTTGTCCTGGAGGCGAGGGGGGGAAAAAAAGGATTTTTGCAACTTTCTAATCTTCTCAGAAATATATTGTGGGCCATTTGACGTGAAAATGTTTCGCAGAGGATGTGTTTCAACCCAGAATGAATGTGGAAGTGTGTGTGTACCTATGTGTATATGTCTGTGCTGGTGTACGTAGCTTTCTAGATTACAAGATCCCCATTTAAAGGAGGATGTCAGCATTTAGATTATTACTGAAGACTAGAAAGTATGTTTTGGTGGAAGTTTAGCAAAATAGAACTCAGAATGAATTTTCCAAAATTTATTTTAATTAAAACTTCTTTTCTGGCTTCTAAAAGATTTCTTGTCAGGATGAAAACCCAAAGAGAAAGGGTACTGGCCAGCTTATGCAAATGCCTAGTGCCTGCGAAGTTTTATACGAACAGTAAAAGCCTTGTAGGATTCAGATGAAATGAAATTGTTTAGATCAGCTCGAGTCTTTTTATTAGGATAACACAATGTTGAACTTATAAACACATTTGGTTTACATGTTAAGATAAAAGACTGTTTATTGGCAAAAGATTTCTTTTTAAAAAAAAAAAAATGACTGTTACGACCTTTAATGTGTGATCTGTAAGTTATCATCTGATGAATTTTGGCCAAAACCATAGAAGAGAAGCATTTGGAGCAGGAAGCTAACCCAAAAGAAGTAGAAAAAATAATTTTAAAAATTGTGTAGCTTTCAGTGAGTCCAGGAAACCTAGGCCTGGTCTTGGAACAGCACGTAGAGCTGGGTGGTCTAAAACTGAACCGATGATCAAGAATTTTATGCAATTATGATTTTTTCTCTGTAACGTCGATAGTGCTTCCAAGTTGTGGGTGGCGGGTGAGTCTGTGGCACGCAATCGATTGTCATGCCTAACTCTGATTAATGCAGATCAGAAATGAGGTTATTTTGTATTTTAGACTTTTTTTTCTTCAAATTTCACTTTCAAAGAAATGTGGTAACGGGTAAGCATATATGGGAGTAATTTGTATCTGGAGAGCTTACCAAATAGTGTTATAGAAGAGGCTGTATTTTGCAGTGTGCTGATGGTTATTACTAGCCATGAATACCGGGAGCTCATGTATGTAATGCATCCCAGCACCGCTTTATGCTTGCAATGAAAATGTTACCAGAGTTCTGCAGGGTCTGGTAATGATAAAACTTCAGCATTATAACAAATAGGTAGCATTGTTGGGGGGTTCTTTTCCCCAGTATTTTAGTCTATTGAATGTATTTCATTGCTTGCACTGTAGTAGCAGATCAAAACCATCTGCTGCCTTGCCACTAGCCCTCCAGTCTGACAGAAAGTCTCAGTTCATTCTCCTTGAGGCCAGTATGCTTTAAGGCATGTGTACCAGGACTATAATCCAGCTGCTGAATGTTGATACATGTCCAGACCTATGCTCCTGAGTCTTTTAAATGGAAACAATGGTCTTTGCCAAGGATTGGAACAGAGATAAACTCAGTTTGCTTTTCTCTCTTCCCCCCTCCCCGCACCCCCTTTGCAGCTCCATCCCCTATCACAGTCATAAGGAAGGACAGGACATCCAGGAACAGTGTGTCTCTGTCTTGGCAAGAACCTGAACATCCGAATGGGATCATCTTGGACTACGAGGTCAAATACTATGAAAAGGTGGGAAGAAAGATTGAAGGGGAGGTTTTTGTGCTAGTAATACTGTAATGAAATAACTGCATCCTTGTTGAGAGAGACACCCTTGTTCACTCGCTGTCCATTTCCATGGCATGGAAGGGGTGAAACTGTTCAAATTTTGGCACAGAGAATGTCAAGAAAATATGGCTTGACATTGTTTAGTTGTGGTGTTTACCAGGTTCATCCCCGAACACATCAGAACAAATCTAGAAAGTAAGGCAGACAAGCTGTATTTTTTTTTTATTTTTTCTCTCGAGTGCAGTTTGCTTGCTCAGATCTATCATGCTGTCAGGGCCTGTATGTTTATTTGTCAGTATCTGTGTGCTGCTGCTTCCCTGTGGCACAAGCATCTTTTACTCGACAATTTTTTGGAAGAGATGGGTGATCCTTTGGGGTGATTTGTACTAGGAAAGTTCCTACTTTTCATGAATAACTTAATTCTTCATGAATTGTGTGGTAATGACTGCAAACCAAAGGAAATCTCCCCTTAAGTGTGCTCTGCTTTTTACTGAAATTTTCTTGTATTTACAACTGTTGATTTCTACATCCTATCTAGATCTGTATTTATGAAAAAAGAAATCTTCGTAACAGAATAGGGGTTTTTAGTAAAACTTACTAGTAGAATTGAAAAGGCCATAAATTGTTGTGAAGATTATGAAGAATGACATTATCCATTTTTAGATTGATCAGAGAGACAATTTGATAGAATATGTTGCTACTGAAGTTGACAAAATTTGAATAAATGTCAGAAGTAATGTTTTCATTTAGCATTTATTGATGATGTTTGTATCTAGAAATCAGGCTTATATTTCATACATATCAGGGAAGGCATGGTACTAATATCCCCTTGGAAACTTTGATTAAAAAGACTCCATGGGCATTCAGTTAATCTTCAGAAAGTTTTTTCATAGAACTTAACGGTGAGACAATGTAGCATTGATTGTTCACAGCTGATCTTCAGCTGAAGAATAGGGATTGGAAGGCTGTATTCTGAAAAGACTTATTTCAATTAATACATCATCTGATTTTGAGAGGGTTTTCGTGGTGACCATTTGAACCTCCTAAGACTTTGGTCAAAATCTAAACATATGTAATGCTGATGATAAAAGGGGATAAAGAAAGCTTCCAAAACTTTTCAGTTCAGGCTTGCCTCACAGAACACTACCCTGCAGACTTTCACTGTGGGTTTTTTCTGTTAATTTTAATGAGGACAGGATCAAGTCTGGATCCTGAGGTCACACATCAGGTTGTCTTTATTTGTACATCATTGGCAGTGAAAGGATGCAGGAACTATTTGGGATCTCTTACTTCCAGTTTTTTTAAAGACAAGACAAGGCTTGGAGGATCTATTTGCCTTACAAGGAGCCTGCACCTAATAGATCGCAGAACTTTGGCCTGGTTTGCACAGACCAGTTTGTTCTCCATGAGATTAACCTGTGTTTCATATGACACCTACCTGGCTGCTCTTGCTGCTGTTGACTGTCCCGTTGTTTTCCAAGACCTGTGGCAGCCCCATTTCAGCTCCTGTCTCCCCATGTCAGCTCCAGTCTCCCCAAGTGGAAGTCCTCATTGGGCAAGTACCACAGGGCGCATGATGTAACAGGCAGCTGTGCTGTACATTGTGGCATTAGGGTGATCTCTTGGGCTTTAGTTGCTCCAGAGGGAGAAAGTTTTTCCCCTTGTGTGCATTTAATTTGTTTAGTGGGTGTATTTTGTTGTATTTGTGGGGTTTTGATGATCGTTCTATGCTGAAATTGGCTTGTTTTATTTGAGGAAATTGTCAGCTCCCAGTGTTGTTGTATGCACAGGCTAGGCATGCAGCTTCTACTCCACCCAGTATGCCCAGTCTTACAGAGCAACTGGTTGTCATAAGACAGCTTCAGAAGGCAACTGCCTTATGAGGCTGATCTTGCACATGTGTTTCTCCCCCTTGAAGTTTGCGATCGAGAGTTCATGCGCACCAGCCAGCTTGCTTAAATCAGAGACCCAACTGCTCGGCAGTGGGAGCCAGACCATTTAGAGCAAAGGGTTTAAAAAAACCCGAACAAACCCAGCCTTCTGACACCAGTGTTTTTAATGCATGTTCTGCATCCCCTCAGGGAGTCAGAAGCCTATTCCTCGGGGTTTAGGAAAGGTAACTAAGAAAAGTAAATCTGTTGTCAGGAGACTCTAATCCATTGCCCTTCTCAGGTCTGCAAATTATAGAAAATGGAAGACTACTGCACTCTGTTAGACTTACCTGAGGCCAGAGCAGCCAGTGCTGGACTGCTACTCTTCATTCCTTCTCCAAACACCTTTAGAAGATGCTGCTTTTTAGTCTGAGATCTCTAAGCAGCTCCCTCCCCACCCCCTTGCCCACTCCCTCCTGAAGAGAGAGCTTTCTTTTTAAACTGGTCCAGGCCATTTGATTTTCTGCTTCAGAAATCATCTTGATTTAGCTCATCAAAAAAAACATTGCAGTTAAGTGGCAGCTGCTAGGAAATAAAACTTCCATGGTTAGCAGTCTGGGTATTTCTCCTGGCAAGGTGTACCTGATTGCTGGTAGAGGATTTGTTTTGAGCCATTCTGGTTCCTCCTGCTTGTTTTTACTTGCCACAGTTTTGGTTTTGTTTTAATCTCAGAAACTAATAAAAGCAGCATTAATAGAGTAATACAGGTCAGCCCAATTCTGTCATACAGCTTGTCCATTCAATTATTTCTTTATTTTCTGCTTTGATAGGGTGTTCTTAAATTTCAAATAATATGGGATATTTATGGACAACTGCATGATGCCAATATTCGGGATGTTAGAATAGATTTGGAATAAAAATAGAATTCCCTGTATCTAAACTATGATGTCACCTAGTCTTTTCTATTTCATTATTGGCATAAAGTGTGTGGAAAATATTTACTTTCTGCAAGGGTAATTAATTAACCTATTAAGCTGGATTTTTTCCACCAGTGATTGCACTTGTGTAACTGAGAAATGATGTTTCTAGAGAAAATAGGAGCTACAATTTTGGGAAACTATTTTTACTTTTTTGGAATGAACCTATGGGATTTTAATACACAATATTCTGAACTAGGAGTGGCGGGTTTTCAGGCTCACTGTTTGGAAGAGAATTGTGTTTTCTGTAAAAATCTGTAGGACCTGCTTATGGGGTCCCAATTGGTATTTGTTCAAAACATTTAGAAGAAATAAAATCCTCTTTCAGAGGAATAATATGTGGAACTTCTAGGCCTTTGTTTTATGTTAAGTTGATGGTATCTTACAGCATCCCAGTTTATTCCATCTATTTAATGTTGTGGATTTTAAGTGTCTTGGCCATCAAAGTGCAGGGTTAAGGAAAGCTAGGACTTTCTTTCTTACACAAGCAGATACTTTGTTTACTCCTTGTCCTCACTCCCCTAATTATATTCTCTGGAAGGAGTATATTGTCATGCGAAGATAGAAAAAAGCCATCTACTAAATACCGCACATAAACAATTAATTGCTTTATTTAAATATGTGGGTTACAATTATGCTTACTAAATCCTGTACATTGTATTATGGTGAAGTATGCTGTGAACGATGAGTGAAATTTAATTGCAGTCCCATCTTCCTGAAATAGATTTGCCTTTGCCATCAAAGCCAACAAACAAATAATGGTATCTAGTTTGTGGTCTTTCTAAGGCTGAAAAAGTAAATTATATGCAAAAGCACTTAGTTGCTTTCAAACTCTTACTATTCTGACTTTGAGGGTTGGTAGAACACGTATACTCTGTAAGGTTTGGGAGAACCATCGAAGGGACAAACAGTTCACGGCCAGCAATAAGGGGAAGCAGTGTCGGGACTGTGGGTTCTTCCCAAAGGTGTGTAGTCTGGATGTGGCCTCTCAAGTGTATGTGCTCCCGAGGGAGAAAGAGTTCTTCCTCATTTTATATAAATACTTACCATGCTTATCTGAAAGAGGATATACTGTTCTCACTGTCACTAGTACTGCCCCTATAAATGCTTAAATGCAGCCAAAATATGTCTTTTCTAAAATATAGTTTAAAATTAGAAAATCTCATTTGTAGATGATACACTAGGAGTAGCTGGATTTGCTTCTCAGCAAAGACTGTGTCTGGTAAACTATGCAGAAATATTCAGGAAGAATATGCTTTGTGCATCCCAGTTCAGATTTATCATCAGACAGAGTGTTTGATTCAAGTTCTGCTTGGCAAAGCCTGACTCTTCTTTTTGTATATTCCTTCTGCTTATGGCAGCTACAGTGCTGTATCTCTGAAGTTTTGCTTCATCTCCAGGAAAGATAAACTTGGGCTTTTATGTGGTGTTTCACTGATTTGATTACTACTAACATAAAAAATGACTTAGAAAATATGTGTGTAAAATAAAGCTTACTATAAACTAAGATACCGTGACATCCTCCATACCATTGTTTTAAACACTTATTTTCCAAGTTCCATTGCAGATTATTAACAGACAGGGCCATGACTATATTCTCCACTGCACGTATGTATCTGCACAAGAAGGAAATGTTTGTGTTTCGTAAAAGCAGCCTGAAGTGAGATCAAAATGAATGTCCAGTCATAGCATACACAAAAGAACTTATGTTTTAAAGACAAGATTATTATGTCTTTGAAATGAAAATAGTTGCCTACATCCAGCTGAACAATGAGATAAGGAAAGCCTGCAAATTATAATACCATGCCTTTGTCAAAAATATGTAATTTTGGGTAAACCTGTTACGTCCTTAAAACATCTCCCTGTAAGTTTTCTCCACTGAATTTGGAACAGAAAATTTTTCAGTGAAGTATCAGGAAGCCACGCTGATTCCATTTTTATTCTTAGTGTGCAGTGAAGATGGGCCATAGTAAACATTTTTATAGTCATTCTTTGAAGATGAGGTCCAGCTCACTGGTTTTGATTCTGAGTGGTAACACTTAGGCACAGGCTTAGCTGCTTTTAATATTTTTTTTTTCTTTTAACCTGTGCATGATGTTCAATATTACATGGAGATTCCAACAATGTCCCTGACTATGGTGTAAATGTTTCTGTTTATATCAAAGACTGGGCAGTTGGCCTTCCATAGCACCAAAATGAACAGTTTCTGATGTCAAGCTGCTACTTTAAAACAAACCCAACTCTTTTACTCCAGTCAGCACTACAGTGCAAACACAGTAAACTGTCTCTAGTGACCTGAAGATTGTATGTTGAAGGTGAAATGGCTTTGGTAATGAGTATGCTGGGTAATTTCCAGCCTCTCTACTTGTGCATCCATGCTCTGGTGTTGTCAGAGTTAGGTGGTCAGTACGTTGCAAAATAATGCAGTGCCCTAAAACATAGTTTCTGCTTTCAGCCTGGCAGAACTAAATGTTTTTAGTGACTTTCAGAGTGTTCAAAGTAAAAGGGCAGCATATGAAGTCCCCACCCCCCCCAAATAAAAAAAAATCATCATTGTGGACCTAACCAGCTGAGATTCTCGCAGTTCCGCATGTGTATGGCTCTTGTCCAAGATTTTTACTGAGGCGGTTCCAGCTGCCATTTTTAGGAAGCCAAAAATGCTCTTTTGCTACAGGATGGCTTTAGTAAAATAAGCAGTACCTCAGGCTCCAAATGCATGCTTAGATTTTTTAGACTATGTGCTTACAATGGGACCCAGACATACTTTTATCAGAACTAGCCTTATGCACAGTGTGAAAGCGTATCCAAACTTACTGAATTGCAAAAGGTGGTCTGTTTCTTATCTTGTATTCAAAGTCGTTATGTCAGAAATGTCTGACTACGAAGCGGAGTGTAGCTGTGAGAGTGTCACCTGTAAGGGACACACACCTTGCTCTTCAGCAAAAGGCAGTAAGGCTCAACCATGCGCTCCTTTTCCAGCTGGTGAAGCCCCAGGCTCCTTTGGGAGCCACTTTGGTGGGGTATTGCCTGAATGAGGATGGACACATCAATCTCGTAGCATTCATAGTATAAGAGAAAAACGGTTACATTTGCCGGTTCGCAGAGCTGTGGCGAGGAGCCTGAGTGGTTTCTCTCCAGGCTGTTATGAAGGTAAACACTGTCTTGTAAAATGTGAGGCAGTAAAAACCGTGTCCTGCAATAGCTCTGCAGTGCCCTAGAATGTCTAAGTTGGCCTGTTACAACTTGCAGTTCAGTAAAGTAGGCAAATCTGTTTTATGGTTTTTAAACAAAGTTATGGTCTTCATTTTCTTACTGTATTACAGACTATGGGCAAAAGGATGCAAAGCCATTTAATGAAATCTTATATACTCAGCAGGTCTAGTATTTGATTTACAGCACAAGGCTGTAGGAGCTCTAATGAGTTAGGTTTCTTGCTAATCAAAACATTTTTAGCTGATTGAAAATGAATGGCTGTACAAGTATTTGTCAGGCTATAAATATTCAAAAAACATGCCAGTGCTCTCCAGATGATTTGTATTAATATTGTACTGGCAACCTCGTGTTTCTGGGGGTTTTTTAGGGTGTGGTTTTAATCTCATAATTTCTATTCCCAAAAGCAGGAACAAGAGACAAGCTACACTATTCTGAGAGCCAAAGGCACCAATGTTACCATCAGTGGCCTCAAACCCGATACCACCTATGTCTTCCAAATTCGAGCCCGAACTGCAGCGGGATACGGGACAAACAGCCGCAAGTTTGAATTTGAAACCAGTCCAGATTGTACGTATTTGCTCAATTGGTTTAATGTGACATCCTGCCCCGTTTCTGGCTGATTTGAATGGTTACTTTCACTCCTTTTCTAGTTTAGCAAATGCAACTCGTAACTATTTATGGTGTGTCATTCAAGGTAGTATTACTATATAACTTTATGCTATCATTAAACTTGAAACATGCTATAAAGAGTATGCCACGACTATCACAGATGGTATTTTCTTCCGTTCCCTACCCGACCCCTGCCACGTGCCAGAATCGATACCTGCCGAGAGAGGAAGTTTGATAGAAAACTAGACTCGCAGCCTTGTGCTGGTCCAAACGTTTGACCTGAACCCTATGGACTATAAACCCCTGCTCTGAGAGAATCACTCTTATACTGCAGGTCCATTGCACCTGTGGGTCAGTGTGTAATTCTCCATGTTGCTGCAGGGTGTAGCTGATGTCTCCTGCCTCGCCTTGAGGTGAAAATAATATTCAGAGTCTGGGAAGGACGGTTGCTCAGTTGAGCAACTGGTTAGGAAGTTTGGGTGGGTTTGGCTTCCTCCTCCTCACTGTCATTATGTTTCAGGGTAGCCTCGGGGAAGGTATTTACTGGTCTTGCGCTGCCTTTTTTTAATGCCTCGATAATAACATTATTTAACTGATGACTTTATTGGTATTTACAAATTCTGTTGCTGTATCAGGAAGACTCTTAATAGGGCTCATCATTTTAAGTGTAACTTTCCCACCATTAAGTACTATATAGTAAATCAGACCTTTTATTTGCTGGAAGCTGGAAGCGGCTTAATGCATCAAATACTCAGCCTTTGTTTAGGGACCTGATTACTGATGTAGGCTAATGCTGCATAATTGAAGACTGTTTGCTTTTTAGAAGGTAGGACCTTCACAGAAGACTTCTATCTGCTGTTCAGAGTTATAATACAACTGAAGACTGTAATTCTGACATGGTCTCTTAAGGCTTATTCATGTACTCATGATGAGGCTTTGAGACCCCATAGAGCTCCGCTAAAAGCAACAAAGCTTTAACTGAGAAGAGTAGCATAAGGCAAATGGTCTTGCATTTGGCATCGATGTGTTTTTGAGATATGTGTTTCATCCCCAATTCTTCCTCCTCCACCTCAGTTATTATTCTGGAAAGCAAATAAACTTCTTTATTAAAAAAAAAAAAAAAAAAAGTTTCAAATTGTTGTTAGGGTGGCACACAGCTTTGGCATACTGGATGAAACTGGAACTCAAGAGAGGACAGGCAGTTATACCAAGGAGAAAAAAAAAATCAGTTGCAGTGATATCAAATTTAATCATTTGAAAGTTAACAAGTTTTCTCTGTAAACTAATATTAAAAGCAATAATAAAGCAGTTGACAAAAAATGTGGAAGGTGACAGGATAGAGTCATGCACATCTCAATTGTCAGCATACAAGTTACACATATTGATGCCAGATCACATAACTTCTTTCCTGTTGCCAGGTTATCAATACTACATGAGTACAGTTGCAGGTGTGTAATAGAGTCTTCTTCCTGGGGGGTATGGCATGACTTCAGGCAGTGATGAAGGCAAACTGTCTGTTTGGTGGAGAGCAGAGGGCTAGCTTTCAGCTCACTTTGGACAACTGAAGTGTAGCGCTGAGGAGGCTAATTCTGTGATGTTCAGTGGAGTTCAGCAGGTGTCTCCTAAAGCCAGATCATCGTATCTGAAGGTGTCCCATCTCTGTATAGCAGCCTAGCGCACTGAAGCTTGAAGCTTAGGGACTGCAGGGAAGCAGCCAGCATAAGGCAGAAAACAGCCCTTCTTTTTACTATAGGCATTGATTAACCATGGATAGTCCTATCTGCTTCTGTGTGCACTGGCCTTTCACACCCTTCACAGGGGTACGTGCTGTCAGACTGAACTGGGAAGCTTAATTCATTAAAGTGCTTTTCATCACACAGAAGTGAGAGTAAGGGTAATGATTATTGACTGGCTGGGATTTCTTGCCAAGGAAAAATTCCTTACTGACTGTGACAAAATATACATATGTCGTGGTATTTGTGTTTGTATTTGGTATATCTGTTTCTGTGTAAATATCAGTTTAGAAAATCAGCAATAGCAGGAATGACTTCAGTAAATTGTCAAAGGAGGCTGCAGTCTTTTGTTTTCTCCCCTTATATTTATTCCTTTGTATTTATGTCTGATGAAAAATTACTTAGTAAATTAAATATTTGGCAGGAGACCAAAAGCTATATAGCGATGACTTAATCTGACTTTTCCCTATATGAATGTCAATTGTGATGCAATCAGTGTTTTGTGTCGGTGGGTTATTTATCTATTTTTGTGTTAACTTTCCAGCGTTCTCCATTTCCAGTGAGAACAGCCAGGTTGTAATGATTGCCATTTCAGCAGCAGTAGCCATTATTCTCCTCACAGTTGTGGTGTACGTCCTGATTGGGAGGTTAGTTCATCATCTGATTTGCACATTTACTTCCATTTCCCCTAGGGGCTTTGGTGAGCATAGCAAATTGGGTGTCATTGTGCAGTAGTAGCGTGGCTGGTTTGCACCTTCTCCTTTGTCTGCTTCCCAGGAGCTCTGAACGCTGCTTCGTGCTCGGTAATGAGCCCGCTAACTTTAGCAGCCCCAATCATGCAGCAGTTGTTAAAAAATGCTATAAACACATTCTTAGGCAATTGTAAAATTAAACTGTAGGGGTCAAAAATCAACAAATCCTCTCATTAGCCAATTTCCTCAAATTCCCTGAGAACATAACATGCCTCTATAGAGCACAGAGAATGTAAATATCATTAAACTTTCAAACAGGCATTTAATTGTGGAGGGAAAACATTTTATTCTGTTTCCACCTGCAGTTAACATATAAAATTCTTTATATTAATTTTTTTCTCTGTTTCTTATAGATTCTGTGGCTACAAGAAGTCTAAACATGGAACTGATGAGAAAAGACTACATTTTGGGAATGGCCATTGTAAGTTATGAAGGCTTTTAATGCTTCCAGATATGTTGAATTCATCCCCTAGATAACTGGTATTTTTCAATTTAAAGGAAAAAAAAAAAAAAGGAAAAAAGTCATACCTCACTTAAACCAAGGTGAAATTGGGAAGAGAATTATCTCTTCTCTTGTGGGTAAGGAGATTTTCCCCAAACAATTATTCTTTGTTTCAAATTCTTTCATCTGTGTTCAGGTTAGTAATGAGCAAAACATAGCTGTCTACTTTCAAACAATGCGTGCGGAAAGTAATATGATATTGATTCTGCTGTGCATTACTGAAATGTGGAGTTTAACTTCAGCTTCCTCATTTTCAGCTGTATAAAGTCTAAGTAGTGACTTTTTTTTCCCCCAAAGCAAAATATAAAATCAATGAAACCTGTCTTGATGACTACTGAAGGGACCATGAAAATTGCTTGCTTGACAAAGTTGGCCAACTAATAATTTAGTTTGGAATTATTCTAAGCATAGTCTGGAGTAGTTTCTTAAATGACTACAAAATTAGTGTCTCAGAAATTAATGGTTTTTTTTAATCCAGTTGTGTTTACAAACATGTTTTGTGCAAGTCCTGATTCCTCACTTGCAAGAATAAGCAGGTCGATGCTTTCTTTGGGTCCCATCAGGTACTAAGAAGAGAACCTTTCTATTGATTTACTTTGGTCTTGTGTCACAAGAACTGTATATAGTTAAGGATGCGAAACTTTACTCATCTGAAGGAATCTGGGCTGCTTTTGAAACATGTTCAAAAGCCAGACCCAAAACCTGTCTGATGTTTGTGTACGTATGTTTAATAAGGTTAGATGGCCATTTATTCATGGCTATTCTGGGTCATTTAGCTGTTCCTTGGGAAAGGAACACCACAGACCATGACCCCATACCGGAGACGTGCAGGGAAGAAGTGTTGGTTTTCTGAGCCCAGACATGGGCTCGTGGCCAGATGGGATGTCATCTCATAATGTTTCAGCTCCTTTCTTATCCTGGATCCTCTCTGCAGTGGTCATAACCCTGCAGCACTTTTCCACAGCTGAGAAGCTGCGGACTGTGGAGATGAGATCATAGTCAAAGCTCCCTCCATACCCACTTTAAAATAGAAATAAATTTGGTTTGCAGCAGAAGTAACTGAGGGGAGAAGAAGGTAATAGTTTAACATTCCTGATCAGGAGTAAACAAGGTATTACTGGGTTTTTAAAACTGCATTTTGGATATTTTTTTTTTCACCCTTAAAAGGACGAAATGCACTTTGTAAACACCAAGATGGGAAATTCCTTTTTTTCTCAGGGAATTCTTTTTGTCTAATGAGCATGCTTTAATAAGAAGCAATACTTTATCCTTGAAATGGTTTCAGCTCCAGATAAATGTCCTGCTACACCCTATAAAAAACATGTTGAACAATATATTTCTGTATCTCAGCATGTTGTAAGGTTAACATATGTGGGTTTTTTGCACACAGCAGTGGCATTGTACCATCTGCAAGAAGTGCTGTTGGTACTATTATCAGATGCCCCCCCCAATAGAATAGAATTAACATTTTAATGAGGGATTTACTTGCAGTAGTTGGAAATTAGAACTGCTTCCTAATCCCCATGACAATACGTTATCTGACTGTTCGTATTATTATTATTACTATTAAATTTGGAGCCCCTCCTTATCTCCAGAGAGCTGTGAGCGTGCGTATCCACAGTGCCTGTGCCCCTTCCCCTGTACCGTCAGGGGATATGCAAGCTGTCAGCATGGGTTTGCTTCATGCAGCCCAACAACTGCTAACCAGCTAGACTCAAAAAAAAACCCCAAAAAACTAAAAAAAAAATTAAATCTATACGGTTACATGTGGCCCATAGAATTAATGCTTCATCATCCAAATTTAATGAGGTTATAAAATAAAAGCAGCCAGTAAAAAAAGTGTCACGGACAAATAACAGGTCATAGTTTGCTCTCCTTACTCCCACACAATGGAAAGTTGCGATCGCTATTCTTAAACATGTCAGTGCTGTTAAATTCCTGTGGATTAAATTGCTTTTAATTTGGCTTTAGATATTTATGTACTGTTTTCTGAGTAGTGCCATGCTGATTCACTGCGTAGTGAGACCAGAGACGGTCTTGGCCCGGGTATTTCTCTTAGAAAATCTTGAAAATTATTTCTTGATTTTTGTGGGTATTTATCTGTTAGCATGTGTGTGTGTGTGGTGGTTGAAACTTTGTTTTAGTAAATAACAGTCTTTCTCAAAGAGTAGGAAAATAGCTCCTATGAAAAAGTAACTTCCACGGCTGTCATAAACTTTCAGCATCCTAAATACAGCAGCTGGTTTATTTCAGACAGTTTATTCTGAATTACTTTAAAAAAGGCTCCAGCCATGAACTATTCCCTGCAGCCTTATTACAAATCCTATAATATTACTTCAAAGGAGCAAAAATGTTTCACCTCCTCAGATCCTCTCCTTTTACCTTCTTTGGCTAGACCCTTTTTATTTTTTTGCTACCCTTAGGGCAATTCATGCTGTTAAAATGAAAATGTAAATTATTATGTTTGCACAGAATGAGCTGTAAAGTAGTACAGCTTAACACATGTGCATGTGTTTATTATCTGTTTTTCATGACAGAATCCAGTTACTATACAGGCTGCCCTTAATTATTGGTGTGAAGGGATTATTCTCCTTGCAGTCGCCATCACCTGATCCTGGGAACCTCTGGGGTCAGCATTAAAAAATCTGCAGCCGAAAACCCCACAGTGCAGGAGGTTTTAATTGTTGTTATTTTTATTGGGGGTACGAGGGAGCCTGTAACGTACATTCAGCATGGGCGGAAAGGAGCATTTACAAGATTTTTAACCAACAGCAATATACAGCCAATTACTTTTTGTTTTACTTGCAAGTAATTCTGTAATCATCGGGCTCTTGAAGGAAACGCAGTTGGCATTTAATGCCGCGCACACGCAGCCCTTGTGCTAAGAGCATGCCTCTTAGTTCGCATTGTTTTCGAGGCAATTAGCTGGGGAATTCAGTTTTATCATTTCTTTGTCAATTCTGAGGCAAATAAATCTCCATAAAATTGATTTTATGTATATTTTTTTTAGGTATGCTTGGGATTGTTTGACAAAACAGTGGTGTGCTCTAACTAACAGTCCAAAGGCATTTTTCCTCATCTGTGTAACCCTAGCAAAAGAAGTTTAACGATTCTAGTAGTCAACAAGTTGATGCAGTAGAATAATGCCAGCCTGGAAAGGATATTCCTGAGTGGGTTAAGGCAGTGTTTGTAGGAAAAGTTAATATCTTTTACAAGACCAGATGGTACAGTTGAGAAAAGCTGGAATACGTGTCCTGGAATGCAGGCTTTGTGTCAGAAGCAGAAAACTTCAAGCTGGGTGAAACAGTTATTTCACTTTTTGTTAACAAAACATCTTAGTGCTCTAAAATGAACACAGAGGCAGGTCCACAAGGCACTAGGTATGAGCATGAGCAGGGCCTTGAGCCAGGGAGGTGGAATGAAGCTATGCTTTGCCTTCAGCATCCTTGCTGGTGAGAAAGATTGGGAATGATAATATGTTCCCCCCACCCCCAGTCCTGGTGTAAGAAGAGATGTGGAGAGCTCAAAACTGCTGGTATAATCATTCATCCGTTTGAAGTAGCTCTTGTGCCAGGCAAAAAGAAAAATCCCTGGCAAGGAAACTGTAGAGGGGGACAAAATAGTGGCGTGGATGTTGGGGTAACTCAGCACTAGAACCAAACATTAGTAACAAAAACAGCTGGCTGATGTCCTCATAGTGAAAGAAATAAGAGAGGCGTGCATTTGTTCATGTGTAATTTTCTTATGCATGTTGGAGAGCTTAGAAAGATAAAGCTCGCGCTAATGTGCTTAATGCCAAAGAACTTTTCCAGTTGACTGTAGCATCACACGTCTGGTTTTGTGTCTCTTTCTTTGTTACCTTGAAAGGATGGATGAGATTGAGTGCACTATCAGCAAATTTGCTGATAACGCCAAGCTGTGTGGTGCAGTTGACACACTGGAGGGAAGGGATGCCATCCAGCAGGACCTTGAGAGGCTTGAGTGATGGACCCATGAGAACTCATGAAGTCCAACAAAACCAACTGCAAGGTCCTTTACATGAGTCAGGGAGTCCCAAGCACAACTGCAGGCTGAGCAGAGAATGGATTGAGAGCAGCTCTGAGAAGAAGGACATGAGGGTGTTGGTTGTTGTAAAGCTCAATGTGAGCCTGTGATGTACCCTTCCAGCCCAGAAAGCCAACTGTATCCTGGGCTGCACTGAAAACTGTCACCAGCAGGTTGAGGGAAGTGATTCTTCCTCACTACTACACTCTTGAGACCCCACCTGGAGTACTGTGTCCAGCTCTGGGGTCCCTAGTGAAAGAAAGATATGGAGCTGTTAGAGCAAGTCCAGAGGAGAGCCACAAAGACGATGAGAGGCCTGGAGCACTTCTCCTGTGAAGTCAGGTTGGGAGAGTTGGGTTTGTTCAACCTGGAGAGAAGGCTCAGAGGACTGCATATAGCAG
This sequence comes from Gallinula chloropus, assembly GCF_964237585.1. Lineage (NCBI taxonomy): Eukaryota > Metazoa > Chordata > Aves > Gruiformes > Rallidae > Gallinula > Gallinula chloropus. The sequence continues at coordinate 97,571,338 of NC_140085.1, forward strand.
CCTTGCAATACCTAAATCAGGCCTACAGGAAAGCTGGAGAGGGACTGTTTGCAAGGGCAGGGAGTGATTGGACAAGAGGTGATGGCTTTCAGTCAAAGGATGGCAGATTTAGGTTAGATATAAGGAAGAAATCCTTCCCTGTGAGGGTGGTGAGGCCCTGGAACAGGCTGCCCAGAGAAGCTTTGGCTACCCCCTCCCTGACAGTGTTCAAGGCAAAGTTGGATGGGGCTTTGGACAGTCTGATCTGGTGAAGGGTGTTCCTGCCCACAGCAGGGTCATTGGGACTAGATGGGCTTTGAGGTCCTTTCCAATCCTAACCATCTTATGATCCTATGACATGAATATAAGGCAGTATCGAAACAGAGCAAGCTGGGAGGGACGGATAGTATTTTAATATTTGAAAAGATGTTAAGTATTGGCAAGTGCAGATATATTTAAAATCAGTTTTCAGACTTCTGTGCAAAAATTACATTTGTGTGTCAGCTTTCATCCTGTATTAAAGATTCCTGGATACCCATCACAAGCAATTTGATCTGAAGAAGCAGTGTACCTTTTTCTTCTATTGATTTCTATTGTCTCATGAGCTTTCTTTAGAAGGATTAATTAAGTCTAACTAACATTTTCTCTCTGAATTTGTTTTTACACAGTAAAACTCCCAGGCCTGAGAACTTATGTAGATCCGCATACATATGAGGATCCCAATCAAGCTGTGCATGAATTTGCCAAGGAACTAGATGCTTCTAATATTTCCATTGATAAAGTAGTTGGAGCAGGTAATGACCATCAGATATACTCTTATAAAGACAGCTTTTTGCTCTATGTGCTGTTTTACATCTTTGGGTGTATACTTGTGACTTGAAAGAAAATATTCTAAAGTCTTGAAATTGTTGGTCATATTTGCAGCTGCCTTTGGTGAATACAAAAAGTTAAGGGCACACAGTGTTATTTTTCTCCCCAAAGAGAGCAGGCAGAAAGACAGTTTTTCAAAGGACACTCACCAGCCCACGCTTGGACGCAGCACTGTTGGGAGTGCAAAGAGAGTTCAGCCTCACTTCTATGTTTCTTTAAAATCTGTCAGCACAGAAAACGGCATCAACTTTGAAGATGTTTCCTTTTTTCCCCCTAAAAGGACTGTCGACTATTACACCTTGAGTGAAACCACAAACTCATTTCATACCAGTCACCACGTATCCATCAGACTGCAATGACCTTTGGTCATTGGATTGATTTTGGTCACTGCTTTGGATTTGAATTATTGATTTAGGAGGAAAGGGTTGTCTGTCTGATAACTGATTGTCTGAGCCGTACAGACGCCATAGATTGTTGGGTTTACAGAAAGCAAACTGTCGAAATGAGAAGATTATGTAGCAGGGAGTGGGATGACAGAAAGTCTCACCACATTGACTTGTCCATGTTGCAGTGCAGCATGTAGTTCCTGCTAGCATGGGTGCTGGGTCCTTGAAGTGAAGTTGAGAATTGTCTTCTCGAGTCAGAAGATCAAAGTGTTAGCTTTCCTACTCAGTTAAAGTATTTGTGAGAAGTACTATTAATTCTTAATCCATTGAAAATTGCGGCTTCTTTTATTATTGATTTTTTGCTTCTCTCTAAATTTACTATTTGAATTGAGAGAGAGACAGGCTCCTGGTGAACAGCAAAAGATTTTAATTTGGAAAGAAATGTGAAACCAAGTGACTGTACTCAGTGCATCTCCTGAATCACCCAGCAACAAGAAAGGTTATTCATCCTCTCTTACTGCAGCTGCTCAACTGCTTGCAGGAAGTTAGGTTCCTATTTTCTTCAAAGGTAGAATTTCTGTTCCTTGCTGGTTTTAATTTTGCCCCACAAGAGTGCAGTGTTCCCCATCATCTTCAGCAAAGGCAGGAAAGCTCTGCTTATTGCACATTATAGAGAATTAATATGGGGATAGAGAAGGGGGGTACCGAAAAGCAAAGTCCAAGATCAGTATGTTTCCTTATAGGTCTTTTCATGTGCTTTTGCTCACAAATGTAAGCTTGCTAAACTTGGGCTGTACGCAGTATACGAATCTAGAAAAAGATTTCATAAGGATCAATGATACATCATAGTTTATCACTCATTGTTCTGACCTATTTTTAATCAGGGTGCACATGAGACTGAGAGGCAAACCAAAAATTTGCCAAATACAGGCTCTAAAGACAGAGGAAGAGTTTTCTGAGAGGCTTCAAAAAGGGTTAGGTCCTAAAAGAGTTTAAAAATAAGTCTCTTTGCTCCACTCCACTGAAGCCGACAGTAGGTTCCTGCAGATCCTCTACACTGAAGTTTGTAATCAAGATAAAATAAAGCCATTTGTTGGAGAGACCATGACTCAGATTCACGCAGCAAAGACTCCATACGGCATTACAGTTAGTGGTTCCTGTTTGCAGTTGCCAGAGATGCCGACACAAAGAGCCAGACAGAGAAGAACAGGTGAAAGTCAGGCTATAGAGCACTGGGAGCTACCAAAATATATTCATAGCATCATTTTACACTGCTGTCACGTTCAGCACGTGGTAGCTTGTGCAGTCAGTGAGTGCCACCGAGGCTGCTTCTGCAGGAACACGTCTTTCCTCCTGAAAAGCAGAAAGGCATTTCCTGTCTCCTTCTTGTGTCAATGACTTATTTGAGTGAATGACTTGGTCTTTTCCTGCCCTTCTCCTTTAAAAATGCAAGTGTGAAGGAAATTATAAAAAGACAGTGATTTGAGAAGAAGGGATTCATTTAACTGCATTGAAGTATGACGTAAGTAATGAGACCTTCAAGTCAGGCAAGTAATCTTGATATTTTGAGGTACTTTTCCCAAGTAGTTTTTCACAGCTTTAGCTGGAATTCTCTGAGAATGGAGGGCAGCTTACATAGCTTTGAAAACAAACTCAAATGCAATAAGGAAATATTCTTGTCCAACAGAACCTCAAGTAAAAACACAAGGGATTTTAGTGGGAGGCTAAGCGTAAGAAAATTGAGGTCAGGAGCCACTTTTCCACATTTTTCTTTACAGTAATTCTTTCTTTTAAAACAAATCACTTGTTTTTATGGATCCAGTTCAGCAAACCACTTAAGAAGTTTAAATCCAATTGAATAGTAAGAGACTGCTATGGAAAGTACTTTCTTGATTTGGCCATAGATTAAGAATGTGCTTTGCTAAACATGAAAGTGAGCATTGCTTGTCTTTGAAAGATTAAGCATACTTGCAGCCTAACGTTTTGTTGATCGAAGTATGTATAAAATGTAGGGGCTACCTGTTGAGGAATGCACTGGGAGGGTTTGCAGCGTCTCAGTGAGGGCCTGAAAAGTGTTTCTGGGGTTCACAGGTTTTTTGAAACATTCAGCTTAGCTCCCTCTCCAACTCCAGGGGAGTTCTGTGCACAGCAGTACAATCATGATTTAAAGCACAGAAAAGTTAAAGCAGGAGCTAATTTCACAGAGTCATCTTTTACTTGTCCCTTGGGTCTAAATGCACAGCAAATGCCATTCACTGATGCATTAAGTAGCCTGTTTAAAAAGAAATTAAGATCTCCTGAAGAGAGATCTTTATATCATGAACAGCCCTCCTAATAATATCTGTTTGCTTGCCACATATAAATAGATGTATGAGTCCGCAGGGCAGGTTATACAATGTTTATGTGTGTAGCATAATTAAAAATAAACATTTCAGAAAGGCTTTACATGAAAAGCCATCAACCTGATCTCTTGAAATCAATGCCAGGTTTTCCACCTTCCAACTGGAACACGAGTCCTTACTCCTCCTTAAACAATACCTGATGAGATCCAGTCCATTTCTTACCGGGACCATATAAAAATGTTTTGCAGGAAAAAGATGTGGTGTAGCTGCATGTCACTGTGGTTGTTGGCCAGATAGACTTGCATAGCACCTGTACGTGAAAGAACCAAAGGGTAACGGAGTTGGGCTGCCCAGCTTTTTCCAGCAAAATCATTTTCCAAGAAAGTAAATCCATTTATATTTACAGACAGCAGTCAGTTCCATTGCTCTGAAGGGTCCTAGTCTCTTGCAGCACCCACTGGCCCCAAGGCACTTCTGGAATCTGATAAATCACCCAAGTTCTAAATTCTGCTGCCTTGGCTTAAATGGAGGTGTGTTGATGGACATTAGCCATAACCTTTTCCTTCCCAAAAGTCAAACAAATATCAGATATACGATTCTGGTCAGAAATGAAGGATTGATTGCTGGACTGCTTGCTGAAATCGTAGTGATAGTCTCTGTTAACAGTAACTGAACAATAATATTAAGAAGTTATCTTGTTACAACTTTTTGGACCATTAAAACATAAATGCAGAGTTGGACATTGCAAGATTTATATCAAGCTCTTTTTTCCTTTCCTTCTGTTTTCAAGATGTGCTCTGGTCTTCCTCTTTGTGGCATTCTGACAGTATTAAGCTGGGGTTAGTATTTGAACTGAAGCAGTGTTTGCTCTTGGTAAAATATACTAGTCATTTTGGCTTGCAGAGGTTGAATATTTGTAATTAAGGAGTCTGAACAGAATTCAACATCCATTAGTTACCAGTAATAGGTTTTAGAATTAATTTTCTGAGTTCCTGCCTGTCATGGCAGTCGGAAATACAAATAACATTAGAAACAATGGATCTAATGTAACGGCTATTTTAGTAGTGTACACGTATATAAAGATACACCCTGTTTTCCATTTTTGTAGTTATTGCATCAACACCACAGTACTGTACCTACAGGATGAAGTAGCTTAGATGTTGGTGATCCAGATACAGTGACATTCACTTCCATGTCGTTGACTCAATTCTAGTCTGGGTTAGCAACAGGATATGATACATTTGTTCAGTTTGGGTTTGGGGGATTTTTTGTTAACTTGGTTAACAGGGAAATCCTAGAAAATAAAGCTGAAAAATGACCTCAAGAGGTCATTAAGTCCACACACTTGCCCAAAATAAAACTTGTTAGGTACCAATTCTTGTCAAATGCTTAATCTTTACAGTCTCCAAGATAAAAGACTTTATAGCCTCCCTAAAAAAAAAAAAAACCAAAACCCCAAAATCCCATTTCATACTGTCCAAGGTTACTGTTAGAATTTTTTTCCTGATTTAACTGACCTTTATTGTACTTTGCAACTGTTGTTTGGCTTTCCGATTATCTACAGAAAAAGGAGTTGGTGTCCTTATTTATAACTGTAATTTTGATAAGCCAAAACTATTGTCATCTCTCTTCTCGTTCATTGTTGCATATAAATAACACTAATTCCTTGAGCTTTGAACATGGATACACAGCCCTGACTTTTACGATTCTGGTCATTGTCATCACTCCCTTTGTCATTCTGGAATTGCAGGGCCACAAATGGAGCACGGGCTCCACTGGCAGTCATTTTGGTGGCAAGGCGATGAAAGAATAATTTCAGTGTACAGATAAATGGGCTGAATGTAACATCTGAGATGTGTCCCATGTGGCATCACGTCAGAAGTCAGTGGTGAAGGGCTGTCAATCCATCATACATTTCTAAGCATTAAATCTATGAAGAGCAACATGATTAAAAAATATCTTTATCCTATTCAAAATATATTATTTCTGTTGGGGTTGGTCATTTTTAGTTGTCATGGATGTTGCTTAAGGTAAAAAGTCAGCTGCAAAGGTAAAGAAAGAATCATTGTGGGCAGATGAGCTCTTTAAAGGCATAGTGATGCTATTGCATTGAGGATTGTTACACATTAAGTTGGGAAAACCTTGTACGTAAGCAGTATAAGCACTCTTTCCATGATGTTTCCCTCACAAATAATACAAAAAATTCCCAGTTTGCATTAAAGTGATCCCAGCTAGATTTAGATTTATAGGGTTTGTTTCCAAGTCACACTTTCTGTACAGGGCCAAGAACACCCTCCAGTTTCTTGAAAGAAAAAAGCAGAACAAAGCAAAACACCTTTCTTTTCTGTCCAGTTAAAGCGTTTCCTTGTCTTTAAATATAAATAATCATATAGGGATATTCTTGCCAGGGTATTTCTCGTTTGTTTTATCTATTCTCTCTTTTTTATTGTATTTTTCACTATTTTAATTACTTTTTCATTAAAATAAGGAGACCAAAAGTTGCTACTGTTATTTTATCTCAGCTGTTCTATATGCAGGTTATGTATCATATGAAGTCTAAGATGGGGGGGTTAACAATTTAGAATAAAAAGCGAGTTTCTTAAATGTTTTTTAAGATGCTGAAACTTCCTTGTATGCTTTATGTAACCATGAGTTAAATACTGAAATTTTCAAGTCAGGCATTTTCTTCCAGCAATTTGTCAACATATTCAGTCCTTGTTCATTTGAATGCTAAGATAAATTTTACTTGTGCACTCTTCTTGGATGTTAGATAGCAAAGGATAAACCAAGTTTTATAAAAGCAAGCATGCAGTGATATCTGGTATTTTCTATTTAGGGATCTCACACAGCTTACAGTATTCATGCCAGACTGTCAGGTCCCATAGTCCCGTAGTGACAGTATATATTTGCATGATTAGATCCATCTGAATAATGATAGAACAAAGATAATCTGCGTGGATTTTTCTTTTCTTTGCAGCTGTGTAGATAAATTCTTTTGTTATGAATTATCTTGCTACTTTAATTGAAAAAAAAAAGTAAAATAATCAGGAATGTGGTAGAACTGAAGAGTATAATGTTCATAGAGATGCTTGACTGTTCTGATACTTATGCATTCGTCAGTTAGCACTACTACTATTGTCTCAAAGTGCATCAAGTGAAACAAAAAGGGAATTTTCTGGTGACATTTATGCATTCCTCTGCTCTGCAGTCATCTGGATACGCAGTGTAAATAAGTGACATTGTACAGTTTGACAGCCGGAGAATCCAAGCATGGAAATGTTAAGTAGTTGTCCAAATACCTCCTTTGGAGCTCCGGCCTGTGGCCCACCGGTAAACATCACACTACAGGGGCTCTTGCTGAATGCTAAGTCTTCTTTCTTAAATCCCTATGACATAACTACATTTCCTCTTCTGTCATTTTTCCCTTTTTTTTTCTTTTCAGGGGAATTTGGAGAAGTGTGCAGTGGGCGCCTAAAGCTGCCGTCTAAAAAGGAAATTTCAGTGGCTATCAAAACCTTGAAAGTTGGCTACACAGAAAAACAGAGAAGGGATTTCTTGGGAGAAGCAAGCATCATGGGACAGTTTGACCACCCTAATATCATTCGATTAGAGGGAGTCGTCACAAAAAGTAAGATATGTCAGGGTCATCTCTTTTGTGTGGGAAATGTCACTGGAAGCCCCTTCCACCCTAAATTATTCTATGATTGTCTGATCTTTCAACGAAGAACAAAAGCATATAAAGAATTGAATCAATTGTGAATGAAGGCTGGCAAAACCTGTGAGAATGAAGGCAAAGGCTCCGAGTATGAAAAGAGAAAATAGCTTAAGCATCAGAGAATAAAATATCCAGATAAAGTAAAAAAAAATTCACGGTGAGGGTGACAGAGTATTGGGATAGGTTGCCCAGAGAGGTTGTGGAGTCTCCTTCTCTGGAGATGTTCAAAACCTGACTGGACACATTCTTGTGTGACCTAATCAAGGGGATCCTGCTCTGGCAGGGGGATTGGACTAGATGACCTTTTGAGGTCCCTTCCAACCCCTAACCTTCTGTGATTCTGTGATCCACGTTTATGCTCTGCAGGCCCCTTCAGAAATGTTTATGCTATAACCCCATCAATATGTACCAGGCACCCTTCAGGAGAGGTAAGAGCAGAAACACATAGCTTCAGCAGCGTACTCTTGTAGTTCCTCAAAAGCAAGAAAACGATGACCCGTGTGCACTGGCCAGACCTGCACTGATGGATCCAGTGAGGAATGGTGTTGGAGGCAATTGCCCGCAGTGCAGCTGCAGGGCCCTTGCTGCCGTGATGCTTTCAGGCTGCCGAGAGCTTGAAAACCGTACCCCGGGGTAATGAGATGGGGAAAAATTGCTACAAAGTGGCCAAGAGGCTCTTGTTGATCATCTGTTAGGAGTCCTGGAGTCCGATGTCCTAAAATTTCCTAATTGCTCTGGAGCAGTATTTTCTGCTTTCAACTAAATCATTAGATTTTTCTCATTAGCACAAAGTAATGAACAGCCTACCTGGCTACAGCAGTTGATAGTAGTGTATTACAATATAAGTCCCAACTTTTTCTAGAGGGTTATCACGAGGGATAATCAGTATGTACCAGTGTGAGGTATTTTGAAGATCCTGGTCCTCTAGAGCCTCTTAGTAAAAAAATTTTACAAATTTTAAAATAACTAAAAAAAACAATATCGGGGGCTTTAAGCTGTCAATAGTAAAATTTATTGTATTTATATTTTTACTAATAGACATTTTCTAAATCTGCCTTTGCGTGTCTTATCTGGGAGTCATTTGTTGGGGGTTTTTTTTAGGCATGTTTTGCCTGTGGTAACAGATCAGCTTCTCATTGTGAGACAAAAATATAACTTGAAGCTCCATCCACTCTTGGTACCTTCCTGGAAATGCAGCATTTGAAGGAAACCTCTCCAGCTCCACTTTCATTAAGATAAGAGAAAGTTGTAGCAGACATTCCTGAATGATTGTGTCAGTCTTGGAGCTCCTACCCAGCTTTCCCAAGGCATCCACAGCAGCCTCCTAGAAGACATTCATGTCCTGCATGCTCTTCTCCTTATGGGAAGCTGGTGGGATTTGATGCTGATGATGCTGCCTCATTTAGGCAAGTTCTGGCCCTTGTTGCTTGTGCTGCTGATTGTTTTCTGCTGTAAGGTGGAAAGACAGAAATAGTAGTTGAAAAGAGATGGTCCGTGAAGTACCAAATCTGGCTTCTTGTTGTAGAGGTGAATTCAGAGACTTTCTAAATTACCATTGCAACATAAGGTAAAAAATTTAATCATCAATGTCCTACAGCAGTTATTAGGTGAGAAGTCAGTAAGATTTTATATGCGAATCACAGAATTGTCGGAGTTGGAAGGGACTTCAAGACATCATCGAGTCCAACCCCCAAAGTATTCTTAAATTCAGGAACGGTCTGAGATTTTTCTGGAGAGTGGAAAAAAATCTATAAGGATGTTTCATAGATCATCCTTGAGAACTCTGCCTCAAAGCAACTCCTTGCCATTTCAGAACTGCTTGGAATGTGCTGAGGACCTTTCCAGTTTAACAGGGTAGAAATCTACCAAATGCTTTGTTGTTAAGTAGATGGGTTTATTGGTTTTAAGGAATCTTGTTTTTAAAAATGCATGATTCGTTGTTTCACAAACATAGACAGGCATGAAAGAATGTCAGTTTACTGTAACAAATTATATGAAATAACCCACAAGAATGTCTCTAAAAATAACTAGTGGAAGGCATGTAAAACCCTACACGTTATGAAGAGATATAATTGCAATAATAATACTTCTTCTAGGTGTGACTCATGAAAGTCTATTTTGCTGATTTAAATAACAAAGAAATTATTCTTCCATTTAAGTCTCACAATCCCATTAGGAAAAGGCTGGCAGATCTGCCTGTGTAAACCCAAGTTATCTCCTGCTTTTTTAATGACACACACAGTTTGTACAGTCAGAATAACATTTGCAGTCCCAAAATTACTTGAAACACCAGCATCAGTCCGTACACAGCTGAGTAAAAGTCTATTTTGTTACATCTTGTATTCCTGTGGCACTTGAGGAAATAATTTAATTGCTGTGCACGCAGGAATTTGTGCATTCCTTTTGAATACGCATTACTAATGCTGTCTGTATTCTGTATAAGCAGCTATTAGTAAGTTTGCAACTCAGCTGTATTCGTAACAGACTGCTGTTTGGGGATTGGGGGGGGCATGGGGGTGAGTGCCAGCTGCCTATCCCAAGTAAGAAGGAGACAGCGAGCTCTCAATATTCCCAGCTGAGGTTGAGAAATGCCTCAGGGATATAACACCCTCTCCAGTTAGCTTGAATCCAGGAGTTGAGAAAACTGTTCTGCAGCTATTTGTATCTATTTTAGTGGGTAAAATTGCATGGCATATATGCAAGTAAAGGTAACAGTTTATTTGCTTTAGCATTCTGCAGGGTGATGGAAGGACAAGAAGACAGTGGGGTTTGGTGATGTTGTTTTGAAAAAGCAAATATACTGTAATGTCAACTTGGCAAGCTTTCAATTTTTTTTCAATTATAGGTATTAAATCACACTCAAAAGGGTTTGTTTATGTACAGTCAGTAGAGAGCCTGTAGAATACTGGCTGGATCACTCTCAGTACAGGTAATGGCTGATAAACAGGCAATGTCACCTTTTCCTCATTAACCTAGTTCTTTCTGACGGGTGACCCTCATAGAATCAAAGAATGGTCTGGGTTGGAAGGGATCCCAAGGGTCATACAGTTCCTGCCACAGGCAGGGCCACCAACCTCCAGGCCTGAATCTAGACAAGGGACCCAGGCAAGACCCTTAGCAAGGATTTCACTTTTCATACTAAGTTGATCTTGGGAAGCAGCTCCTAAGAACCCCAGATGTCACCATCCCTGTTAATAGGACCGTTCGGTATGAGAAGTTCTCAAGCTGGGGTGGCAGTGTGACAACCCATGGCAGTGTGAAGGAGGGGCACCCACCAGAGTGTATGTAGTCCCTTGCTTATGTGTAGAGTTGCTCCCCTGCTTCACAGTGTTTTCTGTTCTGTGTTTTCCCGCTCCACGGGTCTCCTGGGTGCGCTGCAGGCAGTAGTCTTGATAACCAGCGCACATGTTCTGCTTAGTTTACTAATAGTTTACAGCAATTTGTAGCCTGTTAGCATAATAAATTTCGGCTACACTGTTGACACAAGTTGTTATCGTGTATAAACGGCTGTGCTTTGATAAATGAATGCAGAATGTTCTATTAAAAGTGCACGGTGTTGCTTCACAGCATATGCTTCTTATTATGGACACGTGAGTGAAACCCTGCGCTTGGGGCTTTCCGAGTATGGAAGAGCAAAGCAGGGAGATGCTCTCTTAATAATGTGAAAGATGTAGCTTCTTACTCTAATTTCAGTCTTCTGATGTATCATAAAGCTGTCAGAGTTTATACAGAAACCAGGCAACTGTCTCCCTGTTTAAAAGTACGTGGATTCATCATAGAAAGTTTTGGATAGCCCCACCGGTGCACTGCCCTTTACTTGAAAGACCCAGCAGCATGTGCTGTGCTTTACCAGAAATGCCTTTGGGTTAAAGTTACACACAGAATTTAAGTTAGTTTAAGTTATGTTTTTCCTTGCACTGCCTGTTCTTGCTAACAGGTTTGTTTTGGTTTTTTTTTGAGAGAGAAAGAGAGAGATTTTACATTGCTAGGCCTTTTATCTGTACCATATCCTATATAATTCAAGATTAATGTTTTGGATAAAGAGTTTGTTCCTACTAGTTAATGGATGACAGAGTCGATTAGCCATTAGTGTAACTCCCACGGTATAACAGCTCATTTACACAGCAGAAAGAAGATGTTTTAACCCATTAATCTAAGCAAAAAGGACAAACTGAACTCAATTTTCTTCTCATTACATTAAACTTATTCTTTGAAATTAATATTAATCTTCAAAGGATTTCTATTTGGTGGAAGTTGCATTTTTTTCTGAAAATCAATTGAAGGAGGAGTTGTTACCATTTACCTTGACTTTTATGGCTTTTTTGCTTTTAATTATACTGGGTAACTCTTTCGAGCCTCATGCTGTTCAGTTTTAAAAGCTGAAATATCACCGTGCCAGCTATACAATGCACAGGCCTTTGTCGTGCTTTTATGGACAGATGCCTTCCTGTATTATATGTGAAATAATAATTCATCTCTTTAAATAACTTCATGCTCTTTCTCACCTTTCCCTCTACCAGAAAGAGAAAATAAACAAAGCTTCAGAAAATATTATGAAATAATAAAATCCATATGAGGGTAAAATATTAGCAGGGCAACGACCTTTGTCCAGAAACTTCACCGTAATCGCGTTAATTTTTTTACATTCGTTTCTCTCCAGCATGTCAAGAGCTGCATATAAAACTCTTGGTTATGTTACAAAATACCTTCGGGTAGAACGAATGGTCCCACAAACCGGTCTGAATCCTCATGGACAGGTTTAAAAAGATTCTAGAGGCTTGTCAAGGACTCAGGGCTGTTTCTGTAGACCATGCGACTGCCCCGTGGATGCAGCGTGCTCGGCCGCCAGCTGAGCTGTGCTTGGTGGGTTCGTGCAGATGGAAGCAGGACCGCTGGTAAAGGGAGAGGGCTGACCCCCAGCAGTGGGTGGTGGCTGCTTTACAGCTCTGCTCTTCTTTCCAGTGCCATGTATAACTTTTATTGTGCGTTTTCCCCTTCCGCCTTGATCCCCCCCGCAATGTTTTCCTCGGCTTATGCTAGGAAAACACCAAAGCTCTGCAGTTTAAATGTGCTGTAAATACACTCCTGAAGGAGAGGTTTGTTGCTGTTGCCTTCAACCGCTTCCTTGATGTGGTGTCTGAGGAACATATTGATTGTGCCCATGTGGTACAACCCCGCTCCATAATCCTTGACCTTACAAGACCAGGGCACCTCTGGAGAAAAACTGCAACTCCCTCAACAGCAAGGGACCACTTTCTTTCTTTCCCGAGGGAAACTGGGGGCAAACACATGGCAGAACAAGCCTACTTCATTGCCTAAATTCAACAGCTATGTGAAGGATTTTATTCAATGGTGATGGATAATACTCCATATACTGAAAATACAAGACACTTCACTTTGCATCTTGGGACTTGAGCTACTAAAAAATGTGTCAGCTTCTGCTGAAGTGACTGTATTTCTGTTGGTGTCAGTGAAATCTCGATATTGTGGACAATGCCAGTTCTGCTTGTGCATCTTTTGCTTTCTCTTTAAATGTAAAATTATCCTTGGGATTTGGAAGATGTGGGCACCTCTCTGCAATACCTGTTTTTATTGATCATTGCGTATTCATTTTAAACACCTGACCCCTGTAATGTATTTGCAGGTAAACCAGTTATGATTGTTACTGAGTATATGGAAAATGGTTCCTTGGACAGCTTCCTGCGGGTAAGTGCCATAGAGGGAACTGCATGGTGCAGGGCTGGCTCTTGTTCTGCATTTGTTAGGCATTTGCTGCCACTGTACTCTGACTTATCACAAGCTCCAGTAGCTTGATCTTTCGTTACTTCCATTTGGTTTTGTGTATTGTAAAGTGCTCAGAAAGCCAGGTAGGGATCCACTGGTCCGTTTTGAGTTCTTACAGTAAGTATTATTCCAAACTGAAGAATATGTTTGATTTATTAGTATGTCACATCAATTTAAAAAAAAAAAACCAAACCAACCTTCTGGCATAAAAAAAAAAAGGAAATCTTTTTTGGAGGGTGGAATTACTGCTGCAATGCAGTTACACTTAATGGTTGGCAATCTGTATGTCTCACCAGACGCTTTCCAAAGTGAGTGCATTTGTGGAAATTTTATCGGTAAGCCAATAGTTCTGAGCCAAGAGTCATTTCCCTCAGTGTGAAAAGTTTAGGGAACAACCCCATACCTGAGGGAGTTTGAAATGTTTTGCTAGCAAACTATTGGCCTGTTTTCTTTCCCCAACCTTAGACTTACTAATACTGTTGTTGATTTATCTTTGTTTGCTGTCAAAGTTGGTAGCGAGCCTAAAAAAATTTGAATGCTCCCTGTGTCACCAAGATTTACTTGTGGCAAAACAAGAAGTGTAGCAGAAATGAAATCCCATCTGAGGGGAAACACTAGTTTAATTTTAATTTGTTAGGGCAAACTCAGCTGTGGCTGGGAGACTGCTTTAGTTCTGCCATGGTTGAATGACATTATCCCCCAAATTCATAACACTGAACTAGACGTTTAACCCCAAAAGGGGATATATTGTCAACCTTAGTTTCAGTATGTACTATATATGTTGTGATGTCCACTGGAGCATGTAAAATACATATAAATAATGTGTCAGTATATCTGAATGAAATATATCTGTACCAAACTGTATATATTTTGTTTAGGCTAAAAACCCTTGAAGAAACCTCTGAGGAAAGGAGAATAATTTCTGACTGTACAAAACAGTTGTTCAACTTGTTTGTTAATTTGAATGTGGGGTTTTGAGGTAGTTTTGGTTTGGTTTGGATTTTTAACTTCTCTTGTGTGGAATCATAGATAAGAACCTTGTGGCTCATTAATACTACAGGTATCCCAGGGCACATAACCTTTTTATAAGTACTTTTTAAAACTATTTAGTTTGCTTTCCCCATTGGCATTGAAAGGCTATCTCAGCATCTCATTTCTTTCATGGTTAGAAACCTTATTTTTATTCCTAGTGAAGTCTTTTCCAGGGTCTACATAGATCTTCTTGTGCTGGATGTAGTTAAAGGAAATTACGTAAGAGGAAGCTGCTCAGAGTCTTCAGTAATGATGAATTTCTTCATGAAAGGGAATTCTGAGAGTTTCTTTAAGCATATGTTGTGCCATATATTTGTTTAATGTTTACAGTGCTAATATCACCCCTAAGTATATGAATCAAAAATGGAATGAATGCAATCAGTTTTTCAGGCTGATTCGTGTGAGCTCACCCCACATGACAGAGCCAGCTCCCATGTATTTAATAAAGTCCTGGAAGCCGCAGGAAGAGCTGGAGACCTGCCCATGATGATACATTTACAGCACTGGGGTTTCCTTTGAGAGCCACCTCAGAACATGCTATTGTCCTGTCATCTATGTATCTGCATATCAATATCAAAGCTAGATGTTAACAAACAGCATTACGAAGAGCTGAGAGATTTAAAACATGTGTCTTGAGGCAGACAATTAGGAATGCTTACAACTGTTGGTTTCTAGGCTAAGTCACAGCGTGTTTAAGTGATTTTTGTGTTCCTGAAATCGAGGAAAAATTTAGAAATTCGTTTAAATTTAACAGAATCTGAAAACCACCAAATCAGATAAACATTTGCTTTTGTTAAAGAAAATGCTTGTGTAGCAGAAAACTGGAATTTGTCTGTTGGGTAAGGCTGGGATTTTCACTAACAATTCTTGTGGCCTGTCAGGGAAGTTGGACATCTGTTTCCTTAATGTCCTGATGCTTCTATCCCATGAGCACACACAATTTAAGTCTATGTTCCACTTTCCAACAGGTGTCATCTAGGAAATTCAAATTCTGATGACAGCAAGAAGGGGAAAAAAGAATTTTTATCTGAATTGAAAATCTACCCCCTTCCCTTGGCCGATTGGGAGATTATCTGCTTCAGATCAGAGTAGTTCAATGTGTGGCATTTAAATCACAACCCCTGATTCACAAGCTCTTCACTTGAGGAGCTGCCAGAGTCTTTTTTAAAAGTTCCACGCAAGGAGGAACATGAGCAGCCTCTGAAACTGCATTTCAAATGTTTTCCAGAAACATGATGCCCAGTTCACCGTCATCCAGCTAGTGGGCATGCTTCGAGGGATCGCATCTGGCATGAAGTATTTGTCAGATATGGGTTACGTCCATCGAGATCTAGCTGCTCGCAATATCCTCATCAATAGTAACTTGGTGTGCAAAGTCTCAGATTTTGGTCTCTCTCGTGTTCTGGAAGATGACCCAGAAGCTGCTTACACCACAAGAGTGAGTTTCTGTGTTTGTTTATCCTTTTTAAAATTCTTGTTAGTTGTGACAAATTAGACTGAAACCTGAGGGGCTCCTGAGACTTATAACCTGTGTTGCAGAGATGATCCAGTCTTGCATGCCTAGAGATGTTCAGTAAACCATAAACTTACCACAGCTATTTTTTAATGCACATCTCAGAGAAGATAGAAGGAAAAAGTTAATGTTTCTGTTGGTAGATTGTTTTACTTAAAGTATGCAAAATATATGAGTTGGTTTCTTTCTGCTGGGTGTGTAAGGGAGTGAATACCAAAGTTAAGGCTGGAGTTGGTTCGGCACACAATAATGTGAGACTTCATGTATGCTTTGAGCAGGTTTTGTTACACTGACGAGTTAACTCCCACCTGGTAAAGAAAAGATCCTACCCAGAAATATGTTTTTCTTTTGCCTTTATGCATCTAGTATGCTGGGACATCAGGAGGAGTGTAGCCAGCAGGTCAAAGAAGGTGATCCTCCCCCTCTACTTTGCCCTGGCCAGGCCCCACCTGGAGTATTGTGTCCAGTTCTGGGCTCCCTGGTATAAAAAGGACAGGGATCTCCTGGAGAGAGTCCAGAGGAGAGCTACAAGGATGATTAAGGGCCTGGAGCATTTTCCCTATGAGGAAAGGCTGAGTGAGCTGGGACTGTTCAGCCTAGAGAAAAGAAGACTAAGAGGGGGACCTTATTAATGTTTATAAATATCTGAAGTATGGGATGCAGGGGGAATCAGCCAGCCCCTTTTCAGTGGTCTGTGGAGACAGGACAAGGGGCAGTGGCTGCAAGTTGGAGCACAGGATGTTCCACACCAACATGCGGAAGAACTTTTTCACAGTGAGGGTGACAGAGCCCTGGGACAGGCTGCCCAGGGAGGTGGTGGACTCTCCTTCTCTGGAGATATTCAAGACCCATCTGGACGCCTCGCTGTGCAATATGAGCTGGGGAGCTGCTTTGGCAGGGGGGTTGGAACCGATGATCTCTCGAGGTCCTTTCCAACCCCTATGATTCTATGATTCTATAAAAATTGTTACTATGATTCTATCTGTCTGATTTGGAGCATGCTGATACCACTGTTCTGCAAGTGTGTATCAGTTATACCTGCTGTTGTACTCCTGGCTGAGTAGAAACTTGAGTAAAACAAAAATGAAACCTTGCTTAACTTTGTAACAAACATTCTGAGCTTTCTCCTTCTTATGTCTCGTATACAAACTGGTACCTGTGTTTTGGAGATGTAATGACATCAAGGAGGAGACTTAACCTCTGACACTTTTTTCCTGAGATCCAGAAGCTTTTATCAGATGAGGGACTGCACGTAGTGTAGGCTGTTGTTTTGGTTTTTTTTTTTTTCCTGGATTTCATCCTGCCTGAAAAGCTACCTGGAAGTCTTAGAGCCTTACAAAAGCCCCAGTGTCTTCTAAACATGCCTGTGCTGCACCTCTTTTGTCACTCGAAGAACGCTTCTGTTTTGTTGTGGAAACCTTGAAGTCTAGTTTTGCATATGTAGATGTTACGCCGGGATGTTTGGTTGTTCATTTTTATCCTATTGCAAGTAGATTTTATTAACTTCAGAAAAAGTGGCATTGATCTCCAGTATCTTAGTCAAGTGTAATTTGCACTGATGCCTAGTAATGGTGTCTTCTTCACTGTACAAACCAAATCAGGTACAATGTATCAGCAAAATCTTAATGTGGGTTTCCTAGGGCTTCCTTCATTCCTGATCACTGACAGGAGCAATCCGTTACCGTGGTAGTTTGCATGCTGTCTTCTTCGTGATTGGAATCACAGAATTGCAGGGGTTGGGAGGGACCACAAGAAATCATCAGGTCCAAACCCCCTGCCAAAGCAGGTTCCCATAACATGAGAAACAAGTAAAGGAATCCTACTTCTTTTCTTAACCATTATATATGTTATATACATATATATATAAATATATTTATCAATCATACCTGCATAACTTACCAGGCATAAAGACTTTACTTGACCATTCTGTGCTTTCTTTGCCCTCTATAAGCTTTGGCACATAGTTAGAAATATGCAATATGCACCACTTTATGAAACTGGCTGCAGAGATCTCTCGTGGTTTATATGAAGAGGCCTTAGTAGGAGAGAGCAGCTTTCATGCTTGGTATAGGTGCAGCATTCGTAAGTAAATATTAATATAATGCAAGAGTTCCTCAAGAGAAAATTGTCTGTAGTTCAGCCAGAGGTTTATTGCCTTGTCAGATATGCTTGCCTGCCCTCTTCTTAAAATCTCCTGTGAAAGTAATGGGTGTTAGTGTCTCTGAGGTAAACAGTTTTAGATATGGTATTTATCTAGTCTCATATTTAACCTCCCTCCCCCAGGACATACACTTGCAAGCTCAGGCAATTACTCTGTGTCCTACCACTGCTGCCCAGAGGCAGGTGATCGCTCTCCCCTTTAAAGCAGCTGCTTTCACACACAGAGATTGCATCCTCCACACACAGCCCTCCATTCTTTCATTTCCCCTGGTTTTTCTAAACTTACTCTTATTGCTGGTGTCCTTCAGATTCATTTCTATTTAACTACATTTTTCTTAAATGTGGTGATGCCTGAAATGGGATACTAATGCCCAGCACCAAGCACAGCATATTTGTCCCATGTTTCTTACACGTGCCACGTGTGAGAAGTCTCTGTGTCTCTTTCCACCCCCAAGACAGCTCTGACACATGGTTGGCTCATGTTCTTCTGCTCATACCTCTGCCAGGCTTCGAAGTTCAGTTCTCTTATTCCACAGTTCACCTGGGCATACAAACTAATCTATGATTTAGTAATTGGCATTTTGTGTACTCACAGAAAGAGCAGAAGAAAACGCTGAATCCTAGTTAACTGAGATGGAAAGTTGTATAGGGTGGAAGATGTAGCTCTCCCCATCAAACTGCGTGCCATACAGCTTTATAAAGGGAAGCATGCTTCCTTCAAAGTAAAGCAAACATCAGTGACATATCCACAGGTGAGCTAGGACAAAGCAGGGTGCACAGGGTGTCCGTGTTTCTGGCCAGTGTCATGTGTGAATTTCCTTTGGCTAAGGGCATTGTTGATTTTTTTCAATTTTTTTCTTTTCTTCTCTTCTCCATCCACCCATTTTCAAAGCCTACCTGCCTATTTACATTTAGATGGTGAAACCAGGTGGAAACAAACTGTTTTGTAAAGCGTAATCATCTGTGCTCAGTAAACTCCATCTGGCATTTATGGTGTATATGCAAACTGCTGCAGGAAGATGTTCAGATAATTAAAACCTTCAAATGCAGCCTGGGACAAATCTAATTTTCTCAAAAGTAGTTGTCGAGGTCTGCCACGTCTTGACCCTGAGGGAAGGACAATGCTGTTTGCTATTCATCTTTTTGCTCATGTTTCCTTTGAAGTGAATCTTGTGTAGATGTCCAGGTAGCGTGTCCCTGGAGTGTGTTTGATTCCCAGTTTAAACAACCTGGGATCACGAGTATGAAACAAAGCTCCAGCCCACTGGAAGAAAGCTGAGCAGTTCATGTTCCTGCAACGTAGTCATATCACAAAACACAAGACCATTTCCTAGGCTATTCCTAGTGTATTTCACAGGCATTAATTATATAACAAAACCAAGACAAAAATAGTGCAGCTTTTTAAAATAATGGCATCATCCCAAATAATTCCATGCCTTTACAACTAAAGGATGACAACTATTCAGTGGCTTTTTGAAAAGACAAAAAACCCCAAACCAAACCCAAAATATAATCACAATTCCAAAATCTGAAGCAGTAGATAGTGTGTGTTATATTAATGAATAGAGACTTTTGCTTCCCCTCTACCTCTTCCCACTCCCAATTCTCCATTTAGTATCAGCAGTGCTATGGAAATTTATAGAATTAGCTGCAAAGATAGATAGACATTTTATCTATTTAGCCTCCTCTTCTATCCCTATTTTCCATCTGTAAATGTCAAAGCCTGAGGAACAATTCCATTGCTTTAATTCATAATTGCAGTTCAGGATTGATCTGCCCCCAAGAAGCCCCATCAGCCCTTCAGGCTTTCAATACACACCACTGACTGGGCAAAATTTTATATTGCTCTGTTCTCAGAAGCTGTGTCTGAAGCTTCGCATAAAGGACATGAACATGTATTCTTTTATGTATAAATAATGTATGTACCCCTTTATATATCAATACATGATCTGTGATATGCATGCTATTGTACAAGAGCTTTCAAGGACAATGTGGAGATCACAGGTGCGTATGTGAAATGCAGGGAATCAAGAGTTGTAAGAAAACTTCACTAACTGACCGGGTCACTTTCTACCTCCTGAATTATTGTCACGGAGTTGATGATACCACAAAAGGCCTTTGGCAGCCTGGGGTCTGCCTGCTTACAGAAGCAGAAGCCAGCATGTGAAGTAGACTATTTGGATAATTTTTTTTTTTAATTTTTTTTTTTTTTTTTACTGAGCCTTTGTGCTGGAGGGGATGTGCTGTAATTACCTACCTTCTCCATACCTATTCACTTTTAATTGAAAGGCCAAGATTGTATTAAAATTGTGACTGTCAAATTGATCCTTTTTATTCTTATTATTTTTAGATGGCTGTATGACAAGTAGGTGGACTAATGACACAGTGTGAAGTGGAAGTAAATTTAAACCATCGCACACATAGAGGGCCTGTAATTATGTCTCTCAAAGACAATATTTGGGTAATCGTTAGACGAACTTTGACTACTTAAACACATAGCTGGATACATCACTGGTGTTCGTGGCATTTCAATGTAAAAACACTGTCCAGTTGTTATATCTGCACAGATAACTTTTTGTTAAATCTACATCACTCCAAAAAACCACTCCACTTTGATGGCAAGTATGCTGGTAGCCTGTGCTGCCAGGTAAGGGTGCCAGAGCAGGGGGGCATGGCAAGACGCTGCTCCCCCGTCTTGCCAGAGGGAAGGGCATGCAAGTCCTCTCCATTCTGCACATGCTGGTGCAACCAGTGCTTGTGGTTTGTTCATTCCCTTCAACTGCAAAAGCACTGTAAGGCAGTCTGAGTGTATTGAAGGGTGTGGTTAAAAAAAAGGGGGACACCTTCTCCCCCCAGCCCTTCTCCCAAATTCTCTTGCTTGGTAAGCATGAGGGAAAGCAGCAGGGCTCTGTTATCATTTACCACTGGAGAAGGAGATAAGGTCAAGATAAAATATTCGTTAGTAAGAGTAACAAGTACCATCAGGTAATTTTTAGGTGCTTAAGAGGGTAAGTCAGGCTTATCTCACATGAAATCATCTTGCTCTGTACCAGTGAGATGCCTCCTGAACTAGCCTGAGTCCTCACGTAACGAATTAATGTCAGGCTTTAACCTTCAGGTTTTCCCGCAAAGTTCTTCTAATAATTCTGTTAGAATCCATTTTTCTTGATTCTCCTCTCCCCAGGCCTGTGGCTTAGGTGCCTGTGGCAGTCACCCTGTAACAGATTATAAATCAGAATATTGGAATGGGTTATGGAGGCCTGGAAACAGCTGCCTTGTGCTGGAGTGCCAGACGCGCTAGAAATAAATTGAGGACTTCACTGACTTCATATGAATGATGCTGAACAGCCAGATACTGTAGGAATCACAGCTCCATCTAGAGCAGATAAAATGTTTGGTTACTGCTGGCTTGCTCATTTCAAACCCCAGAGGTTGGGTCTCAGACACAGGCTGCCTTGGGTTTTGAAGCTGCAGTAACCAAAGCCTACAACTTCTAACGCTTTCTACTCGAATTCAAGCAGCTTATTTGGCTCCGTGATGAGTGTGCCCTTAAAGGGAGAGCATGATAAAAACATATATAAAACCTGTACTTATCTTCAGAAAATAATTGGTAAATATATTACCAATAGCTAGCGACACGCGCCCACGTGGATTTCTCTTTGTAAGCCTGTATCAAATAGACTTGGGCAAACCTTTTCCCTAGGCATTATCTACAGTGATTTTTCATTTAGTACGTTTGTCTTACACGTTCAATCCCAACGGCTGTTTACAAAGCAGGTATGATTATATTCATTTTAAATATCAGGGGACTAGGGGAAGGGGGTAAAAAACCCGAGAGGAATAAATAAAGTAGTATGGCAGCGTTGTTTTCCCAGCTCCAACTCCATGGTCTAGGAGAAAGTGTTTGGTTTAATTCACGTGGAGGTAAATTATGTTAGATATCTTTGAAACTGGTGAAGGTAGTTGCAGAGAATATCCTGGTATCTGGCAAAGCAGAAAATTGAAGTGGTGATACCAGGTCAAACAAGATAGTTATTTCTCAAAAGTGGGGGAAGTGAAGAGGGGTGGTTATGGATTTTTTCAATTTCATAATAGGCTATTTGAACTACAGCAAGCCTCATAATTTTCAAAGGTAATAGCAATAGAAAGCCCTGCATTTATTTTGATACAAGTCTTCACATTTTTTGCATATATTGATATTTGGACATCTGCTAAAATGTGAATGTTGCATAATCCTTGGGGAAGGGGGATTGTTTTTGTGTTAAAACACTCATTTGTTCAAAAAATATTTATCAGGACTTTCCTTTTTTCTGTTCTTGTTCTTAAATTATTCAACAAATGAGCCGACACAGCCCCCTTTTAAATACAAAGATCAGCATTTTAATGACAAATTGGAGAGCAGAAGAGCAAAATGGTAGTTTTACGCTCTGTTCAGTGGATGTTGATGCTGGTTTTAGCTACATTATAATACTTTCCTTATTTTATTTTTGTTTTATGATGATGCTACGTGGATCTGTAGGCTTGTATAGCATAACAGCTGAGAATTAGCAAAGAAAATTTGTTTCCTTGTAATGGAATCTAGGGATGATGTACCTTCATTTTGCACTAGAACAAACAAAGCTAGAAGAAATTTGTTTCATTGAGTTTATAATCTTCCTTATTGTGCGATAAAGTAGTCTCAAAATATTAGCAGACTAATTAATATCATTTTGTGTAAATGGGTTTCTCCAATTGTATAAATTACTACTTCTGTAAGATTATAGAGACTTTTTATCAAATATGGTATTTCATGCCCTTGCCTAAAGTGTTCATGTTCTAGCCATGAGCACATTTTTCTGCATGACACCTGGCAGTTATTTCTCTAGGGTTCAACAACAAGGGCTCAATTTTTTAATCTTAACATGAAATTAAAAGATTGAGCCTGAAGTCACCCACAGATATTCAGATTCTTTGGAGAGCAAGATCCTGAAAAATCCCAAGTGATGGCTTTGGAGTCATCCATTATGCTGATTCAAAAAAACCCCAACATAACTGCTCCCTGCCTTGAGGGCTTTCTTATGTGGGACATCGTGGGTATATCATAGAACTGCAGAATGCGTTTGGGTTAGAAGGGACCTTAAAGACCATTTAGTTCCAGCCCCCCTGCCTTGGGCACAATGGTAGCCCCTCATGCCTGGGCTCCAGCAGTCCCACAGGCAGCATGATCTTTTCCTGATGTGCTCCACAGGGTTGGGCTTGATCTGTTCAAGTCCATTGCCATTTACATCTCGGGTACTGGAGAGGCAGTTTTGTCCTGGCCGTTGAGGTGTGCTGGGCTGGGTGAGCACCCTGTGGGCAGGTCTGTGCTGGGAGGGGTGTCGTCCGCAGTGTGCAGCCCAGGCTTCCACTCACCTCTGGGCAGGCAGCTTTCGAGCACACGGGACTTGCAACTACACTGTAGGTCTGCCTAGGTTTGCAGGAGACTTCTGAGCCTGTGGGATGAGGGGGAGATGTTTGATTAGGAAGCTCATCCTGTTCCTGGTAGTAGGTTTTTGTCTGTGTATATTCAGGATCTGGCTTTCCCCTGGCATTGACATTCTTTATTGGAAATCAAAGTTCACTCTACTAGTATGCATTAAAAAAAAAAAAGGCTGAAAGAGTGGGATTGATTTCTTTATCATCCCACATCTCTAACACATACCTAGTGATGTTTTGCAGGTCTAAACTGCAGCCTGAGTGAAGCCTACCCGTGTTGCTTATATTTAATCTAGCTTGTGCAAGGTTAACCATGAAATTACAGATGCTTAGGCTCCTGCACGGGCAGTATTTAGGTTTCAACACTAGTGTCCGTGCTTCTATTGTTAACCAAGCTAGTTAATCTGAAGCTGGTGAATATAGCTGCCCTCGGCTCAGGTGCACTGTATGGAAGCAAAGCATTAGATCTTTGTGTTCTATTTCTTGCTGGCTAGCCAGCTCCTTTCCCTTGCAGGTCATTGTGAGGATAGGCGTGTGGTCAGACCGTACTGTAATGAGGGTTGCAGAAGTACCTTAAATAGCTAGTCCAGTGTGGAGTCTTCAGAACGGATCTCCGTACGTGTTACACATCCCTGGAAATGGAAATGACTCTGAACCATCACAATTTTCTCTATTGAGATATATTAACTCCAGAGTTATCTTAAGTAATAAGTTTTTTTCCTTTCAGGACTTCAGTCTTTTAGGACTTGCTGTTCTCATGTGTGACTCACAAATGAGAGTCTTAACAACCTCTGTCATGATGGCACCATCAGAAATTGTCTCTTTCTGCCAATTCTCATATTGCAGACACTCAGCCTGAGGCTGCTTGTGCACACTTTGCTAATTTGACCTGTGGCATCAAGTGTGGCCATAAGCAGAGAGAGATGTTCCCTTAACTGCAGTTTTAATTGTAATGACAGCTTTAATTCTTTCCACATTTGAGTTGTTTAATGATGGCTTGCTCCTCTTGTGGCTGTAGAAAATGTTTAAGGCCACTTTCCCTGGGTGACATTTTTGCACTCTTCCCTTTGCACAGACAAATCCATCCAAATCTGTCTTTCTGTGGCTGTCTCCAACAGCTTTGGAATGGGAAATTTGTGCATATGGTCACAGTCACCACCTTGTGCAATTGGAGGCTTGGCACTCCTGAAACAGAGCAGCATCATGGTCCCTCATTTTCCTTGGATGTCCTAGAAAACATGGGGTGAAGACATGGTGAAACCATGCAGGTTTCACACAAACAGGGAAGTCACTCAAAATGCCTACAGAGAGGTGAATCTTGCCTCTTGTGCTGTGCAGAGGGCTCTAGGATGTAAGCAAGGACCTCGTAGTAACTTTTTCATCCTTGATGCTGTATGAGTGTATTGTCAGCTTCCAAATGTTTTATAACCGAAAATCAACCATACTTAACTTACCACTTATAGTTACCTGCGCATACTACACTATACATGTATGTGTGTGTATATGTGTATGCACTGTGTGTACCATACAATATATCTGTAGCTTCAGTAGATTTTGCACCCCAGTGCATTTTACTGTCTGTTGTGTACAGGATGTTTTCATGACAAACGGCAACAGCATTTTCCAGCTTACATGGTTTTTTACATCAATATAGCAATAATTGAGAATCTCAGAGATTCATTTAAAATAATCAATCATGCAAAATTATATTCATTGTATTAACACTGGACTGGTTTCTTTTGCTCCTAGGGGGGCAAGATTCCTATCCGATGGACATCACCTGAAGCCATTGCATATCGGAAGTTCACATCAGCCAGTGATGCATGGAGCTATGGGATTGTTCTCTGGGAGGTGATGTCTTATGGAGAGAGACCATACTGGGAGATGTCCAACCAGGATGTGAGTATATTGTTATCTGAGTTATGTTCTCAAATAAAAGATCAAGCTGTGAAAGGAAGCGAAGCATAATGAAACCAGGTGGCTCTGAGTTTTTGACGTTGACATTGAATAAGATGTAGAAATTCAAATCTCAAAATCTCCCTATTCAGATATAAGTTCTAATGAACTTAACAAAAAGGCAACATCTTTTGGCAGGATATTTTGGACCTCTGAAGGAACGTACTATAGAATTGTATCATGCTGGCGGTTTTCTGTAGGGTGATTCAAACGATTCCATTGCAGTGAGGTCATTGCCTTTTACATTCCTTAGCTTATTGGTAAAAAGCCCTCCTAAATTTCTGTTGATCCCCTTTGGTTCCACTTGTATAGTTTTCTTTAGAAGTTTTCTCTTAATGTCAAATACCCAGAATAAATTACTCTTGGAGCTTGTGAAAAAGAGAAGCAAAACATTTCCACTAAGAGTTTAATGAAACCAAAACACCCCTGGAAGTAATCAACAGATAAAATAGAGCAGTGATCTGATTAGAAGAATTCCAATACGGGCTTCTTTGCAACATCAGTAAACTATCTAAGATTGCAATCCAAATGATTCTACGGATTTCTCCCAGTATTTTTGTAAGAAGTGCTAACGGTTGGACTGAATGATCTTAAAGGTCTTTTCCAACATAAATGGTTCTATGATTTTATGATTTTATTTCCCAAAATAAGATTTTTAATATATCTGGTTTGGGCTCTTTTTCTGTTGTTCTATTAATCTTAGATTTATTCTTATGGGAGTTACTTATGATTCAAATTATCTGAAGTACTGTCATGAACACAAACAAATTGTCCAAGGAATTGGCATATATTGTTACTAGTACTAAATTTAAAAAAAAAAAAAAAAGTAGCAGCCTAGCTGTAGTCAGACATTTTCTGTACTACTTTGTGTTAAACAAGAAAAAAGATAAGAAAATTACTTTAAATTCTCTGGAATGCAAGTCTCTGCAGCAACCTGTATTTTATTTCTTTTTTTACATTAGTCCTAAATTTTTTTCTGTCCTTGGTGGAGATTAATTAATTGTGTTATGTAGGCTGATAGAGTAATGGAATGCCTTTAATAATAGTTGTTCACATTAAAATGAGAAACTATTAATCTATTTATGCATCTGTTTTGTGTCTGCTTAATCCACGGCCTGTTTTCCTATCCTTGTTCTGACTCAGAACAGTTTTTCCTTCTTAAAACGTTTTCTGGCCCTGTGAGATCAATTACAACCAAACTTCTCCACAAGACTTCCTATCTATCAGTTCAGGATCACCCATGAAGCAGGCAGAGGATTGCTTTTCTGCTCAGTGCAGTGTCCACTGGAAAGCGTGGAAACTGTATTTCTAGGTGATCAGACAAGAGATACCAAAGACCATTCGAAGTTCGGCACAGTCAATCAAGCACCTTACTAGCTGTAGCTTTTGTTTATGGGTATAGCTCAATCAGGTGTGAGTTCTGGAGATGTTTTTTAGACTCTCACCTTCCTCAAAGTCACATACTGTATCTGAACTCCCCTACAGCCCTTTCTGCATGCCTAATTTACTGCCTGGTTTACTTTGCAGATAAACCAGAGGCATTGCACGACAAGACAATTAGTGAATAAACACATTTGTTTAAACACGGAATGTCCATGTTAATGTGGTTCACAGAACTGATAAAAATAAGTTGATTCAAGTGCCTTCTAAGTCTTCCAAAACTTTTATCCTTGTGCAGGTGATTAAGGCTGTCGATGAAGGGTACCGCTTGCCACCTCCCATGGACTGCCCAGCTGCCTTGTATCAGCTGATGCTGGACTGTTGGCAGAAAGACAGAAACAACAGACCCAAGTTTGAGCAGATTGTCAGCATCCTGGACAAGCTGATCCGCAATCCCAGCAGTCTGAAAATAATCACCAACGCAGCAGCAAGGTGACACATTAGCTCTTACATTGCACACAAATACGCATCTTTGATTTCTTCATCTTTCATAGCTAGAATTTGATCACTCATTTCTTTGACTTGTAGCTGGAGCTGTTTGTAATCCGGAGAGCTAGAGGAGGCTTCATGCCTCCCACTTCAGGAGA
Organism: Gallinula chloropus; assembly: GCF_964237585.1. Classification (NCBI taxonomy): domain Eukaryota; kingdom Metazoa; phylum Chordata; class Aves; order Gruiformes; family Rallidae; genus Gallinula; species Gallinula chloropus. The sequence goes on from NC_140085.1 coordinate 97,598,556, forward strand.
ATGTTTTAATTTATGTTTTAAAGTTGTTGTTGTTGTTGTTGTTATTATTATTATTATTACTATTATTATTGTTGTTGTTGTTATTATTATTATTATTATTACTATTATTATTACTATTATTAAATAATAATAATAATAATACAGTTATTTGTATTAATGATTCGCTATTATTTATTTGAGTTGTGGAAAGCTGTGAGGCTAGGGTTATGAAACACATTGTAAGCTTGAGCAGGGGTTTGTGAGAAAAACACAGATGGAGGATTTGGCCGTTGTGTGATCTTCCTTTCTTAGGTGGTGTTTTAAGTGCTTAGTGTCTCACAGGTTACAGCTAGCCATATTCCTAAGTATCTTTCTGAACTGGGTCCAAACACACATCCTACGCTCTTGCGCTCTGCTCTGACAAGTCACTTTAATCATATGAATACTTTTTTTTTTGCTTTCAGTAGGACTGAAACTAAAAATGTACTAAAAATGTACTTAGGTTCCCTGTTAGATCAATGCCTTAACCAGGAATGAATTTCAAACCTGTGTGATATTCCTAATTGCATTAGAAACATTCATTTATAATCCTGATCATTCAACACGCTCTGGACCATCACTATGATGAGATAAGAATTATCTCATTGAGGGACAGTAACTAAGAGTGTGTTAACACCTAAGGGCATGATGAGAATGGGGTGAAAGAAGAGTTTTGGTAAGTAGGGTTTAAGTGAATTGGTATATACAATGCACAAAAGGTTACATCACTTAGGGAAGTGATGAAAAAGACACACAGTTATTGTTAGCCTGAATGCTAGTGCGAAGTCCTCTGTCCACAAGGCAGTCAGAGTCATGGAGAAATGCTCTCTGCTCCTCTGCTGTCCCAGACCCAGGTCTTGGAGGATGTTTCAGTGGGCAGGAGACCAGAGTCTGGCATGAGGTGAGCTTCCAAAAGGAACGCAGCAAAACATCCCCCCGTTGTGGCACGGGGCGCTTCTCGCCACGGCAGTGGAGGGAAATGAAGCAAAGGCAGCAGGAAGAACCACACTGACACTGCAGCCTGCTGTGCATGTGGCATGGGCCTTGCCTCCTTTTTTCCTGGCGTAGTATTGAGTCCTGAGCTAGAGGCTGGCCATCCTGGTTACCTCCTGCTGCCCCTCTGGAGATCTGAAAGAGCAAGCAGAGATGGGATGAGGGAGATGAGCCACACTAATGGGATTTGCTTTATAAAATATAAATTGATGGCATACTGCTTGCACTGTAATTATGTTTCATTTATTTAATTGGTTAGCATTTAGCACATACTGAACCAACATGCTTACCAAAGCAATTATTTCTGTTACCTGCCACATAACAGAACACAAAACAAAACAAAAAACCCTGATTTTTTTTTTGGGGGGGGGAAACCCCAAACTGTTCAAATGTTATCTTCTTAGTCAAGCATTTTTCTTCTAAACATTTCACACATCCATTTGGCAAATGGTTGGTGAAAAATCATTATTTTGTAGGGATATGCTGAAGCAATCTGCTGAGTAAGGAAACTGGAAATCGTGACTATCATGTTTTGGCTTGGAGACAGACATTCCCTGTTTACTCCCTTCCAGTTCCAGTTAGGGGATTGAACCACAGCAGAGCTGAAAATGATGTTCAGCCATCATTTCCAGTTTAACTGCTGATAGCCAGTAAAAACTGATAACCTCTAATGGAGACCAAATTCAGGCCGAGTACTGCTCGCACCATCTGGGCTCTGCACAGGAGACCACAGCTCAGTATTGCTGCTTCTTGTCTCTGTCTTGCTCTCTTTGCTCTTATTTCACTATATGCTGTGCTGGTGGGAGTGGCAGGGGCTGCACATCCATATCATGGCACCATGCTCTCCGCTTATGGCACAGCATGGGGAAGGATGGAGGTTGGTAATGGGCTTCTCACGGGAGCTTTAGGTGAGCTCGCAGTAAGATGTTCTTCATGGCAGGCTCCAACTTGGGCTTTGATGTGGAGCATGTTGCTGAGGAGGGAAATGTAAACAGTAATTTTCCTTCCTTCCCTTCCCTTCCTTCCCTTCCTTCCCTTGTGTCCAGATCTGGGGCCCCCAATACAAGAAAGATGTGGAACTGTTGGAGAGGGTTCCGAGGAGGGCCACGAAGATGATTAGAGGGCTGGAGCACCTGCCCTACAAAGAGAGGCTGGGGGAGCTGGGCTTGTTCAGCCTGAAGAAGAGAAGGCTGCGGGGGGACCTCATTGCAGCCTTGCAGTACCTGAAGGGAGCGTATAAGCAGGAGGGGATTCAACTTTTTAAAAGGATAGACAATGGCAGGACAAGGGGAATGGATTAAAACTAAAGGAAGGAAGGTTTAGATTAGATATTAGGGGGAAATTTTTTACAGAAAGAGTGGTGAGGTGCTGGAACAGGCTGCCCAGAGAGGTAGTGGATGCCCCGTCCCTGGAGGTGTTCAAGGCCAGGTTGGATGGGGCCCTGGGCAACCTTGTGTAGATCCAGGCCTGAGGTTGGTGGCCCTGCCTGTGGCAGGGGGGTTGGAGCTCTATGATCCTTGGGGACCCTTCCAACCCATGCCATTCTATGATTCTATGATTCCCTTCCTTCCCTGTCTCCCTCCTTCCCTTCTTCTCTCCCTTGCATTCCCAAACTGCGCACTATCTCCTCGTCTCTGCAGCCCCTTACTCCCCAGTGACAGATGCGGCAGCTGTGGGATCTGAGCAGTGGCCACTCCAGCATGGGTGAGCCCAAACCCCTCTGGGAAAGCATTTGTTGCAGTTTAGGGGATGTGTGATCCCTGACTCTCCATCTCGCTCCCCACCCCGTCTGTGTCTGCAGACCAACCCAAGATATCCTTAAGTACCACTAAGAATTAGGTATGACAACATGAGGGGTGCTGGGCAGTCCTGTGCAGATTTGGAAATGCGTGATCACAGCTGCATAACGACTGCTAAGACAGACTAATCTCAGATGTCAGATCTGGCTGAAAAGCTGCATCCAGCTCCTTACTCTCTTCGTGTCCTGTGGAGAGGCACTTCTGGGAGGTAAGGCAGGAGCTGGTGCTGCTGCTGGCCAGGGGCTGAGTGCTGGAGGTCCAGAATCGCTTTCTGACAGACTGACAGAGAAAAATGAGAAGACAGATCTAAAGCAGGTTTGGGTCTTGCTGGAGCCTCACGTTTGGAAGTATGTAACTGATGTGAAAGGGTGGTGATTCAGGGCACTGATTCAAGGCAGTGGCTCTCCTCAAGCAGGAGACAAGAAGGTCAGATCCTGCCAGTGTCCTTGTGCTGTCAGCACTGGGAGAGGGACAGGCTTTGCTGCAGAGGTACAAGGACTCTGCAACTCAGCCCCGAGAGCTTGGGGGGGTCACATCCTCTCAAATGGCTGCTCTCAGTTGTTATTTGAGACTGTAGTACTCCCATAGCCCCTCTCCCCATAGTCAGAATAAGCAATTAATCTCAATTACAGAGATCTCAGCTCTGTTTTACCCATGCCTGTGGTGCTACTGGAAGAATGCTAAAGCTTTATGCCCACCATATGCTCGTAGGTGTTCAGAATATACTTGGTCAGGAAAAACGTTTAACCTGACGATGTCTGTTGCAGATGCAAAACTTGTCTCTTCTTACAGATTTTAGACCTGATGTTTAAAATAGTCACAGCACTGTTGTATCCATTTTGAGAGCATATTGCTGGAGGTGCAGAGGATATCCCTGTCCTCTGGCACAGTACTGTTAACTGACTTCAACTGGAGGATGTGTTTGACAATACATCTGATTCCAGGCCATAGCCCAGGCACGTTTTACACTAATATCTCATAGGAATAAAAGAGAGAAGTCAAAGCCTTCAGTTCCGTATTTCCTTTTCAGCTTTCTATCCCTTCTGGCCAATCCATGGCATCTAATAATTTCTTGATACCCGAGGGGATATTTTTATCCCTATTGATAGTCTCTTCTCAGACTGTGCTACGTGCTTGTGAACCTTAGATTGACAAAAGGTTTTTGTAACCTCAGCACAGCAAATGTTTCATAATACCTTTCCTGGTGTTATGTTTCATCTCAAATTCACATGAAAATTCCTTTCCTATTCCTTGTAAATATAGAGTATGTCTGATTCCTTCCCTTACATGTCAGAATTAATTTTTCAATCAGGTGGCCACCTTGAGCTCTTGCTAACAAGACCAGCACTGGTTGTGGACACCTGGGTGCTTTGCATCCTTTAGGCTGCCTGGAGTTACCTAGCTCTGTAAAGGGCTGCAGGAACAGAGCTCAGTACACAAAAAAGTTGTACAAGTCATGCGGTTTTCTAAAGCACAACCTCTTGATATTTTTATTTGATTTATGTCTTGCTGTTCTTTCCTGTTTTCTAAGCATAATGTTCATTTTTATAAGAGTTGTTTGGATATCTTTAGGGTGGAAGGGAGTTCATAGTTCTTCCAGTTTTGATCAGGCTCATTATTTTTCTTCTCGAGCTTATTATTTTTTTTAGTCCACTGTGTATTACTTCACATTTGTGAACATTTCATGCAGATAAAAAGCAGATGGAAAGTTTTCTAAACTTCAGTAGGAGAGACAGAGTCACTTCACCCACCTGCTAACCAGTTGGTGAGACTGTGGTCTGAAAGGGCTTATTAGCTGTTGTTTCATTTGTGTGGGGAAAAAATTGTAATCCAGGAGTCATGCTACTGGAGATACTTTTTATAAACTCAAATCTTTAATGGATTCATAAGATTTCATTTTCTTTTTTTTCTTCTTTTTTTTTTAACACTTTGTATTTCTGGGCTTTTTTCTTATTTGTATTTCTGATTCTGATATTTATATATATATAAATACATATATATATATGATGGCTCTCCAGAGTTACACTGTGTGTTATCATTTCATGTATGTGAAACTCTTGCGCAACCATTTATAAATATATATATATAATCTAAAAGATAGTGTATGATTAGAAATATATTTAAAGCAGTTCTGTGTCCCAAAGTGAATTAATCTCTTGGAGGATAATGTGGCCTTGTGGTGTAAGGGTTCAGGTACAGGACAGAGGCAGGCCAAATATTATGGCAGCTTTCCTGTAGCTGCTGTGTGTACTCACACCTGTGATGTAGCTGTAAGTAAAGTTAGCCTTTGTGAACTCGGTGGAAGGAAGGGCAGCAGCCTGGGAGGAATACAGAGAAACGGAGTAGCCAGACACCAGGTTAGGAAAGCTAAAGCCTGATAGAATTAAATCTGGTGAAGGGCATTAAGGGCAACAAGAAAAGCTTCTATAGTACATCAGTGATAAAAGGAAGAGTAGGAAAAATGTGGGCCCTTTCTGAAAGGAAATGGGACACCTGATTACCTAAGCTATGGAGAAAGCTGAGGTAGTCAATGATTCTTTTGCCCCAGTCTTCAATGGCAAATGCTCTAGCCATGCTGCCCAAGTCACAGAAGGCAAATGCAAGAACTGGAGAATGAAGAATCACCCACTGTAGGAGAAGATCAGGTTTGAGACCATCTAAGGACCCTGAAGATGCACAGATCCATAGGACCTGACAAAATGCATCCAGAGGTCCTGAGGGAACTGATGAAGCTAAGCCACTCTCCACCATATTTGAGAAGTCGTGGCCATCCAAAGTCCCCACTGACTGGAAAAAGGGAAACAACCTCCATTTTTAAACAGGGAAAAAGGAGGGTGTGAGTAGCAGAGATGGTAGACAAGGATGACAGACATCATCTTCCTGGACTTGTGCAAGGCTTTTGACACCATCCAGCATGACATCCTTGTTTCTAAATTGGAGAGACGTGGATTTGACAGATGGACTATTGAATGGATAAGGAACTGGCTGGATGGTCACACCCAAAGAGTTGTTGTCAACGGCTCGATGTCCATGTGGAGGTCTGTGACGAGTGGTGTTGCTCAGGGGTCAGTACTGGGACCAGCACTGTTCCATATCTTTGTCAGTCACATGGACAGTGGGATCAAGTGCACCCTCAGCAAGTTTGCCAATGACAAACCAAGCTGTGTGGTGAGGTCGACACGCTGGAGGGAAGGGATGGCATCCAGGGGGACCTTGACAGGCTGGAGAGATGGGCCCATGCAAACTGCCTGAAGTTCAGCACGGCCAAGTGCAAGGTCCTGCATGTGGGTCAGCACAATCCCAAGCACAACTGCAGGCTGGGCAGAGAATAGATTGAGAGCAGCCCTGAAGAGAAAGACTTGGGGGTGCTGATTGATGACAAGCTCAACATGAGCTGGCAGTGTGCGCCAGCAGCTCAGAGGGCCAACCATGTCCCAGGCTGCATCAAAAACAGTGTGGCCGGCAGGTCGAGGGAGGTGATTCTACCCCCCCTGTTCTGCTCTTGTGACACCCCACCTGCAGTGCTGTGTCCAGCTCTGGGGTGCCCACTACAGGAAAGATGTAGAGCTGTTGGAGTGCGTCCAGAGGAGAGCCACAAAGATGATCAGGGGCTGGAGCACAATTCCTGTGAAGACCGGCTGTGAGAGTTGGGCTTGTTCAACCTGGAGAAGAGAAGGCTCCTGGGAGACGTAATCACGGCGTACCAATACTTAAATGAGTCCTACAGGAAAGTGGGAGAGGGTCTCACTTCACCTGGAAGTGAGATAGAAAAAGAGGGCAGATTTAGATAAGAAATAAGTAAGAAATCGTTCTCTGTGAGGGTGGTGAGGCCCTGGCACGCGCTTCCCAGAGAAACATTTGAAAATTCCAACACATGAATTTTTAGCAGTTGTGAATTTCTGCCAGGTCTGTAATTGATTTCAAAACTGCAAAGGGATCCTCACAAAAAGACCAACAATCTGCTTCTGTATTTGCTTTTGTTTCTGTATAACCTTTTGGTAAATTGAAAGTCAGTGTCAAGCATTGCTGCTGTTGTTTCTTTACATGGCAAGCTTATATTCAGTAGAGAAGGAAAGAACTGTGTAGCAAACAAGGAGAGGAGACCACTTGAGACTACAGGGCCTTTTTTTATTTCTTAAGTGTTTATTTCTTAAGTGGTCTGTAACATTATTTTTTGGTGTTCAAGCTGCATTAGTACATATATACATAAGTGCAAGAATTGCAAATATTTGTCTTGTGTATCGAATGCTGAAAACAACTGATAGTCTTCCTTGTAAAACAGATCATTATTTTATGAGTTGCTCAGAGTTAACAGCCGACAGTTTTGTTAGTTTCTTTAGGCCTTCATAGAGAATGCCATTGGATTTGCATTACAAATTGAGAGGAGGTTCTCAGAGGAAGGAGATTTTAATGAGACATTTATCGTTCAGTATCTTTATCCTCAATTCATATCTAGCCCAAGCATCTAAGATGGAAAGTCATTAGCATGTCTTACTGCTTATAGGGTGTTTGTAAAATTATCTAGTGATTTCTGTCCACTTACTAATAGGCAGTGTGGTTTGAAACATGTTTGTGAAACAGTTTTCTATTTGGAAATGCAGTTACCAAATGTTTTGCAAAATCAGTTTGTCATTTTATTTTGGAAAATGTCAAAACATCATATATTTCAAAGGCAGCTCCTTTACTGGGACTTCTAAAATCACCTTTTTGTTTAGCTAACTTTTCCATCTCTCTGAAAATTTAAATTACCTTCCTCACAGGAGGATTAATTAACAAGTTTGCCCTAGATCTTTGAAGATGAAGGTGTTACTTACAGGCTAACCAGCAGCTGTTAATAGGATTCAGCATCTGGTTCTGCTGGCATAGAACTACCTTTAGTATGAAATAATGGAAATGTATGGGAAAGAGCAAGCTTGCTCAGCAAAGGCAGGAAATGACAAGTAAAACCGTTGGATTTCGTAAACAGAGGCAGGGCGTGAGCCGGCTTTCCGGTGCTTTCCAGGCTCCTCTCTCTGCTCTCCAGGCACCGCTCATAGCATCAGCCAGCCAAACCACTTTCCAGTCAGTCCTTGGGTTTAAGATAATTAAAAGTCTGATTCAATGTTCTTACATACCGAAGCCTTCGAAGCAAAGTTTAATTTAGTAATTTCCAGTATTCATTTCAGTCCACTAGTCTGCTCTGGATGACATGATAGATGTTACATCTTGCAAAATGTAGAATTTCTGAATAGATGTGAAAAGGGAAAAGCTGGTTCAAAATAGGGAAGCCAAATCAGGTTTTTAAAGAAATAATGCTGCTTACCAAAACAGAAGGATATTTAATATTCTATTTATGTGAATTTCAGAATGAAAACCATTATGCATATTAACTGTGCGCCTTTTCTGTGCATAGAACTTAAATAAGATTTAACCTCAATTTTATTTTTTTCCAGAATGAAGTATCTCATCTAGCTTGGTCAATTTATTCTTGATTCACAATAATGAATATGCAGCTTGAACTTATTCTTTGTGTTTATGAATGACAATTAAGGTGCATGGATAAAACCTCTTCAGATTTTGCCGAAGGTTCTGGAACTGAATTGTACAAAATGTGTAGCTGTCTCCCTGGAACTCCATTCAGAGGCCTGGGACTGTATGTTATATACTATTATACAAATTTCACATCTTTCATTACTTTCCAAGTTCCAATTCTGTGGTGGGGAAACGGCGTTCCTGACTATGGGAATAAAAAATCCAAATCATCTATGCACAGTTTATGTAGATTTTTCTTTAATCCCCAAAATACCATTTTTGGGGGTAATTCATCACATTATGTAACTGTATTGAGCAGGGGAGAAGTAAGGCATTATTTCTGGATAGTACTGCAGCACTGGAAGTAGATCTGGCTTCAGACCTCTCATGTGTTAGAAGTACTCCATTTAGAATATGAGTATGTAACAATGCTGGCATTGTTATAGCTAAGGCTAGAAAAACAAGAAAGCAACTTATTTTCAGAAAAAAGCATAGCTGAAATTCTTTTAATATAGCTGAGGAAATTTAGGGGGAGTGAGGGTCAGTTGCTCTTCCTGGTAAAAATTTAAAAGAAGTGTTTTGAAAATGTTTATGAATAATTCCTCGTACATTCTCTTGTGTTGGCAAGTTGTTTTTTACCCTATCCGGATTTTCTTGAATTTTATGTGTTGTTTGAATTCTTCACTGGAGTAATGTCCTTGAGCAGATTTTAACCTACCTGTCGTTAGTGAGTAGTTGATTACAAGTGTTTGCTGCTAAACATTTGCATTGTGGCACTCCCACTGGTGTTGAGCATGGTGTTTGCTCTCGAATGTCCAGAGGTTTCAACTTAAAATCTGATGATTCGGTGGAAACTCTCTAGTATGCTGTCTTGCTAGGTTATTTATGAAAATTAAACTCAATAGGAGCAACGAAACAGGTCAACTAAAAAATTCGGGCTGCTTCATTATGCAGCATAATTGAAGCCCTGCTTTTACAATAACATTTGCAACAAAACAGTTATTTGTATTGGCTGAACATTTTGTTGAAAAGTTCTCATTTTTTGCCTTTCAGGTCAGAAGGCTTCAGATGCTTGACATAATGCTGCTGACCTGCCATAATATCCCTTGTTTGCTTCTCCCTGTGAGGAATGTTCGGGCTGGAGGGCTGAAGGGTGATTTCGGTTTTACTTGGAGCGTTTCAGAGAGGGCTTATGCTTTGTGGTTGTCCAGGCATTAACAACAGGGTCTGGGTTTGGCCGAACACCCTTTAATGCAAAGCCTCCATGTGAAGTTTTACCCTCGTTTAAAACCCAGCAACAATATAATCCGTGTCCTAAAATGGACTGCCCGCTCTAAAAGAATTCAAGTAATGTAAGCTTACAGCGCTAGCCCTCTTCCTGAAGTCTGTTAAAATACTGAATTTATGGGAAGGGGGCAGGGGGAAAACAACGGAACATGGCTACAAATCACAAGGAAAACCGGAAGGTTATGGTAAATGATACTCCGTGGCGTTTAATCATAGTTTGGGTTGTGCAAGGAATCCGGGAGTTAGGCTGAGGAGGCTTTTAGGGAGTTCAGTTAGTTACCCTGCTTGCTAGAGATAGAAAAGCCTTATTTTCACCTGACTTTTTCCGTCTGTCATTAATGCCGCGCCTCAGGCGGGCACGAACCAGCCGTTGATCCTTCAAAGTTAAAAGTTGCTGGGGCTTGCTGGGAACAGAGACAGTAAAACATCTATTTGCACTTTCACACCTCTAATTTGACTCTGCCAGTGAAACACAGACAAGACTTGACAGCAGACCGAGCCAGGTACCGTATAATTTAAATAGCAACGTGACCCAACCAGTGGGTGGCCCGATCACGCGCGCTGGCTGTTTGCTGTCATTCCGAGGGATTTTTGTTCTCCCGTTCCAGGCTTCACGTGCTGGGTTTACAACGTGAAGCCCTCGTTAGCATTAATGGTAATTCTGCACTGGAAGCGATGAGAACAGAAGCTGCACGGAGCCGTTGCCTGATGCCGCGAATGCTGTAGCAAAAGTCTGTAGGAATTCATGGCGTGGCCAAATGTGAGATGCAAGGGCAAGTCGTACACAGCAAACGGGAGATGTGAAGAGCCAGAAGAGCTTTTAAAAGCGCTCTGAGGCATTTTTTTCCTCCCTTTTTTTAAAGAGCCTATAGACTGTCCTAACAGTAATGGCTGGTTGTCGTTAAGGGTCTGTCTCTGGGCCAGCTATGAATCCCAGGAAATGGCTATATGACATTATTTCTGTGGCTTAAAAGCACAGCTTAAACTGTATTATGAGAGAAAGAAAACCATTTCTGCAATGTGCTGGTATTTTTTTCCTTCAGTGGTTTTGGTGGGGGTGGAAGGGGGAAGTAAATTGAGGAGCATTGATACGCCCAGGCGTACAATTTATTATCCCACCAGGATGCTGAAAAGATATAAGCCTCTTGAAAAGCGCGTTCTGAGGGGCAGTTAAAAGAGTAGGGAAGACTGGAGGTCTGACCTGTGGGGCAGATGAAATTTTACTCGATCATAATCCTAGAGGAAGCTGGGGTAAGTTTTTTGCCAAGAGACAAGAAGGAGCTAGAAAATAAGAAATCCAGGGTGAAGTTTAGAGAGATGGATCATTTTGCAGCTAGCCATCAGCCTCACCTTCTTATTTTTATTACCCCTTTTCATTTTTCCAGCTCTCTTTTGCCTCCAAAGTCACAACCTGCTTATTCCGAGAGCATGAGAGAGTGATATGAAGCCCCTTGGGAAAAGCAACTGTGCCACCTTAAGAGGTGAATTTTGAGGACTAAGCTACAGGTCTTGCTAAGGGAACCTTAAAAATGGGTGTGAAGAGGTAAAATGCCAAAGATTCTTATCTTAAGGTCAGGGGATAATCAAGTAAAGGCAAGGATTCTTCTACTTCTCCCCATGTCACATATTTACTGGCCTCCTGTTCATATTTATACTTAGGATTCTGCTTGCTGTAGAAGATAAAACTAAAATTTGCTTTCTATACCAGCTGGGTGGGGGTTTGGTTGGGTTTGTTTGGTTTTTTTTGTGGGTTATTTTGGTGGGTTTTTTTTTTTTCCTTGAAATAGGAGATATCCTTCTTGTCAAACTTGAATCCTGCGTTTCAGCTTGCCATAATCATAAAGCACATAGATTTGTGTTCAAACCAGGCTGGCTCCCTCCTGGGGAGCAATTTCACTTTACAAAATCGGCTTATAATTACCTAAAATTTGCCACAGGAGATGACATTCTGGTTTTTAAATGCTTTCCCCTTTAAAAGAACCTGACTGTGGAAGGGGAAGTTCAGATTTAAAGACTGAGGATCGGTTGTGTTGCATGGAGGAAGGGATGGAAAGAGAGAACGTACTGCGGTGTGGAGCCCGGGAACGTGGGTGCACAACTCCTCCACCTATCTGCAGACCACCACCCTTCATGCAGGTGTGGTGGCAGGACATTTTCCTTTTATTTCTCCTAGTTCCTAGATTTACCAAGTTAATGGACCCCTTCCTTGGCAGGCAGCAGCTGACCAGAGACAAGATTTCCGTGCCATACTGGGAAGGGTTCTGATGATGTTTCCTGTGGTCTTTGTCGTTGCTGTATGGCTCAGCAAAACCTTCCCTGTGTTGTGCTGATGATTACAAACTATAGTTCTCCCTGCTACTGTGGATGACTCAAAGGTTAATTCCAACTGTTAGCATGATGGACACATCCAGAGAAAGCTTTCAGCAACGGGGTGTTTTGTAACAGGCGTCTTGCTGTTAAATTTGTCTCTCTAACCTGAGTCTTGCTGATTTTTTTCATGGCACCACATGTCTGTAAATACAACTCCGTGGATAGGCAGAGAGTCGGGATGAGCAAGATAGAAAGTCTTTCCATGCCTGTTGAAAGATAACCCACGATGGGGTATATCATAGTTGGTCAAAGCAACAGAAAAAAAGAGAGTTAAAAAAAAATGAAAAAAGAGGGGAGAGAGGGGAGAGGAGGAAAATGTTGTATTTCACTTCCCCTGAGCAAACATGTAATTTCCATGATTTCTTTTTAATGACTCTCTTCTGAAGCTAGTAGGTACTGATTTATGAAAAGCTGTAAAAGATCAGGTGGAACCCTGCAGGACGTCGTTTACAGCTGCACGGATTGCAACCCATCTAATTTGTCTAGTAAAGTGTGAGCTCATGGCGCACATCACCCAGACCATAAATTTCATGTTCAGACCTTCTGTCTAGGGGCTGGGTCAGGGGGATAAAAAAACTGCCGATGTGTGCAGATGCTCTGAAAGCCCAGCTTTTCCTCGGTGCATGTGAGGAGACATCACAGACTCTTCACAGTGAGACAAATTCCCATTCATTGATAAACTGTCCAGATGTCCTCTCTGAGGAGGAAAGTAACTAATTTTTGTTTGGAATCCTACAAGGAGAAAAATGATACTTTACAGTGCTGGTTATTCTGAGGTCACTTGCATTAAAATTAGGTCATATTTTTTGTCCTGATGATACTTTGATCCAAGTAGTAAACATAAAAGCTCTTTTGGGCCACTCTAATTCCTAATCCTAGAGACCTGTTCTATTTCAACTTGTTTATACTTTTTTTTTTCTTCATTAGTGGTTCTTGAGTCCAGCCTTGTTTTATTAGATTTAAGTTGAAAAGGCCTACTAGGCTGGAGGGAAAAAAAAACCCAACCCTCCATGCTTTATCACTGAGAACACTTCATAAATACTCTTAATAAATATCTTGGGATTCCAGACACTATACCCAGAAAACTATAAATAAAAAGCACTGGCTCTTCATGGGACAAACAGTAGTCAGGGAGATGCAGGCTGTACAGCTACTGAATAAAACTATTTGGGGCCTGATTATCCAACCTGAGCCTTTAACTGGAGGGCGTTTAAAGCTGTATATCACGAAGGTGCCTAAGATCTGGTTTTAGCATGAGAACAGTAACATGCAATGTGCTCTACCTTCTGTCCCCCAGCTTCGTCTTTGTGCCAGTGCAGCCGTGCTGTGCTGTCCCTTTGTTACTGGTTGGGGGACAGAGCAGGTTTCTGGTGTCCTCTGTCACTTTCTTGTCAGTTTATGGCTGTTTCCAGCGTATGAGGGGTCCATAGCTGGTACCAGGGATCACAAGCCGTCTGCAGCAGCTCCTTGACCTGGCTGGGCCCTGGAGGGAAGGTAGTCAGGTGAAAGGTGCCCCATCAGTAACACCATTTCTCTGAGACCTGGTGAAAATGAATGGTGAATTTATAGCAGAGATGTGTCCATTTGAGGTTTTGAAGTTAAGATTTTCAAGAATCTAAGGACCTCTGTAATTACGGCCTGCAGGCCCAGAAGGGAAGAGGATACTAAAGTAATGTTTCGCGTCTGAAAGAAATTGACTGGTTCATAACAAGTGGCAAAACATCAGAAGTAAAAGGTAATACGTAGAAAACACCTTGAGTTACTGTTTAGCAAAGCTATATGGTTCTTTTCTTCAAAGGTGAAAGTCTCTGTTTGACTGATGCGGTACCTCCCGCTTCAGTGCGAGTCAGACGTGCTGCTCAGCATGTGCTATTGCGGTGTTCCTGATCTCAGTGCAGCTTAATAAAGACTTACTGGGGTTGGGATTGAGAAGTTTGGTTTGGATTTTCTAGGCTGCATATTCACTGGTGGCATTTAGACTGTTCTCTGTGGCGAATTTACAGTCTCTGCCTGTACATATTTTCCAGTGCTCAGAGTTGGCTTGGGTTTGGGGCGAAGAGAATATTTTACAATCTGGATCATTTCTCCAGTACCAATAACCATCCCCTACTTGTTACCCTGCATCATCACTGCCTTTAAATTTCTGTGCTAGCCTGTCCACCTCTCGTTTTCACTCTTTCACAGTGACAGAAGGCATTTCAGGTGGATTCAGCTGAGGTAGTCCGATTCCTGCGTGGGTGATGTTTCCCTAGAGGCGTGGGGAAGAAGAATTGTGGGCCAGGAAAATAAACTGTAAAGCTGCACTGGTAACTGCTTTCAGCACCCCCTAGTTCAGTCTCCTGTGCTCACGAGTAGCACCATCACAGTGGCACAGCTAAGCGTGTGCTTAGCCATAAGCCAAGATAGACGCTGGTGTGAGGGTTTTCCTTTAACATGGAGCGTGTGTGTTTCTGAATGGGGATAATACACTGTCCAGTGGGGATGTGCATTTGTCAGTGGAGAGGAAAATGGTTATTAGAGTTAGCAAGATGTCTTCTCAGTAGGAAGAAATTACTGATCATATTGCTCTTCAGGGGCTTCTCACATCTCTCAGCAAAAATGGCAAGTTGGTGAGGAGGAACAGCTGAGAAGGGGTTCACCTCTCTGAGAGCTGGGTGCCTCGTCCAAGCTGTTTGCCTGGAAGACCTGTTTCAGAAAGGGCAAACCCCTGCCTGGAAATGCATGTATCTCTCCATGGACTGCAGCAGTAGTTCAGAAAACTGCCTGGGCCTATTTGTGGTATTTTGAGATGGCTGAAGTGAGGCATGGTAGATCCTGACTCTCTTGACTTCATGGGGAAGCGCTGCCATTTATTTTTAGTCTTGATGCTCTCAAGTATGAAGTCAAAAGTACACTAAGAAGATGATGAAAACAAGAGTATTCATGCCAGAGAACAGGATTTCTGGATCAATAGGGAAGCAGCTGCTTTTGCTGTTATATGCAAAATGCATCGTCAACTGCAATATATTCTTTCTTGATATAAAATTACAGATTTAGTCATTGTTTTGAGAAAAGTATTTTTTTCTCAATAGCTTATAGGTAGATTTATGCAGATGGAAAAAGATTTAAAAGGGCAAAGAAGCACAGATGTATGTTTTGTTTTATTCATTCTGTGGGTTTTGTTTGTTTCTTTCTGGTCTCTTCATTGTTCCAAGTAGAGAACTTGGATGCAACTCATGTCAGCTCAGCATCCTTCATCAGCACCAAGTTAATTTCGAACGCAGGAGATGATTCAGTTCTCACTTCTAAATTATTTGTATGATCTCTTTGTGGAGGTTGCAGTCTTAGAGTTGGCATCAGTTTTAAACTGGGCATGACGATGGCATTTTATGTTTGTCCCAGTGTATTTGATAACAAATTTTCATGTTTCTGCATCTATGCACTGCAGAGTGTAGGTCATGTGCAGTTACATTTGTCTCACAAATTCCCTTAACATTTGATTTTGAGACTTGATACATATTTTTAAAGCATCTAGTGTCTTCCTGTTTGTGCTTCTAATCCAGTATCAGTGTTTAGGATTTGTCAGTGGGCTGCAATACTCTGAATATTTGATTTATGTAAATTCTGCCAACATGCTCAACTTGAAGTCTATAGTGTGTGCATCATTTCTGTGTTATTTGAGATTAGGTGAATCACATAAATATTATCTAAATTAGGCTCGTCTTTGCTAATGCTTCATGCATTAAATTATAAGGTAACAATGCACTTCATGAATTTGTGATGCTTCAGTGATTTAAATGTGGGCACGAGAAGCTGGCGCTGTTAAGCAAGATGATTACACAGCACTCATCACAGCTGCCAGCGCAAGTGCACGTGGTGGCCTCAGCAGCAGGTAACCTCCACAGACAAACAGAAAAGCCTGGTCCAGCCTGGAAGCTCCTGCTGATGGCGGTGCTAAGTTTAGACACAAAGTAAACCCCTACGTATCCCTGCTCCCTAACTCTCATCACATTCTTTTCTTATTTCAGGCCATCAAATCTTCTCCTGGACCAAAGTAACATCGACATTGCAGCCTTCCGCACGACAGGTGATTGGCTCAACGGCTTTCGGACAGGACAGTGCAAAGACATTTTCACGGGCGTGGAGTACAGTTCCTGTGACACAATAGCCAAGATTTCTACAGAGTAAGTTTGAACTGACTACAGCTCCTCACCATTGGCTGCGGTTGGAGATAGAAGTTTAAACATAAACATAAGATTTCTAGCTAAAATACTCTTACGTTAAAGGAGGCAAATGTAAATCACTGTTGCGGTTGCACTACACATGCAGGAGCCCCACAGGCTGTAGTGACGGCTTGAAAGCCACGGGCCCAGGGCTTATTCTCACTGATGCCAAGGAAATTCCCATTTTTTTCCAATAAAGTAGCACCATGCATCATCTGGTACACCAGCATCACTTTCTTTCACCCACAGCTTAGGAGTTTCTGTGTTGATTCATTATATTCTGCCTTTTATATGGGATTTTCCCCGCAGCTGGCACGTGTGCCTATCTTTTCTTTTTTTGCCCATTCCATATTCCATCGAAGCAGATAAGACAAAGCAAGTACTATGTAGCTGCTTTCCTCCTACGTGGTAACAATTAATTCAGGGGATGAATTCCCCCCACCTCTAGTTATTACGTTTAAACATGCTAAACTTGTAAGTCTACAACTTGCAAGTGTATTGCATTAAAACACAATCTTTCTTTGTCCTTGTGGTGAGGAAGAGTAGGGTGATGTTCTCCCTATACCCTTGAAAGGCATCGAGTTGAACTGTCTGGCAAAGACAGTTTTGACTTGCTGCTGGGGTAGCTCGACACAGGCAGAGTTATGAAAAAGTAAGCGGTAGCTGCGGTCCAGCCAATTAAACACATCAATGCCGTTAACTAGTGTATTATTGCATCAATAAAAAGGCTGCTAATGGCTTTTCCTAACAATTGCCCTTTGGGGACAGTGCAGAAATCCTCTAGGAATGCCAAATTTCCTGTGAGCCTGTGTTAGCCCTTCCCAAGTGTTAAACCACACATGTGTGTCACTCAAGGAGCAAAGAGACTGGGCGGCCTGGTGAAAGGAGAGGTGAAAAACAGGGCAGGTGCTGGGAGCTTGGACATGAAGCTGTTGGTCTCAGTGTTGGTACCAGAGTTAAGAGGACTGTCCAGAGGGCTCAGCCGATAACAGCGACGTGTCAGCACTGCTGAGGAAAAGTGGGAAGGGGAAAGTAGAGAGGCTCCAGATGGCAGCTGGCCCAGAAATGAACCCCTTGCCCTTAAGTCCCAGCATGTGCATCGTTGGAGAACACTGTTTCATTGTCTTTTTTCTTCCAGGTAAGCAAGCTTTTACACATTTTTTTGCGGCCTCCTGCTGTTTTCATAGAACAGCTCTCAGTAATTTTCCTACCAAGGTCTGTGTTTCAGGAGCACTGCCATACCTGCAGGCCTCTCTAAGGCGGTGATATAAGACGAGCGAGTTGATGTCTGTTTGCTCACCTCAGCCATAGTTAAGTACAGAGACGGTACGCTCACTCACCTGCTGCACCTTCTGTTTTTTCCAGTGACATGAAGAAAGTCGGCGTGACGGTTGTGGGGCCTCAAAAGAAGATTGTTAGCAGTATCAAAACTCTAGAAACTCATACAAAGAACAGCCCGGTTCCTGTGTAAGGTACCAAAATGATGTTGCTCAGGAGAGAAGAAGAGAGAAAAGTGGCATCGCAGGGCAAAAGTGATGGCTGATAAACAGCAGAATTTAAAGGAGTTCTTTGCAACAGCTTTGGAAACGTAATGGTTGAAATTTCAAACCCACTAAGACACTCAAATATTGAGTATAATTGCCTTAAAAATAGGAGCGAACTTGTTTTCTATCTGTTAATCCTAAAGGGTGGGTGCTCTTGACTGACTGTCAATGCAGACAGTAAATGTCAAAAGAAAAAAAAATGTAAAAAAATCCTTCCAAGTAAAAACCAGTGATACTAAAACCTAGAGCCATTTGAATATTAAACGACTGAATAACATGAAAACCCATGGACGTAAAAGCTGTGTATTTGATCTATACAGCAAACAAGAAGAAAGAAAGACTTGCAGTATTTTTATACAGAAGAGATCTGTAACAGGTATTTTATTTCTCTAAAAGCAAGGAAAATAGAGGACTATACCTCACTACCTGTCTGGCCATATTTACTATAATGTCATTGTAACATGCTATTTCAACTTCAGAAAGGAACGCAGAAATAAAGCTTGTAGTGACTTTGAGTTAGCTGAGAAAAGATTTTTGCCATTATGTTAGCTTCCCTAATTGTGTTCATTTCAATAGAAACAAGTCTTAATTTTTAAAAGACTTATTTATTTCCTTTGGATTTTTTTTTCCCATTATTGTTTATATTTATGCTTAAATACCTTAACCTGGCGGTATTATTGCCAAGTGCCAAATGTTAACAAAACTTCATTGTTTCAACCTGAGAAATTGTCTGGGGTTTAATTACAAGATTATTTTATACTCGTAACATTATAGATGAGATACAGATGGAAAGAAAGATGGTCTTTTTTCCAGCTCTGACACTAGGCAAAGCATCCAGACTTGTTGAGATACCTTCTATTAGCTGTGAGTGGTGTTTTAACCCTGGCTTGAGTTCTGGCAGAGTTGTGTCCGTATCGATCTCCAGATCAGTATCTGTCCTGGTCCAGGTATATACATTTCATTTCCTTCCCAAAGGCCTCCTTCCCTGTCGAAAGAAGGGCCCTTGTTCCCAGGTGGTGTTCAGGTGAGAGATTTTCCTAGCAAATGTTAGAAAGAATCAGGGTTGCATCCTGTGTTAACTGAGGTTGCTTTCTGAGCTACTTGGGGAGCAGTCCATTTCTGGTTTCCATCCAGCAGGCTCTGCTCCCATTGCTGGGAACTGGAGGTGTACTGCCATGTGGACAGCCACTTGTGGTTAAGCTGAGGGGACGACTTGCAGCCAAGGATAAGAAAACAGTCTAAAAGGATGACTTAAGCTCATGAAGTGAGAGTTTGATATGTCCTTTTACCTGAGTCTGAGCTAGACCACCCTGAAGAAGCCCTGCTTTTTGGTACAGGTTCCTTAGGTTCCTTGAAAGAAAGCAGAAAGGAATCTATCTTTAGGAGACTGTTCACATTTCCCAGTGGAAAAAGGAGCCTGGAAGGGTGGGATGCAAGAGTCGTCCCCATCTCCAGCATCCTTCTAGTGGCAAGCTCTTCAGCTGCTGCTCTGGAGAACATCAGTCCCGGTTCTGAGCAATCACAACTCTTCACTCTGAAAGTGAGTGGTTTAAATCCCAGGGTGAGGCACTTCTTGTGCTACATACAGAGGAGCTTAACACTCTCATAGTGATGCCAGGCACTCAGATGTCAGGCTTTGGGCAGTAGTGGGACACGCTCCGATCCAAATTTGCCATGCTGGAATCTAAGCCTGATTCTGATGAATGACAGTCCCTGTAAGTCCAAGACTGTGTGGGAGGCTGAGGACCATGTGGCATGTCACCTTTCATTGTGCGTGCAAAAGCAGGTAGCTAGTGCTTTCTTTGTTGTCTTGGCTTGGTTTTTAAAGGTAATTGTAGCATAGGGCACATGAGTAAGGGAAGAATCAGTTCCCAAGATTTGTGGGACTGAATCAGCTTCTAAATTGTTCTTCATGGGTTCAGGAGTCATAAAATGTAGAGACACAACGTTTTATCACACATTGCTAAATAGAAGCAGAATTAGGGGCTCTCTAATGAGTGCTGGCAGTGAGCATGCTGTGAAGAACTCGATTTGAAACACACTCACAGGATAATAATTAGTAGTTTTTTTCTGAAAGAAAAATGGATGAAATAAAGGAATAAAAAATGGAATAGAATTAAAATAAAGCACTTAAGATGTAAAGAGCACTTCTTATCTGCCTCATTCTATCATGAAGTGCAGCATGCTGAATAGAAAAGCTGCATTTTCATTGCTTTGCTCATGTTCAGAATCTTTCTTTTCCTCACTTTGAGATTGCTCTAACGCTGGCATTGTTAGTGAGTTTAAGTTGCCAAAATCCATTTGCAGACCTCGTCTGTGTGGGTGCAACTTTCTAGAGCATATTCCTCGTGACATTTCTCTTCAGCTTTTCTCTGCTGCTGGAGAGTCAGGGAGAGGGGGCTGGGGTGGGGGTGGGGGGAAGGCATCCATGCAACCCTTCTGGAAACACAGAACCAGTTCTTAGAGTTTTAGGTGATGACTGAAAACGTAGCACCAACCACCCTCAATTTTCTCTTACTATCATGGCACGTTCCTTGCTCCTTGCCCACTGTTGGAGCATGCTCAGCATAGAAGATTAAACCTCACTGACGCTTGGGGAAAAAGGAACCTCAGTTTGGCTTTTCTTTGCTATTAGGAGTAGAGAGAGTTTTAAAATACGTTTTGTTTTCTCTCCCTGTCAAAAGTTGATTTGTACTGTAAGTGGCCTCTGTTGCAAGCATCCTATACTCCCTGTCCCCCTGTACATATGTATACATAGCAGTGTACAATTCTTCATTGTGGAGTAGAGACACTAGAATTCGTGTGGCCATCTTCCTGTACAGGACTCGCATCAGTTATTGACATCAAGCAAACAGCAACTGCTCAGAAAATGACATGCCATATTATCGGTTTTGTATCTTTAAATATAGTTTCCATTTTATTTATTTCTGTTAACATATCTAGTTTTGTGCTGTTACTTAGCATTCAATAAGCAATGTATAGATGTGATTTGATTGGCAATATGTATTTACGTTAACTTGTATTTCAAAAGCATTACTTACTCATTTAGATTATATATTGTGCAATTGTAGATGGCCTCTTACTAATGTAAAATGATTTGTAGTGGAAACATTTATATTTTTATAATAAACATAATGAAAGTATTTTTTACATACTGGAATACTGAGGTGATTGCTTGGAGGACAAAGTAAATTTATTTGATTAGAAAAGTGTGATAAAATTGTAATTAAATATGGATAAATTCTGAGTGTTAAAGCATGGGTTCAGAGTTGAAAGTTAGATATTGCCTATCTTATCTATTAAAAGAAACAAGTACTGCAGGTTTTAACTAGATAGACCAGCATTTGTGCTATATTGACTTATATCACTCAAAGACTTTACTTTCTCCATGGATACAGGAAAACTTCACCTACTACAGCCTGCATATGGGATATTGAAAAAGTTGTCATTTATTTTAGTTGTGTCAAGTATTTCCAAACTTTTGCTTTTTTTTTTTTCTCCTCCCTTGCCAGTGGACCTCTTTTCATCTTACTACTATGTTGAATCCAGTAAAAGATGTACTTTTCAACAAAATAAAAAAAGCCCACAGCTTACTGTAATTTAACCCCATGATCATTTCTTGCCTCTGAGTGTCTGTATTAGACAATATATTCTGCTCCTGTTTCGTTACATCCCTGCCAAGTTGTTTGTTTGCTTCACTGAAGTGCAGTGCCTCTGAAATGCCAGCATCCATCCCAGCTTCCCATCTCAGCAGTTCACTTCCTCGTGTAAACAGGAGCGAGTTGAATGTTCACCACTTACTTGAGGAGTGAAGTTACAGGATCTTTCTGTGCCGTAAAGGATTTTGCATGCTTCTGTGTGTTGCTGTGCTTACTGCAAAACAATGAGCGATATACCTCTCCTGGAGTCTGTAAGTTGATAGACTTTATGGATGTGGATGTAGCACACTTCTTTTCTTTCTTTTTTCTTTTTTTCTTTGGCTTTTTTGTCTTGGTATCTTCAATAAAAAGGGGAACCACCCAGAAGGAGGTACCCCAAGTGGGACTTGACTTAACTTTGAATGGCAGCAGCCGGACTGAAATCCGCTTTTTCTCTGTCACACCAGCACACCCCGTGCTGTGCTGCAGTGGGTACATAGCGGTGTCGTTTCACCTTCTGATGGGCAGGTTTCAATGCTGTGTACCTGAACGACAGGGAAGGGGCTCTGTTGGTCTAACCTGTGTGGTATGCAAACTATTTATGCTGCGAGCAGACTTCACCTTGGCACTTGTGTTACACTGTGTCCCTTTAGCCTTCCTGGTACTTTGTATTTGCTGAATAACCCAAAGGGCACAGTGGATATCAATGCTTTTATAACTGTTTATTGTAAAACAGTGTTAATACAGCCAGTTCTGGAATGGCAGTAGGATGCATTCAGATGAAGAGCAGCAGAACAAGCAGGTGTCTCACAGCCTACCACCATGTCTCAGCTCAGATCTGGAAGAGGAAATTGCTGCTAATCAGTTCCTCAAATTCAGATATGCCTTTGGGGTTTGTTTTTTTGGGTTTTTTTTTAGTAATGCCCAAGTGACATTTTTCCACTTTGCATTCCATCTTAAGGGTGAGGACCTGGCCTAGATGCCTGTACCAGTAGAAGCCTAACCAGTGTGAAGTGGGAGCAGACTTGTACCCCTGCCCTCTCACATACATCACTCCCGTTAATTCAGACAAATACCCGCACCATTGACTTCTGTTCATTTTCCAAGCCACTATAATTCCTCAGACCCTTTCCAAACTGTTGATGTCTGGTCAGTGATCTCCCTGGATATGTGTGCACTCAGTTCCTTTTTCAGGCCCAGGTCCAATTCTTTGCGTATTTCTTCATTTATTTTGTTTTCCTAGTTTAAAAGGTATTTATCCAAGGAAGTATTTATCTCAGCCTGGATTCATTCACACGTAGAAACGTACACATGCTCATCATCTGGTTTACTAATGCAAATGTTAAGCAACACAAAATGTGAAGGACAGCCTTCTTTTGGCTGTGGTGGTGTGCTTTTTAGATGGCCAGAGAACCTCTGATGAAGGCAGAGAACTCAGATTTTTCAGCTTGCTCTGCTTTCCCACTGCAGTGGTTTCATAACAGCCCATATTTCCCCATTTAGCTCATAAGAATGTCATGTGGGACAGCACCAGAAATCTGGCTAAAGACAAGATAAATCACATCTACTACTTTTTAGATTATCCTGTCACAGAAATAAATTAGATGCATTTGACATGATTTGTTTATTCTTGACAAATCTTAGTTGGTTTCTTAAGACCTGGTAATCCTCCAGCTGCTTAGAAATGTATTATGATGCATATATATATCTCTTTCTGGGTATTTGAGGTTAGCATACCTAGTCCATAATTGCTTGGCTCTGCTTCCCTCTCCTTTTTAAAGGTCAGGATGATCTCTGCTCTTCTCCAGTTGCCTGGACTCCACAATTTCTCCAAGAGAACAGCTGGTGTCTACCCTTGGGCTAGTCCCTTAAGTTGCTATAGGAAACCTCACAGACTCAGCAAACCTGAAGGCATTGATCACTTTTTCTTACTCCTTGCATTCCTAATTGTAAAACAGAAACATAATGCACAAGGGAAAATGTTTTTACTGTGTACCCAGGTTTGCAGCTTATGTCTTGAATTTTTGCAAGCAAGCAGGTACTAAGAGTCACCATTAAAAAAGCATGTAGTGATACCTGTTTGACAAGCAAATGTCATTATTTGTTTTTAATTGGATTGAATGAAGATGATGAGGGGACAGAGCATATCACTTATGAAGAAAGGCTGAGAGAGCTGGGTCTCTAGCCTGGAGAAGAAATGACAGAGGGCATCTCATCGATGCTTATAAATATCAAAATATTGTCAAGAGGAAGGAGCCAGACTCTTTTCAGTGGTGCCCAGTGACAGAACAAGACCAAGGCATTGGGCACAAACTGGAACACAGGAAGTTCCGGCTCAATATGAGGATAAACTTGTTCACTGTGAGGGTGACAGAGCAGTGGGACAGGCTGCCCAAAGAGGTTGTGGACTCTCCTCTAGAGATACTCAAAACCCACCTGGATGTGATCCTGTGCAACCTGTTCTAGGTGGTCCTGTTGGTCCTGTAGGTGGTTGAACTAGATGATCTCCAGAGGTCCCTTCCAACCCCTGCTCTGCTGTGAACAACTGAGGCTCATCCCTTCTGTATTACTTTAAAGTTGGATGATAAGGGCAAGCATCCTACAAAGGTAGGTGAGATCCACTGTCTGGGATTGTTAGAAAAGTTTTAATTCTTTCTGCTGCTGTCTCTGTAGGAGGGGGGAATATCCTTTATCTCTACTTCTCTTCCATCCAGTTTATCCTAATATAAGTAAGCTCAATCTTTTAGAATCTTTTCAGTAAAGTGAGCCACTTGAGTTTACCTACCATGGATTTGTAATTAATGCTGAGTTTTGTTTCTAACCCTTTCAAAAGTATATGTTTGCAAGAGTGTGAAATTATCCAGAGCTTTATATTCTTAATATTTGGGGATTTAGAAAAGCAGATGTTGAGCTTGTATCTGAACTGATTCATCACTAAGCCATGATACATAGCAGAAATTTCAGTTTCAACTATAGTAAAGCATATCTGGGCATAAAGCATCAGACATGAGGTCTCAGGCACCCATTGATGTCATTGCCCTGTGTGAGGTGTCTGTGGGATGCTGCTCTAATAGATATTATATATCCTTCCCAGGAGAGCCTTTGCTGTGCATATACATTCAGGCTGCTTCTCAATTGGCAAAGTGCACATTCCTCCACGTTGCTGAGCAGCTGTGCGTGCTGGGAAGGCACTGCATCTCCAACACCTCAGCCAAAGCAACATTTGCCTTAGGAGGGTTGCGGTCCTCACCCCAAAACACCGCATGGCCCCCATGGGGATGAATTTATCTTCCTGGCACAAGACCTGCAAGGGTGAAACCGAGTGTTTATTCTTGCTGCATTCGCATAAGCACGAGTGTAACATTTAATTTTAAGGCAATGAGCTGAAATGAAGCCAGATAAAACATATATATGTTAAAAACTATTTGTTTGAATGAAAAAGAAAATTGAAGTCTAGTAGTGTTGTGCTGTAGTCTGACCAGGGATTCAAATAAGCATCTCTGAGGCTAATTTTCCTGTCGTCATACCCTCCCCACCCAGCAGAAATGAGTCCTTGGATATAGTTTACAGCTTGAAGTGATTTATTTCAACAGGGTGGTTCACTCTTCACTTTCATTACTCTCAGAGCTCACATCTTCCCTCATGCAGCTCAACAGGCTCCAAAATCAGGCTCAAACCACCCCTTCCTCCTGCAGACTTTCCTAGGTACCCATTGTCCCCTGCTGTGCTCACCAAGCGTTGTTCTGACCCCTCCTCCCCGTGCTGGTGAGAGGGGGTCCTCATCCACTGTGACTTAGAGCCCAACCTACCAGAGAATCCAAAAGCTGGGAAGGGAGATGACTGAAGGAGCATTAGGGAGTTGAAGCAATGTTTCTGCGGTTGCAGTGTTAGTCACTTGCCCTGCTGCACTTTCCCTTTCTGATCTCTTGCCATACAAGTTCAACTGTGTGAAGCCCCACCAGACATTTAGATGTGCCTGTGATTTTTTTCCCCATAAATCTCTTTCAGCGTAGACCTTTCCGCCCACCTAGGATTTAGTGAGGTTGAAGAATAGTTTTAGCTACAGAACAGTGTTATTTCAATAACAACAGATTACTCTTAAAGCAAAACCAAAGGTAAATAATAAAAAAACACCACAACACCCAAAATCATCAAAAACTCCAGGTTACTGAGAGGAGTATTGCCCTTCTCAAGTTCATCTTTTGGACAGTGAATTGGTACCCTCCCCACCCAGACTGGCAAAGTGAGGATCCTGGGTGTTGTCTCACCTTTTGTGCAGTATCTGGGTGGCTTTTCACATGCCTGGCTGGATGCTTGCTAGTGGGTTTGATCATTGCTAAAACTTGCAGCATCTCCTTGGACTGATTGTCAGTTCCTCAACAGCAACAATTCCCTGCTTTTAGCATGCCCCTTTAAATTTGCATCACCTTTTATTATTTTACTATTTTTAATCCCTTTCCTTTGCTCTCATAAAGTTTTTGTTGGGGGCTTTAGTGGAGGACTAATCCACAATCCCCAGTTGTATATACTTTAAAAAAAAAAAAAGAGTTATGCCTCATTAACTGAGTTAGTAGTTGCCTAATTGTAATAGCAAAGCAATAAAATTCAATCCCTACAACAATGTGATACTGTAACTTCCCTTCCTCTAACTGATGGTGCCCTGGGCTCCCTGCCAAAGAAGTCAGATGGAAATAGGAAACAATATGAACAAATAAAATCACTTTCTGAGGTTTAGATAAAGATTTTTTTTAGGTTTTTGGGTTTGAGGGTTTTGTTTTGTTTAGTTTTCTGTAATTACTTGATTCGTTTTTTGTTTCTCTCTGTTCCCAACTTTCATTTCATCATTGTGCATGTAAGTTTTTGGGGAGAGGAGGAGGTGGTCCACAGAGGAATTCTTTTTCTGCCTCTTTTTACTTCTTCCACATAGATATGCTATCCTCTTAGTATAAGGTTCATTTTATGTTGGGGGGGGGGGGGGGGGGGGGGCGGGTGTTTTTGTTTTTTTTTTTTTTAACCAAGCATATCAAAGGCACCAAAAATCTATATGTGAACATCTCCCCACCATGGACAATATAAAGAACTGTAACTAAGACACCCTGAAGCACAGGGCTGAAGAAATCAGAAACCTTCACTAATCTCCACATCCAAAATTAGTGTATTTATTCTCCCCCCCTCTCTGGTTTAATCACTATACACCCTGCTGAATGACTCCCATAGCTGGCTGAGCTATGCATTTTTACTGAGAAAAGGCATTTATTGGCACTCATGTGCTACCCAGGTCCTCCATGATACCAGTGCTTGAGACAAAGTTGCATGGTGCTAGACGGTGACCTTGGTCTACACTAGATAGACCAGGATCCATTCTCTCAGCTGCATATTTTGAGCATAACATATATGAACATTATGGCTACAAGTAGCTCTTCAGCTTATTCTACTTGGCTGCAATAATACTGTTTGGATTGTGAGCCCTCTTGGTCTGAAGAGTGTTTTAGGCAAAGCTGCAAAAGAAAAAGAAAAGGCCTGAGCGTGTGTTTCTGGCCTGTTTGTAACTATGGCAACTGCAACACCAAAAATACAGTACCCTCTTCCCCTACCCTCCCCCAAGTCTACCTGCTTCAAGGACATGTCAGTTTTCATCTGTTAGGTGTCTTTTTACAGGATCCTCTCTCCCAGGATTCATTCCTTGACCGAAATCTTTAAGTTTAGTATAGGCACTTGCAAGCTGTTATGTGGCCTCCTAATGAGACCATATGATTTTGGCTATAGCTTTTTTGTTGCTTAGTGTCTGCTAGGGGAGTGCTAAAAATCACAGTTGAAATACTTTGCTGCTCTCAAAAGAAAGATCTCGTGGGTTGTAGTAAATACTGTGCCACATGAGGGGATGCTGCTCAAAACAAAATGCACGTTTTTCCATCTTGTGAGAAAATAGTGAAACAATTGACTTGGAAAATGTTCTCCTGATCTTTCTGAGCTGAGGCAACCTGAAATACAAATCAGGGGCTTTTTCTAGTCCATGTCCTTGGTGTCCATACAGTATCCTGACTCAGCAGGCACAGAGCCAAACGAGTCCATGGTTAAAATTGTCTTAGCAGCTGGCCCAAAAGGAAACTTTCAAAACTGATTGCTATTGTAATTGCTATCATTTTATCAACAGATATGACTTCTTTCTCCAAGAATCTGTTCCTGTCATGCTGCAAAACACATCGAGCTTGCTATGATAGGGCTTTCCATGTGTAAATGGTCTGAGTTAGTGTGATACTGAAACTGTAACTTCTTAAATATTAATCCAATAAAAATGGCAGGGGCTTGGATCACTAGATGTATGAAATGCAATTTTTTAGGCTAAATGTTAGGCCTACATCTTGAGGGAGAGATTGCCACTGCTATGCAGAGAACAGCTATATCTTCCAGTACAAAAGAATCTGAAAGAGCTCCGGAGAGTTGTCAGATATTTCACCTACAGTCTGTGAAGAACTGATTAATTTTCCAAGGGGAGGGTGAGAAAAAAAAAAGGTCTAGTTGAGTACCTGAAACACCAAGCTCAGTAAAATCAGAGGCAGAAGTAGAGGACTCGGGGGAAGCATTCCTGTTTCCTTCATTTAGCCTTAGCCGAGTGTGGACACAGAGCTAAAGTTACCGCTCTCTCCAGAGATGCTCTGCAGGGTCTTGCATGTGGAATGGGAACAGTGCATTATAAATCTCTTTGCTGAGCATAAGAGCACAAGATGCTTGGAAGAAAAATATATTGACTCTTGTGTCATTTAAGGGTTGCAGCATTTTCAACCTTGCAATAATTGCCTAGCACTTTGCATTTGTGAGAAAGTAGAATGAGATGTCTTAAAAGTGGGTTCTGCATATTGTAAAAGTCCAACTATGACTTGGAGAAACACCCCTGAGACTCCTTGCTACCATTATAAGCTTAGAGTAATGTGCACATATTTTTCTTTTTAGACCATGCACACTTTATCCAACCCTCAGAGGCAAAAAAAAAGAAAGAAAATAGGTCTATTATATTTTTGGCTTGTTGTTTTGTGTTTTTTCTCTTTGTTTTCATCTTCCTGGGTCAAACACACTAATGCATGTCATGAGCTCAGCTGAGCTGAGGGAGAGGGCTCCTTGTTAACTGTTTACGAGTCCCTGTGCATGGCACTATGCACCACAGTGCCACAACCTCTGGAGGTCTGTCTGAAGGCCACGCTTTCACTGCTGGGCCTGGACTTTACAGGCCTGCTTCACAGCTGCAAAATGGTCCAAAGCAACAGTTGCAGGTGGTGGCATGGAGGGATAGGGCTTCATTCAGCCTGCAAGTACTCATAGGAGCTCAGTATCAGGCTTCCCTGGGGGGTTACCAGCACCTGGTGCAACAGGTCCCCAGTTCTTGCTGAGGCGCAGTCAGTTTTGGCAAGGCAAAGTACTGACTGGTGGAAGAATACTTTATTAAGGAAAATGCTCATTATTAGAATCTCGTTAAATTTCTGCCTTCATGTACATTGGTAGTTGTGCCTCAGCCAGAGGAGAGCCAAGGTAGCAGGACTGATTTTGTTAAACAGCTAGGCAGCTTTGGTTCTTCTTGGTTTTGTCCTTGCATTTTGGATGATCTCAGGCCTACTTTGTAATTTAACAACTGGATTTTTTTTTCTTTATATAGAGAGTGGAATGATTAAATAACATCAAATAGTATAAAAAACAATTCAATGATGGGTGTAGCTGTTGAATAATTCAGAAGGTTTTATTTGGACACTAGCTGTGCTTCAAAATCAGCAACAAAAGCAGCTATGGACCCTTTGTGACTGAAGTAATTTACAAAAGCGATAGACTAGGATCTCACAGAAATCATTTGGTGCAGCTGAGGCATGACCAGAGGCAGAAAACCTCTTGGTCTTTCCGACTTCAGACTGCACAATTCACTTACAATCACACTGCTCTTACTACCCCTACCCTTGAAAAGCCTTTGGACCAAAACACAAATATCATAATACGCATTTCCATGGTATGGTGAGCACAGGCAGATGATGACAAGACTTTCTGGAAGTGTCTCAGGTGGATGTTAATATGGCTGATACCTGAATCAGGGATGATTCCCACCTGGCATGGTCCCTCTGCCACCAGGCTGCTCTGCCTTGTGTTGTTACTGTTACAAAATGCTGAAATATGGTGAGAGTCACAAAGTGGGGGAAAACCCCACATTGCACATTGCTCTCCTGCTGCTCATCAGTCTGCAGCTTTTCTCTCACTTCCCCCCAAGCCCTCCATCCTCACCATTTTTGTAACGAGAGAGCAACCTGTGCAATCTGTTTGGTGGGAGAACAGCTCATCTGAGCACAATTTCCTCTTCTCTGTTGTTGAATATAACTTCCCTTGGGTAGGTGAAAATTTTGGCAGTCTGTACAAAGACAAGCAGAGACTGAAGCAGAAGCTGTAATAGAGCTGTTATGACTTGACAGCCTTGTTTTGTAATGCACAGAGGGGTTTTATTTAAAGTCAATTGTAGCTTCAAGAAATTTAAGAATATGGCATCTGCTTGTGTGATTTTTAAAAAAATGTTTAATAAATGAAATTACAGTAGGTTTTAACATGGAGACTATGGCTGTAGCAGGCTTGAATGACTTTAAAAACCTAAAATCAATCAACCAACTTGATTTCGTTGGCAAGCTTTTGTTCTGTAAAGTGGAAATAAATGTTTTTGCAGCTCTAGCAATTTCACACACATTTCTTCAGGTACTGGCAAAACACTGTAGATTTTTACTGTTTGCAGAGTGCATTGTTTTTGCTGAACTTGTGTTTAAAGAACACACTGTTAAAGATCATTTACTGTAGCCTCTCAAGGACCCATGTCATGCCAGTGTGTATCAACGATGACCGAAAACTTGAACAAAGAGTCCTGTGGCTTGAGAAAAAAAAAAAAGCTTGTCACCTCCACGCTCACTGTAACCTTTCTTTTTCTGGAATTACCTAAGGGAGACAATGATAGTAATTAAAGCTTCAGATCACTGGCTCCATGTAGTCATAACGTAACTTATTTTTATTATAGGACAATGATTCACAGTGGTGGAAAGAAAAAGGACAGCATTTTAAAAAAGAAGCAATGAGGCCTTCTTTGCTACCAGCACTTTCAAATCCTCAGTCTCACAACAGGTGAAATAAAGGCTCTGGAGTGTCTATCTCTGAAACCGGCCTTTGGACAGGGCTAGCTTTGCCAGGCCTTGGTACTGCTGTGGTGGTGCGTGTGGTATAGGCCGGCTGAAGAAACAGAGCAGAAAACACTGCAGCCCACCAAGGCCCTTCCTACTGCCACGGGACGTGCCAGCCTCACGCTGAGCCCCCTCGGCAGCCTGACTGTGGGAAGCCACACAGGCCAGAACAGGGATCGATTGCCCTCTCCCATGAGGGGAAACTCAAGGGCTGCTGGACGGTCTGGGGCTGGGAGTCCAATGATGGGCTCACCAGAGGCTGCCACTCCATCAGCTTCAATTTGTGTTGCTGTTGTGGTATATTTTCAGCTGCAGTCCTATGCAAAGGTGCATATTAGCATGACTCAGGTTCCTCTGGGAGGTCCCTCTTTGATGTTATTTGGAGCATGCTGTTGAATAAAATTACATATACTTTGGCATTTACTCCTGGGCAGAGCAGTTAGAGATAACTAATAGCCTGTCTTTGGAAGATAGTCGGTTTGCATCTACTCTTAGACCTTCACTGGACTGAAAGACATCATCCTTCAAAACCAAGCAGTTAAAATATCCATTATAATCTCATTATAGTGTTGTAATGTTGAGGTCTGTATCTTGCTGCATTCCCCTATAACTTAGCTCAGTCCCCTAGCCTGGCTTTAATCCACATCTGTTCATGGGACTAATTCCTCCAGCCTGTGCTGGAGACACTACCTATTTCTGTGAACTTCTGACATTTGCATGAAAAAAAGTTTAATAGAAAAAAATTTAAATCCTGAAAATAAAGAAAAACAGAAAGTGTTTGAGTCAGTCTGGCTGTCCTGTTTTGAAACAAATGCCTCTGCCTGCATCTGGGAACTCAGAGTAGATTTTAATGATAATTTAGACATCACAACAGCAACCCAGGGAATTAAAAATACAGCATGTGTTCAGTGCTTTTTCTCCCACAGTTAGCAACAGGACCTCTTTAATGGATACAGCCTTAAAAAGTCTGATACTCTCGCTGGCAGTTACCAGTGGAGAAAATCTGATGCATTTTATGCCATCAATATACATCACTCACAACTCAAATACATATTAATTTTCTTAGTATATGCTCATTAAGCACCACTTTAGACAGTGTATGTTAAATCAGCAGTTTGAAACATGCCAAAATTAAGGAGATGGCACCTACAAAGCTTGAATGTTTTCATTCAGAGAGGATGTTGTTACGTTAGAGGGATGCCATGTGTTTTGTGGCCAAGGACAGAGACCACAAGTTGTCCTTTGGGTAGATCCAAGCAGTGCAATGCAGGAAACACATCCGGAGGGCACATCCACCTCACCAAGGGTGCTGGTAAAGCCAGAGAATCAGGCAGCACCCTTGAAGGTGCCTCTATCTTTTTTGGGTTTTGTTTTATTTGGTTTTGGTGCTTTGTTTAGTTTGTTCTTTAAACAAAAGAGCATATCTGGCTGTGAATTGCACAGCATTACCTTTGGAGGGGTTTTTTTGGACAATCCTGATTCTCAAGGCCTTGGAGGATTTCTGATCCATAGAGCATAAAGCCCTGAGGAGGCCAGGAAAATAGGATTTCCAGCCCTTATGAAGACTTGAAAAGCCCTGCGGGGATACAGGCCACCATGTAGGACTCCCAGATGCCCAGAGGAGGAGAGTGCAGGTATCCATGAAACTGGAATTTTCCAGGAGCCCAGGCTGAAGCCAGATGCATAGCTGGAGTTTATATGACTTCCTGTGCACCCTCAAATCCCTGGATTTCTGCTCTGAGGCAGTCCTCGTAGCAGAGAAAGAGAGGTGAGGACATCTGTAAACTTATTAGCTGCTTATCACATTGCTTTGGGGATAAATATTTTTAGAGTTTTCATAAAATACTGGAATTTCCACAAATCAGCATTTTCTAATGAGAAGGTGTTTCCCAAGGGCATTGAAAGCAATCCTGCTGAAAACCATGCACCTGCAAGGTGGTGGGGCAGCAAGGTACAGAGGACCCAAGCTCTCTTAGATCCATCCACTACCATACGCTATATTACATCTTCATTTGTACCCATGTGAACATGTCTGCCCTGCACTGTGGGTGCTGGGAAATTGAAGAAAAGCAGTAGGTGTATACTAGATTTATGCTGAGTTTCAACATTTTCTTCTTCACTCATGGACCGACTCATTGCTGGGACTATTCAGCTATTTCATCTAAAACAGACCATTGGGTGTGTTTCTAAGACAATTAATCTCAGGATCCAGGGCAGGATGAGGCCCCATCAAATCCATCTGCTGGTGCCTCACACCCTTCTGCAGGTATGAAATCCATCTGAGAGATCCCACATGCCTACATGCCACCTATACCCTCCTTTTCATGGTACAAGATCACCATCCTGACAGACTTCATCACTTCATCATTTCATCCCTTCCCTTCATCACTTCATCACTTCCCTTCCTCACCCCAAATAAAAAAATAAAGCAACCACATTCATTAAATAGTGATTTTTGCCATCAGGTCACCAAATGGGCCCCAGAGCAAGGCAGTAGGCACCGGCACCACCAGGGCCCAACAGGCCCAGGGCTCAGTGCCGCCAGCAGTGCAGGTGCGGCCAGCAGAGGATCCACTTTTTTGAAGGAGCCATTAATGGGTCAGCTATCAAAGATGACAAAGCCCATCAGTGGTTTTAGCTGGGTGTCACAGTGAGGCACAGCTTCAAAGCTGAGAATTTTGTTCTCACTGTGTCTACAGTGTACAGTAAAAGATTGGTCTTGTTAAAACCTCTTGCTGGGCAGAGGAGCATGAAGATTGTGTTGCCTGTGCAAATTTTGATGTCATGCCCCAACCCTTCTCTCTTTCTCCATACAGACACTTCAAGAGCTACAAGTAGTATAAAAGGAGTATAAAAATCAGAGGCAAAATATTTCCCATACAGCCTTGAGTTTCTTTTCTCTTTTGGATCTTGCTGCCAAAGAGGACACAACTACTTTACAGTGGGGTGGCTTTGGGGTGGAAAGTGCTCTCTGAAACAAAGAGGCAATTGAAGGCCCATCAGAAAGAGTGCTGCATCATCTGTAACATGCTCAGATTTGCAGATGTGCTCCTGAAGGTGTTGTGAAATCCCTATTGTGGATCTCTGCTGTCTTGTACTCTAATTTTACATTAGCTGCAGTTTCCCACTGGAAACCAGCTTCCTGTTTCTTGTCTAGGAGGAGCTGGTGCACCACACCGCCTTTCAGGACACTGCACAGCGACAGGGATGGTGGAAGCATGAGCTTCTATTTATTAACTGAGTGATACCACATGTAGATTCACTGGATGTTTACAAAACTGCGTGGGTGGGTTGATCAAACACACAGGGCCTTCCCCTTGGTTCAATTCCTGTTAACTGATGAGAGAAGAAAAACCCCTGACAAATCAAATCAAAAGTAACTGGGCTGCAGCCAAACAAAAACAAAAATGAAAGATGATCAAATTCTATTGTGCTCATATCATGTTTTTTGAGGCTTAAGTAGAAAGATGCCTGTCCCCTTTTATTGATATTCCAAGCCTGGAAGAAGCCCTGCCTTCCAGCGTGGCACAGCTGGAGCCCCGTGTCCCCTTGAGATACTTAATGACTTGCAGACTTATTCCAAGATGGTTAAGGGATTTGCCTCCTTCCAGAAAATGCTTAGGAAATGATCATCTGATACAGGAGGAGTGGTTCCACCTACTGACACGTGAGAGATAAATATGTCATATATCCAGGGTCCCAAAATCCATATCTGAGTCATCTAGATGGATACTCCTTGGTGGATGAAGTGCTGGGGAGGCCCTTGTCATGGACCCCGTGGTCATCAGGGAGCAACACTGGAGACCAGAGCAACCAGAAATTTGCCCTACTGTCACCAGAACCTCTGTTTCAGTTGTTATGAGCTTAACATTTGACCTGTACAGCTTCAACTTTTTCTTTTTAACGTGTACATATCTGCAGGGGAAGCTGTGTAGCTGAGCTTTTAAATGATATCAGTAGCCACCACCTACACCTGCATCCATCTGCAGTGAATAACAAGGAGAGCTTGCCTCCAGATATAACAGTGTATATTTTCCCATGCTGTAACATGATTGTCTTTCACAGAATTACACAGGGGACAGATTTAGATAAAACTAAATCCAGTCCAAACTTTTACTCAGGGAAAAACTCATATTGGGATTAATAGGTTCCTCTGGCTTTCTATCCTGCAGAATCAATTAAAAACACTTATAAAGAAGAAGAAGAAAAAAAAAAGCACCCATGGGGTTAATGGGCTGGGTTTTTTATGGCCTTTTATCCCGTATAGTCCTCAACACCTGTTTAAAATACTGTGTAATGTGAAGGCAGCTCCTTTGCGTGGGTGTAAGTGGAGGTTCCCTAGTCACAGCTGTGTGTGCTTAAAGCCATGTAGGGCAGGCATGCTGGGCTCTTACTCATGCCCAAGTGCACCTTGGCTTCCTGAGGGATGCTTTCTGCTGGCTGGAAAAAGGTAAAGTAGCCCCTGATTTTTGTCTTGATTGGTGCTCTCAAATGTGAGATTGACATGGTATTGTTTTGTGGCAGAAGGTACAGGGCAGTTTGTAGGCTGCCACGTGTTAAAATCTGGCTTGAGAGGTTGTGATGTGGCAGCTGTGGGGGGTGGTCTTGACATGGCTGCTGTGCTGCTGGTAATCTGGAAGCCCCTGAGATAGATACAAGAGGGAACCCCTTTCTGTAGGGAGCCCCTGATGTAGGTACCCATTGCCTTGTAACCTTGGGATACTGCATGGGCTGGGAGCCTTGTTGTCCCTGCCCTTGCCTTGGGGTGGTGCAGAAGTTTCTTCACAACCTGAGAAGTGAGAGCTGCTGGACTGAAACCTGGAATGGTGAAAGTTTTCCTTTGTGCCCCTGCTCTTGCATGTCCCCACCTTCTGAAGCAGTGGCAGTCCTGTCTATGGATCCCTGTGGTTCTGATCTGTTTTTCTCTCTGCTGGCTGCATGTATGTGTATTTTATTAAAAATTATTGTAGCTTATGTTTGAGTAGCATCTGGTGTTGGACAGTGAAAGGCTTGTTGCTGTGAATGGTGTGCTTGCTTGAAGGAAGCATGGACACACCATGTTAAAGCTTGTGATAGCTGATCCTCATCGTGTGGCTTAGTGCCCAGTAAGTGCTAGGGTTTCTAGGAACTGGGCCTTCCCTAGGCTCTGGTCAAGGCACTTGGAGATCCCTCCTGCTTCTAGCATAAGTCTTGTGCCACACTGTGGTGATTCTGATAAAATGACATTCAGTGTTTTTGATGGTGACCATGTGTTAGACTTAACTATGAACTGGTGCAGAGAACAGCCTCTCTTCTCTTCCCTGCCCTTCTGAAGCTGAATGTGGTCTTCCTCTGCCCTAATTATCCTTCTGGCCTCTGCTGCTTTACTGCCCTCTTTCCTCTGCCACTAACCCCCTAGCCGGGTCCTGCTGCAGCTGTGTGTGGGTGTAGGGCCCCCCTCTGTTTTGCCATGAGGGGGAGCGGTGGCTCTGGGGAATGATCCCTGCTTTCCTAGAGCTGCAATGGGCATGGGAGCACTGAGCTGGGGATCTGCTCGTCATCCTCACAGCTCCAGAAGGGTGGCCAAGAACTCAGTGTTTTCCCGTGTCTCTGCCTCCTGTGTCTCATTGACCCTTTCTTTCTGACTAAGCCCTTTAAATATTTTGCTTTCTGAGTTGTTGGGGCAAAGGGATTTTTAAATTGCTTTCATTAGACTTGTTGTGCCTCTGTAAGCCCTGAATTAGATGTGCCTTAGGATGGATGTTTGGCTGTTCTTAGCATTACCTATACCTGGCAGTTTCTGCTTTTAGGAATTATGTTATAATCCATAAGGTTTACAGGTATGATGGCTGTATCACTTTAAAGTATGAGTCCTTTTGAAAAAAGTTATACAATTTCCTGTAACACAAGTTATTTCCATGGTGGGGATAGAGCTGCCTTCTTTCTTTCCCTTCCAGGCTCTTACCACCTTTTTCTGGGCAGATAGTTGCTGGGATGATGTACTATAAAGATGTTTCCTAAATCAAAGATCTATATGGTGGTACAGGGGAGGGAGGGAAATCCTATCCTTAGGGACAGATGAGGGATTAGATGCATTTTCGATACTGTCCTCAGTACGGAGAGTGATTTTTCTTGAATTGAAAGTTGTCTTTTGTGAGTTGATATAGATTGATTACTTTGGATTTTTTTAAGCATTGGAGTAGGGGAAAGAGGTGAGTGCACTGGCAAAGTAGTGACACTTGTTGTTCCTTTAAGGCAGCACTCTGTCCAAATCCCTCCTGTAAGCAGGGAGTGTTTTCTGGTTTATGCTGGATGCTGTGTATGTGTCAGAGCTATGGATGGCAGACAGCACTATTAGTAGAAAGATCACACAGTTAATTATCTTGGCAAAAAGAAAGGGCAGTTCTGTGGCACTAAAACACAGAAGGCGTTCTTTGTGGAGGATGTGTGGGATAATAGCGCTGCTGGTCTGTTGCAGGCTTTTGGGTATCACTTACCATGTGTGCAGAAGGTACTAATGCTGCCTCCTGTCAGGACACTGAATTGAATTACATGTCAGGCTGGAAACTCAACCTCCCACCTTGACAAATTGTCTGTGAGCTGAGCACGATTTGAACCTCTCCAGTGCAGTTTTGCTCAGCGTCACCCCTTGGTACCGCATTAATAGAACGTGTTAGCATCAGACAGCTTGGCAAAATGGTAAATATAGAGGGCACATGGCCGGGTTGTCTCCTTGACGGTAAATAGATTGTGAATAATTGAATAATACTATAATAGTGAAGAAGATCTGCCTAACATAAGGCATGAATTAGACTTCTCTCTCTGCTCCAGCTCAAACGCTTCAGACTCCTTTTTCTTTGCCATAATTGGACATAATCAGTAACACAGTCAGCACTAAAGACTGTCTGGTATCAATTCCCAAATCCAGGAACCACAACATCTAGACTTTGAAAGAGGTAATGCTCTCTATTAGCTGATTAGTTCAGTTAATTTGTTGTGTCCCATGGTGATTGTAAAATAAATATGAAAGGGTACTCTGTTTCAAATATCTTCCTGCAGCTCTGTGTGTTATGTATATATGAAACACGCATATGTGTATATCTAAAAGCTTGCCTGGTAGTTCAAGGTGTTGAGAAACTGCAGTTTTCCCTGGCTTCAGAGGAAGCTCTTGGCTCAGGACCTCCTAAAAAAAACTTGTTCAACAATATTTAGTCTGGTGTAAGAGGAACAACTTGTTCTATGGAGCAATTCAGGAAGAGAAATGTATGTGACTTAAAGAATTTGTTTCCATTTTGCTTCTAGATACAGCCTCATTTGCTTCTGGCGATTAAAACACTGCCTTGTTGGCTGATGGAAATGCTTTGGGCAATGTGACCTTGCTTGTAAATAAATAATAAGGATAATATAAATCTTCCTTTTCTTCCTCCCCGAATAAAGCTTATCCGTGAATGTGTTACAGCTTGCGGTCCCTAGGTTTCAAAACATGTGGCTGCTACTGTGAAGGCAAAGGTAACTTCTTTAAAGTGTAAACCACTGATAGGTAATTAGGTATATATTGAGATTTAGTTCATTAGTTACAGGTTTCTGAAGTAGCTTTTCCTCTATCTCCATCCATGAAAAAAACATTGTATGGTGCTGGGCAAATGCTTTTGCAATGTTTCACTAATTTGAGATGCTGAAAACACCAGAGAGAGTTTGTGTGGTTGCTTAACCACGTGGATAGGGGAGGCAAAGGGCATACAGCTGACAAATAGCTTCCTAGGGTCCAACTTTATTTCAGTTTGGAGTCAGCCTGATCTATGTCAGAACCAAAGAGGGAGCCCCCGGGTATGTATTTGTGGTGTATGGAGAAGACAGCTTTTAGCTCCTGCATGCCATGGTTGTGGTCCCTGTGCCAGCACTGCTGCATCTTC
This sequence comes from Gallinula chloropus, assembly GCF_964237585.1. Classification (NCBI taxonomy): domain Eukaryota; kingdom Metazoa; phylum Chordata; class Aves; order Gruiformes; family Rallidae; genus Gallinula; species Gallinula chloropus. The sequence goes on from NC_140085.1 coordinate 97,637,001, forward strand.
AGCGCAAGCTGAAACCCTCTGATGGAGGGGATGCTTGGATACCTCAGCCCCAGGATATTTTGCTTCCTCCCCTGTCCTGGTAGGCACCAGCGACTTCTATTGACTTCTGTATTAATCTTTGTGCTTGCAAACAGGCAGAGACAGCATTTTTCACTCTGTGACAGCTGTGGGGCGACTCATGACGATGGGCACAAGCGTGGGGGGGGGGCGCTTGCAGCTTGGTGGGGAACAGCAGCTTGTAACAGTACCATGATTAAAGTGTCAAGTTACTGCTCTTTTGTATTATATGTAGACTGTACAAGATTAATGCGGGGTGATTTATCTTCCATTGGATTTGCTTGACAGTGAACGAGACTGTAACCAATTTGCCTGGAGCAGGGGAGCTCAGAATAAACTCTGGAGGTCTAGGGAGATGGCTCACTAGGGGGATGGATAGACTACCTCATCTGGACAGCCCCCTGCGTCCTTCCATGTCCTGGGGAAGTCAATTCTGAAAATAGCAATGGAGCATTTGTGGTCACTCCTAACAGTGAACTTTAGTGGTTTGAAGCTTCAAATAACCTTTTCTGTAAGGTTGTTTCAGACTGACTAGTCTTGTTGCCAGAACAGACTGTAACACTTCAGTTTGTTTGCACTTACTGTAGTTCCCTGGTTGCCTGGTTGGTTTTGGGGGGTTGTTTGTTGGTTGGTTTTTTTCAGCTAAATTTTCCAGAATGAAAACATCCTGTCAAGTTTTGTGGGGCTCTTGTTTGAGGGCTTTTGGTTTTTAGTCTAAACTTGCCTTGAATCACAAAATTGTAGGGGTTGGAAGGGACCTCACAAGATCAAGTAAAACCCCCCTGCCAAAGCAGGTTCCCTAGGACAGTTCGCACAGATAGGCATCCAGACGGGTCCTGAATATCTCCAGAGAGGGAGACTCCACAACCCCGCTGGGCAGCCTGTCCCAGGGCTCTGTCTGTGAAAAAGTTCTTCTGTATATTCCTGTGCTCCTTGTTCTGTCCCCACAGACCACTGAAAAGTAGCTGGTTATTTCCCCCTGTGTCCTACACTTCAGATATTTATAAACATTAATTAGATCCCCTCTCTGTCTTCTTTTGTCAAGGCTGAACAGCCCCAGTTTCTTCAGGCTTCCCTTACCAGGGGAGATGCTCCAGGCCCTTAATCATCTTTGCAGCCCTCCTCTGGACTCTTTCCAGGACATCCCTGTCTTTTCTTTTTTTATATACCAGGGAGCCCAGAACTGGACACAATAGTGTTCACAGTGGAATCCTACGAGGTGTGTGGCATCATGAAATTTTGTTCCTTCTGGGCACTTGCAGCAGCAATCCCTTGCAGTATTAGGGAAACATCCTAAACCCTGGTGATGGCCAGATTGTGAGCGCTGCCGTTTACCTGCTGTGAGTGCCGCGTGCATACTTTGTACTCCAGGTTGTTAAATGGGAATATATAAACGCTGCCGCTGACTAGGGAAGCACCACTGACTGGCAATCAGTTTTAGCCAAAGGTCAGTGCTAATTACTCTGCCTCGTTTGCATGAGAAGCTTTGAAAGACAGAGAAGAAAGTGTCTGTGGCGTTTTCTGCTGACAAATTACTTGGCTGACAGGAGGATGTCACTGCTCATCAGTTCAGATAGGCTGTAAGTTGGTGCTTGTGCAATTAAGCAGGATAGAAATATTGCCTTGGAGAGTTAACTTTCTGGGAGTAATTACTGTAGGTGTCAACACATGCTGATGAAAAGAAAAAGGATGTATTTACTATATATATGAATCAAGGTTGTGAATGATTAGACAGTTGCTTAAGATGATCACCTCTGTCTCTAGCCCATCCTTTCTTCCTCTTGTTTTTGCATGTTTCGCTGATTATTATGCCAGGGAGGGTTAGAAGGCTACATCTATGCTAATTATGCTCTGGTGATCAGGCTTTTGACTCTTTTTCATCTAATTGAACCTTGTGAACTTTAGTAAAAGATGTAGGTTTTATTTTCTTAGCCTTGTGGTATAGGCCTATCCCTGTAGTTCTGGTAAAGGCATCGCAGAAATGAAGTTGAAGCAACTGAAGCAGTAACACAAGTGAGGTTTGGAGGAGCTAAAGGAAAATCTGACTTTTGGAAAAAATCTGAAGGCAAGAGGCCCTTAATTAGTAAGACCAGTGGCTTTGGAAGTTTCAGGTTCTGCATGTTAAATTTCCATTACCAGAATTTCAGTGGGGGGCTAGGAAACTGGGCTCTGGAAACTAAAGCCCATAGGAGTATCTGTTGATTGCCTAAAGCCTTTACCATTGAAGAGTTGGGTTTTGCTTTAGTGTGAATTGTGCAAACTTGGTTATTTAAATCTGCACGCTTTTTCCTTCCTCTGAATAAATGAAAGTGGAAAACAGCAGTAACTTATTGAATTTGTCAGTTGAGCTGATAAATTCCTTTTTCCAACTGTGTCCCAATTTTTTTCCTCTGTTATTGTTCCATATGTAAACTATGTGCATAGGGTTTCAAATAGTCTCTATTAAATTACAGAGATTGTGTTGTGTAGACGCCAAGTGTCCAAGCTCTCCTGTCACTGAATGACAGATAAGCACATGTCCTTTATGCCTCTCTGAAAGTCCCCATCCTTGTGATAGTCTTCTGTGCAGGACATGAGTGTGAGATCTAAACCACTCACCAAAGACACCCTCCCAAAGCAAAGCAGTGGCTGTAGCCTCCCATAATTTAGAACTTTGACTTACCCTTCACATAACAGAAAAATACCTGGAAATTGTTCTTGGAGACAAATTTATCATATATCGGGCTCATGTGTGGTCAAAGGCAATGCTTAGTGGAGCGGCATGATGAAAGCTTCTCCTTCTGTCGTACTCTGGTGTCCATACCCCTGTGTATTTGGGATTGCCCGGTGTTGCTTTCTTCCTCCTTCACTCCTGGATGTGATGGGGCAGGTATGAATAAGCCTCCTCACTGAGAAGAGCAAGACAAAAGTTGTTGGCCCCTGAAAACCATGCTTTGCTTGGTTGCATAAACTTTGTACGATGTCTTGTTTCATAGTCATCAAATGCTACTCATGTTTCTAGACATAACTCCTGCAGCCTTTACATTGTAGGACAATGCGAGTCACTGAATGGTTGATTCAAAGTCAAAACGTCAGATGTCACAACACAGAGACTGAGAAATGGGAGTCTTGAGCATGAGCCTGGAGTGAGACCAGAAGTTGGATGACATAGTTACCATCACCAGTGTTAAAATCATGGGAGTGGAGTAAAAAAAGGTGGAAAGAAGGGGGTGAGGACAGGTTTTGGGGATTGGGCAGACTGTAAGAGAAACACTGAAGAAAACCAATCTGGGGAAAAAAGCACTAGGGCTAGAAAGCACTACCCTGGTGAGTTGAGGAGTTTCTTTATGCTTGTAGTTTATACAGCATTTTTGGCCTTGACTGTGGTGTAGCTTGTTGAAGTCTTCCAAAATCCCTTGTTTACGCTTTGATGTTTGGTCTTCTGATAAAAAGAAAGGAGAAAGATGTTTACAGCAAATGATAATTTCCAGATGGAAAACCTTTCATTAATTCCTAACTCAACTGCATGCATGAAAAATATGTGAGGTTTTATTTCAAGTCCCTTCATGAATTAAAAGGTGCTGCTGATGGCATGCTTATTTTCATATTTGATTACTAAGCACACTAAAAACTTACTAAAGAGCAAGGCACTGCAGGGAGGCCATTCCCCTCCACCTAGTGTGATCATTTGTCACTTGGTGCTGTTAGCTGAGCTGCAGCCATGCTGCTTTTAATCTATTATCTACAGCCACTTAAAGGCCAACAGTTTCAATTTTAAAACCGTTCATGTTTCTGCAACGCATCTTCATCCATGGCCACTCAGCTTTTTATTTGCTCTGAATGAAAGAGAAATGGAAAACTGCTGTCTTGAAGAGCTCCCAGCGAGAGGGAATGCCCCAGTGTGTAGTGTTTGGGTGTGTGGCCTGGGGGTTGTGGGTAGATTTTTTTAGTTGGTTGTGTTTTGGGTTTGTTGGTGGTTTGGGTTTTTTTCTTTAGATTATAAGTGGGACAGTAGCAGTGAGTTGAATGTCCAGGAAGTTCTAGTCATTGCTGGGAACATGGTGGTGGAAACAGCCTTAAGTGTCTGCTACAACTACTTGTATTATCATGAAACCACTCTTGTTCTTTTGCCTATGTAAGTGTCGTGACACCTTTGGTTAGCTGAATTAATAAAATTGGAGTGTTGGGGGGTGGGGAGGGATGACACAAAAAGACTTAAAGAGAGATCTTTACAAAGTTGGTACCAGTGTTTATCCCAGCTTTTCTTTTGTTCTGTGGTAAATCTCAGTTAATCCTCCTATAGTAATAGCTGATGGGTTCGATGGATGGAGATTGCCTACCCAAAACCTTGGGTGTCTATTTAAGTGGGGCTGGAGAGGAGGCTGAAGGATGGCAATGCAGCTGGGTTACCTTTTCCTATACTTCCATGAGTCCTTAGAGCATTCTTTAGAATAACTTGTTATTGACCAGAAACAATTGCAATGAAAGTGGTGGTTTGGATTTGAACTGCCTTTTGTCATCTGTATTTTAATGTGCCACAATGAAACTCATGGAGAGTTTGATGATGCTGGCAGCTGAGAGGATGTAATGAGGAAATACTGTACAGTTGTATATGTGAGGTTAGAAAGCAATTTGCAGAGATGTCTTAAAATATTTTTAGATCCCTGGACAAGGAGATCTAGAGTTAAATACGTAGGGAGACTGGGAGACCTGACAAGGTAAACTTGTTGGAATCAAAGCAGTTTCATAGATGATCAAGTCCTGAAATATTGTTACAGTGACAGAAATAAAAATCAGCTAGGGAAAGAACAATTAAACCAGCCTTCAGGTGGTTGCTCAATGGTGCACAGGGGTTTTATAGGAAAAGCAAGTACTCTTCAAGGCAAGGGATACTGGTACCATTTTTTCCCCTGTGAGTTTGTAATGCATGTGGCAGGAACTGTGTACAACTGAAAGATGATTAAAAACTCACAGATCTGCAGCCCATTGTTCTGATACAAGACTTCTCTCTTAAGGTTTGTTCTGGGCAAACAAGAAAGATGGTCTAAAGAAAACCCCCAAAATCTCCTCATAAAACAGTCATTTGGTCATGTCTGTGAATTTCTTTAACATGAAAGGAGTACCTGAGAGCTGCCACTACATTCAGCCTATAGGTTTGTTCAGGGTGGGGGGGGAAGGGGCGGGAGGGCGAGGAGCAAAGGGGTTTTGCAGTGAAGATTTCTCTTGTGAAAGACAACCCAGCTGATCTAACAGGTGTTTTGAATCTGTCTATTGGTTGATTGTGAAGAGAACTGAATCTGGGGAACTCTGCTGCCTTGAACTTGGTAAAAAGGAAAAGCCAAAAAACCTACACCTAACACCCCACACCTTCCGCAAAACCCCTGCCCCAATGCTAAAAAAGCAACTGTAACGCAAAATGTTTTACTTGGTGAGTAGTGCTGTACATAAGCCATCTGTGAATCAGTATGTAAGTAGTTGAGAAGTCAATGTTGAGGGTTGATGATGACTGGAAGGAGCCTATGTAAGTTGGACAACCACATGCTGCTTGCTTAAGGTGCCCTCACCCCAAGGAAGCAATCCCAAAACCCCCTTCTCAGCACTTGGCTTTTTAGAGAGAATTATTTTTGCTGGCATATGCAGTATGTTATTCAAGCTAAAGCTACACCAATCACTAATGTTTCAAAGTGCATTCAAGGCTCTAATTACCTGAAACGAAGGAGATATTTAACTCATTATCATGTTTTAAAATTCTAATGGAATGGCGCTGAAGCTGTTGAGAGATTTTTCTTGTTGTTAATATAGAACACAAATTTCTGAGACACTACAAATGTAAGATCACATCTCCTTTTGCAGGGCAACAATCTGATATCAACATGTCTTAAATGTAGCAACCAAAATGAGGCAGGGGGGAGGGAATCCATTCTGCTGCTCTGTAGAGGTGCAAGTGCTGTCAGCCTGATGCTATCCAAACCCCACAATATTCAGCCAAAGCTAAACCATGTCAGTGAAAGTCATTACCATGATGTTACAAGAAAGCTAGCTTTAGGTATGGGCTTCTTTAGCCTGTTTCTGTTCTGTCCAAACTCTGCGTCTGTGGCTGCAGCAAGAATCACTGCACACTTTGGTGGTGCAGGAGGCAAGAGCAGCTTGTGTGGCACATAACTGGAGTATTTGTGGTGTTCGTTCCTGGAGATACCACTCCAGGACCCTTCTGAAGAACAACTGTTCACGCAGAGAAGGATGTGCAGTTCACGCTCTGAAGCAGCTAGATCCTGCACAAAAAGTGACTAAATTCAGCAAGAGGTGTGGGGGACACTGACAAAAGGGAATTCTGTCTGCATTATTTTTATATGTGCTCTGAGCAGAGGGACAAGGAGTCTAAATGTTGTTTACTGCTAGCACCAGCATCCCCTTGTGACTACTTTTTTTTTTAAAAAAAAAAAACACAGACAGGTATTTAAGTATCCTGCAAGGCTTATTAGGGCAATGATTTTAAAATAAGTGTACCTCAGTGATTTGCTTGAGGTTACACAGAAAAATTGCTGGCAAACTTTGGAGTTGAGCCCTGGTGGTATGAGGGTGCTGTACGAAGGGGACTTTGAGACATCCTTCCTTCTTAAACAGTCTTTGGTGTAGAAACCTGGCATACTTCATTTGCATCCATAGTGGATGCATGATACGAGTCAGCTTGTACCAAGCAATCACAGAATTACAAGATTGGATAAAACATTTAAGATCAAGTCCAACCATTCCCATCCTACCCTTAAACCATATCCCTAAGTACCTGATCTACCTTTTTTTTTAAACACATTCAGGGATGGTGACTCAACCACCCTCCTGGGCAGCCTGTTCCAGGCCCTGACAACTCTTTCATTATTCTAGTCTGCTTTTCATACGCTGAGTGGGGGTAAAATTGGAGACAGAGTTGTAATGCTGCTGTTGCAAAAACAGGTATGGTGGGAATGTATATATTTAATCCTAGAGCAGAGCATATGTGAAGTTTTGGCTTTTAGAATTACCTCACTAAAATCCTGCTTTCAGGTAATAGCGATGTTTTGAGCTATGTGATGAGAATGGTAAGTAGAGACGAGGAATTGTGAATGTTTGTAATACTGATGTCCTCTGTATAGCTGTGGGCGGTTAATAAACATCAGATCTTATTTTTCAAAGAAAAGAAATGGATTTTTTTCATCTGTGTGATAATACTGTAAGTAATGGATTGTTATCCTTCATGACTACAGTGTTTAATGTAACATTTTCATTAAGTTTAATAAAATGTGTTTGTGCAGTGCGTGTGATTGACAACATCTAGTAGGCTGCAGTGAGATAAACAAAGGAATTTCACATTCAGGCAGGGGTGTCAGAGGAGTCTTAATTAGATCCAACATTCAGAGACTCTAGTTTGTCTTGAGAGGATATTGGAGCAACCTATGAATTCTGTGTACTGCTGATATGCAGTCACACTTCAATTCTTTGGGTAAAGAGTGGGAAGTGTTTCAATTCTCTGTGAAGCAAAAACCAAGAGAAACTTTTATGAAATTATATGGTACAACTACAGTGACTTCTGCCAGGCATCATTTTGTATCAATGTTGTTCATCTGGAAAAAGCCTTTGCTAGTATTCAATCTTTCTCAAGCACAAGGTCTTGAACTCACTGACCGGATCAGGGACCTATCAGTAATCTTTTCCTGATGAATTCACAGTCACTTTCATTATGCATTTTTAGAGGCATTTGTTCAGTAAGTGTTCCTAAAATAGTTCAGCTTTCTGAACAGGTTGCAGATTTGAATAATTAGAAGACAAGCTTTGAAACAGCAACATTAACACACTTCATTTTTGAAGGATGATAATGTGGAAGTCCCCTCCCTGAAGATTTTTTTTTTTTTTGCCCAGTGATTAATTTGCTTGCATTTGCTTTAATCTGTTGCCATGTGCAGCAAAAAGACAAATTGTGTTTACATTACCTTAGTCCCTCCCTTCATTTCCAAAACAACTGCTTTTATGCACTTCAGGCAGCTTGAATCAGGCCTAATTACGAAGTCCTACATCTGCTTTCAATCTATGGGCCAGCGCACACAAGGTTGCTCTTGTATTTAAGCTTCCACAGTGGTTTCACTTGTTTGTTTATGTTTTGCTTTATAGATGTATATGTATAAACATCCACAAGGACAACAGCATCCTAACATCTGACAACCGTCACACAGCAGCTAGGAAGGATTTCCACTTCCATGCTTTGTTGTCTCCTCAAGCCACTTGAGCTCTGGCAGGGCAGCCACAAGCTCTAGGCTAACCAAGCTCACTGAAGCCATGTTTGTGCTCATTCATGTTTCTATGTGTTTGTTTCAATCTGTATAAACTCTCTTTGGTTAACAAGGAGGAACATGCTGCCTAAGGACTTGAACAAAAGTTTCCCTCCCCACCTTTTGGGTTTGTATCCTCCATGCTACCAAAAGTTTTGCTCAGAACTTCTTCACTGTGAGGGTGGCAGAGCACTAGTTTCCTAGGGAGTTTGTGGAGCCTCCTCTGGAGACATTCAAAATGCTCCTGGACTCTGTCCTGTGCTACCTGCTGTAGGCGATCCTGTTCTGGTGGTGGTGAAGGGACATGACACAGACATGGACACACAATGACTAGATGATCTCCAGGGATACCTTTCAACCCTCATCCTTCCCTGATTCTGTGATTATATAATGGGCACAAGTATCCATCTGCTTGCATAAGCTTTCTTACCTGATGCATTGGGTTCAGTTTTCCTTGAAATGCGCACGTGTCCTTGATGTTCCTGTCCACACGGCAGGATAAAAGGCACTGTAGTAAGGCACAGGAGCACACAGGGGAGAAGCACAAGTCTCGTCGGGGGGAAGCTTGACATTTTTCTCAGATCTTCTATTTATGAAAAGTTTTAACATAAGATCAGGGGCCAAAATACTGAAGCAGTAGAGTCTCAGAGTGGGTTGAAGTTCTGGATTTTTATCACTGCTGCTCAGTGTCCTGTAGCCCCTGAGCCTCACTGAGCACTGCTTAATTCTGACCGTTTTCTTGCTGTTGATCAGCGCTGGGCTTTTGGTCACCTGGCTCTGCTCCTGGTGACTGAGTGGTCTGAGATGTGAGGAAGGGGGAAAGATGGAAGCAGCACCGAGAACTCTGTTTCCAGAAGTAGTTCTTCTCCCTTAAACATGAGGGATGGGCACTCTTTTATACAAAACACTTGTTTTAGTCACTTACCGACAACAGCCCTCTTAAGTGCGTGCTGAATCTCTATCCCACCTTACCATTTCTTTGCTCTTGTTTCTTAAACAGGGGGAATATATGGATGAATGAGAACATGTAAAATACATACAGATTTAGGGACAGGATTACTCTCTCTGAACCTCATGATGTTTTTATTGCTGCAATACTTGACAACATAGGTAGAAGTTATTTACTAAGCAATAGCAAATATTAGTAGATGACTGTTCTCATGGTCTGTTGATGTTCTTTAGGTGTCATGGAATAATGCATGAAGCTGTAGAGAAGTTTTTGAGAATTTCCATATTAAAAGGTTGCAGTAGATAGATGGCAGAATTAGCCTTAGACAAATGATTACTTAGTAGTTCATTTTTACTGCAAGTAAAATCATATGGATCCATGATTAGTCAGCTTTATGCATGAAAAGAAAAGGTAAAATTTATTTAGTAGGAAGGAGATTGGTGCATTACACCTTGTATGGCAGGCGGCATTCTTGGAGAAGTCCAGGAAATATTGGATGGTTTGTTGTGGTTTTGGTTTGAGTTTTTTTTTTAGGAGAATACCAAAAATAAGAACCAACAAAATCTCAAGTTGCATGTGTAGTCTAGATCAAGACATGAAGCTATTGTTTTGGGGGGGTTTTAAAAGCTATTTAGTTAGCTGGGGCACCAAAAATTGGGTGGGATGCATCAGCCATGTAATGCTTTATCTTATTTTTTCCTACAGTCAGAGGAGAAATGGGTAAGCAGCAAGCCCGAGGTGGCACCTCAGTCACAAAGTGCTGAAAGTTTTCTGGGTGCTTCCATTATCCCAACTAATTGTATGTCTAATGAGCTATGTATACGTTGCACACAGGTGCAGAATCAAACTCAAATGACCAGACAATCTGTTACCTTCACTGTTGAAGCAGTGCAGCCTTTTAGGGAGTTTGAATGCTACCTCTGGCCTCGTCTGGTTCCCAAACCTGCCTGTGAACAACAGTATTCTTCCCACTTGTTGGAGGGTTTTTTTATGTTTATAATTATTGATATTCTTGTTATTTGTCTCAGGTTTGGCAGTCCATCTACTATGGAATAGATCTCCTGTATCTGTTTTGTGTTTTGGGGTGTTTTTTACTGTGTAATAAAACTATATAAAACTGAGAAGGCGGCTTTGCTCATTTCAATTACAGTCTGTCTTAACATCACATTTTTCATTTCCTTCATTTCCTCAGTGACTTAAGTACTTAAATTAAACAAAAAAGTGGTCTAACACAGAGGTGAGGAAATCTAGAGTTAAAGCTGCTACTCTACTCTTAATTCACCCGGTGGTGCATAGGCACTCTATTAAGAAAGCCACAGAACAGCAGGAGAGCTTTTATCTTATGTTTCTGCAATGTATATACCATATGTGCTGCACAGTTCACTGCATATGGTATGTACGATCACCCACTGCTTGGACCCCTGCTGTACCAGGGTACAACCAGGTGATGTAAGAGGATGGGGAATGACTCCTTGATTAATATATTCCTGTTTTTCTTGATGATCTCTCTGCTCGCAGCACATTCTTCTAGTGGAATGGGACCTAAAACCGTCTTTCCCGTCCCCCTTGCACACAGTCTCCTTTCACTCTTCCCTTCTATAATTTGTGGAAACCCTTGTTGTGGTCTTCCACTTATTAGAAACAGGGGCCCTTTCCTGAAGCAGTAAAAACACCAAAGCCCTTTTGGGCTTCCCAAATTACTCTTACAATTGAAGAAATTAGTCCTGGGGTGTGCCAGCTTTCATGTTGTGGAATGCCACATGATGTGGAATGATGAACAGGCAATGTTGGTAGTTGCCTCCTTTGTTTCTTCCCTTATGCCAAAGGCTGTAGCAGTTTGGATTATATGTTTCTGGGCGAAGCTAATTGTTGTCATGTGATACTCCCCTGCAAGTTATTACACATCTAATGCTTAGTGGCTGATTAAAGTAATTCACTCTAAGGTAGCTTTTCAGGATATAGGGTCTCAATCTCAAGTAATACTTTCCTTATGATATTTAGGCTACAGTAAATGTTTGGGAGACTGTTTTAGTCTGATTCTCCAGTCTTGGCTACCCATCAGCTTGGAACCTTCAAAAATAGCCAGCCAAGTGTGTTTTCTCTCCTGCTGCCCTGTCCCTGAGGCTGTAAAAGGCTATGAGGCACGCAAGCGAAGGTTGCCTCCCTGCCGCGTGCGGGGGACCGGCAAAGCTATTAAGCATCCGTGGCGCTCTGTGTTGCTAATTTCTAAGTCTCTTTGACTCCATCCTCTGAGACAGCAAAAGAAAAGGAGAGCAGAGGGTGAAGTCAGAGCAATTCCTCTGACTGTGCACATTGGGAACTGGCCGTGAAATCTGTGTAGACATACTGTAAACTGCAGTTACCCTCATTTTGAAAATGCATTGATCAAAGGGACTCTGTCAGTATCTGATTAAGGGCCATGTAAGAGTACTGAAGACATTTCCTTCTGGTTAACAGCTCTGATTACAGGGGGCTCCTGGAGTGAATTTCCCTGCTAGCAGACGGGCTTGTCTCCAGGCTCCACCTGACGCTATAGGGTTTCTCAATGGCATGGCTTCCTGTTGTTGAAGGCTACTATTCATTCACAGCTTGTAAATCAGTGGCTTGTAAATCAGGGGATGAAAAAAACTACTGTTAGAGAAATGTTCCTCAGCAAATTCCTTTCCCTTCCCCAGATATTTGTTTTCCCAGGGCATATAGTCCATGATCATGGAAAAATATTTTAAAATTCAACATGTGTAACTAATGACAGAAGTGGAAATGAAGGACCATGCCTTCTTCATTACCTGGGAAATTTGCTGTAACTACCTTCATGTGATTATTTTTTTTTCTTTCTCTTTGCTGTTTTTGTTAGGAATGGTCTTGTTTTATGGTAGGGCGAAATTATCATTTTCAATGCTAACAAACAATTGACTCTCACAGCTTTACATCACCAGTAAACAGAATGACTGAAAGCTTAATGTAGGCAAGAAGCAATAGAGAGATTTGGGGTTGCTTAGCACTGATTTTCCCACATAAGTGACTGAACTAGTGTTAAGAAGCTCTGCCCTCATGAATGCATCCAGGTGACTCTCAGCAGCTGCTGCTACTGCAAGGAGCACAACACATCCAGAGAAAATATCTTGCAGGGGCTAGAGAATGCCAGGAAGCTATGATAATTAGAGTACAACATTTGGTAGCCAAACTTCAAGAGTTGCACAGGCTGAGAGATGTAACAAGCTCAAACTGAATTACTGACAGGCACGCTGCTTATCTCATGTAACACTGAGAAATGTGCTATGCATGTCGTTTTTATTATTAACTCTTTTCTGTGTAAGACAGCAGGCAGAGTTGTGTGCTGCCTTGTGTTACTCATGATGTGTTTGCAGAAATCCACTTAGTGGGACAGATTTTAGTTAATTTCACTTGTTAATACCTCTGACCTGAGTGCAGCCTGCACCAGCATGCACAGGCAGCTACCATGGTGAGCTCAGGGCCCCCAGCTCTACTGAAGAAGTCAGTGGGGCACAGCGGTGCCCTCCTGCCCCTCAGTCCAGATGTGCTCCTACCCTCATCTCAACCGAAGCTGGAGTTATCTTCTCCCAGAGCAGCCCTGCCTCAGACCAAAGGAACAGAAGTTCTGCAGCATCCTTGCTGCAGACAGTGATGCAGACGCCATCCTCTGCAGGTCTTGAACAAGGTCTGCAGCGTGTGTTCTTGTTGCTTCACACTTCTATGGCTAGAATAATCCAGTGTGGTTAAAAATAGCATTCTTGGTATCTGAGCTCATTTAATGTATGTCAGGATGGGTCTCTCTTAGACTGAGTCCCAGCTTTTGCTCCAGAGCAAGTGCATGACTGGCCAAGGGCCATCTGAGAGGGTTGTGAGATACTGCTGCAGCCATAGCTCTGAAATAATTGATGTAGAGGGTTTTTTAGGGGGAAGAACAGCTAAAGAAAGCATATAGAACTAGTGAAAAAACTGAGGCAATAATTGCTTGAGCAGATGAAAAATAGGAAGGACTGGTGTGACCAAGAAAGAAAGGAGAAAAATTTGAAAAGGAATATAACTTTTCACTTAACATCCAAAAATATGTGACTATGGCTCAACTTCCTAAAGAATTGTGGTGTTAGGGGATAAGGTCTACAATTTCTGTTCCCATTGATTGCCAGGCTGTCTTTGAGACATCTTTTTCTGCATCGTGTATGCTTTAAATACGTTATAAAATCAAACCTTCCATAGAAAGTAGGTTCCATTTTAAAAATAAGCTCCTTCAGCTGAAATCATGATGTCTGACAGACAGCTATATTTCCAGTATCCCCATCTATATTTCAGTTGACAGAGTTGCAGAAGCGTAGTCCAAGACTGATTCCATCAGACTGCCTTATTTTAAAAAAAACCCTCAAACAACACAAAAGCCCAAACAAAATTCTGTTCCCCCCTCACTGACTTAGTGGTGTTTACAAGAAGAAAAGGTGTCCTGAGCATTAGGTGGAATTCATATCACTAAGTAAAATGTTGTTGGTGCAACTTTTCTGGGAGTAGTTTCCGCTTGCAAGGCGAGGAGGAGCACTTTTCCTCCCTCATCCTTCTGGTAAGGGTGCCGCTTGCTTGCGGGAGACAGTAGGTATCAGGTAGGTATGTTTGCATTATGGCATAAGAACTCAGACTCCTTTTTGCTACAAATTGGGATGATGCTGCAGCCAAAGAAACATCAAAATGCAAAGGGCAGGAGTAGAACACCTTGGGGGGGTGGGGGGGGGGGGTGGGGAGGCATCTCTCTGGTTTTCTTCTTACTATAATCATCAAACTATTAATTTTGAACTTAAAAAATACTTGCTATATTATTGCTGTTGATTATCCAGTTAGATACGCATATTGTGATGTTACTTGTTCCCATGAGAAAAATCCTTAAGTGTACTTCGCAGTAAGACATGTAAGAAAATAAGCCTCCTAAAATTTATTGACAGATTTCGATAGAGACTGGGATAGCAAGAAAACCTCAGCTATAGAAAGAATAATGTGCTTAATTTCACAGTTCTTAGAGCTATTGTGTCCAAAAGCACTCTGTCTATGCACATGCATAATATATATGTAGCAAACGCATAAATCTCTTTGGATTCATGTTCCTAATAAAAACAAGTCAAAATCCTTAAGTAAAACCAGAATTGAACTTGACACACAAAATAGTTGGATGATGTTTCTCTCTTCTCTATAACTTCTAATTTTTATGTTCATCTCAATTTCTCGGTTTTAATAGAGAATAAATACAAAAATGCTGAAATACCATTATGAAGGGTTGCATATTTCCATTAGTAAAGGCTAGAAGTTTGGTGGCACCTCATCCAGTTTGGCATACTAAACAAGTCCAAGAGCGTACTTCAGCTTCTGTGTGTTCACATAAACCAAAGTTTCAGACTTTGAGGTTTCCCAATGACTACAAATTGAGAGAGATTACTCGTTCTCTAGCTTTCTCCCCTTAGCCTCTCAGAAGTTATGAAAAGAAGTATTTTTATTACTCTTACATCTAGGAGTAAAATTTCCTGAAGTTAAAAGATTTAGTCTTGCTCCCAGGCAGATGGGTTACCCATGAAGTCCATGCAAGACTACTCAAGCCCTGTGACACTTGACCCTTCAAAATCTTCTTACTCACTTGAAAAATCTGGCTTGGATCCGCACAATCATTCCCTGTGTTCTGCTGTGCCCCAATGAAACCCTGCACACTTCATTCTACTCAGCAATACTAAGACTTGACCTACCAATTTCTAAAACTTCTATTACTTTTCAAAATTGAATGTCTGGACATAAATTCATGTAGAAGTAATTTATTTCTAAGCCACTTTAATAGGCTTAGGTACTAATTAGTTTCGATTTCTTGATTACTGTCTTTAATCATTTTGTGGCTGGTCACTTGACCCTAATGACTCAATCTTTGTAATTTGATTAGGAATCTATGGGCACTGGTAAGACCAGTTGTCTGGACATAAACTGTTTCTGGAAGAACCTTTAGCATAAATGTCAGAAGAATCGTTCCTCAGATCCATCATTTCCCTTTCATTCGTACTTAGTCCTTTCTCAATTTAGTAAACGAGGACTTCTAGGAGACCTGATGGGTGCTCAGT
This sequence comes from Gallinula chloropus, assembly GCF_964237585.1. Classification (NCBI taxonomy): domain Eukaryota; kingdom Metazoa; phylum Chordata; class Aves; order Gruiformes; family Rallidae; genus Gallinula; species Gallinula chloropus. The sequence continues at coordinate 97,652,387 of NC_140085.1, forward strand.
CCTTTTTGATGTTGTGTTGGATGTAAACCAAGCTGAGTCTAGGCATGGCAGGTACTTCATTACTGAGAGGGGGGAAAGACCTGTATATAATTACTGAGCCTGTCCTCATGATGAAACTGTTTTCCCTAGAAAGAGTTCTTAAAAAGATAAACCAAACTTAATATCAGTAAGTGAGTCTGGTACATCCATTCTATTATGAGAGTCATGTTACAAACTTCATTCCACTATATGTGATTGGGGAGGAATTTAGCATTTAATTTTCCCTTAGTTCCTACTTCATCTCTTACTTGTGCAAATAGAAGACTTAGGAACATACAGTAGATAAAAGGCTTTTGCATCAAATAAGGGTTTTTTCCTTACGTTTTTTGCTTCAGAATTTTTCAGTTCCTTCTTGTATGTGTCTGGAGTTTATTGTTGGTGCATTTTTCCTTTTTCATACCTCTTCATTTGGCTCATTTTGTTTTTCTTTTTTTTTCTGTCAAACACTTGTTTCTCTATTCATGTCACTCATTTTCTTCTACTTCTCCCACCTTTTCTACACTCTGAAGTACTTATTGCTTTTAACTTGGGTCTTAATAATGACACCGCTTCCTGCTACAAATTGCATTAAAGGAAATGATAGGTAATAATAATGGAAAACTCATCAAGGGACTGTATTCCACTTCCACGTTCTTCTACCATTGGATTTTGTATGTGCATTTAGTCAAGAACATCTTACGCTGACCTTCCAGAAATCTCATGAACTTTAGTGTTCTTAATGAATCTAAACACTTGCTGTAGTGTTTTATGTGTCTACACCTTCAAAGCCTTTCAGAAATTGTACTTTGTTACTATATACCTCTGGAATATGATTATTTAGAGTCTCAATAGTAATTTCATTAGTTGTTTTGCAGTCTTAAATTTTGGGTGGGTACTGATTGGATTAATTTTTGCAAAAATCTGTGGGTAAAGTGTTATTCAAGAACCTCAAAGCTACTTTTTTTTCTAGCTGAAGTGGAGACAGTAATCTCTGCAAAAGGAATTAAAGAATTATTCAACCCTACATCTATGCTTTTTAACATCTCTCCAGTTTTGTAAGGCGAGAAACAGATGCAACTGTTAGCTGGAGTGATCTTGATGTTGTGTCAGCCAAAATGTCTCTCAATACCAAGGTATAAACCATGTCAGCTGTTTTCCAAGGTCAACAAAGATGTTTGGTCAAGATGTGGGGTTTTTTGTTCTGTTTTTCCATTGGGAGCTAAATCAGAAATGGTGATAAGAATATGAACAAGAAAATTTATCAATTATTATAGAACTGATCTCAAATCATTGAGACTACGGGCAGCGAGTTTTAGTTTTGGCTATATACAGCACCTGATGAAATATACCTTTGAGTTCTCTATGAAACTTTGGGAAAAGCTACTGTAGAGATATGTTTACTAAATAATTGGTCTATAATGCACATCAAGGATCTCTGCTCCACACTGAAAGGGAAAATGCGGTATGGGGATGCTTTCACACATCTTGAATGTATGAAATATTAATGCACAGTATATATGGACACTGTAAATGTTGATAAGAATTCATGAAGGCAATAAGTTTTCCTTTTCTATCATACTATATCTGGAGAAAGAAAAATATTGTTAGATTGACAACAGCTTCTCCTATACAGCTTCCTCATACTTTTTTCGGTGCATAACACTTATCTCTGTGGTTGCTTGAGCAACAATCTCTTGGATGGATCATGCGGGGTTCTCTACTCTCTGGAGTCTGCAAGTCACTGCAAAGAAATATATTTTCTTCAGGTGACCCCCTTTCACACCACTTTTTCCTCTTTCCAAAGACTTCCTGGTCTTTTGATCCTGACCCCCTCCCCTGTACCCTCTCATGAGCTATAAACTTTCTATAGTTTAGATTTTTTTTAAATATGTTTTTTTAGAAGGAAAGCCCCTTTTATTTAACATAGTTTTAATGTTAGTACTAAGTTAGATTCTCAGGGCAGGCAGGGGTGTGCGGGAGTCTTGTATCGTTGTTTCAGACTTCCAGCTGAAGAATACCAGCTACCTATTCCCAGATGAAGCTCTTCTATTTTATTTTTTTGTAAATATAAATATCACTTATCTGTAGGGAATCACAAGAAATTTATTATGAGATGGCATCTCCGCCTCTTGGGATTAAAACACACCTGAAGTATTTTCTATCTGTTGTTTTGGTTCCCATAAACAATGTCTGTTCTGCATTTTATTAATAAAAGTTGAAGCCCTTATGAAGAGATAGAGCAGCCCAGTAAAAAAAGCAGTGGAGGTAGGTCGAGGATATGTGATGTTTACTGGCTTGGCTACAGCTTGTTGTGTGGCTTTTCACAACTTCCCTGCGCATATTATTTCACTTCCCTGTGCATATTATTATAATTTCACAGTCCTTTGATTTCTTTCTGAAAGTGCTATAGAAAAACTGCATGTTATTATAAGAGAAGGGGAATGGCAAAGCTCAGAAAGATCTTACAGTATCTGTCTCTTCCTAGCGCTGTTTTGCAAACATGGCATTAGAAGTTATAAAAGTTTGGAATAATCATTACAGAGTCTGGTATTTTTGAAGAGCAATAGAAAATAATGTAAAAAATAAAAAATAAAAAAAATGAAAGCCCAAACTGCAACCCACCCACCAAAAACTTTCCAGACCAGGCTGTGGAACAGCTCATTATTGTTGGTTTTACGTATCCCACCTAGTAGGATGTTGTCCACAATAATGCTGTAAAAGGTCCCGTCCTATTGTTTATAACCAGAGTTCACCATTCCTAGCCTGGTCCCCTGGAGGAGAAAGAGAGTTGCCATGCACAAGGGAGGACAACATAAACTGTTCTTTCTGATGGGTGCCATTTGGTGTCTTGTAGGGCTGCTTTTCTTTGGTGTCTCGCTGTTTCCCATGGGATGTTGCCCTGGGTCTGAAGGGTGAGCTGGGGGAGATTGGCAACAGTCACCAAGAGGAAGGAAGTGGGTAGAAGAAAAGCCGTCACACTGAGTGCTGTGAACCTGTACATCCCCCTTACTCAGGGATCCCCACAGGATTCAGTGAGAAATTGAATTAATTTTTTTCAAGGTTCCTCCATGATGTTTTGCTTTCCAATTGCCTTCAAGGTGCTGAAAGCTTGCATGGGGTGTTCCTCTAGTTGGCTTTATTGCAGGTGGGTTTTGGCTTCAGTTTCTTAACGGCTGCTCTAACGGAAGGTAAAGATTTGAGGGTATGTATGCATCCCTATACTTAGGGCATGAGGAAGCCTGCAGTGTTGGGGGAAAGTGGGCCAACACCCTTTCTTTTTAATAGAAGGCCAGGGCAGCAACTTGAGTAATTGATATATGCATCTTGTCTGTTATATATTATCAAGTTTAAAATACATCATCAGCTCTTTTTCTGAATGCCCCGATAGCAGTGCTTTCTGTTGTGGTTTGTTTGTTTGACTTGTGGGTGAAACAACGGGGAACCCACAGATGGCATCTAATATTTAAGCAGGAAGAAGTCAGCATCAGTATCACAGAGGAAAGAGTTATAAATAGAAAATGTGTCTATAGAAGAGCTAATTAATTTACAGTGAAAACACTAAGCAAGATAACTGGTGCCAGATTCTCACAGGGATGTTTTAAACTGACATTTTCTCAGTCTTCAGAATAACTTTCATTCTGCTTCAGCATGGGGATGTGTAAAGAAGGCTGTGGGGAGTCTGATAGTGTGTTGCAAGCTTTTCTGAATACCAGTTCTGCCAACTTAAACTCTGTCTCGGTTGTGCAGCATGTGCTGTTAAGGAAAAAATGTGATCAGCTAATAAATTTTAGTTGCATAAAGCATTCCCCTTTATTTTGGGGAAGCTGAGGGATGCAGTCGGCTCTGTGATCAGCAAAAGCTGTGCAGCACACTGGAATTTCTTCCATGTTGAGGTGAGGCTATAATCAAATTAACCAACAACAGCAGATGGGCTTGTTCATTTGTTGTTGGGTGGGGTTTTTTGGGTTGTTTTTTTCCTTTCCCCTTAGCGCACTTTAAGATCTGGATTTAACATCTATGGTTAAATGATACTTCACCTTACCTCCCACATCTGGCTCTTTTCTTTGAGCCCTGGATGCAAATGAATAGCACGTCTGTTCCATGCGCCTCGCCTTAGACTTGAGATCTGTGGCATAATTCGGCCCAAATTTGATAAGATGCAGACACGAATTCAATCTGCTGTAACTAAAGCTCACCATTTATAAATCTCTTGATGATACAGACACTTTTTTTTTTCCTCCCTCTCTCTGTGATATATGGGGTAGAAGTAGGTCTGGTGCAAATGCCAGCCAAACTGCAGCACGATACCTCAGGTCATGCACTTGAGGCACTGGTCCATTTGCTCACTTAATCCCCAGCTCCTGCTGAGCAGCCTGCTTTGTATGGGACTGCTGGCAACCTGGAGACAATCTGCAGCACCCTTTTGGAGGTACCAGCTATCAATGCTGAGCAGCTCCCACAGAAATGGTGATGGAGTCCACAGGGAGAGGGGTTAAAGTCTGTTTTCCTTTGTCTTCTGTTTTTCCTTATCCTTTGCTGACAAAGAACAGCTATTTCTTCCTGAGGTAGTTTTGCCTACTACTTACAGATTCTTTTTTTATTTATATTTACATTGAATCAATACAAGCTTACCTCATTTTGTCTGCATGCTTCATTTTTATGCAATTAAATAGTTCTACTTATAGTTGACTTTAAATATCTTGCTTTAATAACCAAAATCTTAAAATTCCATTTTTTTGTACTGAGATCTTCTCGACACTTGTTCAGGGTATGGACTACATGACTTTGGAATAACTGGAGAAACCTTTCAGGACAATAAAGCTCTTTTTATTTGGAATAAATTTACTTGTTGTGTTTTGGTTTGGGTCTTGCAACACTGCTATGAATGTTAGCTCTGGAAGAAAAGCTATGTGAAATGTACAAATAATGAGGCTAAAATATTTTGAAATTATTCCCAATTTTGATTTTCAGGATTTTTATATTTTTCAATTTGCATGCTCATCTGGCTGCTTCAGCCACTCCTGTGAGCGTGGTAAATGCAGTACCAGATGTGTTAAGAGTCCTACTGTCTCCCTTTAGCATTTGACAGTTGCTGTCTGTTGGACTTATCTCTGGAAATAGCATTCAGACCTCGTGATGCAATGCTCTCATTTAAATGTTTAGCAGCTCTCATGGCTTTTGGCCTTAGCGAAATTTTCCCCTCCTTCCCCCTCCTTCGCCTCTCCCAGCCTCCCCCTCCAGTCCAAAGCCATATGGACTCCTTCACTCGGAGCACTAACCTTTGATGATTATGCCCTTTATTGCTGTTCACTCCCAGAGTTTGCAAGAAGCAAGACTGATTTTGCAACTGGTTTATTTCATATCATAAAATCATCCTGGGTAAGTAAGGATCACAGAAGTTCTGCATCTGAAAGTTGTTTTTTACCCAATGAATAAGTTCACCAAAGTTAATCTCTTCACAGAGACCAAACCATTCCTTACTAATGAGAACCATGTGCACAGCAACAGTGCAGGTCTTGATAAAAATACTTTGATGCTCCAAATACAGAGCATCTTCAGGTTAAATGTGCCGGTGGACCCCCAAAAGGGCTCGCTTGAGCGACCCGGCCTGTAATCGGCCGCGGGCTGGATCCTCTGCTCCCTTGACTGTCCAGCTGATGCTTGCCAGCTTGCAACAGAGGCAGCAGGCCTGTGTGGAACACCTCACCATTCCTCGTGGTGAGGAATCCCCTGAGTACTGGGGTGGAACCGGGAAGTTCCTTGTGGCTTTACACTTAGCTGCTCTCTGCAGGGTGAGAGAAATTGAAGGGGCAGGATGGAAATTGGGGTCTAGAGATCAGCTTCAAAGTTTTGTGTTGGGAGACTGGAGCGGTTGGTAGTTTGGGTTGTAGAGTTTCAGTTCCCTTGTGTAGGGGGTTTAGGCTGTATATGTCTCTAAGATACCACTGGGGCGAAGGTCTCCAGAACTTGCTTTCTCAACTGCATTACATGAAGCATGTATTTTTTTGGCTAACAAGTTGCAATTGGAAGCCAGGAAAGATACCAATGGTTTGGGGAATTGCTGAAGAAATGTTTTATTCATAATCTAAATTTGAGGCTATATTAATGCTGATGTCATCACTTGCAATGTCACTCAGCTTTATTTCCCATTCAGAGTGTAAAGCAGAAACAAACTTGCTGTCAAACTGGAATGATTGTTTGAAAGAGTTCAACCATCTATCTGTGTTTTATGGGAACTGGCCGGGGATGGGAGGAAGGATGGAACAAAATCCACTTGGACCAGGAGCATGGGGGAGGAAATCACAACTGCAAGCAGACCATATGCTGTGGCTGGCGGGTAAATACGTGGGGTTTTTGTGCATTTATAACTAAGATTAATTACGTCTGGTTTATTACTTTTTATAGAATTTCAAGGAGCACACAGCTCTACAAGTTAACTATTTGTGCATATGCATATTTATATAAAATGCTCCAGGTTTTTCTTCTACTAATTATTCTTTCACAGCTATGGACATCTGACACTTACCTCTCTGTAAAAAGATGCAATCTCATTTTCTACCATTTCTAATCATTAGACACGATAGCTAATCCATACCAGATAGGTCCCTGCAAAATTATATGCTTTCCAGTTTTTTTCCTTAGCATTTGAATGGGATGACTTCTGAAGTTCCTGTCCTCGGACATCAGAGACCAAAATAACTCTGTGGGTAAAAATGAGGTATCAGGGCTGAATCCTCAGTTGCGTTACAGTAGAAGATGCACCAAGGACTTTAAAGGTGCTCTGACAGTTACTGAGAAGCCATCTGTGCATACGTTTTACTGAACGTTTTGTTTCTGTGTATTGTCACCCTGAAGATTCTTCCCAGCAGCCCAGCATTCCCATCACACACCTCATTTGGCTCTGCCTGTGTGCTCCATGCTGCAGAAGTGTATGTGTGTGACTGGGATGTGTGCAGCGCTGGCTTTATTTGGACTACATTAAGCTTAGAGTCGCTTTTGTTGCTAAAAGGTTGCAAGCTGGAGTTATGGCAGGGCACAGCTGATGCCAGCTCTGCTGGCCCCTCACAGCTCCTCTTCTCCATCTGCTGTCATCCTCATCCTCCTCTCAGCCTCCTGACACTGTTAGTCTATGGTCAAGGAAAGCAGCCTGTTTGCTACAGGGTGCTAGCCAGGATCTGCCCTGCGGTTGTCTCACAGCTATTGTTCGTAGCTGTGCAGTGTGCATCTGTAGCTTTGTTTTGTTTAAGTCAATAAACAAGGGGTGTTGATGTTCCCTGCTCCCTCAGGCCTGCTGTTGGGCAGTTCAGGTTCCAGGAGCTCCACCTGGAAGCTATCCTGCCGCTGCTTCCCCTGCCCACCCCACAGGGAGTAATAGTCTAATAGTTTACACGTGTATTTCAATTATCTCTTCCCTGCTTTCAAGCTATGTTACCTACCAGGCATCTAGCATTATGCAATAGCAGATTTGGGTATAACGTCCAGGCTACATTAAAGCCCGCCTTGATTGATTTCTTACAAAGATTAGGGTTGCTGACATTTTCTGCCCTAACTCAACTAGCACACACTGGCTTTGATTAGCCTCTATTCCACACCAGTATAAATCTGGACTGGTGGACTTATGCAGATGGAAGGAGAAAATCAGATGTGCCGACCAGGCCTTTTGATGTCACCAGCTGCCTGCTCTGATTTGCATGTATTGCCGCAGAAGGAAAACAGGAGTTCTCTTTGTAACTAATCACTCCAATTCAATAATTAATCTAAGAGTGCACAATCTATGTCATAGCTGGAATTATTGTGCCAGGTTTCATCACTCCACCTTCATTTGTATCTCCCTGGTAACTGGCTGCGACAGGGAAAACAATCGGTGGGTTTGGCTAGCCAAAAGGCTAAGATGGAAAACACATTTAGCTTTAGGTGCTAAAAGTTTTTCCAGAGGGGAGAGGAAGAGGTTGTTGGTGTGAAAGCTTTGAACCAGTGCTGTTCACTTTGACACCAGTACTTTTTATACTGGTGTGGCACAAGCAAAGCACAAGCTCGTTCCACATTCTGATTTTCTGCTGCTGAAAACAAAAGCCTTTAATTTTCTGTCACCTCCCTCTGATGCAGAAGAGCCTGTTGTCCAGTAGTATGCAAGCAAAGCATGTTTGATTGAGTGCCTTGGTTTGAACTCTTCATGGCACCATGCCACGGGTCATGTTCCTTCCAGACCCCAGTCATGGGGCAGGGTGCAGGCACTTCAGCCACTGCATCTGTGGGCTGTCCAGTACCCTTTAGCACCAGTTTGCTTTCACAGTAAGTGGTGGTGGGGAGGAAGAGAGGCTATTGCTCTTTGCTTGGATATGTGCCTTTATGTGAGGCATAAGTACTAAATTGGGGGAGGGTTAATTCTCTAATTGTGATAGCTGATGTGGGTGGTGGAAGGTTTTGATCTATGTGAACCTCTGCTTGTCCTATAAGGTTACTAATATTTTAGCAGTATACTTCCATTGATGTTTTTCTCTTTTGAGCTAAAGTTGCTGAAGGGACGTCATACTGCTTTTCTTTTCTGGCATGCAGGAGATCTTAATGAGCCAAAGAAGTCGAGGGTTTGAGCTACTGAACATCTTGAGGATGTTACTCCTTGTCCAAGCTCTAGAGTGGCTGTGCAAGGTATTGAGGGTGGCAGCAATGTCTCCCAGGGACTTGCAGAGCTATGTGCCATTTGGGAGGCAACTAAAATGACCCCATGATCTAAAGAGAGATGATACTGTTGAAAGATTAGGGAGAAGAGATGGAGTTTAGTGCTTTGGTAGTACTAACTGGTAGGTCCTGGTCTAGGAGCTGGTATTGTTTGCCTTATTACAGCTCGGTATTTCTATCTGTTGATTCAAATGCTTCACTCCATCCTGTCTGAAGGCTGCTTTGAAGATGGCTTTCCTGGCTACCTTGATCTGGAGCCTCTTTATGCTTCTCATTGAACTTGGGACAGAGAACCAAAGAGTAATTGGACTAGGGAAAGTAAATAAGAGAAGTCATATTCCAGAATCTTCAACACATACAGTACATCCAGACTTCAGGAAGGCATCTGGTACTTGATCCTTACTGACTGAAGTCCTGCCTAGCAGAGGTTTCATGTCTTAAACAGAAATAAGAACTGGCAGCACATTCTGTGTGGAGCTAACCTGTAAATGTGCATCAAAAGTTCTCAAAGATTGTCTACTAAACTGCCCTCCCCTGTTTTTCCTCCAGAAGGTTAGATGGAAAATGTTTCCAACTTCTATATTGAGATCCCTTTTTTAAATAAGAGCAAGGGAAAAACCTGTGTTAAGACTGCAATAGCTCTATATGTGCCCAAAGGTATAAATGTAAGCCTTTGTAGGATCTGTCACTCTAAAGATAAAACTAGAAAAGGACGAGAAACTGGAACTCTTTCAGCTTAGGCCACACATGGCCATGAGCTTTTTAGACCCACAATTCAGATTTGAGTTATGAGTATTTGGAATAAGTTTTATCTTGAAACATGGGCACTGAAGGTTTCAGGAGCTTTGTGATAATGTGGCCAATTTGTTGCTTGACTGGCAAGTGAGCAGAGTCTGCCTCCCTGCTCAGCTCTCCCCCATCATGTACCTTTCCTCCCTGTCTTTTCTGATTCATATTTTAAGCCACAAATTGTACAGAAAGATGCTCTCAGTAGGTCATTTTGCACAGTGGTGATTTACTTGCAAATGACACCCCAAGTACTTTTCTGTCACTGCACCTTAAATTTCATCCCTGTTGGAGCTGCAATCCCGCAGCCTATTAGTCCCCTGCAATGGGCCACTCTGTGGGTTCTGATTATCAGCCTGTGTTACCATATTCTGTGTAATAGTTTTTTCATCATCGCTTTGCAATTTCCTTGCCCTCTTCTCACAAAGAAGAAAAAAAAAAAATCAGGCCTTCATAAATTGTGAATAAGCTCCTGTCACTTATGATCCATTGGTTTGTAGAAAGCCATTAATTGTGATTCCTCCTCATTAAGTCTGACTATGAAGATCATGCAGAGACCAGTGTTGCATTAAGCTTTTTTTTGTTGAGAGGCAGGGGTAAGCCATGACCTTATAAAGCATAGCAGTCAGTATTTTTATTACTATATAAGATATGATGCATTATACCTGCCACTTCTGTTATGTTCGTGGATGGTGCATAGCTCGTAGAAACTTGGTACTTGACATTTAAGATTGATACAGCACCCATTAATTAAAAAACACAGCCTACTACAAGATTCCTGGGTATTCTAGTTATTGAATTAGCACAGTATTGTGAATTGCTTGCATTCAGTGTGTGAGAAACAATTTGTAAGTGGGTCATCGATGTTAATGCTGTTTTAACCTTTGTTGGTTTGCTTAAGGATATGTTATTTGATGGGATGCTTGCATCTTCTGGAAAAGCTGCTCATTTCCGCCAACCAAATTGACCTGCTTATTTGTATAGTGATGGGAAAAGATGTGCTTAGGATACAGGTTACAACCCAGATACTCTTGTCTTCAAATTTGCTTAGAAAAAGTGGGTACCTGGTAGCAAGACTGTAATATCAGTGGTAATGGGAAGACTGGGGTCAGGGTAAGAGTGGCAGCTGGGTGTTGGTATCAGATACTTGCTCTTAAAAGAGTCATTCTGTTACTTAGAGGACATATTTGAAAATATAATGAAAACTCTCAGCTGAGATGACATAGCCCAGGTTTGCTAGCCCAGCCATGTTCTAGATCTTTTTTTTAAAATCAATTTTTCTCTAGTTTTTCTAAAATCTCTGTAGAAGTCTGCTGTTGTTCCCACTCGTTTCTAGGTATGCATGTGCAACAGAGCATGTGCTCTTGGTGTTGATTTACGTCCCCTCAGCAAGGACAAGCATCTGTATAAGGTACCAAGTAGCCACGAAGTTAGTTGTACCTTGAATACTCTGTATACTGTGCGAGAGATAAAACCGCTTTAATGTACCACAGATAAGAGAAAGTGGTTATTTTAATGTCTGTATCTATCTGTGATGATGCTGCTAGACTGAAGATGAGAAGCTAACTCCATGCTTTTGCAGCCAGTCTTGCAGCAGCAGGCTGCTTCTGTGAAAACTACAGTTTTACCTGCTGTCTGCTGTTTGTTTTAACTGAATTTCCCTAGAAGCACATGAAGTCATTGGAGAGAGATCTGCTGCAATGTTCAACAAACTGACCTCAGTAGTTACCCTTAGAATTAGTGGCCAGAAAGCAATTGGAAAAGGATAAGCAGGAAAGTTTTCAGACCTACGTTGTTTTTGCTTTGTAGGATTCTGAACAGTAGGGAGACCCTCTAGAAAGAATGCATTTATCAAGATTTTTGGACAAGGGTTTTTGGCTTGGTGATCTGAATACTCAGATGGAATATTTAAGCACAAACTGACATGTAAATAACCTTGTTTAAGCTCATCAGGATACAAACTCTGCTAATTTGAAAACTAAATAAAAGTTAATAAAATGTATGCTAATCCACCAAGCAGAAATAACAATCGGAAACTGTAATCAAATAGTTGCTTTATTGGGGAAACTCCTAATTGCATCTCCTGGGTAAACAGCTTGGGCTTTGGGCATAGGCAAACGAGGGCAGTTGCCTCAGGCAACAAAATCTTAGCCTTAAGCCAGACTGAGAAAGATGTCCTAGGTTTCTCAGCAACTGTTGTGGCTTTGGGTTCAGCAGTGGTGAAAGAATGTCTCTTGGGCATCCTCTTCCCTGTTTGGCCTGGAACGTGGCATCCAGGATGTTTTGCCAGCCATGTCCTGCATGGGTAGCAAGCCATCCCCCTGAGGAAAGAAAACGGAGAAAAGACAGGAAATTTCCTTATCACCTTCTTCCTCTCTATCCCACGTGGGCACTGTAGCAGGGAGATGCAGGGCTGTTTTAGGGCTGCTGGAATGGGGCAGGTCTGCTGCACCACAGGAGTGAATGCAGGTGCCCCAAGGAGCAGCAATCTAGGAACGTCCTCTCACTTACGAAATTATGTGGCATGATGATATCTGCTAAGGTGGTGGGGAAGACTAAATGAAACAAAGTACTTGCCGTACTCTGATAAATCCTTTCATTGTTCCTTGCTGAGTATGGAATAAGAATAAAACCAAAACTCCATCCTGTGAGCAAGGTTGGTTTTGGAACCAAATGCTAGAAGTTTTCTTCTGAGCCTGTCAGGGTGATACTTGGCTGCACTCCTTTGCACTGTGTCCATGAAAGTCCTGCAGCTGAGTGGGTACCCTGTCTGGTGGTAGCTGAAGGGCAGAAAGAGCCAACTTATATGTCCTTAAAGTGCAAATAGGTGTCTCCTTAACAGCAGACTGTTCCTTAAAATTATCAGATAAGTTAATTTAATCAGTCTAAAATGTAAGTTTTCTTTCATCTTCCATGTCTCCAAAATCTTTTTTTCTTTTTAAGCTAAAACAAAACAACAGGGGAAAAGAAACTTGAGGGCTAACACCATCTGTTGTGTACAGCAAAACAATACTGTAACCTACGAACACACCTTCTTCATTTTTTAACTTTTTCTTTCCCTGAGTTTGTCTGATCTATTATACCAAGACTGTAGACAGTTGGGTCTGCTTTGTCTCTGCTTACCTTAAAGTTTGGTCTAATCTGGTGTGATATATTCCCTAGATCCCATAAGAAAAATGAGGAATTTGCCTTTCTAGAAGCTGCCTCGCTCCTAAGCCAAAATACTCGTAAAGCAGTAGCTACTGTTTATTCACTTGCAGGAAAGCATCTATGATGTCTCACAATTCTTGGATCTACTTGCAGAAAACTTTGCAAGTTAAATAACAAACACCATTCCTGGAGATCTGCCTACATTATTGATGGTGCCTTTAACCAACAGGAAAATAAGTAAGGGGTCGGCAGTCTGGCTTCCTCTTTGATCTCAATGTGTGGTAGGGAAAAGCATCAGCCAAACAAAGAAGGTATGTCTCAAAACAGAGGAATGAAGGAGAACATTGGCAGGACAGCTTCTGAGCTGTTTTTTGTTGATAAATGGAATAGCTTTTAAATAAACTGTGATTCCCATTTGTTCCCCTTCCTGTTACCCCATGCCAGACTCATGGTAGCCTGCAGGTGATTTCTTTCAAGCACTGAAGGAGAACTATCCACTGACAGGGAGATCTCTGCATTGATTCATTAACTGTAACATTCACTTGCAAACCCTTATGGTCCTTAGGACTTAAAAAGGACATAACTGTCTCTACTAGTTCTTCTGCAATAGTATATTGTGCTAATTTGTCAATCTAATTAGTTCCTCAGATGTCTGCTGCAGATTAAAATTGTTTGGGAATGGAGCCGGGAGGTGATTTGGGAGTCAGGCTTACTGAGAGCTCTTCCCAGTGTCAGAAAACAAACTTTGTCTGTCCACATGGTATCATCAAACAGCCCAGGTTGTCCGTAGGGGAGTTGGTTCATTTCAAACAGCCAAGATGTTCTGGCATTGTGAGCAGTAGGCACAATAATTGCTATTCCTGGAAAACATTTCAGAGTCTTGGAACCAAATCAAAAACATAGGTTAGTCTGATGGTATCTGAGAAGATAATGCTGGAGCTATTAAGGGTTAGTCTGTGGGTTACTGATTTCTGAAGGAGATTGTTTGCTGTGAAGGTGTGGGTCTGGCTTAGCATCCTGCTCTGTGCTCTAATTCTCTTGGGCCATCTCTGTGTGATACTTGAAGCTTTTTGAGTTGGGAAGTGTTGCAAAAGCCATAAAGTTATATAGCACCTACGATAAGCTTTTGATTTGCCTCTTCTGTTCCAGCTTGAGCTGGCACTGTGGTACTTATCCAGAAATATTTGGATATGAATGAGCTGTGAGTATCTTCTATTTGTTGCAGCAATAGGAGATTGAAAGACTGAAATAAATATAATATTCTTAAAATAAATCTAGGGAAAATCAGTGGCCTATCTTCAGCATTTTGGCAGCTAGTGTTGTATTTATTTTCCTTTTCTCTGAGTCAAACTGTGACATTTTTCTACTCTCAGCAGGAGGAAGCCAAAAGCATATATTGGGGTGGTTCTGTGAACGGCTGAAGCATTTATGACATTCAAACCATCGTGTTTTGCCCAGCTGTTTAGGAGAATATGCTGTACAATTGGCGTAGCATAAACAAAGTGACTATCGGTGGGCACAGCTGTCACTTTTATAGTCAGACTTGGAGAGCCTGAGAGTAACTTGTTACGAAAATGTGGTGGGTCTGTTTTGCATTCTTAATTTCTAAGTTTCCAGAAGAATCTAGAAGATTTCTCAAACATGTTGTGCTTGTCTTTTGTGCAGGGAAAACCATAATCACTTTACTCATTGAGTTACAACACTGTTTCCTTCAGACTGCTATTTTTAATGTCCAAAATTAATTTCCAACAACTCTTTCAGATTTTTGTGTACAGAGGGAAGTGATCAAACTAAACTTAGCTGAGGCTTTGGAATGTAGTTGTGTTTTGGTTGTGTCAGTTTGGGTTTTTTGGTTTTGGGTTGGGTTGTTGTTTGTTTTTCTTAACGAGGATGGAAGATGATTTTTAAAAGAAGCAAGCAGCTTTTCTTTAAAAATAGACCATACTCGGTAATCAAATCCTAAAAAACTTAATGTGCTGAAAAGATTAGTAAATAACTTCTTGGATCACATCATTGCCAGCTCTGAGTTAGTTTCCTGGTGCTGTGAAGTAATAAACTTGTTCAGAGCAGGAATTGCTCCAATTGCAACAGTTCTGTAAATGGATACACTCTAGAAGTCTTAAGAGGCTACTTGTCCTGGTGTCACAATTTTCCAGCCAGAGAAAAGGGGGAAAGGGTTTTGATAGGTGGCTGCCTTCCACATGAAGGCATGGGTGGAGAGAAACTGCCTATTCATTATCAGCATAACGTACTATCTTCAATGAAGGCAATACTAAGCCACATACCACTATGTGGACAATCGAATTTGGGGGTAGTACAGACACCTGTCCCTTCACTGGTTTGCCAGTTGATTGGATAGCATTGCAGAAGACAGGGCTGGAGAGGAAGATTGAAGATGACAGAAGGGCAATGTCTTTCTTGGGGGGGCTTTACTACTTAAGGGAAGTTGTCAGGCAAGCAGTGTAGGAACCAGTGTTGGGTAGAAGGACCTCATGGTGGAGTAATTAATAGGCTTTCTCGATGAAGACTCCCATGGGACTCAAAGTTCATGTAATCTTGGTTCTATGGACTCTTGAAGAGTCTCCAAATTATACAGGTTCACTTTTCATGTAAGTGTGGTGGGAAGTGAGACCTCAAAATTTAAAAGGAAAATATGAGGTTTGACACTTTGTAGAAAACTCAGAAATGATCAACCAGAAGTAGAGGGGCTGTGTGCCACGATGTTCTTGCAGATATATCTTCTTCTCCAGGGTCAGTAACTGAGCTTCAGAAAATATTGTACTCCAGGAAATCTTTTCTACAGCCTCTGAGGCTCAGCTACCTGCTTACTGCTCCTTACCGTAGTTCCATTGCATCCATCTGTGACTCAGTTGTACCTCTGGGGCCAGCAAAGTGACCAGGGAAAAAACTCTTCTCCCTACATTCCTGTCTTGTCTCTCTTCATCAGATCTATGATAAGGAGCACGTAACACACATATGGGCAGAACAACTAAAGACAGATGTTGTCCAGCACAGTAAGAAACCCCCAAATTATGATTGGTTTCGGCTTGGAAAGATGGTTGTATTTGTCTTACCAAAGACTAGAACAACTTCCAATACAAAGCTAATGTAAAACTTTCTTTTAAGCAAAGCAAAACAAAACCCCACCAAACTAAAACCAAACAACCTGACAACTGGGAACAGGACTGCAAGAGTGGGTTTTTGTTATGATGGTATGGTTTAATATTTTGTTTGCTTATTTGTTTGCTTTGTTTGGTGGTTTGGGTTTTTTTAGTGTATTATAGCCTTCTCTTAAAAGCCTACATGCAGAATCCTAGGTAGCTGTGGAAGAGACCTGATGAGAAACACGTGAGTTTAACCTCTTTGAATAATAATGCCATCTGCAGGAGTTTCCCAGCCATCAGCCTCTGTCCCAGAAGACCATTTGTACTTCACAGCATTAATATTCATTAGGTGTAACACCATATGTTGCACAGCAGGATGCATTGCCAGCAGACTGTTTGTCATAAAGCCAGATTTAATAAAGCATTGTAAAACAAACATTATGATGATAAATACAAAATGACAGGCTAATTAAGAGAATCTTAATTGCCATTTTTCCGTAATAACATTTGTTTAGTATGTATCTGTCTTGTGCTGGTAGCTTCCTTGTACAGCTTTTCACTCCGTACTGGCTCCGTAAGGGGAATCTGTGCCTTGTGTGATTTAAGGCACTTAATGCTCCATTGCAGGAAACAAATTTGAGATCAATGAATTGTCACTATGCTATGGATGTGAGCAATCATTGATCCCTGATCTTGATGAGTACAAATAAAACCCCAACCTGAAATATAGATTTCAGAGGGCTGTGAGTTCGTTAGGGACAACTTAATGCCCCCTCTTGAGGGAATAAATTGAAAATACAGGACTTGCAGTTCTTTGGACAGGTACTGTGCAAATCTTTTACAGCAGGAGCACTTTTCAGCGAGTGACTTAGATATAAATTGCAGTTTTCACATAGCAATGCACAGACTGAAAGGCCTCTTTGTTCCTCCTTCACTAGAGCAGAATTTCATTATTGCTCCATTCCTCTACGCTGGCGACTTCATGGGAGAGGAAGGGATTTAAAGAATGTGAAACTGTATTATGAATTAATGCAGAGAAGTGGCACCTATTTTTCTTCTTGCTGTTACCTTTTTATCACGGTAGTTGCCACCAGAGTGTCAGGAAATTAATATATCTTTCTTCAAACCTGTCAAGACAGTGAGCTGCAAAAGTTTTGGAAACTTTCACAGTATTTCTCCGTGTTCCTTCTATACTATGTGATGTCTGTACTGACAGCTGCCTTGTCTCTGCTATATGAGGAATACAAAGAAAAAAGTGTGACCTGAGATGGCCACAGAGCCATCTTATATGGGAGGTTTGCCCCTCGTAACTGAGGCTGTAATTGTGGTTTGGTTTTAAAATTCTCATTTTGATGAGATTTCCTCTGCAGGAGCCAGTTTCTACTGTAATATAGATCATTTGGGTTTGGGCTCTGACTCTACTGTTTTGCAGAGACAGACTGATGGCCATAACTGAAAGGAGGTATAAAATGGGAAGTCAGGGGAGGAAAAAATCCCAACCCTTTTGAGTAGTATGGTGTGCTTCGAATTTTACCACAGTGTCCTTCTGACCAGGTATCTTAAACCTGTCATTCATTTCACAAAACAGAATATCCTTATGGACAGAAAGAGTGAAAAGGGGCTAAAAGATTATAATGCATTGATTTGAAAGTATTCTGCTATTTTACCTCAGATGGAATATTTTATGCACATAGATTTTGAAGTGGTAGTGTTTTAGAAACTGGACTGTGCTTGTTGTTTGTGTTGGGGGGTTCTTCGGATTCTGTTGGGGTGTTTTTCCACCTCTGCACTGTAACTGCATGTCTACACATCAGGCCTTTCCAAATGAGGCTTTCTGTATTGAATTAACGACTGCTTAAGAAACTTCTAAAGCTAGAGCTAATATTTTATTCACTTCCCACTTCATTTTTGTCATCAGAAAAAATGAGGTATAGAAAGACTAAAACAATTGGGTGTGCTGTTAGCCTTTCCAAACTTTTTTTTGTTATTTTACTAAGATTGTGGTAAAATTGAGGTTGAAACATGGAATATGCATGAGAAGTCTGGAGTTATAAAGAAAGCTGCTGTAAGGGGACTAAAAGTTTCTTAGTATGTTGTTTGTTGGTTTGATTGTGGGGGGGTGTTTTTTTGTTTTTTGATGGAAGTAGGTGAAATTTTTTTACTACTCTTTCTGTGAACATTTCCTGAAGTGAAATTCACAGTCCTCCTTAGCCTCCTGCCCGGATCATCTCCCAGCAATACCTTTTGCGTAGCATTTTACTCCTGTTTTTCATATTGAATACAACTTCTTTCTGTACTCCTGGGTTTTGATCGCACTTCTCGGGTTTCCAGGTTCTCTCCTCAGCTCACATAAATTATCATAGCAGGATCTTCTAGCTTTATTCTGTTCCTCTGTTATTTACTAGTTTCACTCTAGGCTTTAACCATATTGCAACCATTACTCATTCTCTTTGCTTGCTGCGGTACCTTCTGATGACTATTGGGTGTTTGACACTGTCTGTGATAATCAATTCCCCTTACATCGTACAGAGTGTGAGGTGAACAAAATATCCATCTCTACCTTGTGTAGTCTCAACAGATATCACCAGAATGAAAAGAAAAAAAACTTCAAAAAAATCACTGTGGCTGAAAAAATTGTATTCATAAAGGAAAAAAAAATGCTTGAAGAGAAAACCTGGAAAAGGTACCTGAATCACTGAACAACCTACATTCTTCAGGAGGGGCCCTGGTCTGAGGGAAAGGAACCCTCCTGGGGTGTGAAAGGGCACACACACAGCACTAGAGTCTGTGTTTGAAACTCTTCTGCAACTGGTGTTGAATGCCACTAAAACCAGTGGTGGTTCAGGTGGTTTCCTTGGGGCTCAGGAAAGAAGTGGGATGACAGAGATGAATTAATGACTAATTGAGTGCGTTCTCTTCCCCAAAAGGGTGATTGGGTCAGTCATATTCTTAGGCAGGAAAGATGAAGTAACTGCAGTAAGGTATTGAAGTAGAGTGAGTTTTAGAAAACTGGAGGTAGCTGACTAAGTGCCTTCAGATTCTATCTGATGTACTTAGAAATAGTAAATGTCATGTTTAAAATCAGCATCTTCACCTGAGAGCCACAGAGATGAAAATATTTGTCAGATTTTTTTCCAAACACCTTCTTCATTTTCTGACATGGAAAATCTCATGTCCTGAAATTTGAGCTTGATCACTCAACTAAAACCAAACAAACTTTCAGTCTATCTAATATTTCCTCTTCTGCTTTTCCCGTTGACATGAAAGGAGGATTTTGCATGTCTCTGCTGTAATACAGAGCATTTAGGAACAGATAACGTCACTATGCATTTGTGGTGCCTTGTGCTGCTGGAAGCTTGTTGGTTTTTGGTGATGTGCAGAGGGGAGATTTGACCTTTTTAGGCAACTCACAGAATATCTCAAGAGGATCATCAAGTCTAACTCCATGCTTCTTGTAGGACTTGTGATCCCACAGTGCAATTCTTCCACACTCAAGCTGGAGCTGTGGGGTCCAACGTCACTACTAAAGGCAGAGGTGACAATTGGATCTGCCTCTTCCACCTGTTATTTCAGCTGGGCCTGGTGTTCCCTTGCTGGTGCTGGCTGCACTACAGTGCTGCTTGGTGCTGGAAAGAGCTCTTGTACAGCTCCCCAGGGGTAGCACCACCACAGGGCAAATACTGATCAATTCACAAGCTCTAGCTTTTGAAAGTAATTCAGCACCTTAGGAGTTGAGGGGTGAATGAATATCCCCAGTTCCCTGTGTGTCTTATGCAGGTATGATACTCTAATTTATTTTGAATAGAGAGTATATTTTTTTTTTCCTGTCCTCAGGCTTTTCTTGAGTGCTGTGATCAAAAATTGATAGGCAGATATTGAATTTGAGGTGCTGTTCTGGCCCTCCTGACTTTAGTAAGGCTTTTTATTTGGAAAAGAGAATATGGATTCACATATTGTAGGCTGGAAACGTCTTGGGTTTGGCACATTTGCCTTTTGTGTGATATTTAGTAGTTTCACATTGAGAAAGCCTAACGTGAGTTTCCTCTGCACAGAGGGCTGTCCGTCTGTGAGCCGTGACTTGCCGAAAGCAGTAACGTGCAGTCAGTCTTCTCGCTTCTTACCTCATCCAGTACTACTGTGCTAAGAGATGTGCAGTATATGATAAGAATGGCTTTTTAAGAGAGCTTTAAAATAAAATATCCCCAATAGCTCAGTGTTTCTTGATGTCTGCATTTGTTTTGACAGCTTTGTCATCTTAACCACTTGAATAAGTAACACCAAATAGAACTGTGTTTTTTGTTCTTCTATTTAACAAAGCTTTCAATACAGTGGAAGA
The DNA here is from genome assembly GCF_964237585.1 of Gallinula chloropus. Classification (NCBI taxonomy): domain Eukaryota; kingdom Metazoa; phylum Chordata; class Aves; order Gruiformes; family Rallidae; genus Gallinula; species Gallinula chloropus. The sequence continues at coordinate 97,672,460 of NC_140085.1, forward strand.
AAAAGGGAAAATGGATTTGTTTGCCTTTCTAATAGGTAAATAAAGTTGTGCTCTGCTGCTGAATCTGTCATTGACATGACATTTCTGATGGACTTCTCAATGAGAGACTGAGGACAGTTAAAAAATTAAGAATTGGATGCATGCAAGCTTATAGGGCCAAGGCAATAAATAACAGTAAAGAAATGATGGACCACCTCTGCAGCAGCGATTCTGTTTGGTTTGTAGCCTCTAGGTTCAATAGATATGACTAAAAAAATAAAGACCTAGATAAACATCAAAGCTGAATACTATTCAAGTCCTGTGCATGTCTTTCAGAAGCAGTTAGCCTTACTCCCCTTGTAATAATAATGCATGTTGTCATCTGGGTAGCTCTGAAGATCATGAAAACTTCACATCTCTCATCACTGCTGCAGTGCTTGTAGCATCCAGTCTTCATGCAAGCACAGTCCTTACTTCAAGGTTCTGAGGAAGGTAAATGTTTGCATTTGTCAAATAGTATCTGGGAAAATTGATATTAAATGCAGAGTTATCAAATGAGGTCCAGAAAGTCTGAGTTGCAAACAGCTGGAAACTACGAGTCTTTTCTGGGAAGCAGGAACAGTGGCTGGACCCTTGTTCAGACTTGGTGCTGCTGCACTGGTGCTGACTGAAGGGCTGGTGTTTGAGAGCTCCTTGGTGGCTGGCTGAGGCAGTTGTTCATGTGGCAAAGCTTGTTTTCCTTCTAGCTGGACTTTGTGTGGATGGAGAAAGAGGGGTCTTCCCTGAGCAAGTCCTCAGTGGTTAGCAAGGAACAACACCCTGACCACTGCTCTGGCTGGACATGCCTTGTTGGCCAAAGGTGGGAGGGCAGGTAGCATTCACTTTTCATCACTGGCTTTCGATTTGGCACAGCTTCTAAAGTAACAGAAAACACAAGTAAGCAGTGAGGTAGGGCAGTGAACCGTACTACAGTCTGTTATTTCCAAGGACCCTAAATATAAATCATCTTCACAAAATGGGATCGAAATGAAACATGACAAAATGGAACGGGTACCTGGAAAGGTTTTAAAGAGCTTTGGGTTATTTATCGTCGAGCCACCTGAGAAGGCTAAGAGAATAAAGCATCCAGAAGTCAGACTTAAGGTTCATAAACATCTTCCACTGTAATGGGTTTATTTTTTTTTTCTTTCTCAGATTTGATGCACTGAAAAATTGCCATATCTCTTACCTTAACAACTCCTTCATGCTGTTTTTTAGGCTCTTCCCAGAAATGGTTGCTCTGGAATCTGAAGGGTGTTGTAATTAAAAAATGCCTCTTAACAAGGGAAATATTACAGCAATTGCTTCTCTCTTCCAGCTTTCATCCCATGCAGGCTTGACTGTTCATGACTGCGCAAGTAGCATGATACAAATAATAAAACATTGAATATATGCCACTTTTTAGTGTATCGAATAAGGATTCAAGGGTCTCCACTGGATAAGGGACTGCATAAGCTTTATGTAGAGCTAAAATTAATATTAAAAAGATTCAGTAGGATATACTGGAAGGCTCAACTAACTCAATATTATTGTTTATAGGATTTTTTTATAGTAAAGAAAAGCTAACTAAAAACCTCGTTGTAAGCAGAAAATGTGAGTTACACCTTTGCACTCAGAAATGAGAAGTAAGACTAACAGGCATGGAAGGCCATAGTCCTCAAATGGGAAAAAAACCAAAAACAACCCAAATCTAGTATTTTAAGGGAGGAGGAAAAATAGTCATTGACTGGGAGTTATTTGCTATGCTGGTAAACCATACTTTTCAAATGTGTTTGTAGCACATGTGCTGGTATTCCTGTGCACAGTGTGGATGCTTTTCCGAGCTATGCTCTAAGCTTCATACCACAGTGAAGAATTGCCATCAATATGTGAATAGCTTTCTAAATTATTCAGGAACAGCCATACTGATTTGGATTAAGGTTTACGCACAGCGACATTCTGTGCTACATTTCAACCTTGGACAAAATGTTAAAAACAAGCAGTGGGCTGCGTGACTACAGCACATGAAGATATATGGTCAGGAGGAATGAGAGCTTGAAAGAATAAAGTGATGTCTGACTCTGGGAAATATTGTGAGCTTCAGTGCCTGCATGCAAGAAATTAAGCTGGGAAGGAACAAGAAGATGGGTATAGGATAAGGCAAAATATTTAGAGGGGATTATAAATTGATGTTAAATGAAATTATTTTGGAATTTAAATGGCGCCAGTGAGATCCAGGCAATCCTGTTCTCTGACTCTGACTTTACTTATGTAATAAACACTTGCTACATTTTTAATCTAATCTTATCTGCTGTTTTTCTGTGGTTGGAACACAGACTTCTTGTTTTCTTATTATATCAGTAAACAATAAATCCATTACTCGCAACAAAAGTCAGCTTAGAATAAAATAGTCTGAATCTTAAATGGACATTATTCTTAAACTTAGCTGTGACTATTTATGCTCTCAGCATCCTCTTGTGCATTTGCTGGAGAATGTCTGGCTAGGTGTTTTCACATCTGTCAGTAAAGCCAAACCCTAAATGTGAAGTACAGCTCTTGGGAACACTTTGTGAGTTTGTGATGATCCCCAGAGGGCTTTGGGCCTGTAAAAAGCAAAGAAAGGATTAAGCAGACCCATGAATGCATTGTCCACAAGAAGAATAGTGTTGCTCCAGCTTGGTCCCACATGTTACATCACTTTGTGCAATGATCTTGACAGACTGTAACTACTGCTGTGTTCAAGAGGTAGAAGTGTTAGATTTAGAAATCCTCAAGGCAAAATCAGAACTTGAAGGAAAGATTGTGGATTATTTTAGTAAATACTTGTTTCCTTTGTTTTAATAAATGACAAAACAAATACTCTAATGACTGACTTGGAGGAAAAAAACAGAAACCACCAAAAAAACCTCAAAATGGAATAAGACTGTAGAGCATCAGAAAATGAAAGTCACTGTTGGAAACCAACGAAGACATGAGCCTGTGGAAGTTCAGGCTTCCCAGGTCTTCCAGCTGTAGTCCAAATGGCAGTAGGAAAAACTTATCAGGCTCTTGAAAAAGGGACACCATCCTCAGGAGTATCTGATATCTTTCAGATTCATTCAGGAAAAAATAGATACTCTGCAGAAAAAAAAAAAGAGAAGTATGCTAGCATGGGTGATGCTGCAGGTGGTGAGGAGATCTGAATTGGACAGGCAGGTTGATCTCTGGAAAGCACCACCCCAAAATAATCATGGTATGATTTCAGACAGAGGAACTTACAGGAGTTACTTTTAAAAATTTTGTCATTACCTAAAGCTGGTTTGGTGTTGTATGGGAGAACAGTTTCTTACAGAGGAGCAGTTTTATTGTTAAAGCATTAAGTGGCTTAGGTTAGAATCAGGCCTTCAGTAGGTAACTAGATGTTTCTGAATTGGAAAAAATCCCTGTGTAATCAAGACAAGGGAGGCTGCAGACTGCACTTTTAGTTGGATGTTGGTCCACCTTTTTGTTTTCCCTTCCTCATGGCTTCAGAGACTGACAGGTAAAAGTTCAGTGTCCTGCCCTTCCTGTTTCTTATGCATGCTAGTGGTGACAACTTCAGTTTGAGCACTGCGCTAAATTTATGCTAAAACTGTGATGCAAATGTGTGATTCTAAACAGTGAGAAAGGAATGGCTGGCAAAAATGTGGTTAGTGTGATGGCAGTAGCTGTGGTAAGCTTTTTGACTTGTTGACCTACAATACTAATTCTTTATTCATTTGCATAAATGTTATATTTAGTGTCTATCATAGACTCTTCTGAAGTCACTTTGAAAACACTAGGCTAGTCTGAAAAGAAACTGATGCTTTTCCAAGCCCTGTGTACATCTCCAGGATCAGTAGAAAAAGCTTTTTTTTTTTTTTTTTTTTTTTTTTATCAGTGGGAGGGAAGGGGGATCCTCAGCACTTTCTCCATGTGTACACCCTGAGCCCGAGTTTTTCATGGAGATCTGAGCTCTGAGGGCTCTTGGTCATGTGAAGTGAGGAGAGAGTCAGACTGCTGACTGCTTTTCTGCATACGCCGGGCTGTCTAATTGCTCTTATTTGCTGTGATGATGTAGATTTGTCCTCTATTCTTTTTCACCAAATACAGCTGTGCCTTTTTATGAAGGTACGAGAGCATTTCCTCAGCTAAAGGGAATTCTACACTAGCTGTAGTAAGCACTTCTCTTGTTGTTTTGTAGAGGTTTTTTTGGTGGGTGTTTGGGGTGTGTTTTTCATTATTACTGAAATATTATACTACTTGGAAGCACCCATGGTAATTATAAATTTTAGCCTTTTCCTTCCTACAAGAATAAAATGCAAGTGCATGGGTAACCAACTGTGCCAATAACCTGTCAGTGCAGAACGCTTGAGCAGCTCTCATTGGATATACATCTTTGAAGTGCCTTGTAAACAACGACACACGTAATGGCTGAAAGAATTCATCACTTCTGAGATCTATCGACTTGATTAGATAATTAGCTAGTTTCTTTTATGCTATAGGGCATTTCACTTTCAGTCTCCAGCTACTGGCCTCTGGGGAGAATTATAAGTGGCTGCTGGACTTGTCCACCTGGAATTTCTTCCAAGTATTGATCATGGTCCCTGCAAAATTTTCTGGACCCCCTTCATTTCCTACCTGGCCTGAGGTATGGTTTTTACCTCCTCAAACTTTTTTGTTTGTTTTGGGGGACAAGGAAATTGCAGGGGTGTGGAGGCAGGATGAGTAGCAGATGCCTGCTGCTGCGATGGCTTTCCTGCCAGCCATGTCCTGCACCTCCCAACTTGCAGATGCACCGCTGCAGCCCAGTCACAGTGTATGTCCCTTGTGCCTGAGGTGCTTCTGCACCATTTGAAGCTGAGATTTATTGCACAGAGCGTGGACTCTGGTATAATCAGTGATGAATCACCAGGGACACTGCTTGGAGAGCTACTTATCTAGGAATACTGTTCGGTGCCTGGGGAATAATGGACGGAAGGAGGTAAGAGGTTGTTTTCCCAAGCATACCCTTTTTGACCACAAAGTCAGGTCCAAGGGGAGTTTTAGCTCTCATATCTTGTGTTCAGGCTGTGGAAAGTCTGACAGACAAAAGAGGCAATAATATTTTTTCTGTGATAGTTGTCTAGAAACAGTCTTCTCTATTTCCACTCTGCACCCCTCTGGGCAAAGCAAATCACTCTGGTACTGGGAGAGGAAGAGACTACTTTGTGGTTGAAAGACTGCCTAGTCATGGCTTCTCCCTGGCCTGATCTTTCCCAGAAAGAGAGCCAGTGAGTTTAATCTGACATATGCAGTTGGACACTGGTTGGCAGCCCCTGTATGTGTGGTGGTGTTGCTGCTGACACAGAGGGTAGGACACTAAGGAAAGAGCTGTTTACAGAAGATGGCTCTGAGGGGTGTGATAAGGGGGTTTGAAGGAAACGGGAACCTCCATGGCCAGGGACCTGTAATCTCTGAGGCATTTTGAGCATGGGAGTTTGGGTGATGAGTGCAGGAGCTTGTGGGCAGGAAGCACTGCTCCATGACTGGCTTCACCAAGGCTGCCATGTCATCTCTTTCCATCCATGTGGGCTTCGTGTTCTCATGTTGCTTAAATGACTTTTGCAGTTGAAGTTGTAAATCCCCTAGGTCTACTCTTTGGGATCTCTTTGCCTGCAAAATCTCTCCTTTAAAATTCCCTTGGTAGCTGACTGGTTGTCTATCCTTCCTCCTGTCAGCAATGCATTTGGCAAATGAATTCTGTGCCTCCAGTTTCCACTATAACCCAATGTGGCAATAAATAATGAACTGTCTCTGAAGCCAGCTAAAATAAATACATCTTAAAATGTCTAATTAAAAATCAATCAAATAGTTCATACCTGTATTCCTTTCTTTCCAAAATATCCATGTTTAATCTCTAGAGCATAAATGATCATTCTTCTGATAACATTAATAGCAGGCCATTATATATCTTTTCTGTCTAAGAATACAAATGGCACGTATGAGGGAGATGATCACCCCCATTCCCAAATATTGTGCATTGTAAGCAAAGGTACAAAGATGTGAAGTTTATGTATTTAAATACATCGTTTGAGGTGTTGCCTTTTTTCAAGTGTAATTCACAGTGTCCAATATTAATAAAATGATTGGGTAATAGCTTCTGACAGCGGAGAGTGGTTTTACTGTTTGACTTTCATGGAGGCTCCCAAACACTTTCAAGTGAAGTCGATCTCTGTTTTTGCAGATGGAGAAGCTGGGATCCAGAACAAGGAAGTGGTTGGCTTAAGGTTTCTCAGAAACCCTTGAAACTGAAGTCATGTCCCCAAGTTCCCATCTAGTCCATTAAGTTCAGGCAGCTGCCAAGCACCGTATCCTTATTTGTGTTGCAATAGCACTTAGCAACCTCTGCTGGGGTCAGGGCTGCAGCCTTGCATCAGACAGCCAGCAACCATCCCCTGTCTTGTATCGCTTGCAACCTAAACAGGCACAGCCAGGAGTCAAAAGAGGATGGAAAGGTGTTGAAGTGACATATATAAGACCAGACCGCAGGGGAGTGAATAACTTCACTGGGAAGTTCTTGAATTTCAACCACTGGAGGGGATTTCTACTTTGCTGTTATGACAACCATCTAACACTTTCCATGGGGTGAGCCCGCAGTTCTGGATGCTGGTGGAAGGAGTGCAGCCCATCGGTCAAATGCAGTACGTGCTGCTGTTTGAGGGGATGGTTGGTCTGTTCATAAATGAACTGAGTACACTTCTGAAATTGGTAGTCATATTCCAGTTTGACACAGTACCCTGGAGGAATTTGATTGCTTTTAATGGTTATATCCATAACAAAAATGGTACTTTAGGAGAAATGCGGTGATGGTTCAGCTATGTAACAGTCAACCAGTGTTGTCTTAAGGAAAAAAGAAAAAAGGAGTTTCTATCTCAGTATTTCTAGTAGCTGTTTTGTTTTCTTTTAACTGTCAAAAGACAGTAACTTATATATGCTGAAAACATATGCTCAGTGGTTACAATTCTGTTCCTGTAATTTTTAAACAGTAACTGCTCCAGTTTGATAAAAGATCTCCATGTTCTAATTAGTTGAAAATAACAGTCCTCTCAGCGGACACATATTTCTGGATAACACTAATCATGAGTGACTCAGTCAGCTGCGTAGCTGCTAATTTAAATTAACAAAACTGTGTTCATTCAGCATCCAAAATACAATAAGTCACTACAAGGAAAAAAAAAAGTCTTGAATGCTTTGCAGTAAAAACAAATTGGAAAATGTTAGATTCTTTCCTTCCCCTCTGAGTTGGACAGCAGAATCTCCTGGTCCAATGTTTTATAAAGGTGATACATTTTCCTAAAATCAGTTGTGGTTGTGCTGTCCCCCAAATTGAAGACAATACTTTACAGTTGATGTAACAAGAAAACAGATGTGTTCTAGAGGTTTTCTGTGCTAATGTGTGTCTGTGATACGGACGTTTGCAGTTGTAGGGTTTTCTTGACATCTCCGTTCAGGTGTATTTCCATCATTTGCAGGAATCCTTGCTCTACAGCTTTTAGGGGAAGGCAGGTTGCTTTAAAGCACCAAGGAGGATTTACCAGAAACAGACACCTCCTAGGTGAAGTGTTAAGCTGCACATTTCCACTCTGCTAAGGTGCAATCACTACACATGATTAGTACCCTAGTGTATAACTAGAAGAAGTTTTGACCAACAAGCAGCAGTACTGCTGAGACAATGAGAGTTGTCAGAGTTGCGGACAAAGAAGAAAACGAGGCTTGTGAACTGTCTTTTCCTGCTCCGTGACTGAGGACAGCCTGTCCTTTACAGATATAACTCTCACCACCTGCATTCCCTTAGAGCACTCAATTATCCATTAAGGTTTTTAAGAGAAACAGAATGGCAATTAAGCCTGGTACAGCAGTGCAAAACCGGTGGAAGCCCTGGGCTTGCTGAGAAATCTATCCATAAATGAATTAACTGCACAAATAATTCCAGCTAATTAGAGGTGTACATTCCCCAAATAACTAGATTTTCTCATTTACTTAATTGAGTTGATGGTTGCTCTGGGATGGAACAGCAAACCATTCAGTGGTCATTTACGGTAAATATCCCTTTGACTAAATCTCTTCAAACAGTAAGGATTTTTTCTGATAACTTGGAATTTACCATAGAATCAAGATAGCAGTGGGTTCTTTTTTTTTTTTTTTTAATTAGATCTTAGTGCTCAATATTTTAAAAGATGCAGGTAAGCTGAGCTTAATTTACAGTTCCCAAGTTCAGCTGAAAAGTTGGGACTGTGAATAAGGGTTGTTGATCAGTGAAGTAGGGTCTTCATTTCACACTTCAGAGAAATGCTGACAGGACTGTCAACTTTCAAAATGATGACTTAAATAAAATTGCTGTGCTTGGATAACAAAAGCAGGTATTGCCTATGGCCTAAGCATGCTTCTTAGGTGCCTGTATGAGTTTGGAGTCCTCATACAGGGGAAAATGAAAAAAAGCTAGCAAGCATTGCTCAGATGATTTCTCCCTAAATGATGTGAGAAAGTTAAAGACTTGAAACAACCTCACTTGTTTTTCATCTTATTTAAGCTTCTTCCCCTCTCCCCTCCACACTTTTACACAGCAGACTTTTTTTTTTTCCAACATGTAATGGTGGAATCTTACCCATACTGAATCAACCTTCTGTTTTGTAACCTTCAGATGAAGACTATCACTTAGCATCATGTCAGGATACAAAGTGACTGGTAAATCAGTTTCCAGCTTCCTGTGCTGTATTCTAATAACCCTTGGACAATGCCACGCCAACCACTGAGCGTCAATAAAATATCTTTCTTTTCCTACTTATTCTTAAGAGGGGCAAGTACAAGGGTACTTTGTAGTACTGAAAGCATCCCTTTTCAAGAAGACCAAATTCCTTTTTTGTGTCAGGACCAGGTGAGAAAATATTTGACAAAGACTTTTGTTTTACTCTGGTCTCTAACAGTAACATAATGCTTGATGGTCAAGAATTTCCATTTTGAGATCGAAGGATTAGGAATGCTATTAAACATTTAAAAAAAAAAAAAAAAAGAGAAGGAAGGGGGGTGGGGAGAGAGAGAGAAAGTAAACCAGGAGAGCAGCAAGGCTGAAAACCAGATGGTAGATGCCTTTTCCTTTAAAAGAGAGGAAAAATTAGAAAGGTGTTCTTGGTCTCTGTTTCCTTGGAATCATTAAGTGCACTAGTCCTTTTGTTAAGGAAATAATTTAAGTAAAAGGTAACAGCCATGGTGCTGTTTGTCATTAACTTGTACCTGCCAATAAACAAGGAAATCCATCTGTTATGTAGTCACTTTCCTTATGGACCCTCAAAGACATGTTCCACATGTCAGGGAAAATAAGGAAACTGCCAGGCCACCCAAGTCCTTTGCAAACAGAAGATTTTTTTGAGGAAACCTTGAGCAGGTCCAAGACAACAGCCCCATGCACAGCAGCTCTTTTCAATTTCTCCCTATCGTGTTATTACTTCACCAGCAAAACTTTTCCTCTGTTGTTTCCATTCTCACCCTCTCCCAATATTACTTGGCGTCCTTATAGAAATTCCATTTCTGCTCAGTCCTGCACTTATTTTTCTTCCTCTTGTTGTTCTTCCGCTGTTTATTTTTCTTTTCGTGGCTATATTTCCTATATTTTCAGTGATGCAAGTTAATGGATGTTTGGAGCAGGACCATTTCGGATGCTTATGGACACAGGAACGTTTGTCTTCAAGCAAAAGGGCAGGCTCCCTAATTTGGTACATTGTTGAGACCTTAGTTATTTTGTTAATCTTTTTTTTATTGGATTTGATCTTCAGCAGATTCAGCAGATGTTGCAAAGCAAATAAACCATGTGCAGTGGTTGTTAGACATTATTCATGGTGTAATCCCTTTATCCAAATGTAAAAGTTAAACATATGAAACCATATCCTTAGATAACTGGAGAAGTTCAGTACATACTGGGAAAACCACCACAACTAATCCACTTCATTATCTGGTGCAGCCTCTCCTCTCCTAAGGAAGGTAAGTAGACAGAAGGAAGATGGATTCATGCCTATGCTTTTAAATAAATGCAAAACAACCAAAAAGGGTCAGTTTCATTGCTGATGTAACACTGTTGACTTCAGTGGATTTACATTAGGGATTAATATAGTCTTTTGTCTAATACATATTTTCAGGAAGGAGGAAGATGGGTTTTATATAAATTCAGCACAAGATCTGCTGGCATATAAACAAACTAAAGAATTGTTCCCCTCTCAAACATCTGTTAGCATGAAGGTCCAAGCCCTGTGTATCTGCCACAGGTTGTTACAATATAGCTGCATTACATTAACAAAAAAATACAATAACCATTTGGTTTCTTCTTTAAACAAGAACTTAAGGAAAATTACTTTCAGGTGGAGGGAGTGGTGGTTTGGCAAGGTTCTCTTGGCAGGTCTGTGGATTACACATGAGGGAAAGTTGTTTGGTGGTGGAGCAGACAAATTGCTTAACAATTAATAAAAATGCCTTGTGTGTCTACATGACAAGGTGCTGTGTGGGAATTATCTTCTCCCCAGCTGCTCTCCACCAATAAAATATGGTCAGTCCTGTAGGATTTCAAATTGCATGCAGTAAAGTGCTCTTAAAAAGGGTAACACCTTGCTGACTTGCACAAGCAAAACTTCGGTTATGTGGGTTTAACTGGTCAAACTTGTATCTAGGCTGCAGAGCCCTGCTTTTAAAAAATATTTCAGTCTTTGCAGCCCCATATCAGTCAGAGCTTTATTTTTTGATGATGTGAAACTGGGTAAGCCATGTTTAATTGTATCTAGTTCTGCTCTAAGGAAATTGTATCGACTAGATCAGAAACAAACAAGTTATGATGAGTGGGAGGAAAAAGGAAAGGCAACTTTTTAAAGCAGTAGTTTTTCTGCTACAGTTGTTGCTTCATGGTCTCAGGTCTGAGAAGTTTGTAAGTGTCCTCTTTTCTGAAAGCTGGTGATGTTTCTACGTGAACATAAGCTAAATGAAAGATACAGGAAGTCTCATTTTGATTTCCAAATCTACACGTGCCTAATGGTAGTGTAATCAACCTTCCTATCTCTTATGTTCCTAGAGCTCTTTGGTGGCTCTGTTTCCTATCCACAGCCATGCTGCTCCCTGCTTACTGACTTTGTGAGCTCACTTTCCTGCATCAGGTGACTTTGTCAACAGTTGCTTCTGGATTTCATAGAAATGTAGAATGTTTTGGGTGGGAAGGGACCTCAAAGATCGGCTAGTTCCAGTCCCCCTGTCATCAGCAGGGGTACCTTCACTAGACCAGGTTGCCTAAAGCCCCATCCAACCTGGCATTGAACGCTGCCAGAGATGGGGCTTCCACAACCTCTCTGGAAAACCTGTTCCAGTGCCTCACCACCCTCATAGCAAAGAATTTCTTCCTAACATCTAATCTAAACCCTCTCTCTTTCAGCTTGAAGCCATTGCCCCTTGTCCTATCATTGCACTCACTGATGAACAGTCCCTCTCCCACTTTCCTGCAGGGCGCCTTTAAGTATTGAAGTACCATAATTAGGTCTCCCTAGAGCCTTCTCTACTCTAGGCAGAACAAGCCCAATTCTTGCAGCCTGTCTTCACAGGGAAGGTGCTCCAGCCTCTTCATCATCTTCGTGGCCCTCCTCTGGACTTGCTTCAACAGCTCCATGTCTTTACTCTACTGGGAACCCCAGAGCTGGATGCTTTGAAGGTGGGGTCACACAAGAGCAGGGGGGCAGAATCACCTCCTTCGACCTGCTGGCCACGCTGTTCTTGATGCAGCCCAGGATGTGTTTGCCCTTCTGAGCTGCTAGCGCACACTGCCAGCTCATATTGAGCTTGTCATCAATCAGCACCCCTAAGCCTACTCTCCACCCAGCCTGCAGTTGTGCTTGGGGTTGCACCAACCCACATGCAGGACCTTGCACTTGGCCTTGCTGAACTTCATGCAGTTCACATGGGCCCATCTCTCCAGGTTGTCAAGGTCCCTCTGGATGACATCCCTTCCCTCCAGTGGTGACACCTCACCACAGAGCTTGGCATCACCTGCAAACTTGCTGAGGGTGCACTCGATCCCACTCTCCATGTCACTGACAAAGAAATGGAACAGTGCTGGTCCCAGTACCGACCCATGAGGAGCACCCAATTTGTCAGAGAACTTCTAAGAATGTTCTTTTAAGTACTAGACCAGTAGAATACAGTGTGTAGAAAGTTATTATGAGATCAGCTGCATCTGTTTAGGACTTGTATGGGTCAATCTTTATAAGAATTAGGGAATATTTAGTGTATCAGTTCTTATTTTACAGAATGGCTGAGATGCTACAAGCTAAAGTGTGACATAAAGCGATAAAAGCTCACAAGTAACTTCTTAAAATCACAGAGCTAGATTTGAAAATGTTCTTCTTCTGAGGAACATATGATGGGCTCTTTAATTCTGCAGCTTTCTTCCTCCATGAGAGAAAAATTTTGTTTGTTAGCCAAACTGTAGATCACTCAAATGAAGAAAAGTTTGTCTTTTTGGGGTTTTTTCCTCCTGTAAAGCAGCGTATGGGTTTATTCTGCTGACAGTTCTGCAACCAAACTTCCTTCTGTGAGAACATCATATCATCTGCTCCAAGGTTGTTCGATCTTCATGTTATCTGCTATGCTGTGCCTCTACAATGTCTTTTCTGAAATACAGTCAACTGGTTTTTCTCTCTTACCAAGAATAGTTTCTATGTCTCATTGAGTTCTGCAAGTTTTCCTTCCTGAAAGCAATTTTTCTAGCAAGATTTGACAGTACAGATTGTTTCCCTCGAGGGGGAAAAGAAGTTTCTTGGAACTGCTGCACTGTGAGCAGATGTCAACTTTTCTGAAAAGAAATCCAGGTTCCTGGATGTAGTTTTACTCCTTAACATAGTGTGTGCAGTTCTCATAGCACTGACTAAGTTTTATCAATGGTAATTAGACACAAGGTACTGTGAGGATTTCCTCTTTTCGGAACATATAATTAGATACGTGCACTACACAGCCAGAATTTTCCCTGAATTAATCTCCAGTGTTTTGTATTTGAGATCATTTTGTTCCCCTGTGAATAGCTACTTTCAACTTCAGATTCAAAGACATAGATTTGGGGCAAGATGGTGTTATTTTGCTCAGAGTGCTAAAGCTATTCAAACTGAAGCTATAGAAACATGCTGGAACTCTTAGAGATTGGACTTGGCATATAACAGAAGCTGATGTGACATTTGCCTTGGGCAAGGGTTTTGTTTCTTCTGTAGAACTTGAAATCGATAGGACTGGGATAAATTCTTCTATTGCTGCATCAGTATAAAATAATAATTTTGGTTTGACCTTTCCCATATATTCAAGAATTGTCTTGTTTAAAAGGATTGCCTGGGGCTTGATAAATTAATTGTTTTAATTCATTATATCAAAAGCTGCCGTATTTGCACCTGTATCAGCAAAGGCTGAATACTTGTGTTAGGTGTTTGCAGCACCTCCTAAGTAGGGCATTTTGCCTCGTAAAGAAAACATGATGATGTAGTACAATCACAAATGATTGCTGAGAAAACTGAGGAAAAATAAATAACAAAACTCACTTTTCTGATGGGGAATTCACGTGCCTCTGTTAGTTAGCACATTTGCATCCAGAAGTGATGACTTGTATCATGTTGCAGTGATTTACTATATTGATTTAAGAGAAGGTTTACATTGATAGTATGTATCCATAGGAGGCCATGAGATAACGCAGCGCCCCACAGTTTCCTGGCCCTAGCTCTGCAAGAGTGTGCTTCAGCCACATGAGGAGCTGGGACTCAGCAGCGAGTGCCACCAGCACCCTTCCAGCTTGTGTCCCTGGCTCCGGGATCTATGCTGGTGCACAGGTACTTGGAATTCGCAGCTTGCAAACAGGATCCCAAAGAAGAGGTGATTGTTCAACAGAATAGATGTTAGGCAATAAAGGGCTTGTCCGTAGCCAGTTGCTGTGCTTGCCTGCAGCATTAGCTTCAGAACAGATTTTGCTTATTTTATCTGAAAGCTGGTTTATCCTTCTAAGATGGGCTTGATTTTTTTCTAATCAGTTTAAGGTAATACAGATTGTTTAGAGATAAAAAGAAGTAAACCACTCTTAAGGAATACCAGTCTAAAGTTTTGTGTCAGTTAAGTTAAATCAATATAGGCAAAGAGTGCCTTTTGGAGTGCTCACTGCTCTGAATTACAATACGGTGCATCGACTTTCAAAAGACATAAGTATTTCAGCCACAGACTTCTAGGTTTCTCCATTAGGATGTAAGATATCTCCTGGGCCTTTGAATCCAGTTGATTCACTGTCATATTTTTTTGTAAGCAAAAGCTTGATCCTTTACTGAAAGCAGCAAAGTTTTATTTTTTCTTTTTATATTTTATATTTATTTTTACCCCCACGCTCCTGGAATCTTCTTAGGGCATTAGCTCCTAATTGTGTGTCTTAAACTTACAGTCTATTGGCAGGCATTTGTTCTCAAACCAGTGTTCTCTGTAGCATCTCCTCCAGCCAGCAGGTCACCCCGGGCTGTTCCACACTGCTAAACTGCGTGATGCATTGCTGAATTGTCTCTGCATCCCTGCTGCCTTTCTGTGTTGCAGCATTCCCTCAAGAAGTGTCTCTGAGGTGGGGCCCAAGTTGACCCCCATCGACGCAGATTGAAACAGGACTTATCAAGTATTATTTCAGATCAGCTCGTATGTCATCAAGATATTGAACAAAGCAATACTAGTAAATGGAAGCACATTAATAAGGACGCTTATGAGTCAGAAGTTTAAATGATTTCCTGCTCCTAAGTTAAACATGATGTGTTCAGATGATCTGTAAAAGAAATCTGTTCAGTTTGATTTGTTTTCTAGATTTCTTCTTAAAGCCCTTTTTTTTTCCTCAAATGAAAAGTACAGGATTGCTATTCAAGGATGGACTTTCCTGCTTCTTTCTCCCAGGGGTAGTATGATAAGAGGCTCCCAGTGCAGCCAATATGCGTTCTTTTTTGACTATATATCCTCAGAAGTATTTTTATGGTGATGTATTAGCTCTGACTTCTGAAGGGAACCTGAGTTTCATCTGCCTGGAAGCTTTTATTACAGGTGCCTTTGGAAGGGTAATGTCTGAAGATAGAAATCAAAAATAAAGGTGGAAAAGAATTACTACTTGTCAGAGACCCTTATCTTTCCTGTCAGTCTACAGGGGTCTGTGAAATGGCCTAGATTACAGATCAATAATAGAGTGCTTGCACTCAGCTAAGAAAGACCAAAACCCTATAAACTTTAAAACACAATATCAGTACTTGATTGGTTGCTTGCCGAGAGCTGAGCTGTACTGCTTTGCTCTTCCATCTGAGATCTGGGGAATATTTATCTTCTCGGTAGTATCAGTAGATGGTGAGTTAGCTGGTCTGGTAGTCTTGCCAACCTTATGCAACAACATCTGTTAAAATGCTCTAAAAGACTCTGAAAATGCATTACCTTCCTAATTTATTTTTCTGGTGATACCAATTGCTGGAGTTCCCAAAGGATTGTTAAACAGGAATGTATAAACAGTGTCTTCCAAAGGATTAACAGCATCTCAGAAAATGTCCTTCTCTAGTAATGCTTAACTTGTCTTCTTGAAGTTTTGCCCAAGGATGCTTTGTCTTGTTGGTGAGATTAGCACGGTGCTTGGACAACAACGCACAGCTAATTTTTTTAAAATTCCATGTTTACTGAATCGAGTGGTTATAAAGTCTTATGGATGTTTCTGTTTCTGAGGCATAGCTGAAAGAGCACGTTCAGAGCAGTTCATGTATGACAGTTCTGCTGAAGATCGCATGTTATTCTCCTTACTGGTCTCCTTTTGAGCTGTTTTACATAATCATGAGAAGAAATTTCATATACAAGGTTGCTTGGGGTGGAAAATACACGTTTCTCAATTTGTACAAGTATGTTGGGTGCTTACACTCAAATTGCACGTTTATACTGGCCCATTTCTAAACAAAAATAGATGATCGTTACCTGTTAGAGAAAGTTAGGTAAACGTTAACAGATGTTAACTGAAAATGTAGTCCTTCTGCTTACTGTGCAATGCTCTTAAGAGCTTTCTGAACACTACCCTCTGCTCCTTGACAATTGCTGCTGTAGAACAAAAGACCTTCAAGTGCTAGCTCTGTGCATGCTGTGCTAGATGCTTTCAGGCTGTTGGTCCTGGCACTGGGAGTGAGGTAGTGTTTGCCACCTTTGTTTATATTGAGTGACTGGAAAAGCATAGTGGAATGTATAGGTGGTCAGACACTTTGACTTCAGAAAAAAATGGAAGATTTAGGACACTTTCACCCCAAATTGTGTGCCAGGGTACAGGAGGAATGTGGCTGCCCCATAAGAGGGAAGAAGCCAGAAGCTGGAGTGACCCAGCACAGCCTGTGCTCTCCCCAGCCAGGATGGGTGCTGAGTGGGCAGAGTTGGGGTGCTGGTGGTGGGGTTCAGTGACACCTCCTAGCATGCTGAGAGGGTGAGACAGGGCCAGACACCCTCTGGGAGCTGGAGACAAGGCTACAGCATGTGTCTAGTTTGACTGGAATGGGCTTGGTGGTAAGTTGTGCCTGGGCACGGTTCCTGGTGCAGCACAGCCAGGTAAACTAAGGCTTGTGGGTGCCCCAGAGAACCAAAATCCCCCATCACACAAAAAGAATGTATTGTGTACCCCCTTTTGCAAAACTTTTTTTTTTTTTTTTATCATAGCTGTGGCTGCTATACTTTCTGTGCGTTTATTAAATCTGTCTGGATATTATTATGTGAAAACTTACCTTTTTCTTATCTCTAAGTGCTCACTTGTTCCTTTCTTTGGTTGTCCCTACAGGCATATTAACACAGAGTTTGCACCTTGATACTTTATCACTGCAAGGTGTATGTGAAACTCCCACAACATAGCTGATAGCATTACTAAGCGGTGACAGCAGGTCTTCAGGATCATAGGGGAAACAGCAAAAGTCTACTCTAGTACTTATAATGCTCTTTCAAAAACTATGTGAAGGTTGGAAAAGTCTCAGGAGAAACACCTGTGGGGCAGACATGAGTTCTCATAGGATCATCGGGGAATTGATCTTGCAAGGGAGCTTGAGAAGCCTCTATTCCAACCTCTTCTCAGATTGGGGTCAGCTGTGGGATCAGACCAGGTTGCTCAGGTCTTGATCAGGGCTGGAGACTGCCTTGCTCCACTGCCTCACTGCCTTGTGGGAGAAAAAGGTTTTCCTTAGAGCCAGCACGAACTGCTCATTTCAACTTCTGCCCACTGTCTGCCATCATCCCACTGTGAAGTTCCTGGTTTTGTCTCTCAGTAACCTACACATAGGCAATGGGGACAGCTGTTGCATTCCCTCAAAGCCATCCCTTCTCCAGTCTGAAGAAGCTGATATGCTCCGCTCCAGCTCTTAATCATTCTGGTGCCCCTCTTCTGATTGTGCTCTGGTTTATCAAAGTCTTCCCTATCTTGGAGGGGTAGGATTGAAGAGATTGGATGTGATATCCTAGATGTAACCTTGCAAGTGCTGACTAGAGGAGTTTCCCTTGACTTCCCACTTGTTGGATGTTTTTGTTCAGACAGCTCAGGCTGCTGTTGCCTGTATCACATCTTACCCTTTCATTTCAAGTTGCAATTTGCCTCAGAGGTGACTTAGGCTCGTCTTCATTTTTTTAAGTTAGTGTCACCTCTTTTTAGGTACATCTCATCTTACAACATATCAAAAACTTTCTGTTTCCTGTTAACTTTCAGTAATTATCATAGAGCACCTGGGGCATCACAGAGCATTTGTGGCAGGGCTCCAGGTATGAGCTGGATGAAGTTGAAGAAAAAAGAAAAAATAAGCCTGAAAATAAAAATTCAACAAAATTATGAACAAAAGACTTATGAAAAGTCTTTAATGGAATAGAATTTAAAAAAAAAAAAACTTATTCTGTCAAAATGGAAAGAATTGGTTGATAATTTTAAAAAAGTTAGTTGTTTATGTGTATTAGTTCTGCTCTGAAAAAGATTTCTAGAGATAAGTTCTATGGTAAACTGCTTCCAAATTTGGTGCTTTTAATGAAAGTTTATTCTTGGGAGTAGGTTGGGATGGGAAACCAGGCCACCAAAATCATACTCACTGTTGTCAAACTAAGTATTAGTCAGCTGTGAAACCATAAAAATGACTGATTCTGTATCAGTCACCTGAGCTGTCTAGTGCATTGTGATGTAGAATCAAGTTTAAGGCTGCCTTTTATAGCGTGAACACAAAAGGGGTGAGTTTGTTTATGAAGAGATGAAGTGTTAATACTTCTAAACTGATAACAGCAATTTATTTAGGCCAAGTAATATTTTGACATTATTTCTTTATGTGCAGAGGATTTTTGAAAATTGAAGTAACTGGAAACAGCTACTTCAGGTCTCCCAAGTGAGAGCTAAAGCTGCAGGTGATGTTCCAAACGTTATGCATTAGATAGATAGTTTCAGTTCATTCCTTTAAGGTCATGATGAACTTTGTAGCCTTAGAAAAGAAGACTTGAGCCAGCCAAAAAAAAAAAAAAAAAAAAAAGAGAGAGACTGAATTACTTCTCATCTCATGGGATGCTTTTCTCTTTTTGATGGAGACTTCAGGCACTTGGGGGTCAGTGTGGAGCAGCTTGCGCAATGTTCTCTTGGCTGTGCCCCAAACCATCAAGCCCTTTTCATTGGTTTTCATTGCCAGCACTTGTTTAACCTTCACCAGCCCCAAGATGTGCAAAGCCAAATAAAAAAGTAAGGAGAAAAACAGGCCAGATGGAAAAGGTGGCCAGATGCTTTGGTGGGGCTGGGGTGATCCATTAACAAGAATTCTGTTTTGTTGCTGTAAATGCAAAAACTATTATTGTACATTGAAATACTCCAGTTTTTGTTATCACAGACCTTTGTTCTTCCCTTTCAGACATACTGAAAGGGCACTCCACTTTTCTTTGCATCATGGATGTAACGGAAAGGAAATTGCTTCCTCCCCTGACTGTAGCAAAAGTGTTTTAGAGAATGATTTCCTGAAGAGCAGCAAGCCTTGTGAGTTACTGATCCCCTCTCTCCAAAAGGATTCAGCCTTCTTAGGGTTGCTCCCAAATGGTCAAAGCTGCAGTTTTTAAGGACTCCTGACCCGTATGGGAATGTCCATAGATTCTCAGCTAATATTTGTGTCGGTTACTGGTTTTCTTTATATAAATACAAAATGTAAACTAGCTAGAGAATCTATAACATTTGAACAGTAGCATTTTTACCTGGTAATGGGCGGTATAGCTGTGTTAGTGAGAATGAGATGTCTCAGACTATGAAAATGTGTATTCTTAAAGAAACTCCCGAATTGTTTCCTTAGACATTGTAACAATCAATTTCCCTCCTATTATTAAATGACAATTCACTCTTGGATCAGAAAGAAAATGTATAATTTGGACAGTTTCTTATTCCTAACAGGCAGAACCTTGAATTTTGAAGTTAAGTATATAATAAATCATTCAAAAAAAAAAAAAAAGTGACATGTTTGCATCCAAAGTATCCAAATTTACTTGAAGAGCACACTTGACAAAAACATAGCTTCAGTTAATTCATAATTAAGTGAAGGTAAAGAGACCAGTTTATAAAATTATTTGGTTTCCCTCTGACTCTACCAATATGGCTAGGTACCTTTGCCACTTTTGTAGAGACTGCACACATTTAAAGACAATGTGAGAAAAACAACCTGACCCGGTTTTTGAAATAGATAACTGACTGCAATTGTGCCTTGGCACTCTCAGCTTTGCTTCTCATCCCACGCAGCATGTGTTGAAGAACCTGTGTGTGGCTTTTATCACTTTTTTTCTTTGACGGTTAGTTGGCTGTGCATCTTCTCCTTTGGTAGGTTTAGGCACATACAGGAATTGAAGACATATTGGGTTCTTGAGAGCCAAGTGCCGAACGGCAGAGTGTAAATTTAGCAAAGGCAAAGCTTCACCTAACAGCACCTTGCTGAACTCAAAAGACACAGAGATAAATGTACAAGAGAGAGATAGTTGTGCTGGACAGGACATGGGGTCACACTGTAGGTGGTCGTGTATGTGGGAAAAGAAAGTTGAGTTGTTGTCCCCTGAATTGTGCCTTCTGAGCTTATTCAACATAGAAGGAGACAGAAAGGCTTTTGGGGCATCACCTCTCCAAAGGCAAAGCAGATTACCCATGACCGTATTTCAGATTATTTTTCATCCTTTCAGATCCAGTCTCCATTCTCGTGTAGGCCTGCACTTGCTGCTGCATCTCTGTGTTGCTCTCCCAGCAACACAGGATGACTGCTGTAATGCTCCAAGTTCCTTCAAAGACAAAAGTGCAAGTGGAAGAGACCAAAGTTGCATGTCAGGGTGCAGGCAGCAAATATGGAGGAGTCTGTCAGGATGCAGTTTATATTTCAGCCTCTGCAGTTAGCTGAAACACAGCATCAGTTTGATATCACACGCTTTTTGGTGCTCAGATTGATTACTTGCTTGACATTTGTACCTAAAGTGAATGGCTGTGTAAGTTCATCACACCGGGATTTGCTTTCTTTCCATTCAGTTTTAAACCTAAGATGTGATGCTAAGCCTTGTAATCTTATTTTAACAAAAGCTTTACCTATCTGTGTTCAGAATCTTTCTTTCATCAATTTGTAACTATTTGCGTATGTAGTAATGTATTATAGTAACTACCCCACCCCCAGAGCAACGCAAAAAGCTCCAAGCTTGTGTCACCAGGGCTTTAGAGAGTGCTGAAAGCATTCCAGTTCTCAGGGATTTACGAGGCCAGGAGACTGAACAAACTTATGCTCACAGGAAACTGCTATCCTCACAGTTGAAACTTGCTGTGAATCTCCAGTTGAAGTGGGATGAGTATGTTTGTACTGGTCCTCACAGGCTCCCTGGCTTGCTTGAGTCTGTGTGTACAATCGCAGCTCACTTTCTGTGCAGTCAACCACGTGCACAAAGTTATGGTGACGGGCAGTAGTCGTTGAGCTAAATGCTGGCACGTACAGTGGGCTCTTAATGAGCTGAAGCTGAAACCACACTGGCTGAAGAGAGAGGTGCTTCCCTGGTCTGTTTGCAGGATACCATAAAGTTACTTGTGGAGAAGATGGTCTCTTTTCTGCATTATTTTCTAAGGAGGCAGGACTTTCCCTTCATCAGATAACACCATCCATGCCTTCATTAGCTGTTTTTCAGGATAACAGAGTAAGTCAGCATAGTATCTATTATGATACTGAAGAGAGGCAAGGGGGAATGAAAGAGCTGAACAAGAAGGAAATTCACTGGGAACAAAAAAGAATTAGTGGGGCAAGGACTGGGGAAATTCCTGTGGACTAAAAAAAGATGACAGCATGTGGCAGATGTAAAGTGAGACTAGACAACGAGTGGGTACAAAATATTTTTTGGTTAGCCAGCAAATCTGGGCAGATGAAGAAATACGTGAATAAGACTGAGGGTACATAAAGGAAAAAGTCATCTTTCATGATGTGATTTTAACAAAAGACAGTGAAATAATTTATATCCACCTTGTTCGTATTTAAGGTTAGTGTGAACGGAAGCCTAGTAGCTTATTGATGCATCCATATATAGCACAACAAAAATTCATCCTGCAGATCAAGGGTATAGCAGATGTGCTTAGTCTTCTGCCTTCAGGGATTGTTCTCTGAATGCTTATAGTAGTTAATCTCAAATTGAACAGCTCAGTTGCTCACTGAAACAATTAATTACTCAGATGAATCTCTCTCTACTAAGTTAGCAGTGCAGAGGTCTACAAGCAGGGCGCCTGCAGAAACATAAATGTGCAAGATGTTCATAATCGTTACAAATCTGATATTTTAAAATTGAGATTATTTCCACAAGAAACCATCTTTCTGAATTATAAACGCAGGAAAAAATACATACAAAATTCAACAGACAAAATATTTTCACTTTTATTTACTTACTGCAAAGTAATTAGGTTTTCAAAAGCTTAGTGAAATTTTGGTCTAATAACAAGCTTAATAAGTCTAATTTAAAAAAAGAATTGGCTAAGATGCTAGACTGCATGTGTTTTGAAGGCAACTAAGACACCATCATCCCATTGTTGTAAGTTAAACTACCAGATGTACGTACTAAAATGTTCCTTGTTCTGTCTTGGTATTAATCTAAAAAGAAAAAAATAAAATTTTTGTCTCAAGAACTTTTTTAATAATTATATATTATCTCTTCAAAGAGAGGGAAGTTTTCTCCCTTTATTCTGATAGGCATGTCTGAGTTACACAGGTGCAATTCCCATTCTTTTTTTTTCAGTGGTAGAGTTTGGCCCCACATAAGCTTTCAAGCATCCAACCGCAATATTTCCCTCCTGGTTTGGAAACGTGAACAGTTATATATTTCCCATTTGCTGACTGTTTTGGCATTCCTCCTCAAAAGGGAGGAAAAAAAAGCCCCAAACTTATAAAGTTTCCCTTGGCCCAAAAAAACCAGAAACATCTGTTGCAGCCGTGAGCCGTCGGTTGTCTGGGGGAAGCTGCAGCTCATCACGGCGGGTGCCTGCAGCAGGGCAGCCACCAGCCTGTGCGGCCCGTCGCAGGAAGGGGAGAAGCCACCCTGGGGTACCAGGAGCTGGGTGGGTACGAGCAGAGCAAGGGTACCTGGGGTGTGCTGGCCAGCAGAGCGCGTCACACCTTGGCAATGGAGGAGTGCCAGAGCTGAAGTGCTCTCAGAGGTTTGTAAATGAAAAAAAAAATCCAGTCCTCGCATTGGGTAAATACAGCTGCTTGGCAAGGAGGGTGACTGGGAGAGATGGGATGTGTGCTTTCCACCCGGGAAGGAGCTGCAGTTGTTTCAGGCGATGCTGGGGAGAAAGCCCATGGCTGCCGACCCCACGTTTTTGTGCCAAAGAGCACGTTCCCCCAGCAGAGCTGGCAAGAGGTGGCCCATGCCGGCTGCTGCTCTTAGAGACTGCTGGTCTCTGCAAGGGTTGAGCAGGTGCAGGGCAAGCCCCAGGGGTGCCTCACAGGGATGGTTTGCCTTCCTCTGCCATGCTGCCCTGGAGCTCTGGTGCCTGCTGCAGCTGTGGGTTTTTGGGAGAGGATGGTTGCATGCAACATGAGGCTGACAGGCGACAGGCTGGCTTAAAGCACAGAAGTGCTAGGACCTCTCAGTCTGTGGTCCCTTTGTGCCTTTGAAGATGTTGTGGATTTATATTGACTTCAGTCTTACTCGCTTTTGGTTTATTTTTCCTTTTTCTTCTGTAAAAGTAAGCATTAAGTAGCCTGTTGAGAAAACAAAAAGGACAACAAATATTTTTAAGGCTTATGGGAACAAATGAGAATGCTTTTGGGAAAATCAGCAAATAAGTGAATTACTGTATTCAGACTGTGCTGAGAACCAAACAGTCAAACATTTGTGCTCACTCGCTCTCAGGGCTCTGACTCCCAAACAAATTATGGCAGCCCCGCAAATTACTGTGGCTCAGTGGTCCCACCAACTGTGCGTGCTTTCAGCTCATGGCTAATGCAAAGTAATGCATTCTCTTTATAAACTCCAAAGAAAAAGGATTAAGCTAACCAGCAGTAGCTTATATTTGCTGAGAGCATGCACGTGGACACCGGGGGTTCAGTTGACTTGCGGTAATTTGTTAAGCTATGAATGAATGAAACTTAATTGCAAACCTCGGTCACACACACACAAAGTACCGTTTGCCTGCTACTTTGGAGCTAATGAAATGAAATTTGTGAAAGAGAAGAAGAATCTGAAAGCATGAGACTGTTTCAAGGGCTGATAGGTTTAGTTGCCTCTTTTGCTGTAGACTCTTTTGTGGCATGAGGGCATATTGCTGGTTTTCTTTGTCTCCATTTCATGTCATGTAAAAGCGAGGATGATAAATGACAGTTTTTGTATTTATTTCACTTGGAGTGTTTGGGGGACAAATGCATTGAGGCCTGGAAATGCCTTGATGACTATAAACAGTCAGAATAATGTGCGAAAGCCAGCTAACTTAAAAACAAAGCAAGCCTAACAAACCTCCACCAATGAATGTGAAACCCCATTGAGATAAACCACTTTGCATTTGGGGGCAAGAAAACAACAACCCAGAACCTCAGACTTCACAAGATCATTGAGCCTGGATGTTGTTCCCTGTGTCTACACACACAATATCATTTTATGTGTTCCCTACTCCCAGAGGACACGAGTATTAAGAAAGAAAAAATGAGCATTGTACAACGAGCATGTGAATTCTGCCAATATGTCATACATTAAGCTTCATCAAAGTGTTTGAGGTCCAAGAGAGCATACTGGTATGGAAGCCGCATTACATTTGATTATTAAATTACTTGGAAGATAGATGTGGGTATTACTGTAGCACACCTGCAATTCTTCCCTATGCACTTTGATCTAGCAGATGATAATTTGTAATGGCATCTACTCAACCCCGGTCCACCTGCAGTTTGTTAGGATGGCAGCCAACGTACATTATGGCTCAGTTACTGGCAACCACGATGTCTGTCCAAAAATAAATAATAATAAAAAATATCATTTGCCATTTATCAGCAAACCTTCACCCAGAAAGTGCTGCTCATGAGGTGCTGCTGCTGCCTGCTCGCTTCCACATCTGTTTCATCAGTGTCCATGATGCTTTGTTCCCCGTCCCCCTCCCTAGCAATTCCCATGCATTTGGCTTTTCACATGCTGGTATTTGGAAGCACCACTAATGACAGCGGATGCAGGAATGGCTTCTGGCTGCCTCACTTGGTGCCTACTGTTCAGGAGTGGTACTCCACCAGGCTGCAGCTGACAGAAGAAGGCGCGGGGTGAAACAGGTAAGAGGGCCACTTCTGAGTCCTGTCATCTGGCAGCTTGACAGAGGGAGCAATCAGACTCATGTCAGCAAGACAGGAATTTTAATTGAGAATGAAGCCACCCAAACTCATTAAGCTGGTCTTAATTCGTAGCTTAAAGGTAGCTAGTTCCCATTAAGACCGGACATAAACATATGCACACAGTTTGACCTGCCAGGTGCCTCGGGTTTTGCTTTCTGTCACAGAGCTTCCTGGGGGCTAGACACCTTCCCAAGGGAACAGACAAGGCAGGAGGAAAAAGATGAAATTCCCACTGCAGTTTTCAGCAGAACCTTTGACTTGGGGGAAAGATTTTTCTTTTCTTCCAAGGAAAAAAAAAAAAACAACTCATGCTCCAAAGTCCTTCAGATTCTGCTGACACTTGTGAACACCTTCAGTGAAAGATGAGCAGTTTGGGTAAGTCCCAGGTCTCCTCCTTGTTCCCCTGTCATCATCCTGTTGTGACAATGCTGCTTTGGAAAAACCTTTACTTCTTTACTGCAGCCTTAGGAAACTAATGAGAAAATGTTTCTTTTGCCACAGCAAGAGCAACTTACGGCTTTTCCTTCTAAGTCTCTGGGCTCAGAGGAAAACATTTTGCCTGTCTGCATCCAGCAGAGGACACTGAGGCGAGCACTGTGTTACCAGGTGTTTCACGGAGTATGCTCCTCACTGTGGCCCAAGTTTTACTGGCAGCTTCATTTTCCCTTTAACATCTTCATCCTCAGCTACTTTGTAAAAGAAATTGTACACACACCGTTTCCAAATGATCATGTTGCAAATTCCTCTCTTACTGAAAAGTTGTATTGCTGTTTCTTCTCCTTTTGCACCAACATCAGTTCTCCAGGTGTGTTATTCAAATGTCAAACACAAAGATGGGATTTTTCAGACAATGTCAGGTATATGTCATACACAAGCACAGCGTGAAAAATGATCCTGGAATCCGCTGTGTAGTTTGTGTGTGGTAGACACATAATATATGGTAGAAAAGATTTGTATGTGTTTGTGGAATATGTTGGGCTACAGCCAATACACAGTTTTTGGACATTCCCCTCATCCCCATCCTCTTTCACTTCCACTTGTCTTCCCCCAGAGAACATCTCTGGGCAAGAGACATTTCTTTCTATCTGCAAACCAGGCAACAGACATCTGTAAAAGGTAAAATAGGGTGTCAGCTGAAGGATAGGTTTGTCACGGTTGATAGAACAATGACAACATCACATTAGTAGATTTTATGCGAAGTCATGGAGTAAATAATTGTCTGTATGTATAGCTATGGTGCAGAGTAAATTCAAGAGTTACAAATGCCAAGCACATAATGAAGCTGTAAACAGTTCCATAACTTAAGACGACGTCAGAGCTTCTGAAAGTTCAACCATTCCAATTTTTTTTTTTTTTGGTCCTCCCCTGACCTGATTATAATGTAATTGTGTTTCAAATCTGAGATATAAGAACAAATGCTTTTGTCTTCAGATGTGTATCTACATGACATTAATGTTATTATGTATAACTAACGTTAGTAGTTCCTGTTCTGAACACACTTGTTGCAAATATTGCCTTTAGAAAATTTAATATTTGTTCACTGGATGAGTTTACTCTTCCTCAGAAAAACATAGTTAAAAAAACGCACTTTCATCACCGCTCTTTGTGGTTTCACACATTTGTGTCCAAGGTTGTCCAAGCTGACAGTTGCAAACCTTTCTCAGTATGCTACTTTTTCAACTTGTCGAAATTCTGTTTTGTGCAGTTAGGTGTACAATTTTGTAATTTGATGCTCATTTATGAGATAAAAGGAGCTTGTAATAGTTGTTCAATCATATTAAATAATAGATAAAAAGAGAGACAGTTTAAGGACCACTGGATTTATTATTGTCTAGCTTTTGGAGCCTTGTAGGTAAAAGGCAGGAGGCAGAGAAACTAAAACATGCACAGACTTCCAGGCAAGGAAGCTATAGCCAAATATTATGAGGACATCTCTGTCCTTCAGTCAGCGTGTGTTAAATTAAGAACAACAGTTGATAACGTCCTTCAGAAAGGACATCTCTCTGTTCCCCGAAGCTATAAAGATATATGACACCACCAGTGATGAATTCCTGGGGCCGCACAAAAACAGAATGCCCTTGGATCTCCTGTTCTCCAGTGGGCTCCCACCTGTGTCATTGACGAGACAAGTCTGAGGATGCCTCCTGGTTTTCTTTAAGAATTTAAATGACAAAAAGAATGTAGAGCAATTCCCCAGCTCCAGACATGGATCCACATTTGTCAGAGCAGAAGGCAATGAGTGTAGTCATGTAAGGACATATCCAGCATGCCATAGCTGCGCAGCATACTGGTAGCCGTTTATCAAGCAAAGCTATTAAATCAAATAAAAGCCCCCACTGGTTCTGACAGCCACCTGGTGGTGCCTGCACCATTGCCAAAACTTCACATCACATCAAGTGAAAGAGCTGGTCACGGCTACAGGCTAAATCCTGTGCAGATTGAAGAGTTGTCCAATGTTATCCCATTTTGAAGAGAATGGTTTACTACTTAGTGCTAAGCAGATACTCCAGATCTTAAACTGCAATTACAGCCATGCTGGTATTGCCTGCCTGCCTTGTTCTTTACAGCATTTGTGGGCATCTTCCATGCGTAAAACTCTTTAGACAACCTGCCATAACTGAAATACACTCCCACAGCTATAGAGTGAATGAAGGAGTTTGTGAAGATGTTGTGTTTTAGAAGAAAGTTTGGGCTACGTTTATGATACACTTGTGCATCACTTTAATACAAGTATATATCTGGGATCCCATCAATACCAAGGCCAACTGTAGTAATAAAACAAACAATCACATAACATGCACTGATTCTGCTCTGTGAATGCTCCTGGAAATGGTGATCCTCAGGTGAACTTCTCAGCTCCAAAAAGTAAGTAGAAATATAGAGTTAAAAAAAAAAAAAAGGTTTCTTAGGGTATCTCCAGCTATTGCCAAGATGTGCTAAAGGAGCAAAAACATCCAGAACGTAACACGAAGTTTGAATTGCAGAGAGATTCACTTCAGATTTTTTTGTGTGCTTTATTCTGTGGATTAGTTACCTTATTTTAAATGATTTATCTGCCTGTAAGTGGTTTAATTGCATTTTATTATTTCAAATGTACTTTTCTTTATATTCCTTATAAGACTGACTTAAGTACCTTCAGCAGAGATGTGCAAAGCGTGAATATACATATAGAACATCTATTTCATGTAGGAGACTAATTCTAAATGTGTTTTAATTTTTAAGCTAGCATTTATGAACTGCTTTGACTAAATAATTTGTGATTTGTCAGGAGTGTGTGATGAATGATATATAAGTGATTATCTGGCACAACTTCCTTCAAAGACAGAAAGCAGGAGCAAGTTCCATCTTAGATCTTTGTTTAAAAACATCAAATTTTGATGGCTAAAGAAGTTTAAAATGAAAATTCCTCTTTCCTTTTATAATCAGCTTCATCTAATATTTGGTGAACTCAGTGTAACTCATTGAGTGCTCGCAGCAATGTCTGGCGTGAGGCCCAGATAACCACATCCTTCAGATAACCAACCTGTCATCTCTCATGCTTCAACTCTGCACCCCTGAATTAAGTCCATGGGGTCATGATGTAATATGGGAGATTTAGAGATCTAAATGGGGAGAAGTCCTCTGCCGGCCAGTGAAGCACTGGGCTTTTCTTTTCCTCCACTGGAGACTGTAGGCACTCAGCTGGCTACAAGCAGCAGACCTCTCTTTCTGGTCTCTCTCCTTTTTACAGGGAAAGATGGGGGAGGGAAAAACAGAGAGGAACAGTGGCTGCACAACAGGAGCATGTGTCTAGTCTTGTGATCAGGCAAAGAGAGAGCCCACCGTAGGCTCTGCTTTCCATGGCTGTCCACCTGTTTCACTTGGGCTATGAAACTTGCTATCACTGAAGGCATCTTGTGTCCAGCTCAGCTCTGTAGAGGCTAAGTGGCTGATATAGGCTGGTTTGTTTTATGGGTGTCAGTGGGGCTCAGCAGAGAAACCCTCTGTGGGCCTACATCTTGCTAGATCACTTCCTACTTTTTGACAAACAAAAATCATTGCTTCAGTGCTGAACCTTTTCTTCGGAAAAGTGTAGTGTAGGAGTCTGCACGACCTTCGGTTTCCACAGGCTTACAAAAGTTGGGGAGCATGCCAGGGAGCTGCATCACTGGACTTGTTTAGCAGCAAAAATCAATTACTAGAATATTTTTAATTCTTACATTCACAGTGAAAAAAAATAAAAAAGACAACTCCAAACAGGGATTTTTATTTGAAAACAAACCACGTCTAGACCTCGACAAGCATTTTGAACTGATAGGACAGGAATTAGGTGGTATTATAAAGACAGACTATTTTCTTAGTCTACATTTCTGTGAGGATCGTGTGAGCATGTTATCATCCACAACCCTGAGGTATATGGTGTGTGGTCAGGTAGCTCTTTAACCTCAGAGAGATGTGGAAGCTCATGGTTTCAAAGATTATTTCTTCAATTTACAAAACAGTATTGCAGAAGACACAGCTGCAAAAGCTAGTCCTTAAGTTTCTTCTTGGTTACCTGTTAAAATTCTCCAAGATCTAGGAGGTCTAAGATGTAATATTCCTGGGGATATTTCCACTTAATGGTAAAAATATGTTTATGGAGGAGGTAACAATCTGTTTCTTGAGAAAGGAAAAACACTCTGGATTTTCCTCCGTCTGTAGATTGCAAAGTGATGTAGTGGTGGTTCTCACATCATGCTCTTTTGGTTGTTCATATTGTTGCTCTGTACACGCATGCGCTGCGAACTAGTGAAGGTGAAATGTGAGCTTTAAGGACTTGGATTGTGCTAGCAATGTCATAAACTGACAAAGTATGCAGGTTTGCATTTGAAGAGAACAAGTGTATTAATGAGCAGGCAAAATGGCCTGAGCAGTAAGGAAAGGGTGCTAGACCAGTGGTCTCGGGGTTTAGAGGGAATATGCCAACATACAGGTATCTGCCACCAATTTAATTCAAGTTTGCAGAAAAAGCTAACTACGGTGATGTTCACAGGGTGTTACTTGTAAGCAATACTGCTGGGGACACTGGACTGCTCTGTGTGACTCCTGCTGATTATGTAATTTTAGAATAAGTTACATAAAATTTCAGAAAATGCACTGTCAGGAACCCTTTTGACCAGGAGCAGGGGGAAATAATTAAGCAATAAGAATCTCAGTCAGATACTTCCATCTCATTTTATTTCATCATTTTAATGATTTACCATTTCCTTGACTGACTTTTATGACAACTTTGTCTTGGGTGTTAAAGTGTTTTTTTTAAATTTAATTTAATTTTTAAATTATTTTTACATGCCCCACTATTTCCATTTTGAATGGAATGTGAATAGAGGTGGCTTTTCCCAACATTCACTCTGTCAAGTCAGGGGAGACAACAAAAATAGGTGTTTCCCTTGATAATTTATGATCATAGGATAATCTTCTTCCCGAGCAAGCTAATAAAAGAAAGGATGATTCAATTTATTTCAGCTCATAGACGCTTCTAAAAATCATGGAGATGGAAAATGGTGGTCATGTTCTTGAAATCAGAGAACTGGGATCAGGGCTTTCTGATTGACCTTGTTTATTGGATTTCTTGGACTTCTCAAGAGGCCTTACTATTCCTTTACCTCATTCTTTAATTTTTAACATTAACATTTTGATAACTAACATATTGGAAGTTCTCTGTGTGTTTTGAGAGATGTTAACTTTTGTATTTGTTGCTAGCCCAACTGATAGGACTCAGAAGTTACAATTGGAAGCCACCTTCAGAATCTTGTGACTGTTCATCTCTTCTTATTTGCTCATCAGTAAAGTGAGGATTATTCTTTGAATCACTTTAACAAAAACCCATGGCTATGTGTAAAGTACTTTGAAGACTTGTTTAGAAATATTTTTATGTACAACAAACACAAAAGAGTCAGCAGTTCATAGGGTTGCAGGCTGCCAGTGAAAGAATATGTAATACTATGAAAACTGAAACAGGTTTGGAAGATAATCTTGCTGCATTTAAGATTAAAAGTTTATTTCATCCAACTTTGATTTTGGAAACTACAGGGATGGGGGAGCACAAAATTGGGGTTTTTTGTCTGAATGTTTTGAGTACCTTATTTGGGAGAAATAAAAGGGAACTCCTACTTTCTCACAAGTACAGAGTTAATACTTTCAAAAAATCAGAAACCCAAATTGATTGTTTCAAGCAGCACTTGAAATTGTTTTTTATAAATTTTACATGCAGTAATTCAGATAAGCAAAATAGAAAGATACTTTTTAAAGTATGCTTTTTTTTCTGATACAGAAGGGAATATTAGTCTCTCTGAGGGAGAAATAGGTAAAGGTTGGGTTATGTGTCAAGACACAGTCAGGAATGGATGAAGGCAGCAGAAGTTGAAAGCAGAGTGTTCTCAGTGAGGGAAGTGAAGAGGCAGCAAAACAGACTCTCTGAAAAACAAAAAAGGATGGAAAAAGACAAAAGACCTTGAACAACAATGAAAAACATTTGAAATTTTTCTTCACAGGACAGCAGCTTAGGAGCAGAGGCTGGAAACAGTGGGTGCAAAACTGAAATCCAACCAGCCTGGGTGCTCTTCTCAATAGGGCTTATTCCCATTTTGCTTTTCCACCTTCCTGGCATGATGACCCTTTCAAAATTTGCCTTGCTAGTACAGTATCTATGCCAGGGGCCATGTGTCCAGTTTGTATCACTGTTCATTTCAAGTATTGACAGCTTGTCATATTCCCTCAAGCTTTTCTCCCCCTGTTGAAGAATTTTCTTCCTCTATCTCTGTGTGAGAAATCGCTTGCTCTCAGTGCATTAAAGAAAATGGATGGCAAGTTCCTAATGACAAGATCTTTCAACTTCTTGTGTTGTGTTAAATATTAAGATCTTTTCTGCCTGTAATCAAACTACTCTTTTTGTCTTTATTGCTGCATCCTATCAGATCAGTTATTCACATGCTAAAAACTTGGTGGTGTTTGTGTATTAACTTAATAGCAATAGCTACCTCATGAGAGACCTTTGTGTGTATCATCTAATGCATCAACCTGGTACCTTAGTAGATTTTAGACTAGTAAACTCCAAAGGGATGAAGGAAACTGGAGGAGCAGAATAGAGATGAAGCGGCAAAAGGATGTCTGAAAAGGAAGAGAAAAGGCTACAAGTTTTAAACTACAACAGCAACAGTTTTTGTTCCAACTGGGAAAGAGGCAAATGCAGAAACCAGTGCAGCTGTTGAGACTGTAAACCAAAGAATTTCTGGAGAAGAAATTGATTATTCCACTCAGCAGGGCTATCTGGATGTTGATTTATTCAGTGATGAATATGACAATACAGCTGATGCACATGAAGGTATATATTCTTCCATTTTCTCACAACACTTAGCTCATCCGTGGGAATTCATACCTGCGCTGACCGAAAGGCAAAGAGTCTCGCAGCAGAAAATCCAAATATCTATCGATATATTGACAGGGATCTCTTGGAAAGGGTCCAGCAGATGGCTACAAAGATGATTAGGGGCCTGAGCATCTTCCCTGCGAGGGAAGGCTGAATCAACTGGGGCTGTTCAGCTTTGACAAAAGAAGACTAAGAGGGGACCTGATTAATGTTTATAAATATCTTAAGTATGGGATGCAGGGAGAAATGGATGGCCCCTTTTCAATGGTGTGTGGGGACAGGACAAGGGGCAATGGCTGCAAGTTGGAGCACAGGAAGTTCCGCACCAATATGAGGAAGAACTTTGTCACAGTGAGGGTGACAGAGCCCTGGGACAGGCTGCCCAGGGGGGTTGTGGAGTCTCCTTCTCTGGAGATATTCAAGCCTTTTCTGGGTGCCTACCTGTGCCATATGTCCGAGGGAACCTGCTTTGGCAGGGGGGTTGGACCCGATGATCTCTTGAGGTCCCATCCAACCCCTACAGTTCTGTGAATATCAGGTGATACTTAAAGAAAGATAATAGATGTACTAGAGCTATAAGAGTTTGTAGAAACAAGAGTCTTTAATAATTACTAGTTAAATTAATCATCTACAACAATTTGTGTGGCTTGATGACCATGATTTATTTTTTTTTCAAATAAGAGGGAAAACTACAAACCCCAAATGTTAAATGAAAATTTATTTCTTTGGCAAGCAAAGGACATTTTCATTGCTGACTCGGGATCATTTTCAAAAATTAACACTTTAGGAGGAGGTCAGGAAATTTTATTCTCACTAAGAAAGATAAAGAATGACTCAGTTTATTGCTCTAATCTCTGTTCAAGTCATAGCCTGAGCTAAATTTGATCCTAATTCACACAAACTACACTGATTGCTGTTGCTACATGAAAAAAGAAAACTTTGTTGTTTGTTAAATTAAAATGTCATCAGTACAATAGAGAGGAGAAAGTTTGAATACTTTGTGATTTTTGAATACTTTGTCTGTAACTTATTCATCAGTGTATATAAATGCAAAAAAAATTGTCATTATTCCTCAAGCCTAAATCAAAAAATACACTGGAAGATTAAAAGCAAAATTATTGCTGCAATACATCTGAGAATGTGATGCTGAAAGGTATGCTTTTAGTGATGCTTTTGAAGTCTGGGATTTCCTACAGTCACAGCTGGGTGTTGGTACATCTCTGTCAGGGTACCTGGAGCTGGATGGTCCTCAGGCACAGGGGTTCTTGGTTGATTGCTTTTAGCAAACAAAAGGATGTGTGTGTGTGTAACTATGTATAGTTTTGACTCTGCAATCAAATGACTGCCTTTCGGTCCCAAAGTGTCTTCAGCAAAGGTAATTCAAACCAAGTTATATAATATGCTGTTTAGCTAACTTTTGAGGTTTGTTTGTTGTTTTTTTTTTTTTCAAACTATTGCTGGACACCAGGATTTCTTTTCTGTGTTTTCGTTTTCTTCTCAGAAGCCTTGGCTTATTTTAGAATAGATCAAGAATAATGATGCTTGTTTACCATGTAAAGTCATACCCTTTGCTTGCAAAATCATTCATTTTCAAATCCAAGAGCAATTTACACAAAATTTTACAGTTTTATTGGTCTCCAATGGCAAGAGCTAATTTCAGAAACAGACGAACTCTCAAGAAAACAAGAATTTTCTTATGCCTCTCTCCCTAGTACTAAGTAGTCAATTGGGGAAGGGGGAAGGAAAGGAGGAAGTAAGCAGTTGATATTAATCTAAGTAGATGGTTTTGCCAAAACTACCCATGAGACACCAGCAGCTTTTTCTGGAGAGATGAAGCAATCGTTCTCTGTGATATTTCAACAACTTTTTTTGCAAAGGAAATGCTTTTCAAATTCTACAGTACTTGATAGTCTTAAAAATAGGTCCCAATTCCTAAAAAATAGGAAATAGGGTACAGAGACCTGGAAAAAAGCCCCAAAGTTTATATCACTTCTTTTCAAGCAGAAGTTTAAGGGCTATTAAATAATAAAATAAAAAAAAAAATTCCAAGGTAAATTCCAAATCCAAAGAAGCAGTGTGTTGTATGCATAATCTTATTGTCAGAGAAACTTGTTGGAGAACTATGCTAGAAACGTGCTAGTGTGAAAAATGTCATCTGCCCAAACATAGAAAGTGATCTATATTTCTTTGTGCCTGAAGTTGCTGAAAGGCACATTAAAAAAAACCAGAAAGAATATTAGCTTGAGCTGGGACAACAAGAGCATTGGAGAAAGGAAGATAATTTCTTAAGGTAAGAAAATTAAAACAGGAAAAAAGATTTTGTTGTGTGCACAGAAAGAGGAAATTTAGATTTTGGTTTTTTGCTTTTTTTTTTTAAGAAGGGAGAAATTATAATAATTGAGAATTGGGTAAATCTGAGAGGAAAGAGGAGAAAAGACTTCATACTGTGTGTTAAGTGGCGAAAGTGACTGGTCCTGTAG
This sequence comes from Gallinula chloropus, assembly GCF_964237585.1. NCBI lineage: Eukaryota > Metazoa > Chordata > Aves > Gruiformes > Rallidae > Gallinula > Gallinula chloropus. Next base: position 97,707,196 of record NC_140085.1, read on the forward strand.
CAATGGAGGGTGCAGAGTGGACAGCTTTTGACCTTTTAAAAAGAAAGAGAGGATATGTTGGAAAGAGGAAAAAAGTAAGTGGAGAAGCTGTGCTGAGACTCATCACCTCGAGACAGCAAAAAAAGCCTGAGAAGTAAGTTTCAGTCACCTAAAATCATGTAAACAGCAGGGAGACTTGCAAGAAATATGGGAACCTTCACTGCTAGAGGATGAAGAAATGGGAAAACACACAAAACACATGATGCACGGGTGTACCAAGGGGAAAATAAACATGATTCAGGAATAAGGTCAGCTGAGAGTTTTTAAAGTTCATGCTTTTAATGGAACCTGTCAGTATGGACAAACTACCATCAGAAAAGTATCCTTTTTGGTCAAAATTAGAGAAACCCCAGACACCAATTGCAAAATATCTTACATCATTCCAGAGGAAAAGCTGACTTAAGATGTGGGAGGATAACAGAACAGGAAAACAGTATGATATTAGTTATTCTAGTATGTGTGAGCCTTAAATATATTATGAAAACCTGAAAAAACCTGCACAAAAAAATGTTCAAGATAAGAATACTTCCATCTTGTAGCAGCCCTATTTGGAGCTTGAGACTGAGGAGAGCATTTGATTCCTAATCAAGTGAATTTTGTTTAATTTCTATTGGCTTATTCATAGACATTTGCATAGCATTACTAGAGGTTTCAGGATTTATGTTTCTGGCTTACTTTACTAAACAAATAAATTCCAAAATCACCATTCTTTTACTCACAAAAAAAAATAAATGTGCAACTGAACAGAAGGTAAAAATGCTGTTATAGCAAAGATATTTGTTAGCACTCTGAAGAGGAAAAAGAAAAGCAATGGAAAGCAATACCTTGACTACTGATAGTCTTTGGAATGAACATTTAGCATTTTTTTAGGTTATGTAATATCTACAAAACAATCTGTCTGACACAATTTATCATTCCAAATGTCCATTATAATAAGAATGATAGTTAAAGCATAGAGCATTTTAAAACTTTTTAAAATTCTAAATACATTGTACTGTTTCTATACTAATATATCTGTGCTGCCTATGCATAGATGTTGGGAATGCTGAGGAAATTCATTATTATTATAGAAGACATATATTTCTGACATTAGAAAAATCACACCTGAACCTATCTCGGCCCTGCTAACCAAATTTAATGGATGTAATTGAAAGGTGGAGGGTATTCCATTAGGCACCCTAACAAGAACTGGAGTGCTTAGTCTCACTAAGGTACTCTGAAGGCTTAGTAGGTATACAACAACACCCATATTTTATTGTGAAACCTTGATAAATGGAGAAGGCTACACATGAAGAATATGAATTCGGTCAGGTATATCGTAACTATTTTTTTTTCGCCTTTGCATCTTGATGTTCAATGTAATTTCAAAATTTGCTCAGGCAGGTACAATGAAGGTAAACTTCATCTATAATGCATGCAGCTATTGTTCACTTTTAAGTCTTCTTTCCCTTCCCTCCATCCTGATAATTGTTCAGCATTGATTCTTAAACTCCGTCTTGGGGGGAGGGGGAGTGGGAAGAGAGGGGCTGGTGTCTAATGATTTGAAACATTTTTAGATCTTTGCATTAAAAAATAACTTGGATGTATAAGAAGAATCACATAATTTTAAAGTTACATTGCATATTCAGCCCAGAGGTACTGAAGCCAAGTAGCTAAAATTAGAAAATAAACAAAATCACATTTGTATTTCTTTGGTGGAGATACTAAATATTAAAGTAACTCTTGGTTTTGACTTATTTTCAGACTCAATAATGGACTGTTTCTACCTCATAAAACTGGCAGAAGTCAGAGTCAGAAACACGATGTTAGTATCTTACATTATGCCCTAATAGACTTGCTCTTAACCTTCTCTTTGGCTCTTTTTTGAGAAGAAAACTGGATTGCTTCAGTTTCAAAGAGATTGGTAAGAGGGCCTTTATATAAACTCGAGACAAAATGATTATGTATAAACTTGAAAAACTGGGGGAATATGGGCAAATTACTGTTTTAATGTATAAAACCTGTCTGGAAAATATAAGTCTCATTGCTCTCTACTTCTGGTACTAGAAGTAGCAAGGTAAGGATGAAGTATTTCTGCAAGTCACTTAAATTATCTATACAATAACATTTTTATAAACTTCAGTCTTAAAAAGACTATTGTAACCCGAAGAGAATTGTTGATGACTCTTAACTAGTTCCGTAAATAAATAGCTAAAAATAGAAAATAATTGGAATAATGGAGCTATCTTTGGAAGCACAAGCATGAAAAATTAGGTTTCTTGCCCTTATTCTTGCCTCGTCTTGCACCCAAATCTTTAAAAACACCATAGATGATTTAGCTGTGTCCAACATATTGGTCAACCTTAATCTAAGATGCTAAAGTAATTTTTTTTCTTTCAGCACCATATGCATTTGAAGAAGAGAAATTTTAGTTGATTTTCTATCAATTCCACTTTTGTTGCATGAAGTGCAATTCTGCTGAAATCAGCTAATGCTTTCAACTTTATAGCAAGGTTCAGGAAACCTATGTTCTTTCAGGGATGTACTGAGATGTTTTCAGCCTCCTTCCTTTAATTGATAGTGAAAGATGATCTTTGCTATGGGTCACTTAAGAAGATTTGATGCATAGGTCATCTCTTTTTTCTTTTGTCCTTTTATTAGGTTTAAATTTAATTTATTTGATTGCAAGTCACAATTGGTTCGATGATCTCATCGCCCCTTAGGTGATTTTAAATTTTTTTCCCCAAGTAAATTTTTAGTACCTGTCAGGACAGGAAACAATGGACTGGGACAAGGGAATTAGCTTGGGAGTATTCTACTGGTCACAGGTTTGTCCTACTCCAGCGATCTGATTGTGCAGCAGCATTTTTGAAGAGTGAACCTAAATTTCTGCTCCGTAACGAGATAAATATTCCTTCTGTTAAGTATTTTAGCAAGGCCAGTACCTGTGCTCTTTTTGTATCATCCTGCCTAATCTACTGCCCCTTTCATTTCATTCAACTCCTGGATTTCCCAGGTTGCCTTATGCTGCTTTGCTCAATAGGTGGATGTTTACAATACTGTACACCGCTTTCTTGTCCCCAGATTAGATGAGAAAAGCCATTATGTTCCTGCTTTCTGAAATTCCATCAATGGTTTCACTTCCCTGTTCTCATAACCACAGCAGAGTTTACTCTTCCAGAGGTAAAAAGGAAAAGGAGGAAAGGCAGCAGCTGATACCAGTTAATAGATATTGCTGAACTTTAGTTATGTGAACTCAAGGAGCAGATTAGTCTTGTCTGAAAATAAATTGTCAGGCCTTAAATGTTATGGAAGTAATCGATTATTAGTTTAGCCTCAGCAAGCTAGATAGTAACAAGCAGAGAGAAACTCCCTTAACTTCTCAGGACTGAGAAAATTAAGCTCTTGACATTCTTTTATCACACTAAATATCCAAGTTTACTGCCTGTCCCATAGATTAAATGGATGGTCTACTCTAATCCATAGATTAGAAAGTAACATGGGCATTTATGGGGAAAAAAGTGTTTAGAGATAGCTGCAGTGCCTGTGCGAGCTTCCTTGAATACAAAAATTCTGTATTATATTGTTCCTATTCCATCCAAAACCAATTTGCAGTAGTAGATGATGGTTTGCTGATATAATCACCAATTTGCGGCAGAATTTAGCACATCAGTACTCTTAGACCATAGACTTAATTATTCCCCTTGCTCTTTTCAACCAGTGCATGAACATCAAATCCTTGGTATCGCATTAGGTACCTGAGTTTGTTTGTTTTTAGTTCTCTGTGATCACAGTTACATTGCATGCACTGCTGACATTTAAATATCAGCCAGATGTTGTTGTGATTTTATTTTCAACTCTGCTAGCCAAATTGTATGAGTCACCCCTCGCTGATCAGTATCATGCAACTTGCTGGAAGGACCTTTCAGGCAAAAATTATCATCCTATTATGATCTTCCTATGTCTCCCCAGTGATTCCATGTAAATGCATTCTGCTTTACAAAGGAAATCAAAGTTGCTAACTCTGATTAAATGCAGTCACAAATTGTGCAACAAAGTGTAATAAACTTAGTTATTAAGTTATTTATTCTTACTAGAATAATTTAGATTTGTTTATTCTTGCTTAGAAGCAAGAATTCATTCTTCAGTGTTGGAAATACCAAAAATTTATGTTCATTTTTTTTATGTAACATTTGGAATTCCCACTCTGAGGATATCATGTCATACTGGGTGCCACCTATACCTTTCCTTTCAAGATCTATGTAATAGTTCTTCCTTGTGAGTTCTAAAAAAGTATATATTTTATTCCCAGTTAGCAGGATTAGAAGAAAGAAGATTTATTTTGTAATCACCAAAGGTAAAGTTTAATACAGCTGCAGAGCAACTCATGTATTTGAAAAATGGGAAACTGTTGAAACAGTATATCTATTTCTTATTTCTTTGGTTTTTGTTCTATATCCATTACAATTTCTAACCTTAATGACATGAGCACCCTGTATTTTATTCTTTGAGATTATCCATCATGGAAGTTAGAGGAAAGATGGAGACTTCTAGTCCCAACAGAGACTGATAGGACTGAGACTAACTCAATCAACAAATGCTACAAAAAGTGAGTGCAAACCTGATTCTTCAATGTAAAAGATAGGGAGATACCTTCTAGTGATCTACCCCAGTGGTTCTAGATCCACATCCTGTTCTCCTTTTCTTGCCTCTGTAAGATGCACCAGATGATCCTGGCATTTTCTCATTTTGGGGGCTGGAGGGTTTTTTTCCTCTTTCTCTCTCTCTCTTTTTTTTTTTTTCCCTCTTCTTTTCTCTTCTTTTCTCTGCTTTCTTGTCTACCCAAGAGCACAGACTTAAAGACTATTAGTTCTGTGGGAGGGAGTGATTCTTGCCTGAAGAGAGTCCCCATACCCTTTTTGATATCTCTTGCTCTACTTGGAGCCCTCTTAAAATGTGGTTAATCTCACTAGCCCATGCTGAGCTTTCCAGAGCTGCCCCCAAGCCTCCTCCTGTTGCTGTGCTGAAGTCCAGCTGAGCCAAAATCATTCATTTTTGCCTATTATAAAATCTTTTTTTCCCCACCTGCCTGGGTATCCTGTTGCGGCACTGCGAAGCACCTGATGAAGTGCTGAACAGCACGCTGACCCCAACTAGATTGATGGCAGGATGCCAAATGCCATATGCAGGACCGAGGTTTTACCCCTGCTGTGAAATGAATAGGATTTGGAGATTAGGTAAATGAGAACGGGAAATCTTGTCATTTTCTCCATCACTCACAAATGGATTCCCACCACGTGTAAGGCCTTGAATGAAGTGGCTCGAACCACCACAGGTTTCTATTTTATAAAATCCTGAAATTTCACTGCGAGATGATTTAGAGAAATTTCATTCATGTATTTTGTATACAGTTTAAAGATGTATTTTGGGGCAATGATTGTGTTTTCGTGTATTAGTGGACTTAGTCTCTACGCAGAGCAGGTGAAATACAACTGCATATGGTGACCAGTAATTCCTGTCTACCTCATGCAGGTCAAAACCTCTGTACTTTTTCCTCACAGCATTAACTGAAGTACTTTGGTGCATTCCTCCTCTCCTGCTGCAGGTGAGCGACGAATTTGTATGTAAGTTTCTGAAGAACCAAAATTTCCTCTATTTAATATTGCTTTCTTTTTTTTTAAGGAGTGGTGAGCCAAAAAGAGTTTAAAAGCTTCAACCTTTATGAATCATATATATTTTTCTGGTCATTACTGGGGAACTTCCTGAAGTGGGAGTATCTAGGCAAAAAGGGGAAAAGCAGCACCTTGGTATACCTTAATCTTCAAGACCTAATAATGGTCATCCTAGACCTTTCTGCTGTCTGTGAGAGAGACTGAAATTCTGCCTAAATGAGTCTTCTCCTGTACCTACTACCATATGGAAGTGCTTTTCAAGAAACTATTCCTTGAGGGTTTAGAAAGCAGAGGAAATGATTTTCATGATTGTTTTAGGACTTCATAAGGATGGGGATAAATTCTTTGCCTCACCCACAACTGACAGCTAGTGCAAGAGACCATGCCGACCGGAAATTCAAATTTTCTGCTGGATATCAACGTCATCTCTACTTAGCTCTGGAAAGTGGGGTTAAAGGACGAGCTGTGGTTAAAGTCTATGGCAACTAAAAGCATTATTGCCTGAGATGCTGTTGTGAAGAGCTGAGGGTTTCTAGGCACAAAGCCAGTGTTTCTTTCCCCTTATTTAACAAACTGGACTCCAGAGATGTTAATAATTTCAAGTGGCAGATTATAGTATGCAATGGCAGTGAGGATATTAGGTAGGTTTATTTCAAGTAGGGTGCGGTGTTGTGGCTTTTTTTTCTTAACATTTTTTCAGGCCCAGATTTAAATTCCCAGAGTTTTAATCCAAAAGGGACTATTATATCAATTTGATTGAACTGTTTTCCACAGACTATTACACTTAGCACAGTTAACTGTGTGTTGAGCCTACTAACTTGTGTTGGCATAATACATGATTTTTAGAAAGGTATACATTTGTGATGAGTTTACTGCACTGTGTTCCTGTGTTGTACTCTAGCAGTTAACCTGATGTACTTCTGAATATCTTGAATTTGACATTATGTGTTTTAACTCAAATTGGTTTAATTGCTAGCTATTGCCTCTATTGTGGCTTTGTTAACTGGATTAAAAAAATCCTTAATGTTAATTTTATTTAATAATGTCCTTTTACATTTTTGCAGAGATAACCAAGCTGACGTCTTTAAGTGTCTTGCTGTATGGTGTGGCCAAAAATTGTCAAGTAATTTTATAGATCTCAATTTGTGTTCTAAGATTTCAAATATTTTAAGCCCTTTGTTTTTCTTCAGAGGTCTTTATCAAGAATTCAGCTCATCACTTGTATCAGGTACAACAATGTTATCAGCAGTGGTCACATTTAAAGCAGTCCATAGACAAAAGAGTTGAATAGATAGTTGCCTAGAAGCAGTCCCTAAAAATTCTCAGTAAAACAAGCTGTTCAGTAGTGATTCATCGCTGACCTTCTTTTTGGGACTTGAGAAGCAGACGGGTCTGAATCCATTTAATATTTCCTTTGTTATTATGCTCTATTAATTGGGAGGTCTGCAGAGCAAGGTCAAAAATCTCACAAAAGTCTAATTTTAAGAGATCGCTTACTTTATTGACCAAACTTGTTACCTTATTAAAGATGACACCACTTGTCTTTCATAAGTTTATATTCCTTAAAAGCATGACTTGTTCCACAGTTCAATTCCCTGCTCAATTTTTCATTGTGTTTTCTCAAATTAGTTTATCTGCTTTACCATTATGTGTATTATCTTGTGAGCTTTTCTTAGAAGAAGCTTATAAGAACTCACTCTCCTTTCCTTTGAAACATCCCTGCTTTTGCAATTTTTAGAAATAACAGTGAGCCAGAGATCTCTTCAGACAAAGCTTCTAGGATTTTGAGTGGAAGTTTTCACCAGTCCTGGAATTAAACTACTTTTAATGCTGAATTCCGTAGTGGATATTGTCTAATGACATTGTTCTCAGTTACTAATGGACTGGAAAGTACTTCATCACTTTGAAGGATACGATTATGTCATCCTATTTCCTTATAAATAGAGAACTGTAATATCTGCTAAATGTCTCTGCCCTCGTACTTATTGGAGCTAAATAGATGTTGTGCAAGGTGGAGCTGATCTGGCAGTTTCAAGTTAATTCTGCACTTTACTTTTAGGTGCCTCACAGTCTAGGATTCCCATTACTTGAGTGGCTTCACAAGAGCCATTTGACCTGCATTGTGTCTGCTCATTTTAAGCATGTATTTCTGCCATTGCTTTCTACATCTTATAAGCAAACTATTTCCCTCGCCACAAAAACACAGACATTCTTTAGCCAAAGAATTTTCAATACTGCTAAAGCATCATGCAGTAGAGGCAAATCCTTAGAAGTTTTCTTCATTCTCTGGAAGAGTGAAGGAACTTCTTCACTGTCTTCTCTACGTTCCCCAGCACCGCATCCTGGCTTGCAGGTTGTGCAATAGCACGCTGCCACTCAGGTGGAGCAGCCACATGCAGATGAGCAGTGTTTCTGTCTCAGAGGAAAGGTTTGTTAGCTTGTGAGACGAGTCTGCACTTTACACAAGTGCCATGCAGGGAATAATTCTAACATTGCAAAGTCAAGGAAAACCATTTGCCTCTTATTTTTAGCTGATAGCAGAGAGCTGAGGCTGTTCAATAATTATTTAAGTGGATTTATTATCCACTCGTTTCAAAAGGAAAATGACAGTAAAAAAATCAGGGTGTGTAGCTCTGCTGTTATTAAAATGCCCTTGGAGTGGAATTGGTTCAGGAATCGGCTGTCACTGGTGCTTGATCTGTGCAGACCCCCTGCAAGTAGCTGAGAACGGGGGGGAGGGGGGGCATCTGCACAGCCAAATCCATGTCCATGGGCAGAAGTGCCAAGGAAGGACTTGAAGTTACTGCATCTCTGAAAATGAGCTGGGTGCTCTCTGCCTGTGAAACATCTGCTTTGAGTGATACTACAGCAGCTGTGATGATCTAATAGCAAACGAAGCACTTCAGAATTCAATTGTACAAAAGGGCCTTTGAGGAGAATGATAAATGACCTAAATTAGGCCACAGTTTTTAAGTACCTAATTTGAGCCTTGCCCATAATGAATACTTTCTTCAAGCCTTCTTGCACCTGTCACTGTTGGAAAACAACTAGCATTTGCCTGTCTGTTGTTTAAGGTTGTGTTCTCAACATTTGATTTCTCAAATGGCACCTGAAGTATTGGCAGAAGAAATTAGGATGTTTCCTTTCTGGTTCCATTTTGTCATGTCACTTCGTTGTATGTACCTGACAGTAGTTTAGAGAATAACTTGTGTCTGGATGGGGGGAGGGAGGTACAGAGGAGGAAGATCTACCTTTGTCCAGAGTTCCTTTGAACATGTTTTCTATATTAATGTCTCTAAAATGATTCTTGGCTTCCCCATATATCAAAATAGCAAAATAGTTTAGTACCTTGCCAAGATAATGAATCTGGAATATAGTAAATTTAAAAAAATATTTTATATAGGTGGAGCAAACCTATTAATTTCAGCACTTATTTTCAGCTGGGTTGGCCCTGCATGATTTGTGCATGAGAAAGGAGTAGGAGTCTGGGACAATATAATGCACTGTACCTTTTGACATGTGATTTTAAGAGGAATGGGGCTCTGGTAAGTGTATGCTACTATGTCCTACATAAAAATAATGACCCCCTGACCAATCCCCAAACCCCCTTCCCCAAGAATTCTCTTCCAAGTTCTTTGTATACTATGAAAAATTGTCTACAGTGCAGCGCTTGGAGGTTTAGAAAGGTAGAGAGCAGCAACAACAGAGCGTGGGAACTCTGTGGTGGGTTTTTTCAGGTAACAATTGTCGTTTATCTGGTCAAAAAGATTTCTCCAAAGGGCTAGTATGACGGTTTGGGATGATACAGCACAAAGAAGTTCCTTAGCTTATAAATCTGTGCATTTTCTTCACATTTTGAATGTACTTGATTTTGTTAGTAAATACTGTCCAATGCCAGAAGCCTGGTTCGAGAGGCACCTTCATGCATGTGTGAAAGATCACCATCCTGTAGAGCGAAGGGCAACATTTCTGCCAGAGGCTTTCTTACAGGAGTATCCTGTCCTTTGCTTCTGGCTGAAAAATAACCCAGTGCTGAAAAAAGTTTTAGGACATTTTGACACCTCCTGTTCCACTGATAAGACAAGTCTCAGTTTATCAGTGCACATAACTTGTGTCCAAGTCCTGTGGAGCAAGCCAACTGGGGCTTATGAACTGAAAGGAGGATGTTCTTCAGTGTCTATCACTGAAGTTGGCAAATCCCACTTGTGTGAGTTTGAGGATAAGAATTTCCTATTTACAGATAAGGACAGCAGGATCCATTCTGCTCCCTTGATGATGCTAATGCTTGTTTATTCAACGTACAGAATCAGGGTACCAAATCCTCAGATTTAAGCATGCAACAATATCTGTCTCACACCACATTTTCCATTCAAACATCTTGAGGTATTTTCAGTAGGGACTCCTGTATCCTACTATCTTCCTGCTAAAGAAGAAGATGAGCTGAAGGGAGGCAAAATGACATGCCCATAGTCACCTAGAAGCCAGTAACAAAGAAAGTATGTGGAAAGGGGTCTTATGTCTGTCCTTAGTCTCACAGAGTAAAAGTTTGTTTGCACTGACTGGGCATAATTACGCTTTTACTGCTGGTTTGGCTGGAATTGCCTGTTTCCTTCCATCACAACAGAGTACCTTTGGCAAGATCAGTGTGGGGGTGGCTCCTGCTTCCACCCACCCCCTGCCTGGTGCATGCCAGAGGATTTTGGCATTCAGGGATGATGGTTTATCTCCTCTCATAAGGATGCAGCTGCTCTCTGCTTCATTAGGTCAGGATCAGGTAGAGCTCAAGAGAGCAGCTCTTTCACATCCCAGAGGACAGTTTAGATTCATTGTTACAGCTGGAGGTTGCAGCTCTCACAAGGCTTAAAGGAAAAGACCAGCCTAGACCAGGCTGGGGAATAAGACTAGGATTAAAATTGACCTGGCAAAAAAATAGGTTTTTAAAGCTGCATAAGATAATCAGTTCATTCTGCCAGATCCTGCAGAAACATCACACTGCAGAGGAGGCTGTACTAATTGTCAAAAATAAGTGGGTGGGAGGAAGGAAGGAAGGAAGGAGAGTTGGGGGGACAGGACAACACACAGTACTTTTTTCAGAGGCAGTTCTGGATTTAACTAAAGCATATATGAGTGTCATTTGCTACATCATCCTGTATTTCCCACTCTGCTGCAAATGTTACTGTTGTCTCATCCGTTACTTATATTTAAGGCCTGAAAAAAGATTTATCTGGTTTATAAAATGATCAGGTTTGAAGACTGTCAGTCCTATGGACTCTGGAGGTCTATTAGTTTTTTATCATTTCATTTTGGGTGTTATTTTTTGATTTTTGATTGAGTGGAGGTTGGTAAAGTGCTACTTCATAGGTTGTGCTCAACTTGAGCTTGAAAATTTGGCTTGTGCCCAAGTAAAGTGAGGGCACCAAACTGTAATTTTTGAAAATCCATTTTGTTAGAATTATTTTCATGCAATTTCTTCCATTGTGTCATTAGAATCTGTATCTTCCCCTCCTCTTTTTCCTGCATACCATTTCACTGAAGTAAAATATTAGAGTTGTTGACAACAAAAAGAAAAATATGAATTTATGAAATTAATTTAATTTTTCAGTCTCTCCCTTTACTGAATGACATTGTGAGGGCCCTCTGGCATGCTGCTCAGTGTGATGCACTCCCCAAGCACTGGAGTTGCTTGCAGACATTCCACAACTGGGATAACTACAATGTTGGGTCTAAAATGATGACTAAAAAGTGAAGATTAAAATCAAGCACCAGACCCCTTATTGTTTTTTCTCGAGGCTCTAAATCTCACAGAGGTTTTCAGTGGGGTGAAAAAAAAAAAAATGTAAAAGAAATCTTAAAATTTCCCTTTGTAATTTTGATTCCAGGAGGTAAAATATCAAATGCTGTAAGCTCACTACACTGACTTTGATTCTTACCAGAGGTCCAACAAAATCGTGCCATTTTGAAAATCAAAGTGACTGGGAGCATGATGTATGTTTGGGCAAAGCAAATGTCAAATTTGTATGCTGGAGTACTCATGGTCCACATTTCTGGATTCATAAACAAGTATTTGAGCCAAAAGTCTTTAAGTATCAGCCTGATGGAGAGCAGAAACGCTGCTATTTACTTATCTAGCTAATGTGAACTAATCAATACACCTCCAAGAGTGAATATTTGAAGAAAGTAATTCACGCTTCGTCTGCAAAGTTGAAGGGATTAATTGAGCAATTTTTGATAATGAAAACATTATAGGAAATTGCAGTCTGATTACAGAGCAGGAAAAGGAAAAGAAGCAAACTGCACTGGTTACCTTTTCCTTCATGAATTAGTTTCCCTGTTGCAATAAATTGTATTGCCAGGGGTCAGATTCGTGTAGCGTATTGTCATTGACTCACGTGCACAATACACATAATACCCCTCTGCTGTTGAGAGGTACATAGGGAGAATGAATCAGATGCAAATACTTACAATTCTTAACTAAATTTGCCAAGTGCTTTCCTTTTAATACTATAAAGATACCATTTTCCAAACTAAACTCTGAAACGCTCCAGATTTCTCGGGATTTCATTTGCATATTGGAACAGTCCCATTTTCCTTCTCCCTTACTTCATCCCCTCCTGCCATCACTTTTCTACTCTGTTAGCCTCTGTAAGTAAAGACAAACCCATGCAAAGCATCACAGCTGCTTGAAGCGTCTTCTCAAGACTGTCTAGCAGGGCAGGCACAACCAAACCTTGAGACACCAAGGACAAAGACAAAATAGTTTCTTGGAACATGCTGCCAGCATGGGAACATGGATGCAGCCTTCCCTCTTACCCCTGCAATTGTTCCTCCTCTGTAGAAATTATCACCACCTCTACTCTTTTCCCAATTTTTATAGGACCTCTTTTTCTTTGCTTCTTAAAAGAAGATGGAAGTATAGGTAAAGCTGCATAGAGTGTAGCTATGTCTTTGTGTTGCTATTCAGTCCTACTTATGGTATGATCTGCCAAATTTCTAATTGATTCCTACCCTGTTTAAAAGAAACAGCTAAAGGTATCAACATACCCGTGCACTTTGATACCTTGGAATAACTAGGTGGATCACTCCTTGTAAAGGTGATGAGGTCCTGACACAGGCTGCCCAGAGAAGCTGTGGCTGCCCCATTCCTCGCAGTGCTCAAGGCCGGGTTGGATGGGTCTTTGGGCAGCCTGGTCCAGTGGAGGGTGTCCCTGGCCATGGCAGGGGGGCTAGAACAAGGTGGTCTTTAAGGTCCCTTCCAACCCAGACCATTCTGTGATTCTGTGTAGTAGGTTTGATTTTTCATGGGGCTTGTTCTGTTTGCTAAGATTCTTTTTGATTGTACCGGATGTTGTTTGTTAAAGGCAAATTGACACGATCATGTCTTACACGTCACAGAAATAATGTGTGAACCTTTTGCATAGCAAAACTTTCTGGAAACAACTTCCTTTGGGAGACTTTCCAATTGACACTATGTAATCACATGGCACAAGAGTTTCCTCTTTGCAGGGATCTCTGTGAACTGTTCTCATTCACTGGCATGTGGAGCCCTGAGGGGAATCTCTGCAGTTTCCCTGGTACCTATCCAGGAACTTCTTATTGCTTGTTAAGGTGGAAGCTGTCCCAGGAGAAGTGACTGGAAGAGAACATGCAGGTTGTATTATAAGTAACGCTGCTAATTATGAACTTTCAAAGCTCGTAAATCAACTTTAGCAGTCAATAGATTTTAAATGGGAATTTGATTTTACATCTTATCTGGATTGGAGTCATTTACATTAACTTTTTGAGGTTTTTTTAAACAATGACAGAGCGGAAGACCCCCAGTAAGAGCTGATGCAAGGGACGACCCCATGGGCTCTGGTCTTGTGGGAGCTCCTTCCATGGCCAGAGGAGCTGGAAGTCTGTGAGCTATCCTTGTTTCTGCATTTCAAATTAGAGCACTAGAAACTCTATAAATTAACCAGAACATCTTGATAGAGGCAAGCATTTTCTGTCCTCAGCCTGTAACCCAGACACATCTCCCTCAGTTTTTTCATTTTTTTTTCCCCAGAACTCTTTAGAGGTGATACAAAAAAGAAAAGCGATGCCATGAATGTATCTACATTTTCCTGCTTACAATATAGATGAGAGTCCTTCCAGATGAAGAATATATCTATATCCATATAACATACATAATTACAACATCTCTGCAAGTTTATTTCATATGGTTAATTTCAATAGTAAATGACAAACGTGATCACATTACTGTTACAGGCCTTATTGGATAGGCAGAAAACACTGCATGTTTGTCTTACTTTTGTAGATGACTGCAGACAGCAGAATCCAGTACTGCTGCTGCTTTTACATTTTCATGAAATCTACACATCCTCTAAGGTTGTTAATGTTGTTTTTACAATAATAAATTAACCACTGTTTATGCAGGAATACTATTCCTCTATAATTTGTATGATATGAAATATAAGTAGTTTACATTATAAAAAGAATGTAACTTCTACTGTCTCAATTTTTCATTTTTTTAATTTTATTCATCGTATAAAATATAGTAGTTTTGTAGAAAGCTCCCATTATAACGTTAACTTAAATGATGTTAATTCCTTTCAAATGTCTTTTAAGTACGCTGGTTTTTTCACTGACAAAAGTGAAAAGTGAATAAAACATTAAAAAAAAAAGCTGCAGAAACTAATTTGTGTGTGTGTTTTCTTCTGCAGTAATTTTTCAAAACATGTCAGAAACAGAAATCTGAGAGAAGCATGATGCTAGCCCATCGTTACAGAATTTAGCAAAACCATACTGTTTCTGAACAGAAGACATACTCGGATTTTAAAGTATACGTTAAATCCCCATCTTTAAGGTAAGGCAACTCTTCTGCTCTCCTCTCAGCTAACATTATAGAAAATATAGGTGACAATTTTCCAACCAGAAAAATTTCTATAGTGTCGCTAGCCCATTTGCACACCATGTGAGGTCACTACTTGACACTTATCGTAGCTTTTGTATCTGCCTTACCAGTTGAAGTAAGCTGCAAATTGTGAGTAAAAATAGTGCTCCATGTAATTTGCTGTGTACAGAAGGTCTTGTTTGGGTGTTAAAAGCAGCACGTTATATTTTCATGATTGTTTTATACCCCTTTGAGTAAAAGGTAGTAGGTTATATATAAGTCTTCCAGCGGTACATATTCTGGTTTTAATTGTTTGTTATAATTATTAAGATTGGTTTGGGGTTTTTTCATTTTAAAAACAAAGTAAGAAAAATCAATCTAGTGGCATGCCACTTTTTTTGTGCAAGCCAGGTAGTGACAGAATACATGAAGAGTAACACCAGAGTGCTGAGTACAGGTAGTACTTAAAACAAAGTAAAAGTAGTCTTGTGTTTCAGAGGCACTCAAACCACTTATAATTCCTCTGATTTAGGGAGGGGGGAATTAAAAAAACCTAATAATTAAAAGAAACAAAGCAACCCAAATGCTGTATACTCTAGGCACTAGTGAATGAAGTCTTCTGCAGACCAATGTGTGTGGTACAAACAATACCTCTCTGATGCCTTTTAGTTGTTGATATGTATGGTTGCCAGATGAATTATATACAGTATTAATTTTTGTAAACTTTTAAAAGTATTGTATAAAGGAATATTTCTTTGTAAGTGTAAGAATATATTTAACCCGGGCTAATTTTTTCATGCTAAATGCCTAAGTTAAAATGGTTGCCATCAATTAAGTTCTTTTACTCAGAACACATCTGCATCCTATAACTCTGCAGACTAGGGCGCTGATCCATACTAAAAGGGATTTACTCTTGGTAGCTTTCCAAAGCAGACTTGGATTTTGAAAAAACGATAAAAATTAAAAAAATAAACCAAAAGACCAGAACTGCCTTACTTCATTGTTTATTTGCAGTGAATTTATATAAGAGAGATTAAGGAAGACTCCCCCACAATAGGCAAATCGAAAGACATAGAAGTATCTAATGTTCTAGTACTGAGGAGAACACTTTTCTCCACAGATGCTGACTCAGAAATTGACTGGTATTCAGCAAGTTTTAAATTCACCTCTGCAGTATCTGTGGTGAATCCCCATTCATTTGGCCAGTGGAGCAACTGGAAGCAAAAATTTTGAATAAATTTCTTTAATTTCAGATCAGGCTACCATTAACTCCGGTCTTATGTTCTTGTAGTGCCACCTCTTTACAGGAAAAAAAAAAGAAAATCACTGGAAAATCATCTTACCTGTGTGCTCACAGAGTTCTGGGGAAGAGTAGCCATATTACCTAGCCACAGGTAGATGGCTGCCAATTGCAATTAACAATTTCTCTCTTACTCCTGTGCTGCCAGTGCATGTTGATATGCCTGGGTTGGCTTGGGATACAGACAAGGGACCTGAGATACCACGTGAGCTCCACAGTCAGCTCTTTCACTTTTTAGTGTGTTTGAGTAGAGGACAAAGAGCAATTAAGTTCCCTAAATAAGGAAAAATAGCACCTCAAGCCTCTGATAAAGAGCAAACCTTAATAACAGGAAAAACAAGAGCTGAAACTTTACTTTTTGGGATACTGTAGCCAGAGGACTAGAAATGCCAAACCTGTATGAGCACAGCCTGCCTGGGGCTCTAGGGAGTGTTAACTTCAGAAGTTCCCAAATCTTTAGTGTGGAAAACTTATATGGACGAGCAGACGTTCCTTCCAAGTAGCTTTTCTACTTTGAAAAAACTCCACCAACCAACCAACCAACCAACCAACCAACCAAGCAAAATAACCCCAAAACCCAAACCTGCTACTTCCACTCCTTTTAGAAGGA
Source organism: Gallinula chloropus (assembly GCF_964237585.1). Classification (NCBI taxonomy): domain Eukaryota; kingdom Metazoa; phylum Chordata; class Aves; order Gruiformes; family Rallidae; genus Gallinula; species Gallinula chloropus. Next base: position 97,723,668 of record NC_140085.1, read on the forward strand.
GGTGGCAGTTATGTGTCATACTAGTTACCAGGTCATAAAGGAGTTTCTAGCTGAAGCATGGAGGTTCTGATATATATTGGTGATTTATGTATATCTGTACATGCATACAAAAAATGCAACATATTTGTGCTGATTAGGCATGCTGCTTAGCACCATTTCCTCAAGCCATCAAGAGTGATGTGTTAACATGCCCTCTGAAGCTTGACTGTCTCTCATCCCTTGCATGTGCCTTGCTCTGTGTCAGACGAGTAAACGTTTCCTAAAACAAAGTGAGGCTGCTCTTGACTCTTACTCACAAAAGATTTCAACAGAAGTAATTCAGAGTATAAAATATTCATGAAACGGGATTTAAAATATCATCCACTTTGTATTATTTTAGCAGTAAATTAAAGCTAGTGACCTCTAACAAAATTATAAAGATGGTTAGATTAGCAGGGAAGGAACCCTATTTCAGCACACCGAAACTACAAAATAGTTCTCTCTGGCCCCATTAGGAGGTTCAAGAATTGTAACAGGGGTCTCTGGATTTCTATTAAAACAGCATATACAGTATGATTACAATACATTATATCTCTATATAATATTTATTCATTTCCCCCTAGTCTTTTGAACTTCATGATCCTTTGGTCAATTATTTTCAGAGAAGGAAATTGAAACTTCTTACATGGCAACTTTGACAAATGTGCAGCATGTATATTGTATAGCATGCTCTCCAGAGAACTTCAGAAATAAAATTAGTTCCGTCAACATGCCATGAGTTCATCAGCTTGGGCCTCCCTGAACCTTTTGTCATGGCATATATGCAAAGGACTCTTCCATCTTTATCCCTGCTTCGAAACGTCATCTAAGATCGCTCTTATAACTCTTCCTAATTACCTTTCCCATCATCTACCCTTCCTCTCTGAATGTGGATTTAATAAAAAGGTATAATTTCCCCATGGAAAAGTAAGTGAGGAAATATATATGCGTGTGTAAATGTATGAAAGTGTGTACACACACATACGTACGTAATTTAGAGGAAGAATTACTATCTCAGCAGGCAATAGATGTCTTCCATTTAGCAGCAGGCCAAAGATGATGATAAAATCATTAATTCTGTCAATATAAATGCTAAATAGAAATGGGAAATTGGATCTCTGCCTCATGTCACATTTTCTCTGGTAGGAAATTACAGCAGAGAAATTGAATCTGACGAACCTTCTGTGTTTATAGCCCCTCATCAAAGGTACAACACGTGATATACAATAAATAGCATGACACCTCTTAATTAAATGGTGCTATTGTTTAGCCCAGAATAAATGCATTTTTTGCTTGGCCAACAAGCAAGCTACAAGCTCCCACAGGAATCATAAAATAAAGAGGCCATAAAGTTAACCAAAATCAAATTGACAAGCCTGCACTAATTATCTCTGGTATTATAGCATTGCAAAGGTGGCTATAGGTTGACAGATAATAGAAGTGAGCTCATTAGTAGAGCACTGAATGTTTTAATGTTTGTATTTTTTTACCTTTGGTCTCGGTATTGCATACATTGTACAATTCTCTAAATTACCATCTTACATTTTTAAACTGAATTTATAAAAGCATAATTTCTGGTAGAAAATAGCTACATCACAGCTGGGGAAGCCTAGTTTGGATAGATGTGAACTGTTTGACTTTCACACTGGGTGATGGCGGAGGCTTACAGAAAGCGTGGTGAAGAGAAGGAAAGAGAAAGTGCACGTGAAAAAAATGAGTCTGAGTGTGAGTTCAGACACAAGAAAATTCTCCTTGTACCTTTGTGATTCATAAGTAGTGCTCTTCCAAACACACAGAATGCTTCTCATTAGTTATGAATGTGATTTAGCTTTGAACAAAGACTGTGCAAGTGAAATATCTTTTCAACTTCTCTTTGTGTGTTTTCTTTTATTAGTTTAATGGATTTATCTTCCTTGTAGGAAGAAAAATATTAAAACCCTTACCTGATAGAAAGCCAGGGTATTAATATAAATTTCTGGATGCAATCAATTGCTTTTTAAAAACATAAACAAAAGTTTTCTGACAAACTGAATTCTTTTGGCCATGGTCTATTTGTAAATTATTTTCCTAAAAGCTCGATCAGGACCTGCAAGAAAGAGAAGTGATGCTCTTTGATGTGAGAGTTGACCCATGAGGGACTTTGTTTTCATTTCACCTAATCACTCTGTTTTAAAATTAACAAGTCATTAATGTGAGTTATTCTTTCCACTCCTGCCAGTTGAGTAAATAAATACAAACAAAACCCAGTTCAGGGGAAGGGAACTTTGCAGCAGCTTGTTGCTGGGTTATGGAAAGAAAAGCTAGGGTCCTTCCATGGTTGAAAAAGAATAGAAAAATTAGTGTTAACTTGCATCTTCTGCCTTTAGTCCTCACCATAAGACATCAAGTTTCCCCTGGTTTTTTTTTCTAAGTTCTTCTTTGTGTTTTGTTTTTTTCTGAGGGTCCAATCCTGTAGGTCCTGTGGCTTGGCCATGCACATAAACATTTTTTGGGGGCTGCTTAACCTCCTTTTTTGCAATACCAAAATTCTACAACCCCCTTCTCAGCATGAGCTGCCACAGCCACCAGCTGCTCCAAGATGGTGGACAGCCTTGGGCTGACACATCAATTGCCTCTCCCTCCTGTGCCCCATGTGCAAGAAGCATGACTGGTACAGGGAAGGAAACACCCCTGGACAAGGGGATGCTTGTGGCCTGATGATAGCATCAAGGGCAGGAATTGTAATTTCTAATGGATCTAGAGTCGTGTTTCTTCAGATTATGCAGTGGTAGAAACAGGGCAGGTACTAGGGATTGAGTATTCCTTTTCCACTCAGTTCAAGCACTGGAGACAGCCCATATTGAAGACTCCAGACAACGCTGGTAAAATGCCAGTCTTAGAATTTTATTTAACTTTGAACAGATACGTGTGCTGATATTTCATGTCCAAGTTGCCTTCCAAGTCTTCACATGAAAAGATAGCTGATACTCAAAAATTGGCTTTACAAGCAAAAAGTCTGGATTAAAAATCATCCTAAAAGTAGTTGCTTCTAGTAACTCCTAAGCAACACTAAAAGGTATTGTTGAACTCCCTGATGCACAGAGGCATTTTAAATGATGCATGTTTCTTTTACTAGGTAACCTTCAATGAACTTTCAAGTCATGTTGCCTTTAGGAATCAATAATCTACCAGCAAAAGAAACTAAAAAAAAAAACCACATGGAAAATGCTCAAAGACCTGTCTGTGACTTGGATTGCAAATGATGGAAAACCCTCAACTCCAATTACTGTTCGAAATATCGTTATTCATAAGGGCAAACAACCCTTTTGCTGCGCCCATTAACCTGAATATGGACAACAATAAAAGGCACCGCAGCTGAACTATGAGACCCACTGAAGATGAAGTGGTTGTTATAGCTGTGTTCATACGTGCTGCTCTTGAGTGTGCTGTAGCTATGTGGCTGGAATACAAAGCAAGTACGATCACTATCAGAAAAAACAAATTCGGTAACCAACCCAGTGTCAAAGATGTATTTTACTGCGCTTTCAAAACTGAGGGATTGTTCCAAAACCCAGCACGCTGCGTGGAATGTAAATGTGATGCTGTTTTATTTGACTATGGTTTTGAATTGGTAATGCTTTTAACCGTGTGTAGAATAATAAAACTGGTAAGAACAGGCAAAATGGTATTCATAAATTTAGATGTGAAGTTAGAGACTTTGGAGAGAAAAGAAAGAAAAAGCAATGAGAGTAATGAAACACAAAGAAATTTCTGCAGAGGCTGTGGCAAATTCTCTCTCCAAACCTTTAACACAGTTTGGTGTTTTTGAAGGGCATGTAAAATCAAAAGTATTGTGAAGAAGAATGCTTATTAAACAATTTAGTCAGCGGTTGAAAAAGTGCTAAATTTCTGGGTTTACCTTTCCTTCAGAAGCTCTGGACCAATGTGAAGATTGCCCCATCAACCAGGCCACCACAATTTTCTCAAGGTTCTTCGTGAGTACTATAGACAGAACCCTTCTTGTCAGCCTGGCATTATTGATATATAGCTTTTATTGGTTCTAGGTTTGTGGTTTTATTTGTTCCAAGAAATTTAAACCCATTGTTTCCATTTGTATTGGTATTTTTTTCCAGCCAGATGTCTGAGGTAAATCCAGAAACATTTCCCAAACAACATCTCTTTGAGTGTCATCAGCTAAAAATAAGTCTGAAAATTGTGGACATCAGGAAAAACCTTAAGGAAACTACATCTCACTATATATCATATTGATTTTTCTATCCGTTTAAACCTACTGACTTCAGTATTTCTGTCTCTACGGTGAGCTTAGATCTCAATTACATAGCTGCTCTTGAGCTTTGAGAGTCTCCAGCTTTCTTTCAGGAGGCTGGGACAAAACTCCAAACATTTATGAGTCCTTCAGGAAATGTTTGATGTGCTTGATGGTGTTGGAACTGGAGAAAGGTGTGCATGGCTTTTTTGTACCTGTATGTGCACAAAGGATTGTCAAACTTCATTACACAGTATCTTTGATGGAGTATGCTTTTTCTAACTCCATATAACAGATCCTTAAGCTTGGAAACCCAGGGATTTCTTGAAATCTTTCAGGAAAGATGTCCAGCAAGACCACATGAACAAAAACTTGTAGTTTTTGGGTAGCAGTAGAAGTAAACCTTTTGAACTTCTAATCAGGGCTAGCTGGGAATGTTCAGGTCTGATTTGGTTTTGGTTTACCTACTAACCTCTTAGATGAGAATGTTAAATCTGTAGTTTCTCTGGTGTGGTTTCATTGATATGAACATCTCAAAGCAAAGAGCCTCTGGACTCCTAGATACCAGTTTAAGAGATTTTGACTGTGGCAAATTATTTGCTTTAAAACATAAGAGTACGTTGGACACCAAGACCTCTAGACACTAGGTCCACCAGCTTGAGTGTCATCAGATGACCCCAATCCAAGCATGTGGGGCACAGGATATCTCTGTGTTGGTAAGCCAACCTAGACTGAGAAAGTTGAGCTGACTTTCATAATATCTTAAGTAATAATTTCTCTGTTTATCTTCAGAGGTCAATCAGTTTAAAGTAAATCTGTAGAAATCTAACACTTTATAACTGATAGCAAATACACAGCTTGATGTAGAATAAAAAGGCCATGACAAATAGAGTAAGACACAGGGAATTCGTGCTATGAAGGAAGCGTGTTTTTCTTCTTTGGAGCTACCTATTATGCTATTTATGAAAATGTAAATTTTTGCATTTCAGCTGAATAGAAATATTTGTGCATATTGACAGTGGTTTCCTTTTGCATTTCTGTTCACAAAACCCATAAATTCTCCCTTCCTGCTCTTTTTTTTTTTTTTTTTTTTTTTTGTGGTATTTAAGCTTCTGGGAATGTGTATGTCTAGGATTTTTCCCCCAAAATGTACAATACAGAAATTAAGTTTACTTAAAGAAGTAGAACTTAATGAAAAACTAATTATTCCCATTAACAATATTGCCATGTTTCCAATATTGTCTGTTTATTCTAAAATGTCTAAAATTATTTTGCTTCTCGTAGAAACTGAAAATTAAAAACACTCTTTGTGAAATCACCTATATTATGAATACAAACCAAGTCCAGAAATTCACTAGGAGAATACCCAGTATTAGTGTCATCTTGTGTGGGAGGCTTTTTGCCCAGGCAATTTGAGTGTTAAAAATACCTTTGGATTCTGCACACTGGTGCCAAATACAGGGTGCAAGGAAATTCAGGCCCACTAGGAGACCACCTCTAGACTGAGCAGAAACATATGCTCCAGAAGCAGTACTCTTTTTCATTTGCTCAGCCTGGCATAATCCTCACATTCCCAGAATGACTCTTGTCAGGATTTAAAAAATGTATGTGGGGGCAGCTGGAGTAGTTTCCGTTCCGCTTTATTTAAGCTGTGCCTCTTAGCCTGCCACAGACTTGGCAGACAAATGCCAACCTTCTTCAACTCTTGGTAGAGATGACTGAACCAAAGCACTAGTATTGATTTTAGAATGATTTAGTAGTCCTGTACCAGGAAGATGTCCATGGATCCCTTTATTCATGCCTCTACAAGAACGCTTTAAATTGGCAAGGATTCACAGTTCAGACTTCATCTCTAATCCATATTAATAGAATAGTATTGCTTTTCATTAACTTTATAGCTGTTAATGAATGATCTGGAATGGGCTATGTGCTTTCTTGGTGGCCTCAGCCCACCAGGTCCTGTATTAATGGCACTTTGTGGGTTTTTTTCCTCTATAGATGAGGTTTTTACTTTTTTTTTTTTCCCAGTGGTGCAAAGAAGGCAGGATCAAATAGATCCTGATATGTGCAAGAGCACTGCAGTTTAACTAAAGTGAATGCTGCAAGACAGTAATCACCATAAATACCCATGTCATGCTAGGATGCAGAAATGACGTCGCTGTCTATGATTGTGCTGGACAAAATGGAACAGATAAGTTTATGCAAGGAAACCTACCTCAGGTTCATGCCAGGTTTGAAGGCAAGGAACAAGGCAAACGTAAAACCAAATCTCATTTCCATTTGATTGTATTTGTGAATCGTAAGTACCTCTAAGATCACATGTGTAGAGCTGCAAATGCATCAGGCAGTGAACCCAAAACTAAATAATATTAGGCACAGTAAAAAAAAAAAAGTATAAGAAAATGGCATGTTGAAACAGATGTTGAGAATGCAGTCATTCCAACTGAAGTGTACACCTGCCCTGGATGCCCAGGGCATGTATAGATATGAATTTATTGGTAAAGGTAGATAACCCAATATGTGTGAAGTTAAAGGGAACTACTATGAGAACTCTTGTATGACACATATTCTGGCCTGACTGTGAACCTTAAGATAGTCACAGGAGACACTTTCTCATTCCTGTGTTTCTGGAAATAACAAATAGCAAGAATAAAGAAATGTAAGTTTCTCTATTCTCTTTTTCCCCTGACTTCCTAATATTCAAAACTGAGAAGAAATTGGTCAGTTAATAGGTTCAGAAATCAATATCTTCTATCAATATTTCATGTTTTGAGGATCAGACATACTAGTTTTTACTATTCAGAATTTATACTTCTGAAAGCCTGACTTGTTTCTATTTTTAACCTCTGTTTTATATTTTTTACACATAGGCCGTGTTTTCTGTTCAAAAAGGGGGCTGTGTTCTGAAGGTAGTCTGTTCTTTTACAACAAAACCAAGTAAGAAAAAAAAAAGTGAAGAAAGGTATGGAATGTCAACCAGAGGATCTAATCACTTTAGAATTCAAGCTCTTGTCTTCATAAATAAAATCTAAATATGTGTGGTTTCTAGCATTAGTCTTTGGAACTTAGCAAGAAAAATTCAGTTTGGGGGAATAGAGGTCACATGCAGATTTGCTGTTGGAGATAAAGACTGAGAGAAAGGGAATGCCTTCCATTTTCTAAGAGGGAGGTAGTTTCTGTGTTGTGATTTTCTATATCATTCCTGATAATAAGCAATGCCCGTGAAACACGGTTTAAACTTATGCAATACCAATAAAACCAACCAAGCAAAAAGCCTCCAAAAAAGCTTAGTCAAACTTTTTTTTTTATATACCTGGCCAAAAATTCAAAAAGGAAAAAAAAAATGCCCAACAGCTCTTTAATTTTTTTCATTTCCTTTTCCTTGTGTTCTTCTGCCATATGGTGTCTGTTGAATTGCTGTGTAATAAGGACATTAGTGGCTTTGTCTTTACAGATGATGATTAAAATAGCCAGCCAGTACCAGGAAATAATTAGTGAAAGAAGATATTTACATCCATCCTTCTGCCTTCCCACAAGTAAAAGGCTCAAGTCATACCCAGCCCTGCTTGAGGATTCATGATGAGCAGATCACAAGTGCCTTGTTTATCACATATCCTTTTGTGGCTAAAAATGTAGATTCAAAGCAAAATACATTTCTATCACAGTAGGACTGCAAAGTCATTAAGACATCTATTTCACCTTTTAGGAATCTTTAACGCTACTACTTTACAGGCACTACTTGCCTATTTAGCAGGGCAAGTAGTGACAGGACGAGGGTAAACGTCTTTAAACTAATACAAGGTAGATTTAGATCAGGTATAAAGAAGAAATCCTTCCCTGTGAGGGCAGTGAGGCCCTGGCACAGGCTGCCCAGAGAAGCTGTGGCTGTCCCCCTCCCTGGCAGTGTTCAAGGCCAGGCTGGATGGGGCTTTGGACAGCCTGGTCTGGTGGAGGGTGTCCCTGCCCATGGCAGGGGCTTGGGACTAGGTGATCTTTAAGGTTCCTTCCAACCCAAACCAGTCTGTGATCCTATGGTTCTATATATGTGTGCTTGTTTCACCTTACAACACAGCATTAGTTATACTGGCAAGTGAATTGAAAGGATTTTAGGGGTTATTATGAGCCGAGATGTTTTTGTTTCTCCTGAAACTAACATCACTAACACTAAAAGAGCTAGGGGAGTCTTTGCTCATGGAGTTGCAGGTGCTCACAGCATTATTAACTGTTGCAAGAGAAACACAACCCTTGAACTTTTACCGGGTGTGGTAAAGAAGAAAATAACATTAATGGTTTAGACGGAAGAGGTCTTTGCTGGTCCTGCATGCTTGATACATACTGTGTAAGGACTGCTCAGCTCTCTCAGTAGCGGTGGGTCATGCACCCAGGGAAAGAGCCCTTGGGAAAGGTGGACACTCCAGAGTCACTGTGAGCACACCTGTGGCTGTGGTTTGGTTTGCCAGGCCTGCCCCGGTGCCTGTTGCCATGAGGGACGCAGGGCCTGACCTTGTGTTTGCCCTAGCTCAGCTGGGTGATGCTGAGCAAGCTGGGCTTCTGTGAATTACAGCCACACTCCTGTGCAAGGGTGGGCTTTTTTTCCATTTCCTCCTTGCACACCCCACTCCAGGTTGCCAGTTTTAGCAAGATTCTTGTATCCCTTTGGATACTGAATCTTCTAAAATATTTTAATAGTGGCAAAGAATATATGAATCAATTTAAGAGTAATTAAAAAAAGTAATTCAATTCATGGCGAATACTGTTTTGGAAAATGGAGTGTTGGGGTTTTTTCCAGCTTACCTTCCATTCTGGATGCTGGTAGCGAGTCACAAGTGTATTTGACTGTTGCAGAGAAATTACTGGGATGGGTTTTAAAAATAATTGGTGGATACAGCCCCCTTGTTCACACACGCACACACAAATCTTCAGTCCCAACAGGTATAGCTGGACAAGTTTATGGGTTTTTTTTCCTTTAATTGTCGGTCAAAATGAAAAAATACAGGAAAATTTATGAGTTCTTGCAGAACCTAAAAAAGAAATTATTCAGGCCTGTGAGAGAAACTTTTATCAAACAAAATCCATAATTTTATTTTGCTTTTCCATCAATTCAAAATAAATTTGCTTTTTCAGTCTGTTTTTCCTATTAAGGTCAGCCTCTAAAGGAGAAATGACGCTTCAAAATGCTTTTAATACCGTCCATCTGCCCCAAAAGTTAAAAGGAAATATTTCAGGGTTTTCCAATGTTTCCCACCCTTTTCCTTTAACCGATAATATTTATTGAATCCACCTTCTGTTTCTCAATAATTTTGGCTTTGGCACAGTTCAGTTTTTCCACTGACTTCTCCAGTCTCTTTAAGAAGGTGCCCAACTTTGATCCTGTGTCTTCTCATAAGAAATAGGTGTGTCTGTCCAGCAACAGCTAATACAGAAAATGAGAGAACTGCTACTGCAAGTAGCTAAATTCTTAAGGAATTAGGATGCTCATGAAGGAAGGGGGATGTTGAGCTCAGGCTTAGTCTCAAATTTTATGTCCCTGAAATTATCTGGAGATGTGATCTTGACAGGCTATATCACAGCTAGTAATACCTTCTGTGGTACATATGGTGGAGAGGCTTAGATTGTTACAAATATTGAACTGTTCTTTTTTCTCCATGTATGCTGGCTTCAGATAGTATAGAGACTGTCTTGAAGTTTTTTTCCCCTCTACTAGAGCTCTCTAGGCTTTAAAGGTTTTCAAAGTAAGATTTTGCGGAGTGACTTGCAAAGCTACGTACAATCTGTGACACCTCCAGAGGTTTAGTATCCACCTTCTGAAAATCCCCATCTCCTCACTTTTTAATTCTTGGATTCAGCCCTCAGCAGTGTTAATCATGAACATCTTGCCATAAGGAAAAAATATGAATGAATGTTTAATATAATAAAAATCCCTCAACATAAAAGAAGTGGAGAAGAGAGAGGAAAACTAAATAACTGTTCTCATACTAACTATTGTTATGCTTTTTGTTTGCATCATTGTGTTGTATTCCAAATGGTGAATATAAAAGTAGTATTAATGTGGGTTTTGATTTATAACTTCTGAAGATTCTTTCTTATAGAGTGAGAATAAGATTGGCCATATTAATGCATAAATAAATTTTTTATTTCATTTAGGCCCACAGAGTGTTTTTCATAAAAAAGGCCTGAGGATTGTAGTTTTAACATTAAAGTACTATGATAGGTCGATCGTACCTGAAAACCCCACTCTGAGATTGCTTTAGGTGAATTAATTCTTTACATAGGCAGATGGGGGCAATTGCCTCTCTACCTTTGAAGGAGTATTGATCTTTCAGTTGTGTTAAGGATGCAGTGTTCTTAATTGGGCAATTCGGTTTTTTGTTTTGTCTTGTTTTGGCTGTTTTATATTTTAGTCAGAAAGGTTCCCATTTATTGAAGCTTCTATAGCAGTAATGAAATTGTCATTTAACCTAATTCTGTTTGTTTCACTGATAGAAACGTAATACTGCCATATTGATTTTGCTTATAATAAAATGCTGCTTAAAACATCTGTGGCACTTGCAAGAACCGGCCCTCATTTTCTGCTGAAACAAAAATACTGATAAACTTGCTATTCATTTTTCAGATCCAAAGTGGTAGAACAAAAACATAGGAAGGAAGGAGAGTTTCTTTCTTTTGAGGGTGAATGACTCAGGAGTAGAGGGAGTTGGGTTGAAATGGGAAGGGGGTGGGGTAATAGCAGAAGTGTGTTTGATATCTGAGTGTTTCATGACATGTCTTTCTAAAAGTTTCTTTACTGTGGATGAAGCCCAGTGGGAGGATAGCAAACTCCAGATCTCTAGACTTTAAAAACTCAGCAAAGGTGATAGCTGACTAACTATTCTTTGATGACAGCCGCTTCTATAGTCTCCTTGGAAGCCTTCCACTGGAGGCTGCGAGCTCTCTCCAATGCACAGTCAGACAGCTTTCATGTTTTGTGAACCGCAGAAGTTGAACTTTCTTCAAGTGTATCTAAGAACACAGGCTGTGTTGCAGCGAATTATTTCAAATGCTTTGTCCCTGATAGCCACTAGATACATCTTGATTTAATCAAGCCAAGTTTATCTGCCCTATGGAATAACCTGGTCTCTGACATACAAGATAATGTTAATGAATATGGAACTGCTCTTAAAATAATATCCAGGACCAGTATCCTCTGTACGATCTAGTTAGGCTTAGTATTACTTGACATTAGAGAAAAACATGTTACAGATAAGGGGTGTCACCAGAGTTGCCTATAAAAGGGAAGGAAATGGGACTCTTTCAGGAAAATAAGTTACACTGACATAAAAACCACCTAACATAAAGTCTGGTCAGTGAGAATTGTCTTTGGCATATTATTCAAGAAGAGTGTGTGCTTTCTAATGTGCGAGCCCCTCTTCTCCTGCAGGGCCTTACTGTTTTCCCAAGTACTGACACATGTTCTTCTCTGGCAGCCAGGGTGAAAATCGTGATATAGTCCAGGCAGTACTTGAATTTCCATACAAAGGTCTTTCAGCTTGAATTACTCATACAGGACACACAAGCCGGAACCCTGTTGGCTTTCTCTGCTCCTTTCGCAGCTGTTTGTCCCAGAACACAGACTACATCAGCCAAGACTGATCTTTCTTCCTAAGTGCAAGAAGGGAAATGCTTCTCTTGTCAAGTCCAAGCAGATGTCTTCTGGAGAGAGAGAGATAGGGAAAGGTCATTATAGCTGCATATTGTGTCTGAAGTAAAGGTTGGAACAGAATTTTGTCTTTGATTAATATAAAGAAATTAAATAAGTTAATAAATAGAAACAAGTTGAATTTTGGTTTGACCAACATCACAGGAGTTGATACTTGAAAATACAACAGCAGCAAAGTCTTCTAATCACTTTATGATTGTGAAGCAGCTACTGCTGTCCTGCTGTCATGTATGGTTTGCATCTCTAATGTTTTGCCCAATCTGACTAACTCCTGCTGGAGCCAGGTGTTTCTTAGTTCCAGTCAGGGCCCCCAAAGCACCAGAGAGCCTTTCCCAGTGCTGCTTCTGCTCCCCTAGGAGCTGGAGTACCTGTGCTTGAAGCCAGCTGGCAGAGCTGGTGTATGCATGCAGCCATATATCTTGCTGAGGTGCACCTTGCCTTGATGACTTGATATCCTGGCTTGACCTAAACACGGTGATCACTGCTGGCCAACTCCAGGTGCTGCCACCAAAGCTGCCCTGCTTGACAGTGCCCTGGATAGTGAGGCCACTGGTCTTCCCGCTTCCCTGGCTGAGCTGCTGGCCCTTGTTGTGGCCTAGCATTTTAACTGTAGGTTAGGCAGCTTGATAAAGGCTCATGGAGCACCACTGAGGTATGGTTTTGTTTTGGGAAACTGAAGCTTCTTTTAACCTAAATCTTTTAAAAACACTGTCAAAACAAGGATTTGGCAGTATTTATCTTTAGGCAATACCAGGGTTTGTGTTTGTGCAAGCACTAGACTCTATTACCAAGGAAAGGGATACTACATGTGCTATACATGCATGCAAAGTACTCCGGTGCTCATGAAAAGACTGAACAGGATCTGATAGTTAAGGTGTCTGACACCGTGACAAGGAGATAGGAATTGAAGCCAAGGGAAAGTAAATGGTTAGAAAAGGCTCAGGAAATCTGGATGCTTTCAAATTGCCTTGGCCTTACTAAAATAATCCTTGGACTGGAGCAATCATACAAACATTAGTATTAATCTTTGTGAAAGGTAAAGGAAGCTCTGAAATGCTAAGAACGGACAAACATTGGAACTACCTCTGAATAAAGGAAAAAATGAAGAAGTCTAGTAATCATAAGTGACCATTTCAAAATTAAGAAAATTATATTTTTAGGTATTTGGAGGACAACAAGGAGAAATAGATAATCGTCAAGGGGGATTTTTCTCAACTGGTAATAACTAATCAATTTTCTTCTAGAATATGAGAGTAAGAGATGGCATTTAATGATATTATTAAAATTGTATCACAGCTTATAGAAAAGCTCAGAAAATACAGACCAGTTGGTACTCCAGTAAAAGTAAATGTGACAAAAATAATCCTCAGCCCTCCCATTTCATCCCTGCACTGGTGGGCCTAGATCAACTGAACAACCACAACTTCTGCTACTCTACTTTCTCCAAGGAAAGAAAACAATCACCTTTATTTGTCAGCAATTAGCAATACTAGGCATTATCATCACCTTCAGTCTTAAAGGACAAATTCCTTGCATGCTGTCAGCTGGTCTAAAATGAAATTGTGGTTAAATTGACAAAAGACATAGTGATTTTTTTCCTTTTGCCTCCTTATTCTCCTTTCTCTCTTTATCCATCCTCTCAGGTAATTAAAAGGTTCAATTTAACCTGGATCTTCAGTTCCCTGATTAGCTTGAGGGTATGGTTGCAAAAATGCTTGTGTCAGCATGACAGTAGAGAGTGGGGAAAGCGTGAAGATACATCAGTGTCTTACGTTCATGTGGAACTGTTGCTGTAGCATAACAGGTTTCCTGCCTGACATGTCAGCTAAGCACAACTAAAAGATCAACTGCGACTAGCAGCTTCCTTACTGTCACCTATCTCCCTTCCCCACTCCCCGTATCAGATACGATTAGTTTAAGCTTTCCATGCCTCGTACATTTTTGCTGTTCTACGTTTAGCCATAGGATCCTGTTTCTGCAGGTGCACATCCTTCTTTGCAGCCATGGTTGTGTCGATCCTTGGGAGTATTTTCCAGAAGCTTGTGGATGCACTCCCTGTAGTTCTTCTCCCATGTGTACAATAACTGCTTAGAGCTAAGCACTGTTGCCTGCATTTATTTTCCATCCTTGTATAGGTTCTTTCCAGGACATTAGGATTTAAATTTTCTTCCTGTCATAATTACTGGCGCCTACTCTGTTAGAATACTTCCTGAGCAATTCCTCAACTCAGTACGTTTATCAGAACAACGAACCCTGTATATGCTAAATAGAAGCACAAACAGGTGAGATCAGGAGCAGTGAAGGATGCAGTAATAGAGCAAGTTGACACTTTGCAAAGAATTCCTTTCATATGTTTGAGAAGTTTTCAGCTCCTCCTGCTTTTGTCATCTCTAGAAGCTGATATTAAAAGTTGAAAAGCTGAGTCATAAAGTCAAGTCCTTCTGTTTTAATGTTCTAAAAATCAGTGGGTTGGTAAACCTTTCAGGCATGCATTCAGCCTTTTGGCATGCAGAAAGTTGTCATTTTCTTATCCTGAATGTTTCATTTGAATGTATGATTGATTTGAGCTGTTGGTTTTGCTGGTTTGTTAGTTTGGGTTTTTTTAAACCTGTTTGAGAAACATTTAATGTGCTGTTTGGTTTTTGCCCCAGTCCTGCCAAAATAACACTGTCAGAACCAATTGTGCTTTCCAACTACTTAGGGAAATCACTCCCTTCTGGAAGGGATAAACGGGTATTGAATCAGACTTCATATACCTTACTTCTAGCTAAAACAGGCATGGCAGGCAGAAGGCCAGGAGAAATGTAAAAAAAAAATACAGAACAGAGAGCTTTTATGTAAGGTAAAAATACAGGTCAAGAAGACCCAGAAAGTGAAAGGGAAATATCATGGTTTCACCATAAATAATAGGGGATTATAGATACCTCATGACCAATAGACAGGGCAGCAATACCCTTCGGAGAGAAATGGTTTCTGCTGCAGGGCTTTTTGCGGTGCTTATGCCAACGTGGACCTAATACTGCTTTGGGCATTTGTTGGATTGAATGAGAGATGTGGGGGGATGTAATTCTGAGTACCTGAATCCACAGCTGAGAGTTACACACAGCAACAATACTCAGCCATGGGATTTTTCCTTACAGCACGTTTTGAGCTTGCAAAGGTAAAACAAGTTATTTAACTCTTATGTGAAAGAAATTTGTATTTTTAGAAAAATGTTTTACTGGAAGCACTAACAAAAGAAGTAACTTAGTGTCTGTGTCAGTCTCAGGTAGTATATAACATATACTGTCATGATTTAACCCACTGTATTCCGACAAAACATTTTCTTCCAGCTGAGAGAAGTTTCTGTCTCATAGTTGTATATACATTTGTAAAACAAAAGGATTGTGTACAGAACTGACAACTGTCTATGAAGCGATGAGAAACACATATGAGTAAGAAAGTCACACCAGCGAAACGTTTATAGCCTAATGGAAAGAGCACAGGCAATAAATAAAATGGAGAAACTTCAAATTACTAGTGTGGTATATGGTTTACTAGGGACAACAGAAACCTAACAATCTCAGTGATGACTGATGGACAACTGTTGTTAGGGTGTCTACTGCTATAACTACATGAACAAAAACAGATCTGGCATCACAAGGGCAAGGCAGGAAACAAGATTTTACACTACTTATAGGAAAACCCATAAAGAAAGAAGAACTGAGAGTCAAATGGAAAACTTCGTGTGGAAGTTGCTTTCTTGAGGATAAAAAGAAGTTCTATTGTAATAAAACTCAGGTCTTTTGAGAAAGCATGTTTGGTTTTGGCTAAAATCATAAGCAGCATCACTGTAATCTCATTATTGAGATAAGAATGCTAGCAGGGATTTTCACCACTGGAGGCATAAATTTCTGTTTCCAAAGAGTAGTACAGATACTCCTAAATTGATAAGATCTAGTTATTCCTAGATATGATAGCTAACCAACTACTTCACTAAATAATCCCTGAATGAATTTGAGGTGATGTTACTTTATAATTGGCCTTACAAATAATAAATATAGGACAAGGACTTTAGTCATTGCAGGTAAGGTTTAATCAAGTAATTCAATTAAATAAAAGCATAAACAAAGGAAAGTGTTTGACATAAGCTCCTGTTTCAAACAGAAGACTAGTCAATGTCAGATTTGGTGGAAGTTTCTTGCTAATCATTGGAAGAATACAATCTTCTTTATGCTTCTATAGTATAACTAATGCCAACTCCACTTTTACAGTACCATTACTTTTACTAGTTCAGTAGGGCAAATACGAGTTATAGCACAATGGATATTTCACAGCAACAGCTCTCACATTGATGATTGATTTCAAATAACATTTTAAACATAAGTGTGTCTATATTTTATTTCTCTTCTCTTTTACTCCCAAATCTATAAATTAATGGAGATCATTTGTACTGATCTTGACCACCTTTGTGGAAATTATTAACTCAAGTGTGTGCTGGATGTCTCTCAGCATTCAGTTTCATCACCTTGTAAAAGACATTCACTGGGGCATCTCAGTTTCTAAGGGACATTATGCAGTATCTTCTTGTCCTGATATTTAAGAATTCTTTCAAGAGTAGATTTTTTTTGTTTGGCCAGATAAGTACTTTCTTAATCACTGATGATACCAAATTGCAGTTCTCATTGATTTATTTTGGTAATCTCCTAATGAGATTTAATTTGCCTCAATCTTTTTTGAAAAAGAGAAATAGGATTTTCACTCTTGAAAACTATTTCCAGGCAACGGAAGTGTATTTTATTTAATATCACAGTAGCTGTGCTAAGCACTGTGGCCAGTTTTTAAACACAATTTGCAGAGAAGAGCAGTATAAAAAAAATTACCAGGACCCACATTTAGTACACATTATTAGACTGTAGCCCATTTTAGTATCTAGTTAATTCAGCTTATAGAGAGTGTTTATGTTTAGAAACAAGTGCATCTCTAGGTGAGACTAGCAGGTTGATAAGACAGTAAATCAGTGGTAAGACTGTGTCATGTAAATAGAAAATTTGGAAAAGAAGAGGCATGAAAGGGTCAGTATAGTGTCTTGACCAGATTATTTTAATGATTCCTAGAGAGCCATCTTCCCTGGAGCTTGTCTTGCTATTGGTCAAACCTAAAAATCCAACCTCTCTTGAAGTGTGCTTGTCATTTCAAAAAAAGGGGGAATGTCATGATTGCTCTGGTGCCATTAGCCATTTGTCAAAGCAACAGACCAGGCCCTCCAGAAATTAATTCCTACAGAAGCATTACTCAATGTAAAACTAAGCTTTAAAAGATTTCCCTGAGGCTCTGAATAGATATTATGTATCTGGACCATATTCTTTTATTGAAGTCTTGTATTGCTTTTAAAATACAGAGGTAGACCATAATTTTTAACCTTATCTACAAGTGGTTTGATACACTAAAAATAAATTTAAAAAATTAACATTCTATTGATATATTTGCTGAGTTATTCCACTTTTTAAACTGTTATACTAGGCAAAAGTGTAAGGTCAGGCCCTGACTCCCCCTTCACCAGGCTTCCCTCAACCCTGCCAAGGACACCGTGTTAGCTCCCCAGGGCTGGCAGTCCCTGCCCCAGGGACAACACAGCAGGGTGGGTCTCCAGCTCCCCATAGCCCTGCTCAGCCATGAGCCCCACTGAGTAGGGTCCACCTGCAGTCCCATGGCCTAGTCTGGCCTCATCCTGTCCCCAGGGAAGTGCCTGATGCCTGGGGCTGGGACTGCTACCGGTGCCCCTGCCCTGCTCACTTGATAGTTGGGTGTCAGGGCCTTGAAGGACTGGGCTGGGGAAAATACACCTCAGACTGCAAAGGAGTCATGTCACAAACATGTTTTCAGCAGCCATGCAGCTGGGCCTCTGCTCCCCAGTCACTTTCTCCACTGGCATTGCAGTGCAGGAGACTGCATCACCTGGCCTGTCTTGAGCTCTGGGAGAACTTTCTTTTGCTTAGGAAAGCTGAACCCAATGAAAAATTGAGGTTTTGGTTTTGAATCTGTACTTCGTTTTGGCTTATTCCTAGTCTTTTGTCACTGTATTCACAAAGTCACAGTTATGTTGAAAAAATTAGAAATGAAAGAGTTAGCAGTTGAGTATTCAGATGGCTGCCATTTGCAGCCTGCATTTTGATACAGAGAAGTGGCCCAAAGTTTGGCAATTTTTTTTTTTTCTGATGAAGTCTGACACCAGACTTGGTGTTAGCCTGGAAGAGGTTTTAGATTCTTCCAGTTCCCTCTTTCTGATTTTAATTCTACCACTGAGGTGTAATTTGTTTGGGTCTGGGAGTGCCTCTGCTGTAAACTCGATGTTTCAGATGAAGGATAGGGATTTGCTAATCTTCACTAGTTGTTTATTTAAAAATAAAACCTTTGAAAACAAATGATGTCATGACTGCTATTTTCTCTCAGCTGCTATTTCCTTGTTTGTTTTCAGTGTGGAAAAAGTATCTAACCAATTTCCTAATCAATGTAACTGATTTTTTCCTTTCTGCAGAAGCTCTTCATTAGAGAGTACTTGCTGGAAATAGAGAGAGTCATCTGACAGACTTTCTGTCTACATGGGCAAATTCTTCCATTACCTTATCGGTTCTTTTTTTAGGTTTGGAGGACGGATTTTTTTTTAACAAATCTATCTATCTAGTTGCTTGAACGGCTGTCTCCCTACTGCCTACTCAGTTTCTCACAAGTAGATCAACACACAATTACCCTGGTGTTAGAACAGTTCAACTACTTGTTAACATGACTGAATATTAAAAGTTCATATAGCATATTAATGTAATTAAGTTTTAAAAAACAGAAGTACATGGAAGTACAAAGAAACACTGCATCAATCAAAACCACTGAAAGTAGCCATAAATATAAATGGACCAGTGCTTGATATGACCTAATGTTATATATGCATGAGCTTTCCAGTATTGATTTCAAATAATTTTGGCCACTTTGAAAGTCGATAATTTAAGTTTTCAACTACTGCGGCAGATTAATAATTATTATATTCTTCTGTGGTTAACATAGAAATGCTTTGCGGGTTTTTTACTGAAAACATAATTATCTGTAAATATAAAAAGTTTAAGAAGCAGATCTTAAGTCTCTGAAAACCTATTTACTTAATCGATGTTCTTGATTTAACCTGCTTGAAAAGGAGTACATTTTAAGGAAATATTGCAGAATATGTTCTTGTATAAGGTGAAAACTTTACCTTTAAGGGAAAATCATCACTTGTGATGGTGTACGAGTTTTTTCTCATCTGGTGAAACCAAACATTTGTGAAACAACTAACAAAATCACATTTTAAAATCCCTGGTTTTGAAAAAGTTATGCAATAGTTTATTTTCTGTTATGTGCAGCCCTGCAGAAATAGCCATCTTTCCAGTAACAGTCTTATTTATAGACATCTATTGTAAATTTGCATATTCATGCAAATATTACAACAACAAGAGTTTGGAGGCCTTTTCTGTTGGGTATTGCCATAAGAATATATTTACCCACTATCAGTTATTGCTCCATGAAGAAATTCTTTACATGATTCTGTGTCTCCATTTTTCTTTCAAAACCAAAAATACGTTCTCATTCAGTGATTTCAAAGTGGAGGGAAGAAATTATATCCAGTGAATGTGAAGAATGTGACTTGAAGGACCACCAGAAAATCAAAACTGTGGGATTACCTAATACAGCATCATACTTTAATGCTTCTGTGGTGGGTGATGTGATAATTGGAAAAATGTTCGTATGGCTACAGATATCAAAAAATGAGACATTCTTCAGATTTGTGACAGAGGATGCTTAGGCATCCACAGAGTCCTCTTTAATTACAGACAATGCTCTGTATCCCTGGTCACATATCAGATACTCCTGGCAGGTTAAAGGTCTGATCAGGGTCTCTGGAGAGACTCCAGGGACTATAAATCATTCTGATAATGATACTAGGAGATGAGGAAACTAACTAAATAGCTTTGTGTTGTGGAAGCAAACATACACTGTGTGTTTGTCATGCACTGCTTAAAATAATGCCTTGGCTTTGAAGTCATAGGGATTGTGAAGAACATTGTCAAGGTGATTGTTTCATTGAGGCAGATGATAATTTCAGGGTCATGCAGAATGTACGGACTGGTAGAAGGATAATTTTACCACCAACCACAACAAAAAATACAAGAATATGGATTTCTCCTATAACTTTTAACATTGGAAAGGTCAATTGTAAAAAAAAAAAAAGGTGCGTGGAAGGCTTGATCTGTGAGCTATGCAGAGCTTTTTTTGTACTCCTTCATTAACTGCTTGAGACTTAGGAATAGAAAGAAGGTGACTTCTTCCATGACTGTCTTCACAAACAGCTTATCCTGGAATTGTAAAGGTGCAGATTATACAATTGGTAAGGCACTTCTTCCTAACTCTCTGCTCTTCTCCACCCTACACCCACCATTTCAGTGTTAACAAGACTTAATACAGTGAAGTGTTTGAACTCTCAGTTTTCACACTGTAGCAACAGCAGTGATGCCAAATTTTTGGCAGGTTTGAAACTCTTGGTTAGTCACAGAGCAAGAAAGTGAAACACCTAAACAGTGTAAATGAAATTTGAACATTTTATTCATTTCACAAGTGGCTGGTTCTACAACAGGATGTTATATGCAATTAAATGAGTATAATAATTGCCTCTGCTGAAGTTAATGGAATGATGTGAGTATAAACACAATGCAGGAACACAATCCAGTTGAGCAGGCACCCTCATAAAGGGAATGATGTCATCTCCAAAGAGGATATCAAGATGCTTCTTTAACTTGCAGTGGGAACCTTGTTCTTTAAGTGCTTGCTGGAGTTCTGAAAAACTCCTGTAGCCTACATTGGTTCAGTGCTGCTCCCAGTGGGCTGTTATTACTGTGCTGCCTATTACAAATGAGTTTTCCCTCCTGAGGATGATCTTTGTCCTCACTGAGCAACTGAAGTGGAACAGAAACTGGAGTCAGGACTAGGCAAGAGACCAGTGTGAAACTATAGTTTCTGCAGGCTTTGTGGGAGAAACTTGAAATGTTTGCAGTGTGCCTTCCACCTTCAACGTCCAAACAGAAAACTAGGGGTAACACATCCCATGACAGAACAGTTGCTTCTGATTGAGAGGGACATTCAAACATGCAATTGCCAAATTCAGCATATTGATCATCCAGTCTCAGCCAATGCTTTCTTTTTCTTTTTTTTTTTTTTTCCTTGGCAGATAACACTGCATCTTCTTCCCCTAGGAAATCTGGGCAGACAGTATGTAATTTTAGATGTCCATATCCAAAAGCCAAATCCTTTTGCCATTGACAGTGCACTGCTATGCAAATTTCAGCATAGGGGATCTGTAGACTTCAGTTTCATGAAAAAAATTTATCCTTCTCTGGAGAAGGAAGGTTCAGTGAGCAAAACAGCCCTAGTTACCCAGGACACAATCCAGTATCCAAATGTTTGACTCCTAAAGGGGTGGTTCTAAACAATTCCTAAGGAGGAATTGTTTTGCTGTTTCTTCAAGGAGCATGTGGAAAAAGTATGGAAGTGGTCTGATATGTATGTGCCTTTGGTTGTTACAGGTAACTTGTACTGCAACTCTTCTGACTCTGACTATCTTCATAGCTCTGGAAAAGCAACACAGGACTAACAGGCTCCTAAATCTACCTAGACCTCTCATGGTTGTACTCTCACCCCCTCTTCACGCTCCCTGCACAGCAAATATTTGATCTGAAGCAGAGTGGATTGCTGGTGAACTTGGGATGACAGACATCTTGCTTTAGGAGAGTTTTGTGAATCATCTTTTTCAAGAGATGTCAGCAGACGAGGTAGCTATCCCACAGGATGTGGTTTATCTTCAGGCTGGACTGCATATATTTATGAGATAAAAATAAAACACTGAATTAAGAAAACAAACAAAAAAATCCAGTTGAGGTCTTTATAAAAAGTAAATGGAGAACACAGTATGATTGAAAAGTGAGAGGGGATCATGAATGTCTGTTTTCAGAGAAATCGGGATGTGAGGGATTGAGCTGACTGTAATAGATTCCCCCCACCCTTGTTTCCCCCCTTTCCATTCTGCTGCCTCTGATATGGAGATTTACACTGACCTCTGGGCTTTTACATCTTGCAATTTGCCAGCTCTTTGATAGAAACCACATTCTCACTGGCCACTTAATTCCTTTCTGATCAGTATTACGTGACACCAGCAATCAGAGGGCCTTTGATTCACCAGGACAAAAGAGAAAATGGAAATGTACTTTTTTCACCCTAACACAGCATAGCCGTAAGTCCCATGAGCTGGCTGTAATCCTGATTTCATTTTTTCTTTCCTGTTCTTTAGTGATGTTAGAAACCCAGCTTTAAGCCTAAACAAGAATGAGATAAGACAAGTTCTTTTACCATTTGAATACCAAGGGAATAAATCTTTTTATCTCTCCCTAACTACAGGTGGAGGAAGTAAAAAACCCTTTTTCTGTATCGCACTGAATAGGACTGGTCCATTCTACTTTGCCTGAAGCATTAGTTTCATTTCTAAAAGGACATGTATTTAACCACATAAAGCAGTAAGAAGCTTAAGGAAAAAATGTGACTGTTTTCAAAAAGACAGCACAAGAGAGGGAACACATCGAGCATTAGATGCTGATGCCTCTAACAGCCTCCTTTATCAGACCAAGTCCTGGGGAACTGTGAGGGTGAGAGGTAGAAGTCTCCGCATTCAGCACTCTGCAGAGGAATTTAATTGAAGACTTAGAGATGCAGCAGATGCAGGCAGTGAAACCACCCTCAATTAAAGCTGTGAGCAGAGTATTCTGGAAAAACTCCATTAAATATTAGCACATGAATCTGGGGCCAACTTTGTCATTACTGGTGAAACAAATACTAAATATATAAGTATTAAGGGTTAAAATGAAAGGAAATAGAATGTAGAAGTATGGATAAATGTTTTCTTTCAGTTTCCTATGCATTTTACCAAGTTTCTGCAAGGTTCTCCTGAAGCAACAAATACCTGCTCTGATTTGTGTTTGTATATAATGTATATACTCTTGTCCTTGAGGATATCCCATGATGCAGAGCTGATGTTTAATGAGGTTTTGGTCTACTGCTTGCACCTTTCTTACTAAACAATGGTGTAACTGCATATTAAAATGGAAAAGCCATCTCCTTTTCTTATTCAGAATAAAACTGTAGATCGATTCATTTAGCTTTATATATGTGATATATTAAAAGTGGTTTAAATTCTGAGATAAAGCACCCTAACTACCTTGGTGTGGAGGGCTGAAATAAATGAGAAAGTATGCAGACACCATTAATGTGAGAAGATTTCTCAAGCAGAAAAATCTTCATTCATTTTGAAGCTGCTGATGTTGGGAAATTTTAGGCAGTTTTGGAATACTATCAAATAGATAAACTATATTCAGATTATGCTATTTAATCATATTCAAAATAGTTCTTGGGTTGTTTGATCAAAGCTGTTGTCTGCTTCATAATTTTTGAAGTGAAGGATTCTGTTAGACTTTTACAGGAGAGAATTAAGCACAATGAATAGGCAGAATGGAACTGGTTAAAAGCACAAGATTTTTAAGTTAATAAAAGTTATTTAGAAAAAAATTCTACCCCAAGAAACTTTTTTGAATATTTTGAGGGTTTGTAGAAAAAAAACAGGTTTCTGTCCACATAATCTAAGCATTTCTACTGTGAATGTGCATTTTTAATTTAAATATCTGTTTTCACGAGTTAACTAATGCAATTAACCACAGCAGTCTCTGTGTATATTATTTTCATAAATCAACAGATGTAGAAAAAGTCTTGTCTAGCTGCAGATATGGTCCTTCAGGTGTTAAACTGCTTAACTGCTTAACAAAGGTTTTTCTTCTAAAAGAAGCTATGACCCAGACCAAACACCATACAGAACTTGGGAAATTAAGGAATCATTACTACTTGCCACTCCAGTAGCAATTAAAAGGACTGGAGGGTCTTCCTGCATCTAGAAAGAGGCATCTTGAACAGCATAGGCAAAGAAATCCATGGAGGTTTAGGAGACCTTTCACCTCACTTAGGTGTTGTTCAGGAAGCTGAGTGAACATTCCCTGGCAGGAACATTTCCAAACATCCTGAGAAAATGGGAAGATTATCCAAGCCTTATGTCACCCAAGCAGAGACCCTAACACTGCTGTGCTTGTGAAGCTGCTTGATGACTGCAATAGGAGGCAGAGGAGAGATCAGCTGCCTGTTGGAATAAGCCTTCCAGCCCTGCAATGACTTCAGGGTGAAGGATTACAGGCTCTGTAAATGTAATCCACCTGCCTGAGTTCCTACTGTGGAGCCAAATCAAATCTCCAGTTAATCCGTGTGGAGTAATCTTTGTTGTAAAGCCACTGCCGGGCAGAAGGACTACGGGTAGACTGAAAGAAGGTTTAATTCATTTTGAAGGTCACAATTGACTAGTGTCCGTAAATGAGTATTTAAGGTAGAAACCTGCCAACAATATGGATCTGTATATTTTCTTCCCCTTTCCATGATAATAAACAGAGAGAAAGCTTATTTTATCTTAATGGAATTCATTAATAAGTGTCAAGTATTGAAGGATTCTAGAAATATTTTAAATTGATGAATATAACGGCATGAATAAGTACAGCTGAGAGAAGAGCATATGTTTTATGTTGCTAAGAGAGGATTAGGAAGCTATGAGTCAAAGTACTAAGGAAAGGAGAAGTGACTTAAAGCACCTGTCTTGATTTTATTTGTAGCAGAGTGAGTGCTAAATTCAAACTCTGCATAGTGTTACTGAGAGGAAAAACTGTTACAGGTTTTAAGGTTATGGTGGTTTGTGAAAGGGATTCAATAATAGAGACCTGCATAATCAGGATCTAGTTGCAATGACCCAAGAGACAACTTCCAGTTCTGCACCCCTACAGCTGATACTTAAAAGGCAGACCCATAATGGAGATGAATGGATTTTTTTCAGCTCCCCGGAAAAAAAAATAACTCTACTTCATAAACTGAACGTCCTTGCTAATTCTGCTAAGATACGTGTAGGAGATATCTACTGACAGTTGGAGATCCTTAACCTGGCATTGAATCATCCATCACTGAATGATAGATCTAATTAGTGAAGTCAAGATGGTTTGCTCAGTGTACTCTAAGTAGGTAAGGCTCAAACATCTTGGATTTGACATTCAGTCCTTGACCCCTCTTCTGACCTTGACTATGAACTTCTAGTCAATGAGATGAAGTTCTTTGTGTTTCCTATGTGAAAAGTAGGAAGGAGATGTTGTTATGCAATTTTTTGAAACTGTTCATTTCTTATTATTGTGTTGCAGTTAGAAGAATCTTGAAGAAAAACAGTGTTTGAAGCACTCTGGAGATCATGGGAAGAATGCTAATGGATGCAGTCAAACAATTGTGAAAAGACATGCTATTCTGGATTTTGTGACGTGCTTATGTTTAATACGATGATGAGGCAAACAGTCCAGCATACAAATCATTGCTCTACAGGAGAGGACCAGACACTTAAGAGTGTGCTTAGAGCATCAGTGTTCTTCTAAACCAGAAGATTTTTGATTTATTTTGATTTCAGTACGGGACTTTATTCTGAATTTAAACTCAAACTTATTATTTTCCATAAAATAATAAGTTTGAAACATATTTTTGGGTAACTTGAATAACTGTACTCAAAGCAAATATTTTGTCTTTTAATTTTGAGGTATAATATAAATGAAGCCTTTCAATAGAGATTGGAAAAAATCACCCTTATCTATTAAAAAAAAACATAAAACCTGCTGCCACATGTAGTTGCAATTTTAATCAGATTAGCATTTTATCAGAAATATATCCTGCTCGACAATATTTTACTGTTTCAGTTGTTATTGAGTAAAACCATTTTGATTAGTGCTTGGGCATGGACAGGGAAAGATTTTTATTTCAGTGACACAGGTATCATGGAGTGAAGCAGTTGTTATGAAACCTGGTCTTCTGCAGTGATCAAACCACAGTCTGTTTAAAACAAAAACAGCTACTTATCTTTTCTGCCTTTTGCTTTCTTTTTTTTCTTCCCTTATTGTATATGAAATGATGTCATGAAAATGGGAAACATTCTTAAAGTTACTTGTAGCATACAGCTACTGTCAAATAGATCAACAAATCAAAAATTAATTAGAAAAGATTAATTTCTATCCTATTAGCTATCCTCTGATTCATGATCAGTAGTTAATTTGCTCATGGGCGTAATTTATAAAAGGAATTGAGCCTGAAGCTGTTGTACCTAGTTCATTTCAAAGGCATTTTCGTGTGCTGTTCTTTCTGTGATACATTGCTGTAAAATTTGAAAAGTGCATGTGGCAAAACCAGTAATTGCCTCTTATGGCAGCGCGTCCCTGCTGCCTTCCAGCTCGACTCACCAGCACACCAAAACTACCTCCCTGAGGAGCTCCTGAAGAGACCCTTATGTGCTCTGTGGTTGTGGAGGGTGGCCCAGACCCTACATAGAAGCCTGATTTGGGGCACCATTCAGCATGTAGGAGCAAACAGCCAGAGTCTGCCCTCCTTGAGACCTGCAGTGCTTTGCTGGATGTGAGCCTCAGTGCAAAACTCCTTTTCTCCAGCTCAAAACTTCAGTCAGTGCTCCCACATGGGTGGAACCAAGCTTAACCTCATTCACAGAGAATAAGTGGTTTCCAATATCCTTACTGGGGGAGACAAATGAAGCTGGGAGCAGAAGCACTGCTTTCTTCCAAGAGCACCAGTGGATTTCCCTATGCAGGTTACACTTTCATCCTCAAATGAGGAAATACAACACAAAGACCCAGTACTCTGTATCTGGGAAGACAAGACTATTAAAATACCACATGAGAGCCCAGGGATCTTCAGCTGGTAGAAATTGTGGCTGCTAAGCTGATGTCAAAGGAGCAGCAGCACCGATTTATATCAGCTGAGGCCAGGGCATAGGCCAAGGTGGGGGCAGAGGGATGAAAGTACAAATGAGCTCTTGGAAGACAAAAACCTTTGTTTTCACAGATGTAGAACTATATTTAATTTGCCGGTATGGATTGAGAGTAGTTGTTCAAGTTTACTTCTAATGGTAAGAAATTTGTTAAAGAGAGCTTTCCTTACAGTGTCCATTTTATATCTGCAGCAGAAGTGAAAAAAAATCAGAGAAAGTGAAAAATGTTGCTTTATGCGACATTAGAAGTTTTATGTTGGCATACTGTGAAGTAGCAAACAGATAGGTATTGCTTGCATGGGCTAATAGTATAATATGCCACCTATAACATTTATAATAGATTAATTACAAAAGACCTGCAAGTTCTTTAGCATCTGTTAATTGGCTTAGAGGAAGGAAATAGCCTGATCTGCTAACACTCTATTCATCTCTATTTAAGTAAGAAGACTGTGTAGTGAGAATCACCAAGCCTTTTCATATTAACTGCTATAGCTAGAGTTACCATACTTGGTTCCCTCCCTCAAACTAAGCACTGTGTACTACCCCTGGACCACTTTCCCAGACCTCAGGTGCCCCCACCCTGCAGTGCTAGGCTGTTTGTCCAGGGCTATGAGCAACTTGTACCTTTTATAGGGTATTGCTTAGTTTGAGAGGAATCTCTAGGCAAAAAACTCCGGCTGAAACAACTTCTGCAAAACACATTTTTTGGTTTTGGTGTTTTTTTGACTGGGATAAGGGAGATGACTTCTAAAAACTGGAAATGCCTACAGAAATGTGAGATCCTTTCTCAATAATGGTTTTTCAGATATCTCTGATCAAAATGAGAAAAGACAGTTTGTTTTTCAAACAAGGTGACTGTGAATTCCCATGTAGATGAAGGACAGCTGGGACTGAGATACACCCACCCTAGCTGCTGGAGGGCAACTGAACCCAGGTGTTCTACATCTCAGCTGAGGGACTTCTAACCTGTGCTGCTTGGAGGACTGGCCCAGGAGCAGTTACCCAGGCTCCTGAGCAAGCAGGTTTCAAAAGCACCACCCCAGATGCTCAGACAGAAGCTCTTTACTAGGTGCAGATTTGCCAAGTGCTGCTGAGCCTAATGTGTAAGTAGCAGCTTCTGCAGAGCTCTGGCCTTTACTGCGTTGGTGGGGTTGTTGCTCCTGCAAAGGCTGTAAGTGATTTCTCATGCTCTCTTTTAGTGAGGCTTCTTTGCTGTATCTAACCTACCTGCAGGGGAAATGGCAGACAACCTGGTCTCTACATCATACAGGAAAAATTATTTGAGGCTTGAGAGTTTCCTTGCCTTTCCCCTTTGGAGATTTTTGGTGGTAACAAAGTAACTAGGTGTCTCAAGTTTATCAGGAGTCTGTAAAAGATGTTTAATTTGTCTCAATACACTAGTGTGAAATAAGGAAATGCTGAAATGTCAAAAATATTCTTAAGATGAGAAAAACTATCTCTATGTAACAACTTTATCTGTTCAGACTTTCACATTTTTTCTTCTACCTAATTATACACGTATAAGTAAACTTTTATAAAAGGAGTATGTGCTGAGGCTTACTTGTAAAATAGGTTTCTTTTCTTTTTCTCTTGGAATAGTCATCAACTGAGATTATACAATATAATAAGAAAACTGAACAAATTTTTAAGGTGTTTAAGATGGCCTTAAAAGCAATACTAGGTAGTTCTGCCCTGAGAGCAGTTTTGTTTCTTGAATATAGTTGGGTGTAGGGGTTTTGTTTTGTTCCTTGGTGTAGGGTCTTTGGTTGGTTGTTGTTTTGTTTTTTAGTTGGTTTGGTGGGGGTTTTGGTGATTTCCGTAAATGGATGATGCAGGACCCTGTAATATGTTTCAGGAGTAAAATGCAATTGTATTAACGTTCTAAATTTTGGTGTTCTGTTTTAAATGACTGTCTTTGATGTATTCTTTATGGCAATCTGGCTGCTCTAGTTGCACTAAGAGGAGAAAAAAATACATTGTGTATTTACAAATTGTGACACCACACAACTCTCAATTTTTCTGCAGTATGTCCTTGCTCTTTTTAAAGCATACAAATGAAAAAGTTATGCATGTTTGCAGCTGTTACACTGCAGCTATGCCTCTGGCATGCAAACTTTGGGCTTGCACAAGGAAAAGTAAAGGTTAATAATACGCTCTGTTATGCATAATGTGCCAGTATAGAATGCTCTTCAGTATTAGGATATCTTTGGTGTATGAGCAGTATATCTCTCTTTTCTCCAACATTAATACTATTCATGTCTGTAGATGAATGTTTTGTTTCTATTGTACTTTCAATGATGTTTGTTAATCTAGGATTCCAATGCATCTCAACCATTGATGAATTCACTTTCATTTTCTACGTACAGACAGGCAAAAAATCAGTGATCTAACAAGTGAATTAAAACTATTGTATCAAAATCTGTGGCTGAGGAGAAAGGGCAGTATTGGATAAATGACTGTGGTTATTGGAATAACCCTGTGGTTATTCACACATACAAAATGTTCATTAGTAACTTTAGCAGTTATAATTACACTGGATTTGGAAATGATAAAGCAAAAGTACTATGTCTAGTTATGTGGTTCCAAGATAGTTACACTGGACAATCTGCTCCCATGTGTTCACTACAACTGCCGCACTTGTAAAACAGCAATCATGTTGAATACCTCTATATCTACACTAGGATTATTCTGTGTTTAATGCAAATTTTATATTAACACAGTTTCTTGTGATGTGGTTTCCAGTGTTAACTCTTCATCTCTAACTGCTGACAAGTCTTCCCTATGGGCAAGATATTCTGTATTCCATTTACAGCTGGATAGTTTCTGTTACTTGGTCACTTTCTAATCCACGTGCTTTTTTTTTCCTGTCTAATCCTTGTGTTTTGCTCTAAGGCAAAATCCTGTCATAGATCACTTTATATGTCCCTTGCTATGCTTATGTGACTTCCAAAATAAAATCTTGAACTGCTCTCAGTCAAGTTATTTGTGTTCTACCTAAACGGGTGAACGCTATGATACTGTGGTAACCAATGACTTTTGGCATCATTTGTATAAATTCAAGTAACAATTGGTGTTGGCATATTATGGATTGTGCTTACAGAAAATCATGTTTTGTTGATGGGAAGTGATTTATCTCTCCAAGCTATGTCTGTGATCCTGCTGATTGGTACAAGCACAGCATGTTTAGGATAGTGATGTTTGGGAAAGACAAGTTTTTTGAAGAAACTGTTGAGTGAGGGATTTATTCTGTTTAGTCAGGCAGTCTGTATAACTGCATTAAGTTTATAAGGTGAGGTTTTCCCCCCAACTGTCTAGATCTTTAAAGATAGCTCAGAAACACTGGTGTTTTAACAGCTAGCTAGTAGGCTCTCTGTGTGTGCATGTGGAGAGGAGCAGCCACAGAGGAATAACCACTGCAGGCCAGAGAGTCTGAAGGAAAATGTGGGTGTTCCTTAAATAAGAATAATACCATGCTTTCAGGATAAAATGTGTTCTGCTCTGATGCTTCTTGTTCCTTCCTTGTGTTAGAGACTGCTGGTGCAACTCTCTATGGGACTGCTCTGAGCTGAATTCAGATTTTACTACTAATAATAATAATCTTACCTCCTTTGTTCAGGCTCCTCTTACCTATATGTTTTATGGTGCAGTCCAAGAAATACTGCATTGGTGTTAGAGGGGTTGGATTCATGGCTGTAACATAGAGGTGAACAACCTGGTTTGGGAAGCATGGGCAGCCAGGAAGGTAGAAACCTCATAGGTGGTCCGGGCAAATTCTTTGTGTTTCCAGTTTATATTCTCAAGTGGATCCTTTATAAACCTGCTGATGCTGCCAAACCTGAAGCGCATAGTATCTTGGGAGTGAGGATGTTTAAAACACGTATGTCAGCAAGTGTCTTTATATTTTATTCCTAACTGTACAGATGTTTGGGGTTATCTGCTGGATTAATTAAACTGTGGCATAGCTATATGGAATAACTGCACAAAGCTAGGCTTCTGGGTTTAACAGCATATATCATAGTCAAAACATCTTTTGGCCAGTACCTGTTTTCAGTTCCACGCTGTGGTAAGGATCTTTGGTGGAAAACACTTTATGTAGATGGATGGCAAGCTGTAAGCAAATTAGGACTTAATATCTGCTAGCTTCTTGAGATTAAAATATGTTAGTGTAAAAATATTCTAATGTTGTTCTTTCCAAAAGAACTGATGACTAGCACGTTTTTAGTTCTCTTTAGCTTGTGTATAATACAGTAAGCCCTACCACACCACTGTTCTGTTTCTTCTCCTTTGTAAAAACCCTTATTATTGTTAGGAGTCTGTTTGGATGCTGCGTAATAGTGGTATACTCTAGGCTTTGTTTAAAAAAGGAAAGGATATTCTAGAGATATTTACTACTTATTTCTGTGACTATTCTGCTGTTTTAAGCATACCTCATGCAGTTTCTGTCTGGTGTCTGCAAAGAACCAAAGTAGGTTTTTCAGAGCTCAGATGTCACCTGGCTGGTTACAAAGGTAGTGAGGTCTAAAGCTCCAATGGACAAGCAAGGAAGAAAATGGCCTCTTGATATTGTGTATAATAATGTCAAGGAATGCATTTTCACAAAAGCAAATTGAGCACCGTGGTCAAGTGTCAAGAATACTTACCGATTTTGCCCTCTTGTTGGGAGGGAGCCCCTCCACACCTTACTTTCTCTCTTGCTTATTCTTCTGATAGCTTCCCTAATGTGACATACTCATTTATGTACTGATGGAAACCAGTCATGAGCAAAGCCACTAGGATTGTATAGATTCAGTGTAAAATCTGTCCCAAAGGGTTTGTCCATTAAGCAAGCATTTTTATCTTGCTCATATTCTCTCTTTGCTTTTATGGCCATTGTCTGATGTTTTGTCAAACATGCAGCTCTCTGAATTTGTTTCCAGACAGTCCTCTTTGAAATATTTATATTATAGTTTCATCTGAAAACTCAGTATGTAGAACAACTGAGCTTTAATATATATGTAACAGGATAACATCTCGGTATAATTTTAATAAGATAAGCCTTCACTCAGAGCGCAGATTGAAATGGGGTCATGAATTGGCACAGCACTAATCCATTTGTAAAACGAAAATGAGAAATGGTCTGTTTGTGACATTCTCATAACACAAGTGAAGATTGTTATCCTGCTCGGCTCGTGTTGGTGCCGGGGGTTGGGGGGGAGGTGGGGCGGAGAAGGGGGAGGATGGGGATGTGTAATCTAGCAGCTGAATAAGGATGACCTTGGTCTGCAAAAAGGCACTTTTGTTAACAAATTTGTAAGTGCTTGCAGTTTCCATTTTGGTGCTTTCTCGTTCCTAGCCCATCCCTCTAAATTGATCAATGCTTTGTGTCAGGCAGATTGTGAATCTGTCTACAGCATGTGTCTCATCCCCTCAGGTGAATCCTGCTGAGGATTCCCTCCCCCCTTTTCATGTACCCCTCCAAGAATGCATGAAGTTAGGCAGATAATGTGTGGATGTGTTTCTCTGGATGGTGTTATCAGCAGTTCTTGTGTTCTTGTAACTTGAAGTGTTTGGTTCAGGGTTTTGCGGGTTTGTCTGGGTCTCTCTTGGTGGGGTTGTTCTGGGTTTTTTTTCCACCATTGTTGTTGTATCACTGCTGAAAACAATAGTACTCTGTCAACTTGCTGCATGGGAAAGTCTGCTCTGTGGTTTTAAAAAAGTGAATGACTAATCATTTCAAACTAATTTAGTATATGTTTCTAGGCAATTAGGGAAGTTGCCTTATAAAAAGCTTGTTCTATTCTGAACTGATTAATGTGGTACAGAATGGAAACAGTCATTTGAATATTGTTTAAATAATGGCTGCTAAAATAATTTTTATCTGCATTTTTCTCACTGTTAAAACGTCTTCATTTTTGAATGAAATACTGTCTACACATGCTAATTTACAGCAAAAAAGTCCTTCTTTTTAGCAATTATTAAGACAAAAGGGTACATTTGTGACATTATTAAAGCATCATCAACCTACAAATTAGTTACCTTATCTGTTCTCTATCTGCATAATCCTCATACCCCCGTCACCATGTTTACAAATCCAAATGAATATTATGCAGCCCAGATCTAATTAATTTTGGATTAGCCTTCCAGACACATGTAGTTCTGATCAAAACAATCTGTATTCTCTCTTTTCTGATTAGGATGAAGCCTGACCCCTGGAGTATTCTGTTTGTCAGGGGATGTGCTGGAACATGAATATCAACAAGCAGGTTAATCCTTAGGCTGTTGCTTTCTCCTGATTATGCAACGTCCTGTGTTTTGTTGCTAGAAACCTTGGGGATCTAGGTAATGTCAGAGCACAAATCAGTATCGTGTGGGGCTCAGGTGAGCTTGATATTTGACTAGATATTTAAGCAATCCAGCATGATGTATAATGAAAATAATCCACTGAAATGACTTTTTGAAAAGATGTGGTGTTCTATTGTGCTCTTCTTGAAGTGAAAGAGCCAACTTGAAGGCATATTTGTGTCGTGGTTTCACCCCGGCTGAGAGCCGAGATCCACGCAGCTGCCTGCTCCTTAAAGGAAAAGAGCAGGGAAAAGGGAAGGGGAGAGGGGTGAGAGGTAAGGGAAGGGAAAAGGAATAAGAGGCCTGTGGGTTGGGATAAGGATAGTTTACTAAGATAAGAGAAAGATACAATGTAACAGTGCTAACAGGACTCTAGAGCAAAAAATCTATGAAGCTGTTGATACCCAATGCAGTTTCTCACCGAATCCACAACTCAGGCCGTGCCACCCAGAGCCGTCCCGGAACCCGACCGTCCCCCAAGAACCGCGCGTCCCAGAGCCGCCCCTGTTCTTCCTCCCATCAGCCCCCTGATATCCTGGGCAGGAAGTAACTGGCGTGGAATACTCTCTTTGGTCAGTTGGGCCACCTGTCCTGGCTTCGCCCCTCCTTTTCTCATGAAGAGCTGAGAAAGTCCTTGACTGTCTGACAGCAACTAGAAACATCAGGGTGTTATCAGCACTACTCCCATTTTAACTCCTGAACACAGCATTCCATCCGCTGTTACAAATGAATTTAACTCTATCCTGACCAAAACCAGGACAATTTGAAAGGAAAGCTGAGCTGCTATAAATTCCAAAATAGGTAATGAGAACTGTATGTGGTGGTGATTGGGAAATTTGTTTCAGTTTATGTATTCTCAGACAGGGTAGTTACCTGTTCAAACATGCAGGGCACAATCAAAAGACTAATATGGAAAAAATAGTTTATCCATTAAGTCAAGGTGAGGTTTGGAACAGGACGCTTCAAGTCTCACAGTTAAAGCCCTCAATCAATTACAATGTTTTGAAGTTCCATGAACTGTCCTTTGCTGTAAGATAACATTGTCACAAACTTGAAAAGTACAAAATTGTGTCAGACTGCCTCCTTAGCCATGCTCTTTGACAACTTAACCCTTAAGCACAGAATCTTGCAGTCTTCAGAGTGTGTGTTCACCCTAAAGCCATTTGGCGATCTGGCTGCATGTGATATTCTGCATATAGACAGCCAAAGAAATATGACAAGAGTTGAGCAGATTGGATTTAGATGAAGTTTTTGCCTTGGCAGAGTGGATGTACAAGATATTTTACATTGCTGAAACTTTGATTTACGTTGTGCTTCCTTCCTAAAAGTGCTCAGGTCTCCACGTCTATAAATATGTTAAGTAGTGCAGCTTAGTGAGAGTAGTAATAGAGACGAAAACACCTGCAGCTGGGGGTGCGCTATCAAACTTTACCTGTTTCACAGGGCTACTTCAGGCTAGCTGCAGTCTGGTCCTGGACCCTCAGTGTTCATTTGAAGTTGGAATGTATTAGATGTGGTGCTGAAGTGGACCTTCTTGTTAACTTGATCTGAATTGGATACTGTTTGTGTCCTGTGAGTGAATCAAAAGTCACTAAGTGCAGAAGACTAAGAGATTTGGTTTAAAATGATGCTTAACTTCAGAGAAAATTTTTAGGCTTTTGAAATACTAAGACACGTAGATGCAGCACAAAGCTAGCTATTCACAAGACTAATCAATCAGCTCTGAGAGCAAAATAAATGAGTATTTTCTATTATTTCTTTTTCTACAATACCTGGGCTCATGGACTCACCATAAAGGGTGCCTAGTTTTAAGCATTGGCATTATGTCTAATCATATGTAATGAAACATGGGCTATCAACAGAAGAGTTGGAACTCTGTTTCAAGCTCTAAGGTGGTAATGTGTCCTCTAGGCCTTACCTCAGTGAACTGTACCTCATGACTTATTCTCAGATTACTAATATAGTATGAAACAACTCCTGCCTTTTGGCCATATTGGAATGAGGAAGGATCCTCTTCTCTGGCTGAGGTATGTCTAAAGCCTTTATATTTTCTTACAGGCAGGAATATTTTGCAATCCAATATACTTCTAAGGCAATAATGAATGTCCAGAGCTAAAATTTGCCTTGTTGGATTAATTACTTTGACTTCATAAATTTCTTGTGTAGTTTCTAGTCTGATGTTCACTCAGGTACAGTGGCTCTCTGGTAATTAAGGCTTTCCTTTCTCACAGAAATGACAAAAAGATTTTGCTGCTTGTGTGCAAACTTCTGTGACATCTGTTGTGGTGATTTAGGCTTGGCTGAGGCCAGATGCCCACCAAAGTTGCTGTATCACTCCCCTTTTCAGTTGGACGGGAGCAAATATACATTGAGATAAGGACAGGGCGTGATCATCCCGCAATCAATGTCATGGGCAAAACAGAATCAACACAGAATGAAGGAAAGAAAACTTTCTAATTTATCACGATGCACTGCATACCCAAGGACACTAGAATCAGATAATAAGAAGTGCAACCGGATCTTAAAGCACCTTCCCCTCACCCCTCCCTTCTTAGCAGACTTCACTATAGTCATGATTTGACTCCCTTCTCCTCCCACATTGTGACACAGGGAGGGTCAGGGACTGGGAAAATGAGGGAAAATGGTTTCCTTCTTGGGTGAGGGGGGGAGGGGTATTCATTCCTCATCTTCCTTCTGCTGCACCGTGGGGTCCCACCCACGGGGTACAGTCCTCCATGAACTTCTCTAACATGAGTCCTTTCCCATGGGGTTTCAGCTCTTCACCAGTTGCCCCAGCGTGGTTCACTGCTATGGGGTGCAGTCATAAATCACAATGCTTCTCAGTCCCAGTCCTCCATGAGGTCATGAGCCTCCCTGCAGCAAACCTTTTCCAGCATGAATCTTTCTCTTGCTTATCTCTGTGTCTTTGTCTCTCTCCATGTGCTGCAAGTGCTGGCAGGGGGTTGCTCTAATGTGGGCCACAGCATTTCCTGTCTGTCTCTACCTGCTCCAGCATGGGGCCTCTCCACAGGCTGCAGGTGGCGTCTCGGTCTTTTCCATGGGTTTCTCCATGGGCACCTGGGATGTCTCCTTCCCCGCCCCTCACTGATCTTGGTGTCTGCACAGCTTCTTACGTCTTCTCACTCCCTTCTCTGGTGGCATTTTTTTTCCTACTAAATGTGATTCCCAGAGGTGCTGTGACCATCGCCGATGGGCTTGGCCTTGGTCAGCAGCAACTCTGACCTTGAATTGACTGATGTTTACTCTCTGGAGCCTGCAGAGAGCTTCTAGCTGCTTCTTACAGCAGCCATCTCTGCAGCCCCCTCACTTCTCTACCAGTACCCAGTTACTCAAAACTGTGACATCCGTTCACTTGAATTTGGGATTTGAGGACAACTGGGTTGCTTGGTGGTTGAAGGCCTGGGTTTGAGATACAACAGCTGCCCACTGGACCAGCTTATGCTCTGAGCTTACAGCAGGTAGTTGTACTTGTCTTTTGCTCATCCTGACATCTAGGCTTTCCTGGGAAGATAAGCTGAAGTATATTGCTTTCCTTTTTAAGCGAGAGTAAAAGCTTAGCAAATCTTCTGATAAAGGGAAAGCAGTTTACTCCTCTCCCCTGCAAAAAGTAACCTTTGTATTTCAAGTTGAGCTTAGATTTTTCTGTCTTCAATTTCTGTCATTGGCCTTGCCGTAAGCCTTTGTGAGATTGAACCCATGTGCCTTCCTGTTGTTCATCTGTGTGTTGGTAGCAACATACACTGAGTTGCCTTTTTAGCCTTCTCTCCAATAAACTGCCTGGATTGAGTTCCTTGAGCTTTACGTTTCAAGGCTTATTTTTTAGGATCTCCTTTCAATGTTCTTGAAAGCACATACTGTTCTCAGCTTGCAACTGCTGATGCTGTATGCAGTGCTTTTGTGAATACTGTACTGTGTGCAGCAACAGGATGGTGTCCTTGCTTCTCTGAGCTTTTCTAGACGTGTAAAGGTTGCATTAGCCCCTCTTATCTGGTCTTTGTTTGACCAGTCCTTTAGAGTAGGCTTACAACTGTTTTGGTTGAACAGTGTGATTTCTGGCGAACAGGGTTACTTTGGAGATACTGGCTTTTTTCTTTCTTAAAACAAGTAAACCCAAAACCTCACAAGCCTACCAAGTCACACTCAAAACAGGTTCTTTACATTGAATAAAGGATTGATTCTTTGTCTCTGAACAAGAAGCTCCCCCAGTTCTAGTTACCTTCAGGTTTTCCAGTTATCCTTTTTGTGGCTAGTCACCAGAAGTTAATGACAAAATTGCTTTGTGCTTTACAAAGCACATGAGGTAAAGGAAGCAAAAGTCTAATTAAGCAATATGACAATGGTCGGAAATGCATACATATAAAATTAAATAAATGGAAAAAATAAATCCAACTGAGCATTACTAACCTGCATTGATTTTTAAAATTACATGAAAAAATACTTATTACTATGAATCTACTGTTTTCAACAGTAGATACAAAGTCCTGAGCAGTTAGTCAGGAAGTTTTTAGGATGGAGAAATCAACCAGTATGGGTAATGTTCCAAAATCTCTTTTTTTTGTCCATGTTTTGAAAGTGCTTGGGAAATTAGGCAACTTTTCAGTAATGTGATAATGAATTTACTATTAGCATAAAGTCATCTTCCAGCATATGTGGCCTGCAAAGAACTTTCCTTGGAAGGCTGTTATTCCAACCAGAAACTCAATTACTTTGTTTCTTTCCAAGAAATGTTTGTAACCACAGGGTAGGATAGAATAAGAATAAGTATTTTTGCATTCAAATGTAGATTAAATATTTTTGGGCTTTCTTTCCTATTTCCCATCAAATCAGATTGATCATTGCTCAGCCGTGCTTCCTTGGAGTAGAGAGCTCATTCACTTTAATTTAGGATCTCCCAATGGGTCAGAGTTACTGGCATGAGCTTCTTGCTGGATTATGGAGACAGTCAGTGTTGGTGATGAAATGGCTTTTCCCCTTTCTATGCCCTGAGGTGCCAAACTTCTAGATAAATGCCAGGTTTCAGACCATTTCCCAGTTACACAGAATTTACCATGACAAGGCAGCTTTATTTATGTATCATTGAAAACATTATTGAGCTGCCTTCTCTTTTGTGTTTCTCTCTAATGAGTTATTCTCCAAGGTTGGAGACTAACTGATTAAAGTGGCGTTACAGATAGTTTTGATTGGATATACATCAGTACATGTGTCAAGTGAGACACTGCATATCTTTCTCTCTGTGCTTCAGTCAAGCTTAGTTTTTGTTAAATACACAAAGGCAGCTGGTAACTGAGATGCTTTGCAATTATGAACAAAATCATATACCTTTTCTACAACTAAAGTTTCAGTAGCTGCAGGCTGCAGTATGCTTTTGGTAAATATATGCAAATCTGCATCTACTTGTATGCTGCCAAAAATGATTAAAGAACAGAGAAGCATAAATACCTTGGGGGAAAAATTTGGCTCTAAGGCCCAGCTGCTGCAAGTACTTAAGCATGGGCTTAATTCTGTATGTGTGATCAGCATTACTGTGAGTTTAATAGATGTGTTAGCATACATAGAATTGAAAGTATGAGTAAATCTTGCTGAGAGAGAGGTTTATGTGTGAAACTCAATGTAAATCGGATAATACTGGTAATGCACAAAAGAATGTGACCCTCAAAATTGTTAGATGATGGAACTGGGTTTGGATTGTTTTCTCATTTTGAGTGGAATCTGAAGTCAGTCTTTGAAACTGGAAAGGAGAGGGCAAAATAAGGCTGTAAAAGATCAAATGGTACTAAATATAATTGTGCTGTTGCCTGATAACTTATCATTGGATGGCGTGGTTGAAAGAAGTGTTTGTGACTGCAGCAGTCATATGTATTACTGCCCCATCCCAACTCCTCTGCTCCTCCCTCCCCTCCATCCCCTCGAAGTGAAATGGCTTAAATGCTTTTTATAACTAGAAATTTTTTATGGTCTTTGAAAAGAAAGGTCTGCAGATATTTGAATTAATGTGATTATATTTGGATTTTTTTCAGTGTTCAGACTATCTTTTTGGTCTTCAAGAACAAATTGCCAAGAGTCAGATCCATTGTGCTAGACACCATATGGTTACTTTACTGTTTGACTGTCAGTTCCTCACTAAATAAAAAACCTATGAAATGTAGCTTTCACTCCACTAAACTAACTGTCTCAGTACAGCTATCTGACACGTGGCTTTAAGCAGATAGCTAACAAAAGCATGAAGAAATTAATGAGAGGAGTTAACAAATATGCACAAAGGACAGAACTGGAAGAAAAAAAAAATCAGTAGAAATTGATACTATGACAACTCCTCTTTTACTTTGAAAAAGCAACCCATAGAAAAGATTAATTTTATTGTTAAGTAGTGCAACTTCTAGTAGCTAAAGAAACCCAGAGGGCTCAATTCATCTTTGTATTTTGTCTTTAGAAGTGAGCGTCAAATGATGGTGCAAGATATGAAACACTGATGGATGGGATTGTGTCCTGTCTGAGTAATTACAATGCTGTGAACTTCTGTTTTACTGACCTCGCTGTAACATCAGTATATGGCAGCTCAGAATTTGGCCCCTGGTTGAAGTCATGAAATCTTTCTCAAGTGAACAATCCACATTACTCTGTGCAAGACAAATCTGAAATCTAGACAGGGAGGTGAACTAACAGTGGGAGTCACATTCCCACTGTTTTACATATGACAGAATACATACTTAACCAATCTCATGACAAAGGCTAATAGGGAAATTTACCCCAGTGGTTTAATTTTCTTAAAGGAATGCACAAAACCCCAGGTCAAATACTGCTTGGGTTAGAGGAACCTAAAGTGGTGGTGGACATTGTCTAGCTTAATTGCTGAGTGGGGTTGAGGACTTCAGAAAGAAGCATGTTCCGAATGTATAAAAAAACTTGTGCTGTCCCAGACAACGTATGGACCCTGATTAGCCATAGATAGTCACAATTAAACTTAACTCATTCCCACTCTCCCCCAGTGGAAAAACAGGACATATGGTTGTTTTAGATTACAGTTTATGGAACCCGCTTCCATGTATGTCTTTCATAGGAGCTTGGAAGTTGGATACTGGCTTCTTTTATTGGAAATTATCTGAAGCCAGCAGAAGCTTGTTTACTTACATTGAATGCAGGCTTTAACAGAAGTGGTGTTCTTTGGATACAGCCACAAAATTAACGAGGGTC
Source organism: Gallinula chloropus (assembly GCF_964237585.1). Classification (NCBI taxonomy): domain Eukaryota; kingdom Metazoa; phylum Chordata; class Aves; order Gruiformes; family Rallidae; genus Gallinula; species Gallinula chloropus. The sequence goes on from NC_140085.1 coordinate 97,764,105, forward strand.
GTGTGGTGGGGTGGATGAGTACTACTCTTGCTTTGGGGTTACCTCTAGTGCTTGTGTACCTCTGTCTTCAGAACAAGCTACCCCTTGTGTCATGAGCTACAGGGCTGCCTTCTATCATAGGAAAGCTGAAGCATTAGCCCCTTGTGATCAAGGAGCAGAAAACAAAGCTAGCATACCCTGAAAAGCAGTGATGGGGGAAGTCAAGTTATTTAAATTCTTTGCTCTCCTTCCTCTTTTTTATGTGATTCAAGAGGATAAAAGGAGTAGCATTTTGTTGACGTGATTTAGTCTTTTTATACAATGGCCTGTTCAGCCGTTCTGTCTCAGAGTGAAGACTCTGCTTGCCTTTTTGCCTTTGCTGGGAAGAGCAGTTTCACTGAGGCAGGATACAGAGGAAGATAAGCCAAGAGGAATCGCAATGGTGAAGAATGTCTGAGGCAGAACTAGAAGGCTGTTTGGGAGAGGATTTCTTGCAGATTCTCATACAAAATGCAAACTTACATAATACTTTTAAATATTATAGGGACTTCAAGCAGCCATCCCCCAGGAGGAAAGACAAGTCTTTTTGAGCCATCCTGTGAGAATATATCTCGTTCTTGCTGTCTAACAAGAGAAGGATGAAAAGACAGTAACATCAAAATATCCCAGTCCCTGATGAATCTCTGTCATTCTGGTTGTACCAGGCAGATACTGACTCTTTTTTTTTATTATTATTTTGCAATCATAATAAAATGTGCTGGGATTGCAGAAGGCTTACAGCTGCTGCTGTCTCATGAACAACTTTGTTAAGTGTTCATTTGAAGCAGTTCATCTTTACACCAGAGGAGATTCCTCCTCCCCTGCAATGCTGCATTGCTATCACAATGTTCTACAAAGACTGTTTCTTCTCTCCCCTACTTCTGAACTGCACAAGGACATTAGCATGAAAACGAGGACTTTGTTTCTTAAGTGTTCATCCATTCCTCTAGTTTGTCCTCCCACCTGAAGTCCTCATCTGTGCTATCAATGAGTTGCAGTGGAAAATGGTTTGATGAGGCTGTTTAAGTGCAATCCACTTACATATTATATGCAATAATCTCTCTCTAATTATAGACCTCCCTTTTATTATTATAACATCTTTTAACACTTTTGAAGTTCCCTCAGTCTCATAATTCAGCTTCATTGACCAGAAGACAAAGAAATCCACCAGCTGCAGAGTTAAAATCACGATGCTGTTGGCTTTAATCTCTCTTTAATTATTAAAATATAAATTAGCTCTTGTACTTGTTACTTCCCAAACAGCTTCCTCTTCTGGGTTTCTCTCATACTCTGCTCACAACTGCCATCTGCTTCTTCTGGTGGCCTGCCTTTTGCCAGGGAGGAGATTCCTTCCCAGTGTTTGCCTAACAAGTGTGCAGGGCCTTAATGGCAATAAGTCAGAGAAGAGTAGGTGTGAACAAGTACAAATGAGTTAGTCAATGAGCAAGGACATCTCTGTCAAATGACATTCTTTTAGTACATCAGTCTGTTTAGTCAAGAAGTAAGCAAGGCCTATTTGGAGAACTACTGAAGTTTTTAGCCAAAATTGGATGAATTGCAGGTATTACCCAAACGCTGTATTTCCTTGCAGTAAGGACAGCAACATACCTCTGACAGTGCCTGAAAAGGAGTGTTTAACCTTTGGGCCAAAATATCTTGTAAATTGTTGCAGCTGGTTTTGCTTACCATGTCTCAATGGCTTAGATGGCTGATGGACATACGTTTCCTTGGTGACGGTCAAGATCATTTTTTTGCATATGTTGCTATTGAGTGAAAAATGGCTCTATTTCTAACATAGTAAAATGTGTAAATACTCATTGTTTGGCCAGAGTTATTTGTTGCCTGAGATCCTGTATGAGGAATATTTTTTTTTTGGTATTATTTTTTGTTCACAGCTGCATCTCTATCCTAGCAAAGAACAGCCTTGGAAGAAAGCATACATATCTTTTAATGGGATGGAATGTTTCAAACATCAGGATTTGGTACATGACTCTTAAGGCTCACAATTCTATAAATTGAAGTCTAATGCTGTTCAGTATCTGAACACATCCGAATGCATAGATACACCAGATAGGAAATCACATGGAAAAAGGCTTATGATCATACAAATGTGCAACTGGTGCTTAAGGATGTGACAAGCCTTATTGAGGCACTGTGACTCCTCAAGTGCTGAAAAATTAAGGGTTTGCTTATGTACAGTTGCTAGTTCAGAGTTTAAAACTTTGCTCCTGACAGTTTTGGCAACAGGAGAAAGTAAATGTGTTCATAGTTCAACTATGTGAAGCAGAGAGGAAAAGTCAGGGACTCAGGGCAATTGACACCTCCTGTAAAAGAAGGACAATTTGTGGAAGAGATTTAGTGCTACATATACAGCTCTGGCTAAAGAGAATGCTCTACTGAGCAGTGAGACTGGCTGAACTCATGGAAAAATCATCATGTAGCACATTCAACTTAACTTAATTGTATCCCTCATGGAGTCCCTAAATGATGTGCAAAAGGATGATCTTAATTAAGAAAGGCTTAACCTGTTGGCTAAAATCTTAGAAAATTGTTGGTCTTGTGCTTATTATCTGAGATCCTTTCCGCAATTCCTAGTTGTACAAGAGAATATTTAAAGCTTAAATCAGTGACACATATTCTGTGTCTAGATTTTGTGTATTCGTGATTTTTTCAACAGACTTTGAACACTGTATGGTTTGGTTCATAGCCAAGTCTTAAGGCTTTTATTATTATTATTTTTTAAAAAAAACCCACAAAGGATAAAAAAAATCTATCTTCTGTGATATTGCTCAGGCTACATGAATAAGACATGTGAAGCTGTAGCTCCATTGAAAGCAGATTTTTTTGCTCAAATGCTGAGGCAGCAATTTTGCACTCTGCCAGAACGAGTTAGTTATAACATCTCTAAAAACACTTTCCCTAATTTTGACAATACTAAGAAAATCTTGGTTTGTTTTACTGAGAAGAAAAACTGGTAGTGCATAACTTGATTTTTCTTAAAAGGATATACAGGACTCTCATTTGTTTATATTTTGTTTCAATAAGTACAAAACTGGAAAGAAATAACAGAACACAGCATGTTTCCTGTTGCTTCTTTATCTGAGCATAACCCCAGTAAAGGATGACTCTGTGTGGTTTATTGGATCTCAAACACTGTAAAGCCAAGCACATGTGATTTCAAAGGGAACCCAAAGTATCAACCCTGGTACAAGAGAGGAAACATGTTTGGGAAGGTGAGCAAGCTCTTATGGGGAAAAAAAGGAGAAACCTAGTGTAGAAATATAAGGCTGCTGAGCTATGTGAAGGCATAATTTGTGTTTGTATCCTGGAAAAATAACATGAGTTAAAAGCTGCAAGTGCTTTTGTGGCTATTAAACTCTACTTCAGAATTCCTTGTCTGACCCAAAGTCTTCTACAGGATTGGGTTTAAGATTAAATAAATGAAAAAACACATTAGTCTGTGTAGCTACAATGCTGCTTTTATTTTGAATACTTGTCTTTTCTTCTGCTTCTGTTCTCCATCTGCAGTGTGGCTTTCACAGGGTTTCAATAAGTGTAAGCAGGATTGTGTTTCCTAATAAAGAAATTAGCAAACCCCTAATTTAGCATGAGTGTGCATGGAGCAGAGAGAGCTGTACAATGCAATAGGCTTACTTCCAGAGTGGAAGCAGTACCTTTTGAAGTGTAATAAATTTTCAGGCTTATAATTGGTTAGATTGTCGAGAGTTTTTCCTGCCTCTTATGTGTTTTTATTCCTCTAAGTTTTTCTCCTCAGGTAATCTTTATTTTTTCCCCTTAATTTTTCTTCCTTACAAGACTATAACTATAAACACTCTCTGAGAGAGAGGATGGGGGAAAAGGAGGAAGCATTTAAAGACAGAAAGAAAAGGAGAAGAAAAAACACATAGAGATGCCAGTGCTTTTTAAAAACATAACATTTAAGGACGTTTGGTTGTGTGGCTTTCATTAACATTTTTTATTTGTCTTTCACTGGACCATGTAAAAAGCCAGGGCATCAAACTTAGTATTGTCATTAAGGTACAGTGGGAGCTGACTCGGGTCTCTGTTTAAGTAAATGGGATAACTGCAGCAGAGCAGGGCTCGTTTAAAAAGAACAAAACCCTCTGCAGTAGAAGCTGATGTGAGAGCATTTTCCCATTGAAGCAGGTAAAAAAATAGTTACCTTTAATGATCATGCCTTCATTTCTATTTATTAAGAAAGGTTCTCTTGAGCTTTTAGACAGATCTTTTCTACAACAATCATTCCTTTGCACATTTTTCTCTTTGCTAGGTTTTCTTACCACTTAATGTTATAACTTACCATAAAAGGAAGTTATTCAACTTTTCTTTCCTACTTGTCTCTCTTAAACACTGGAGTGACATAAATATATATCCATAAATGAGTGTTTGTAAAGGCTGGGTTTGAGTGCAGCACTGAAAAGAAGATGCTATGTGGGTTGATTTGGTACAGGAAGCTTTCATTTATAGCTGGAACAGGTACAGCAGAAGTAATAATAGGAGAAAATTTCAAACACGTTTGTGTTAGAGGGTAGGTCATTAAAATAAAAATTGTGGATGCAGAAAAGGACCTCTGGAGATGTTTGGGCTCAAACCATTAATCAAAGCAGGATCAGCTGGAGCAGGTTTCTCAGGGCCATGTGAAGTCAAGTTCTAGGGATGGAGATTTCACTGCCTTTCTGGGTGACTCGTGCCAATGACCAGTCACTTGCAAACAGAAAAAATACACACACACCTCTCCCCCAGAAAAACCCACCTGACAAACCCCACAAGTTTTTCTTAAATGATTTCTTGTATTTCAGCTTGTGGCCATTGCCTCTTGCAGTTTTACTGGGCACAACTGAAAAGGTCCTAGCTGTGCTTTATCTGCACCCTACTGTCAGAAGTTTACACATACTGAAATGTCCCCTGAGTCTTTTCAGAGTTTAACAGTCCCAGCTGTCTCAACCTTTCCTTGTATGTCAGGTACTCCAGTCCCTTAATTATCTTCACAGCTCTTTGCTGGACTCACTCCAGTATGTCCATTTCACTTCCACTTTCCACTATGTTTAGCGATCCTACCCAGCAATTGAAATTTTAGGTTGGAAACTTCAAATAATGCTGCTATCAGCCCTGATGTCGTTCCTATTAAGTATTACCCCACCCTCCCAAGGGAACTAGTGTCATACAGCTGATGCTGTCTTGGTGTTATGACAAGAAATATTCTCCTGCAAGAGCAACACACCTGCTCATCCCTGCTTGGAGGATGGTTTTCCCCTCTCAAGGCATTGCAGGTATTGTCTCACACAGTAGGAGGCTGAACTATTTCCCAGTAATATCTGAAAACATTGAATTGCAAAGACTGGACTTGTGCCTTTGTTAGGAACAAGTGGAAGTGGATTTGACCATTGCCAAGCATTTAACTGACATTTGATTAGGTGTTAGAGGGGGGTGGAATCCTATGCTCCAGGCATCTTTTGTGTTGCTGTGTCAAACAAAAGAACAAAAAAAAACCCAGAAAAAGGAAATGCAGTGAATTTATATGGAGTCTCATATTTTAGTTGAAGTTATTTTTACTTCATGCAATTCTTTCATTTTAAATGTTACTTTTTCTTTGTCCTTTGAATAGTTTATTTGTCTGGATGTGTCAAATAAGAGGGATGTTGATGCTGACAGGTGGCCTAGTTTGACAGTTGCTTGAGTCAAATATGATATTCTTACACTGCATACATTGAGAATAAATTAGGTGTCACTGAGTTTTATGCTGTTCACGTTTAACAAGAGCTACATAATGCAAATAGAGAAGCCTTCATAAAATAGTAAATAAATAGGTGGTTATTATTGGAACATACTAGAGTATGTTTTAATTTTGACACTTAACAGCAATGTTTTTCACTGTAGCATAAAATTGCTGGTTGCTTGGGATGTTTAATAACTTCAAGTAGTGAGTTTAATTCAATGAATAGCGAGGGATCGATGAGTAACTTCTATGTTCAGTCAGCTTTCCATGTTTAAATGAGGGCGCAACAGAATGAATGAAGCATTGAATGTGAGTGGGTGGATATAATTCTCTGAATACAACATTGACTCCTACATATAAAGGGAGGTTCCTACCTTACTCAAAGTGTTAAAATGCTCACACTTGGTTCTAATTGGTTTTGACAAGCGTTTATAAGCCCATTCTCTTCTGCAAAAGTGTGGAGGGGGGAATTTTGAAGAACAGACAACCAGTCTTTTGAATTCTGAAAGAAAATATCAAGTGGGTGTGTCTGTTGTGTGTGAATGTATGATTTATACCTAAAACATGAGCCCACGTATATAGGCATTGGTAAGATGGAAGGAATTTTTGAAGCACGCTTTTTTCAGACAAGAAATTCATTTACCACTCCGCACTTCTTCCAGTCATCTGTACTATGGTGATTTATGAGACAGGATTGTTAGAGTTTGATTTAGAGTGAAGCTAGGCACTGAAGTACGTTCACTTTATGACAGATATTTCCTGTTATCTTTGAGAAGACCTCTGCAACAACACGTTTCCATACCCTCCTAGATCTGTTAGAACCTGCTTAATGGCTCTCAAGCAAAGTCCCAGGCCCTGATTTCCTTTTGTGTTCTGCCTTTTGGGCCATACAGGAGGGAAAATTAGGTACAAGAGGGAGCAGGTGGTGCAAGACCCAGCAGCAAATGAGCTATAAACTTGGGGGGAACAATGTAGGTAGAAGCAATTAATTTTATATTGAAGTATGCTATTCCTTCCACTAATCACAGCTGCTCAGGTCTCACTGTGAAGAAGAAAGGAAGGATGATAGGCAGATAGTTGTAATGCAATGGAAAAAATCCAACTAGCCTACAATCTAAAAGGTCTTGTGTTAAAAGGTAAAGCCATTTAAATTCCAGCTTTAGGGGAACATTGACTTTTTCTCCTTAGAAAATCTATGTTAATAGAGGACTTGAGGACTGGATCTGGATGTGTTTGTGAGCTTAATGCTACATCAAACCGCCGACCTCTCTTTTTTTTTTTCTTTTTCAATCTTTGAGTTTTGTGACTAGATTATGATAAAATAAGAATTCACAATATTTATTTCACTGAGTTTTATATTTGTTAATTAAGAGATGGGAAAAGGTAGGTTACAGATTATAATTTTCCCTGTTACATCAATTAAATAAGGGCCAGTTCTTCTATACTTGCTTCATTACAGTAACAGAGAGATGATTTTTTTCATCACATACATGACTATAGAAGACCTATCTTGTTATATGACCATAACACCTAGAAACCCCATTTCTAGATTGCAATTATAATCATACCGTTGGTTCTGTGTCCTCACCAGTGCTTACCTCAGCTGTCTGAAGTAGTAGGGCTGGAAACAAAGGGCACACTTTGAAAGGAGTCCCCCCTCACAGCAGTAAAAAATTCACCCTCATAATGAATGAGCAGGGGTGAAACATATACTGTTTGGAGTATCTAGACCAAGTCTGGGTGTCCCATGGGGAAGCAAGGGAAAGAGAACAACTTCTAATTCAATCACAGGTTTATAGACTGGGAGCAGAAACTGCTGTTTGAAACGGTATGCCTTGTATTCAGAAGCTGGGGGGTGTGTTTATAGAGGGATCTTTTTCAGACCTTTAGGCTCTTAAAAATCAGTGGAAGTTGAACACCCTCAGTAATGAGGGAGAATTTCACCCAGGAGTTAGTGAGAGAGGAATGAGGTCATTCAGAGTCATGGGACTTACAAATAGGGCACAAGATGAAATTCCAAATTATTATGGAAAATAAGTGTGTGTTTGCGACGACTGTGTCTGTGGAAATCCTTTGCCTAGTTTGACTGTTTCTCTTGGAACCACTTGACCCCCAGAGGCAGCCTTCAAGAACTAAGTTTGGAAGGAATACATACATTTGGCCTGCTAAAGCTGGTTAAGTCAGATGTTTGGATTCGTCACTCTCCTTTCTTGTATAAAGTCTGGGCTCAGCTGCTCAGGAGGGTTTGCTAGCCAGACCAAGGAGACTGGTTATTCTGAGCTACGTTTCCTTCCTTGTCTGTTCTGCAGGCGACCTGATGCTTTGGTCTGTGTCATAGCTGTTGTGTTCAATGTTGTAAACTGCTTGGGGTGTAAGTGTAGGAGGCTTGGACCGTTCCAGTGGCTGTTCAGTAATTGACTCTGAACCCAAGTGGCAGCTGAAAGAAAAACAGATAATGTATCCAGATTCTCACAAGGCAGAAGTTACTGAAGTCTAATGATTAAATAGTCCAGAACTTTGTGGACCAAGCCTGACAAAGGAAAAATAAATAAATTAAATTTTGGGGAGTAGTGTGGCCCAACAAAATTTTATGGGATTTTTTGTTTGTCTGTTCTGGGTTTTTTTTTCCCCACTGGGTAGTGTAGTGTAATATAGTAAGGCTTTCCACCAAAGACAGGGTACCAGCTGTAGCCCAACAATTACTCAGCTGTTACAAGTAGTAACAATATAATAATCCAGAAAAACTTTATATTATTAAATATGACTCAAAACTGAATCTTCATCCACTTTTTTATTATATCAGGGTTTTTTTTTTTCCTCTGACATCTGATTTTCTTGTGGTGTTCTCCACTCATACTGTGCCTAACCTGCCTCAAGGAAGTTGGACACCCTCAGTAATGAGGGAGAATTTCACCCAAGAGTTAGTGAGAGAGGAATGAGGTCATGTATTTTAAAAATGCTTATCTGGAATTCCACTACAGATTTGTGCTTGTTCTGCAAGCAAAATATATTCATCTATCCCCACATACCTGGAAAATAACCGATGTAGTTTCCATAAGTGACCCAAGAGACTCCAGTATTGTCCAGTTAAGTATTTCAAAATCATAAGTGATATTGATGTTCCAGCAAATGTTGATACTTACTTGCCTTTGAGTAGCTGAGTCTTTTGGGCTGCATTTGAGTGATGTCTGTGAACGTGAAAGCTGAAAATAAACTAATTTCAAGAAGTCTTATTTTCATCTTTGCACTCCAGAAAGGACAGTTTGCAAATAGTCAGCATTGTTACTGTGCTTGGGGGCATGGTCCAGAAGTGGACTAGGCAGGCTTAGGCTGTGGTTGGACTCGGTGATCTTAAAGGTCTCTTCCAACCTAAGTGATTCTATGATCAGACATAACATTGCTGTTAGCCAGTAATGGGTGACACAGCAGTTCCTATGACCTGTCTAATTATCAGATATTTTACCTCCTTGTGTGTCTTATGTCCAGTCTGCTCTGCGTAGATTTTCAGATTTTAGCATGAGTGAACAGTCAGCTTTAAATATCTGTCCCTACGTCTGTGCAAAATTGGGAGGTACACAGGATCCTGCAGAGCTGAATGCAGCATCGCACAAGGATTGTCACAGTTGGTGCTAAATCCCTCTTACTTATCTATCACCATTAAATCTGAGCTCCAAGTTTCCTCTTCTGAGCATATATGGTTCTGTGCGCTTATTTTTTACATACAGTTTTCAAGCTCTAGCATCTAGGTGGGTGCCTTCTGGTATTAGCTAAGGGTGCAGGCATTTACCTGAAAGGCACTTTCCATTGGATTTATACCCCTTCTCCTCAGAAGAGTAAGCAACACTCTAGGGGCTGTCACCCAGCTCTCGAAGGCTCGTGCCAGTTTACTGAGAGGAGGGATGCAGCAGTAGCCAAGGCCCCAGGTGGTTATTTGTATAGCCTGTTATTCACCCTCCTTTCCTTTCTTGTATTTAGTAATAATAAATTATTGCTACCTGTACCAGGCATTAGCCTCAATTATCAAAGTAATGTGATTCAACTAGCGAGATCATGTGGTTTGGGACTTAGTCTTCATCCCTACTTTAACGCTGCAAGATTTCAAGCTCGTTGCTGTCTGCCTGCCAAATCAGGCCTGTAGATGCGCCGTAGCCTGGTGCTGGTTTCACACGTATGCAGGAGGCTGCTTCTGGAAGACGTGAGCTCTGTGTGAGCTGTGCAGCTTTCACTTACTCAGACAAGAACCACCCAGTTAGTCTGAGACAGTTGAGGCTCAGCATTTTAATAGATCTGTGTGCTGTTAGACCTCATCACATTGTTATATCCAGGAAAAGGCAATTTGAATTTTCATATTGAATAGTAATACTCTAACCTAAACATATTGCTTTGAATCAAAGCAGGCCAAACTTGAAAGCTTAAGTAAAGTGGAAACAGGTGTAGTCAGCTGTTTAAATACTTTGCAAGTTGTTTGACACATTACCACAGTAGTTTGATTCACATTTGAAAGTTAGGCATTTGCATAAGCAGAGTGAGATCATAAATCATTTTGGACAGTGTAATATTATTGTGTTAGTTCCTGTGGATTGATGGAAACAAGTAGCTGCAACAAAGCAATGCATGCCTGTTCTGAAAATACATACATGTTTATGATCATTAAAGCAAAAAAAGTAATAGGAAGTAATCTTTCATAAATAATAACAAAAATCATATGAGCTTTTTCTCCAAATGCATGGTTTTTGTGGTTCTTTTTGGGATGGTAATCTTTGATTTGCTGAGTTGAAGTGGCTCAAACATTTAAGTAGGGCACTCAAATTCCATGTAAAAGAAAGCACAAGCATTGTGTTTGCAGAAGAAAACTCCAGCTGCTACAGAGAACTCTGAATCATGCGCTATCTGGATTTCTTGTTGTCTTTTGAATAATTGTTGCATGCCATGACCCATGATCTTTGTTTCCCTAGAAGTATGTGCTACTCCATGTTTTATGACATGCTGCAAAATGGATGAAAATATTAATCTTTGGGAAAAAAAGTTAATTTAATAGAGGAAGAAGGGAGAGAGCCAAGCATTATGTTATAGTTTTTTGATGAATGCTCTATATTTCATCTTTATGCACTGGAGCCAAGAGAGTAACTCATCTCCTTGCATAAGCATATGGTGGCTTTATTTTTAAGGAGATTTGTGACAGCAGTGAGTGAGTGACTTTCCAGGCTCTGACAGTTGTCATATTCATGGGCAGCAGTACTGCAAAAGAGCATACATATTAACATGGTTATTCAAATTCCCTGTAACACCAGAACAGTAGATTCAGGAACTACTTCTAAGAAAGTCGTTCATTGTTTCTAGGTTTGTTTGCTCAGTGGGTTTTTGCTTACTTGTTTGGGGCTTTTTGCTTGTTGTTTTGACAGTTTTTGAAAGTCCTTATTTTGGAGCCAACATATACAAGAGAAACCAAGTGCCTTTGATCGAAAGTAGTCAAAGATACTGGATTTTGGCAACTTCAGTCTGTTTCTAGGGAATAGATCTGTTTGTGTTGTTTAACAATGCAAGATGACTAGTGTGTATCTCAATAAACAATAAATATGAGGCAGTGAAATGGAAAATGAAAGGAACAGCATCCCAGTATTGTTGCTTGACAAAGACCATCTGACAGACCCACTCTTGCCTCCTGATAAGTAAGGAAATCAAGAAAGGAGAAATAATGAAAACAGTTTTGAATAACAAGTTGAAATGCTAAGGCATTTATAGACAAGTGAGAACCTAAATACAGGACCAAGACCATGGTGTACTGTACTGAGAAACTCCTGTTCAAACATATAAAAGGAAAAGATAATATTATTAAATAATTAATTTTACAGCAAATAACAGGATTAAGCAATTGAAATCAGATGCAAAGCCACCACCCTCTATTTCTTGAAGTCCTGGAAAATTTTCAAAGGAAAATACTATCAAGATGAAAACAAACCTCTTCATTATACTGAAACAGAAGAGGGGAAAGGCATCCAGGTAGGCACAGTCTTTCTGTTTTCTGGTCAGTTCTCCACTTAGGCACTGGCATGCCCATAGCCACCAGCTGTACAGTTGCAGCATGCTCTAACTTGATTACTCTGCAACTTGCTAGTTAGATTTTTGAAAAGTACGATTTTCAAGGAAAGTCACAAGTAAAGCAAAGAAAGCTTGAGCTCTTATTAGTTGCTTCTCCCATCACTTCAGAGGTAGTATTTTGTGTACAAATTTTCAAACACACTGTCTATAAGTGTTACTTGCTGAAATTTCATGTTTTCTATCCCATATCCTACTTTTTTTTCAAAGGAATTGACATTTGGGGCAGGCGGAAGGAATTCTCTGCATCTAGTCCTTATGCGTCAACATTTATTTAAATGCAACTAAGCAACCTTAAATGCCTTTGCCCAACTTTTAAATCTCAGAGTTCGGAAGGTTTAATCAAACTGATATGCAGCATAAAACCAGTTTGACATTTCTAAAACCAGATCCAAATAAAATCTGTGTAATCAATAATAAACTTTACATTTTTGTGACACAAATATTATTGAACACATAATTTAGCAAGTTCAGCAGATAAGACAAATGCAATACATATCAAAAGATGGCAACAGATTCTGTTTCTGTCTTCCAGATGATTTTGCACCCAATGTGATGAGGTTTTTGTAACCCAAGGCTGCCAACGAAGCTGTCTAAAGAAAGTGAGTGGAAAAGAAATCAGATTTTGCATTTTATAAATACGTCGATGCCGAGTTAAAATAACAAGGAGTCAGTTTTTATTTCTGGATGTTTGGGAATACTTGCACAAACTATTCAGTCCTTGATATATTTAGAAAGCAGGAAACTGCTTACAGAAGGAAGGTACAATATGGAAAATAAACCAAAATATTATTTTTGGTTTTGATACAACAAACCACTTAGGGCATGTGCTGCATCTTACCTCAAAGCTTTGCTACTCAGGTTGTAGCTACTTGAATTCTCCCAATAGCACTACTTAAAAATTAATTCAACAAGCTGTTGAGGAATCTTGCTTGATCCAGTAAAACACTCAAGAATGTGCAGAGTACTATGGTATACTCCTGGTCTCACTTGAACTCTGTTACTAAATCTGTTATGGATTTTTACTGAATAAACCTAGTCTCATTTGTCCCAGTTCATTTCTATGCATAAATTTACTCCTCCTTTGGCACCAAGGGATGGATTTCCTTTTGCATTTATTACAACCTTTGCCCTAAACCATGAAGTTAGATAAACACAAAGAATCACAACTGAATGGGCAATAGCAGTAGAAGTGATGAAGTTTTCAGGTGAAGTTTGTACTGATGCAATAAGTAATTATCAGACAACAGCTGAACTGGCTAAAATTCCCATGTTCAGAGTTACATGAGATCAACCGTGCAGTGTCCAGTTTTTGTCTTAAAACTACTATGTATGTATATGTATATTTACACACATCTGTGGAGGATGATTAAGCTTCAGAACAAAGGGGAAATATACTTGTCTTAGAGTATCTGGTTTTTTGGTCTGTGTTTTTTTGGGATGGGGGAGGAAATTTGATTGCGTATAGGGACATCCACTAAATGATGGGAATAGAGTGCTTTTGATAGCCTTTGGTACCTCTAAATTTTGCTGTCACTAAACAGTAAGTTTGAGGAATGTAAATTAACTTCACATCAGGATGCTTTAGAGGTCAACAGTGTAAATAGGATCAAATAAAGATTAGGTATACTTCGAAAGGAGTCATGAACTATGATCGTGATTCAGGATTCCATAACTATCAAACACAGTGATTCACTGGCTTATTGAGTGTAATCCCTAACAGTCTGTGCCATTATAAGTAACACTGTACACTTCCTTTGATTTTTCAATGCTTCCTTTAAGTATCTACTGTTTGTCTGCCTGAGATACAAGAGTTTAGAATCATGGAATGGTTTGGGTTGGAAGGGACCTTGAAAACCATCTAGTTGCATATCCCCTTCCATGGGCAGGGACACTCTCCACTAGACCAGGTTGCCCAAACCCCAATCCAACTTGGCCTTGAACACTGCCAGGGAGGGGGCAGCCACAACTTCTCTGGGCAGCCTGTCATCAACTACAGAGGAGTCCTAAGAACTGTTATTGATAACCAGGAACTTTATGTTTGAAAAAATAACTTGTACTAATTTTCTTTCTAAACAAAAGAAAAGTGTGTCTGGCTTGTAGCCAAACAATACTTTTTTTTTATTCCATCTGGGATGATTTTGTCTCTACCATCAGTGAAATGATAGATATTCATGTGATACATTTAGAATAACATTTTTTTTCAATTATGAAAATAAGAGATTAATATATTTCATAGTAGATAAATTAAATCTGAAAACTCTGAATTTTTTTTCATTTGCAGTATGGATCATATAAGTCTCTAAATTGATTTAAGTTGCATGTTTGCACTGACCCTTATGCAGAAAATAATACGATCTCTAGTCAGTAGTTTCCCTGGCAAATATTTCCCATGCTGTGTTAGCTAAGGAGTTATATGTGAGATAATAGATAGAAGATCCACAAAATTTCAAGTGATGGTTATGCTTCTCATCAGACCTACTGAAGCAGATCTGAAGAATAGTTTGCGAACATCAACTTTTTTTGACTTATTAGCTGATGCAGTAAAAGATATTATGCCTTCCCACGATTTTTTCTCATTGGTCATTTTGTCATTTTAATGAAATCTCAGTTTAAATCCCTTATCTGTAATTAGAGATGGGATTCTTTTAAAGTTAAAACTATTCCTTAGTTGAAAGATCAGAATTTTTTAAAGAATGAACTTCAGCCACTAAGGTTCAATAGTGAACATAACATTTTTTTTTTAATTTAATCTGTGTGTCCTAGGAGTAATTAAATATGTTGTTTTAGGCATCAGTTCTGTTCTTGAAGATGTGTGTCTGTCTTCTTGCCCAGAAGCAAAAAGGGATGAATGAGTGATGTCATTAGTGTTTCATCTCTCTTCCAAACAATAAGATAATTAACCAAGTAGTTTGACAGTTTTTTTTCATGCCACTTCAATCATCCTTTGATGCACACAAAGTGGATCTCTGTACCTTAAGTTCATTGCTAATCGAAAGAGTTTTAATGAATTTTTGAGCTCAGATTGTGGCAAGACAGGACACAACTGAAATCCATAGCAAGATACTGATGCTTCTAAGAAACTAAATGCACTCGTAAGAGGCAAATTTCAACAAACCAATGGTTGGGTGTACAATGAATGGCTGTACAATGAATTTAAATCTTGGATCAACACCTAACTGCAACTGTCCTACAAAATTAAAAAAATGTTGACTTCCTATTTCATCTCTAGAAAGACAGCTGGTGTAGTTGTCAAATTATTTAAAATTTGAGACACACAAATCTGAAAATATCCAAGCCTTCTATTTTTAGGATATCTGTAATGGTTTTGTTCATTTGGCCCATAAGCCATAACCTCAAACAATAGGCAGCTGGGTATGGCTAGTAACACACTGAATCTTTGTTAATAAATCCTTCTGAGAAGCTCTGGATTACCTGTATCTCTTTCTCTGTCGTATATATTTTGTAGTTCACCTATTGAGTTGTTTGTGATAGAAGTGGTGGCTGCCATATGATGGTATCCTGCCTTAGAACAAGGCAGAGTAATCAGCTCTATACCTTGAGGTGGTTCTTTGTGCTTCTTCAGCCTTCCCAGAAAAATAAAAGAAAATCCATCAGACAAGTGATAAGCATGGAGAGTAACTGTGGTTTGGGGTGTTAGGCGCTCTGTAGGGGGTGTTTAGGTACTTAGGAACATGATCAGAAAAAAAAAACCAACTTAAATGTGATTGGGGTACCGTTGTCCTTCTATTAAGAACCGTCTTTCTGTCAAAAAAGGCTATCTGCAGTGCTTTGACTGACAGAGAGGGAGAAGATAGGTCTCTAGATCAGCTCTTACAATCATTTCTAGTTTGTGGGCAGAGTCTTCACTGTTCCTTTGAGAAGTTCAATTATGTGAAGATTATAGAAGTAGCTGTAGGAGATGTTCTCAAGTGCCTTTGGTATTAATTCAAAGAGGAAGGAGTCAAAAAATAATTTGAAGCCTGACATTAATCTTTGAATTTGTTGAAGAGCAATTGTTAGAAAATTCCCTACTGGCTTATTTTCCCAGTTCATTTCAGAATAGTCTTGAACAGTAGGTTATTCAGCACAGAGTTAGTATTTCTGTTCTGTGTATCTGGTATAAAATATTGCAGTTGAGTCAATTTGGATCAGTAAATACTTTTCTCCTACAGTCTTCCAGTATGTTTTTAAAAGGGACAGAGCATGCTGAAAAGCTGATCTTGGAAAAAGAACTGCTTTACTAAACCTGGTTAGCATCAGTTGGGTTATGGATCAAAACCAGTGTCTGAAATACAAAAAACCATTTTTAATACTGTGAGGCAAAGAGTTAAGTCTATTTAGAACATTTTTGAATTTGAAAGCTTGAGAATCTTTAAATCACATCTGTGTGCATTCAGAGCCTTATGATACAGCAAGTGTATTCAGTTCAGGATCATCAGATTCTGTCTGTGTGGCCTGATCTCATCAGAATTATCCTATTTTAGGTCACTGTCTCTCTAACAATAGCATTCAGATCTCACGCCTGCAAATGTGACCCCAAATTAAACCGTATCCTTAGGCGATCCTGGATCATGAACGTTAAATCTTTTCAAACTGCAAATGATACTTCCTCCATTAATTTCTAGAATCCCCCAAGTCATCAATTACACAAAGTGAAATGTTCAATATTGAAAATGCCCAGTAGATTTGTATTTTAATTTCTCCAAGCTCTTTATCATTGTTCAGAGATAGCGCCTATGATTTACAAATGTTTAAAAATCCCATGGAATTATGAAATTATCAGCATATTGGGAATCACTCTTCCACAATTTGCATCAAAAATAAGGTGGACAATTTACATTGACAAAGCTGAAGCGCATGTATGCTTTGCTCTGACCAAGAGGAGCTGCGACAGCTCAGGTTAATGTAACAAGTGTATTTGCCTCTGGTTTTCCAACTTAGATGAAGACTCTATGCATGAGCTGGGACCAAACAGTCCCTCTAGTTCAGCTGTTCTTAGTGTTATGCAGTCACCACACCACGGTGTACAGCAATGGGGAAAAGCAGATTTCCATTTCCAACTTATAAAATACTAGGTAAAAGAGCAAGCACATACAAAGTCTGGCTAGGACACAAAGCTAAGCTTAGTATCACATGCCTTGTTCTTAAATCCTTGTTCTCAACAAGGGCTTCCATCAGAACCAAGATCTCTTTGAAGACTTGGAAAATTTCCTGTTAAGTTTGATGAAAAACAGAGCTTCACATGAGTTATTTTTGCAATAAGAGCATAGGGCACAAATCAAACTATTAGGCTCCCTTGGGGATGCTCAGATACTTGCATTGCTGGATTGACTGAGTGTCCTGAAGCATACGTGGAGAGCATAGACTGTGTTTTCTGGTGGCACTGTCTTGTCCTCATGGTGTTTTGACTTCTCCATGCAAAGGGCAAGTCAAGAAAAGAAGACATTAATACAGCTAAGTATATTTGCTACTTCACATTTCAGCACAAAAATTTAAAGAGAGATATTACTACATTTGTTTTACCAAGGTATTTTTTTTAACTGTTCTTAGCTCATATATAGAGAGTTAAGTAGTTAATGTGGTGGCCTTTTCTGGGATCAGGGCTTACTTAGGGTTAAGATGGCAGTCTTGGTATATTAAAGGAGGAATAAGATCTCTGCTTCATACCCACATGAATGTTATCTTCAGAATGCTGTACCTTAAATTTTTTCTTTTATTTTTGGTAAGTAATGGCTTTTAATTGTTCCTTCTTTGGGATGCACAGTATGCTTACCATAAGTGTTTTCCAATAAAAGACACTACCAAGAGAACACACAGAGGTTCTTTTAAATAACGTGTGAGGGACTTCAGCACACAACCCTGCAGACATTCAGATTTGCTATGGCATTATGAAAATACAAGGAATCTAAATAAAAACTTTTTTTGTGGGAGGAAAGGGGAAGGGAAGGTTTTATTCTGGAGTCTTGAGGAAGACTTCCAAACTTTCATATGCTTTGACTGGCAGAAAAGGGATCAAGTTTACATAGTACTTGCAACCAGTTATATGCAAATAACTACCAAATTTTGCACAGACCTTTTTCTTTTGTGGTGGAAAAATGACACAGACTAGCTTCTGATGTACTTCTGCTAACTAACATTTTATTTGACAAATAGTCCTACTGAACTGGGAGGGAGGAATTAGATTCAGTATCAGCTTTTGGAACCTGTCCATAAATAAATGTTACCTTTTTCATTGTTTCAATTTTTTTTAATCTCTGAAGTTTCCTGGGGTAGTTTCAAGATGTCCAAAATTAACATCATTGTTCTTTAGTGTAAATTAAAAGAAAAATTAATTCTGTCTGAATTTATTTCCCACAAGTTTAATGGTTTCAAGATGGTGTGCTCCACCTCACCCTAAGCTTCACCAAAGTTAGTGTAATCAGGCCAGCGGTAAATATTGTCTAAAATTCCAAGAAGGAAACTTCCTTCACAGAAGATGAATATTGCAGTTTTTAATTTAAGCTGTAGTCTTTAAAGACGGAGAGAGACTTGGAAAGTCAAAAGCACATCTGGGAATATTTTATAAACTGGAGTATTTTCCCAACAAAAATGCGAAGCTTGTCTTATGTCCAAAATTTCATCTTAATTAGGGTTCGCATTCCCTACAAGCAGATATATTTTATGTTTGTTTTGACATCAGAGACATGCTGTTAATTAAATGTCAGGAAAAGCAAAGGTGGTGGAGAAAAAGAATGACATAAAATATGTACATATGAAAATGTGTGTATATGTGTGTGTGCGTGTGAAGCTAAGTAGCTTCTTTTGCTCTTAGAGTCAGCATTGAGTTCATTGGTGAGCTTTTTTCTTCCTAGACCTCACTGGGGAAAAAAAACTCCCTTGGGAATTCAGCAGAAGGGTAAATGAGATGACCAGAAGAGAAATTATTTTTGTACTCACTCTTGAGTAACTAATTTTTCACTTCTCATTCTGAAGGTGAACTTTGGTCAGTTGTTCTTCAGTTTGTAGAGATTTATTGGGGTATTTTAGGGATTGATTGGTTTAGGGCTTGGGGTTTTTTTTCCTATTTTTATTTACTATTGTTATTGGCTTTGGTTACTCCAAACTCAGCTATCAGAAACACTGGTATATGAAGAAGATGCAGTAATTGTGACTTGAGTTCTTGTTGGGTCCTGAGAAACACAGTGATCTGAAGTTCACAGGCACAAGCACTTGCTTTTGTCAGCTATAACTAAATTTGGGTTAGAAGTCTGAAATAGGAGTAATCATTAACTCTTTTTAACCATCTACTGAATATATTTTATAATAACAATAAGATGTGACAGGGTAGCATGTGCAGTAGTCAATTCTGCAGATGTTTATCATGTGCTTAGTGAGCTGTTTACTTCCTTACATAAAATGCTCATTGTGAACTGAAGCATGTGTGGAAATTGTATATGTTTGTCCTGAAAGGGGTTCTGGATCCTTCCTGTTATCCCATAAAGGAATCATATAGATGAGGATATAGGATCATATTGATGGAGCCAAATCCATTTGCTAGGTACCGGGCCAGAAGACAATCAGTCTACTGGAGTTTCTCATACTTTTTCATGTATGACATTTGTTTATCCTTCTCCTGCCAATGATTATTGGCCCAAGTTACGCTGTAGCATGTGAATAGTATTATTTTCCATGGCATTATACAGTCCTCTGACAGCAAATTTACTCCGCCTCTCTATGCATACATATAGAGATATACTTGTTTTCCTATACCAGCTCTCAGACCAGAGGAAGTAATACTCCCTCCTGGAGAGGGAAACCAGTATTCTGCTTGTCCCGTCGAGTTATCGTCTGTTGAGCTAGTTAATACTCCACACATTTATTTTAAGAAATTAATCACTGAATCTGAATGATACACAGGTTTTTAGGGTACAAAAAAAATCCCACCAGAGTTTCAAACTTTAGTCTTTATAAAAAGGTTGCTCTGCCTGTGTCTATATCCTGGAAAGGGAGACAGTCAAGTCACAGCACCGTATCAAATAATACGAGATTTAGAATGCAAAAATCACAACAGGCATCTCATTCAGCCCCAGATAAAACCTGAGTGAAAAATGAAATGTAAGAAAGGGGTCTTGTTCCAAGCCTTTCTGGAGACAGCTTCTAGATACCTGAGCAGCTGCCTCCCTCTACAGGACCATGCCTGGCCATGACAGCTATGGAATAATAGAAATACCAGCTGCAGTATGGAAACTTAACAGGCAGCGGGAACAGAGCTTTCTCACAGATGGTTCGAGCAGTGGTGTTTACTCCTGGAGTGTATTAGGGATACCATCAGTTCCGCTGCAAAAGACAATAGTTTCCTTTAATTGACTTAACTTTCCCTCAAGTAAATAAACCTCACTGAGGAGGGGAGAAACGCAGAGAAGGTGCTCCTGGTCAACTGCTTTTACAAATGACTTAAATTGAGGCTATTGAAAACAAATAAAAAACTTATAGGTTCTGCTGCCAGGTAATTTGAATTTTCCAGCAAGAAAGCATGTGCATTCTGCTTGCTGTAATACTGGCAGAGTTTTGCATATTGAATTGGATGTGGGGAGAGGAGGGCACTAAATCAGTGGGATGATCTGTGTTTTGCCACCCTGTGACTTGTTTGGCCTCCATCTTTGTCTTACACCTCATTTAGAATGAAATCTAGTTAGGGTGTAGGACAGGGGGATGTGGATTATGTCTCACTATGCTTACATAGAGTTCATCACAACAAAATGGGCTCATTTAAATTACAACCCCTGGGTTGTACATAAAGATTATGTAAATAACCCTGGACTCAGAGGAAATGGAATGTGTTGTACACAATTTATATCATCCTTTTGCAATTCTCTCATATTCTTTAGATGCTTGTCACAGGACAAGTCTCTGCTATCACCTATGGGTAAAGATGTGCAATGCTCCTTTAAAGAACCTATCAGTAACTTTCACAGATTTTCCTCTCAAAGAAAATATACTCACACTGTTACATGTCTGTTGGTGGAATTAAACAGTTAAGAATTAGGTTTCTTTTGTACTAAGCACGGGATATGAAATACATTTGGCAATTAATAGTGTCTTGGGGATAATTTCTGTCATTGGTACCTAGAGAAAGCTCCTCTGCCTGTAAACTTCATAGTCCTTTGCCATAAAATAATGAGGGCATTAAAACAGCTGGATGTAGAAAATAACTTTGGATTAAATGATTGATGGTTAACTTTTGCTTAATTTAAATTGAAAAATTAATAAATGCCTGAGCACTTTTTTGAGAAAGCTCCTTTAGCATGCTCAATTTTGCCTGAAATTTAAAGTAGTGTTTGGCATTCTAATATTGGCTGGACCCAGAATGTCTGGAATTACCCTACTGTTGTGATCCAAGTGAGGATGCGTGGATACGCGGGGACTCTTACCTCCAATATCTTTGTTGGTGATATTGCAAAATGTAAAGATAAAGTAAGAGTTGCTGAAGTCTAACTGGGCTAGAATTTGTGTATTAAAACAGGTAAGAAAAGGCTTTTCAGTTATATGAGTAAAGTAGTAAATGGAGCTACTTTCATGCTGCAGTGACAGCACAGGTCATGGATGTAGCTTTGGATGTAGTATTAAAAAAAGAAACAAACCCACACTTCGTCTTGATTTTCCTCTTCCCCCAAACTGGAGGAGGTAATCATCTTAGGTAAATTTAACAATCTCTGTTCCAGGGAACAATTAGAAGAGGAAGATCTAAGACCCAGTAGAAAGCAAGGACTGTGTTGGGACAGAAAGCCAGACACATCTGGAAAATAGCAAATATAGTACCTATGTTTAAAATGGGGAGAGAAAAATGATCTGTCAATATATATGCTTCTGTAGTACGGAAGGTTTTAAAAAAATAAAAACTGAAGGAGCAATTAAACACGCTGAAATACATAGAAAATTTATTTTATTTTAGCATTGACTTCAATATATAGATCAAACCAGATTAATTACTATGATTAATTCATACAGATGTGATATATCCTTTGTCTAGTATAGAGCATCAATTTGACAGTCATAAATTTCATCTATTAAAAAGCTAGTAAAAAAATGGAAAAGGTGTTTAATAGGAGAATTCTAAGATAAATTGTAAGGTAAATGAATCATAAACATTATATAATGACAAGCATTATTGAAAGGTGGATTACAGTGCAGATTACAGGTGAAACTCCCTGGATTAATTTTGGTATTAATTTTGTTTACTGTTTTGACAGGAATTTTCTTGCTGTTTATAACTTTATTTGCTTTAAATCCCTGAGAGGGGAAAAAACCCTCTTTAGGGTGAAAGATCAATGCACAAAACCAAATGGCATTAACTGCCTATAATTATATTTTCACTGAAAACTAGAAAAGTGATGAAATTATGCAGTATCCTCCAATAGAAATAATGAGACCAAAACAGAGACATATTGCTACTAAAATAAATAAATGCCTGCATCAATAGTGAAATAGCCTTCACGTTCTTTATTCTCTATGTAGCAATGAGTTTTAATGAACTGCAGTGGTGTTTTTTGAAATACAAGTAGACTGACAACAGATTTCAAACTGTATGCAACGAAAGCAGCACAGGGCCACATTCCAAATAGCAAGGGTACAGGAAAATGTCAAATAGTCAATCCTCAATGACACCTCTGTCCTGTGTAATGGATATGGGTGGTATCCTATTAGGGGAGAAAATGGAATATGTAATTACAGACTTTATCATAATGCAAATATGTGGGGCTGAGTCAAAATTGCAAAGGGTGACTGTAACTCAAACAATTCACTTCTAGTTTTAATGCTGTTTGTAGTAGGTTTTGTTTCTTTGTGGTGTTCTTACATCTTTGTGTGCATGTATAAATCATATTTACACTAAGAAGCATAAACAAGCATGTGTTTTGACCAAACACTAAATAATTACTACAGGATGAAAGTATTAATTCTAGGATTATCTAGTCAAAGCCATAAAAGTGAAGTAATTTTCACTATCCCATTATTATTTTTCCCAACCAGGCAAATATTACCTTTCTGAATCAAAACTTACACAGCAAGTTTTCAGGCATCTCACATGAGTCTGCACCCGTCAAGTTCCAAGAAGCTGAAAGGCTGAGACAGCTGCTAGTAGTATTTTGAAACTTTGAAATCCCTTTGAGTAGCAGAGGAGGACTTGGACTATAAAGTGTCCTTAACAAATATGCCACCAGTGTAAAAGTTATAACTCCCTTTAAAGGCCAAACTAGCAGTAAAAGTTTTTAATCTCTGAGAGGGATGTAGAAAATACCTAACTCTATATGAAGAAATTAAGCATGATTTTGTGGTATCAATGTTGAAGAAAAACTAGACAAGAAAAGCTCTGAAAAGAAAGGATTAACGTTAATTTGTGTAATGTAGCCTAGTCTAGATTATGGTTTTGGAGCCAGTCTCTGGCAGAAACTATGATGCAACGCAGTCATCTTCAGTAATTCTCAAGTAGGATAAATAATCAGCAAGAACTTGTCCCCTGTTAAGTCACCAAAAATAAATTAGAGGGAATATGAGCTTCAGAAATCATAAACACAAGGCATTTATCATGTTTTTTCATACATATGGTAATACTTAATGTGAGGCTGTTCATTGTTTGGGTTTTTTCAATTCTGCTTTCACAAAAATGCCTACAAACACTGAAACTATTTGGAGATTATAGCCACCAGTTGTCCAGTCGGATTTCTATATTGTCCCTTTACCACCCTACTTGCACTTGGACTTTAAAAGTTGCTCATAATCTGCTCTGATAGTAACTCCCCAGAAAATCTCCTGTAACTGAAAACAGAAGAAAATTGCAACTTTCAGTTAAAAAGCTTGAATTTATGTCATTTTCTTGTTGGAAAGCCAGCAGGGAGAACAAGTATCTAAAGGGAGCTCTTCGCATCTGTTGGAAATAACTGAAACCAGCCTGTGGGTACTGCTGAAACACATACATGTTCTTCATTTAATGTAACGACAGCTTCACAAAATCATCAGCTTCTCAATAACTGAGGGACAGAATTTTGTGTTTAAAAACTTGTACAAGGGTGACAAACAGTTTGATGTCCTTTGATTGGTCTCCCTGGTGTACCTAAGGTTTTTATATCATAAAAATGAATTTAGCAACACCTCCTGTTTTGCCACAAATTGCTTCTTTTTTTATTGCATTGTGATGTTGGCAACTCTTCTAAACATTAAAACGTTGTTTTTAAAAAAGTGCATCCCTTGATTTTCCATTTTAATCCCTACATGGGTCCGTTATCCCAGACCAAAAGAAAACAAATGGTTCCTATCAGAAGTGATGTTCTTAAAGATAAGATGGAAAAGGCCTTGCTCTCTCTAATGAAATTGTATAGGATAATCAGTAGAAGCTACATTTTCAGGGACAGACCCTTTAATTTTCATTTTCACCTTGCACGCTCTTAACTTTTATAAGTAAATGCCCTTTGTGTATCTACCAATTAGGCTTACGGTAGTCTTATGGGTTGTGTGGGTCTATAAATACCTGATTTATGTGCACAATCTGGCACTCTTGTGTATGTAGGCACATTCCAGTATAGGCCATGAAATGTGTGTAAAAATGGCAATCCTTTTTTTAAGGGCTTCCTTACGTAAGTCCCCAGATAGAAATTTTTGTCTAGGCTGAGGTATTTTGTTATTTGCCATGGCCCATTTGCCAGACACTCAGAAATGTTGGATGAATGCTCTCTCTGAATATTTAAGTTGACCTTGCCACAAGCAAGAGTCAAAAATGTGCAAATGGCTATTGAGGAGCCCAGTGTAAAGTAGATGAAAATAAGGTCCTTGAAAATGTTGCAACTGAAATACAATTACTCTGTCAATTTAGAAAAGCGTTGTTGGATGAGACTGACTGAGCTAAGTTGTTCGGGTTTTTTTGGTATAGACTTGTATGAGAAAACAGAGAGGATTAAAAGGGTACCATGAAAATAATTTTTTCCATGTTTAGAGGCTGTTAAAGGGAAATGCTAGAACGCTCACAATATCTGGCTATTTTCCTAACTTATCAACAAAATCAATTGTGCCATGAAGATCCCAAGCCCAGGAACATATAAGAAGAAAGATGATATAGCAATTTTAAATTAATTTTAAAGGTGTGGTAATACATACAGGCTGGGAATTCCTTAGGAAGGTTGACTTGTCACAGGATGTGCTTCCATGAGAATTTTCTTTATTAGAGAAGCTGGCTTGTAGACTTTAATTTCCGTGGTGCTGTTTGCCAACTTTCAAATGGCATCAGGACTCAAGGTGAGGGGTTCTGTGATGCTACAACCTAGAATGCAGGAAACATCCATCTTGAAAAACCCTCTGGGATTGTACATGTAAGTTAGATGGTGGAGCTGAGATGGGGGACACAGTTGCTTAAACTGGTGTCACAGAAAAATAATGCATGGAGTCATGCATTCAGTTACCATGATGGCAAGGTTGAAGATTACATACACATGAGCAAATCAGAACTGGATTGTATTTTCCTGTTGATTTTTGTTATCTTCCCACCCTTCCCCCTCAATGAAGATTAAAGTTAATTAAAATACTTTTAGATTTGCCTGGAACACCCCGTGTGATTAAACTGGTTGCTAAAGATGGTGTGAGCTTCAATCAAAGCTCATCCAATGACTTGGGTCATGTTAAGGTTCCTCTGTTGTATCACATTCTAAGTCACGGGCATACTTTCTCAATAAGGATGTTAATAAAGTTTCTCTTCTGTCTTGCTATCTATTTTGTAAAGCCTTTTGCAATAATATATATAAAATATGTATTTTACTATAATATAATATTCACCCTGGTTGCTGCCTTGAGTTTAATGACATCCTTGGCAGGGCTCGGTGAAACTGTCTAGTAGATGCAAAAAGCAACATGGGGACACCAAGCACTAAGAAACTGAGTCTCATAAGCCTTATAACTAGAATAAAGTCGATTACAAACAAAGAAGTTGAATGAATGTCTTTTGACATCAAAGAGAATTCCTGAAAACATCTGAGTTCATGAGAAACAGAAAAGGTAAATGATTTCCCTTAAAACCCACAAAAAAAACCCTTATAAGTTCTTCTGCTTCTAGTGTAAATTGCTTGTTTCAAATTCCTTCCTTCCCCAATCCACCTTTGTTACCTTTAATTTCTGCTACAGGTATTCCTGATCTAACAAAAAAACCTTTTTAGAAGCTCCCCCATCCCTGTTACCTCTGAGCGTAGATTGCCAGGGTTATGATGATGGACACAAGGTTTTCTAGGGTTCCATAACCAAAAGTCAAAAGCTTGCTGTTCAGGACAGGGTTGTGCCTCTCAGCAGACCCACAGGGTAAAGTGCTGCAATATAATATGTAAAGTGTGAATTAGTCTGTACAGTGTAGTGCATAGCAAACCTCAAGGTGATTTGTTTTGGGAGGTGGAGCAAAAAGGGGCTTTTTTTGTTGTCCCTGTTGTTGGAAGCCTGGGGAAGATGATGCCTTGCAGAAGCTTCCTGTGGTGTAGGATGCTGCAGAGTTGAAGGCAATGGGTTACAAGAGATGGTAAGAGCTGTCCACCATGTAACAGCCTGTAACTCTGTTGGCTAGGCAAATTTGTGACAGTAATCCTCAGTTTGGACATTTGCAATCATGTTTATTTTTTGAAAGCTGAAGGGGATGTGGATGAATGAAATGAGTAATTCCTGAGTGCAATCTGTAATATTTTCCATGTATGGTTAGAAATGTAAACATGTCAGAAACTGGTTCAAGAGGCCAATAGGTGAAGGTGCAAGCCTGTTTATAAATCTGAAACACTGAGAAACAATGCTGAATAAATTAGTTGTAGGTATAACTGTTCACTTTATCACTTGCACTTTTTTTTTTCTAATTGTCTATAGAAATTGCTGGTACTTCAGCCTCCTTCTAGAAGAACAAGACAGAACAGAAAGCTCTTTTCATCAGGCCACAGATCAGGCAGCAGACGGCAACTTTGGAAAGCCTCCGATCAGGATGGCTTGAATTAGAGATGAGCCCTATCCCCTTCCAAGTGAGCACAATGCTAGGCTGAACTGGGAATTGGATCATGTTTAAACATTGTGCCTGGATTCAAAATGCAGCAGAGTTTTGCTGTACCTGTTCCAAGGGCTTGGCTTAAGCCAAGTTCTAATTAGGGCTAGTAACTTAACAGAGACATGCTCTCTGTGTTGCCATCAGTGGCTCTGTTGCCTACCTCCTCTGCTGATATTTTCGAAAAGATAAGCTGTCTCCAGGGCACAGCTGGTCTCTGAGGGCTGCTTGTAGTACTCTGTTTTAACATTAAAAGGAAAAAACGTTAGTTGGTTTGCTAACTCTTTCACCTCCTTATAACCTGATAGATTTAGAAGACACTTGCTATGAACAATCTCCCAATAAGTGAAAGCAAGATGACCCCTGAAGAAATTGGTAGCTTTTAAATGGTTGTTTGCAAATCCAGTGCAACTTGTTCTTTCCATAGATTAAAAGGTGCAATGACTTGAAAATGGGCATCATAACAGCAAGAGGACAAAATTTGGCAAATGTTTCTGAAGGTGATGGTAAATGTGCATGACAAAAAACAGAGGAGCCCCTCTAATTGGTTTTCAGAGTCCCTGTTCTGAGACTAACTGATTGGAGCTGTGCTGCTTAATGTTACCATCCACTCTTTGTAATCCCTTGCTGCACAGTGAAGGGGAAAGTTTTGCGGGACTGCAGGAAATGCAGCCCTGTTTTCTACTCCCTGACGATCCACATGCTCTTGTGATAATAGCCTAGGTTTATTAAATAGGTTTAGTGTCTGCATCTCACTGTTGACTATCCTACTTAATGTGGCTTTTTGCTATGGAGCTGAGCCCAGCTGCAGAAGGATCTCAGCACCTCATTTTTTAATGGTTTCACACTGGCGAAGCCCCCACGCTGGGAATGGAGGTGCTGTTCTCCCTGGCTAGCAAAATGGAAAGAGGCACAGAAGGACTAAGCCCACATGGCACACAGATACGTGTGTTCTTATGAGCTTACCCTTAGGCAGCTCCTTTTATTCACACACACACACAGACAGACACACACCCTGCTCCAAAACTAGTGTTTTATAGAAACAACGGCTTTATTCTGGGCATGTGCTCACGGCACAAATGGACACTGAGGTCAGGGAACGTGGGCGTTGGAAGTTGTGCGTTGGGTTATGCTATGTGCCTTTGAAACACAGTGTGCAAAGGGCAGGCCCCAGCGGTGCTGCATCGCAGAGCCCTGATCCCCTGCCTGCCTGCCTGCAGCTGCTCCCCACTGCCTCCCCTGCACTGGTAAATCGCTGTGGGTGAAGCTAAAGGGCAGAAACAAAACTTCCCCTCCCCCACCAGGCCAAGGAAGGATGTTAGCTGCCCCACGAGGGCGTTAGCCTTCCTTGCTCCCCCCACACAGGCAAAAGGATAACCTCGTGTTTACTGTAAGTTCATGGGCTAATATATATAAAGGCTGAGTTTAGGCGTACGGAGTGCCACACGGTGCTTTAGGCTGCTTTAGCATGCATGGCATCCACATCTTGTTAACATGCCAACCTAATTCCACTCTTTTGCTTCAGAGACAAGTACCACTTTATTAGCCACAAATCTATTATCTTCCCGTTTGAAGGGCTCTGAATAGGCTTACAGCAACAGTCTGCTTTTGTAATACAACAAGTCTTTTCACGTTGATAAAAATACTTTAATAAATGAAAAATAAAATTCAACAGTGACAGAAATTCCAGTCGTTCCTTTCATCCTCCCAGTGTGAGCCAGCAGGTGCAACTTGACATTCTTTAAACAAACCTTCCTCCTGCTTTGTGGCTGAAGAAAGGCTTTGGCAAATGCTTATCCTTTGATATGATGTGTACTTGACAAAATTCACAGGGAGATCTGAACTGCTGCTTTGAAGCAAATTCTTATTAGAATACTGGAGCGCTAAAGTGCACTGTGATTTGGCTCGGTTGCTAGTAAGACATCAAGTAAAATGTGCCCATTATGTCAATTCAAAGTCAAGTCTAAACACGCTGACTTCTGAGAAATCTGAAGAGAATTTGTGGCTGTGCGGCTCTGCCTGTTTTATTGCTTATCTAATTTGCATTTCCTTCTCTGTCTGTCAGTTCCCCTCTGCATTTCCAGCTGAGTGGTTGGTGAATCATCTGGAATTCATTAAATATTTTCCATTACTATATTTTACTTTTGCCTTTGAAATCTTCTTCTCTTCTCCCCGAAAATGTGCTGTGCTTCCAGCTGCACAGGACAGGAGGGGGGGACCCCCCTCCCTTTCACTGTTTCGGGGGTGTTCCAGATTCATGCTCCGTCTATACAGATATTCAGTGGAAAATACTTGATCTAGAATACCTGGAAAGGTGCCATGAAGAGCACGCCTGGAGTGAGGATGGAAAGTCTCATGTTGTATAAACCTGAAAAAAGTTTTATGGGTGGAATGAAACTAATTCATTTTTTTCTGCTCTGGAAAAAACAAACACACAAACTGTGACTGCTAGAATGTTTTTTATCCCTTCGCTCTCCTTAGTTCTTGAAATTCTCTACAAAATGTTCCAGTTTGCTGCAATGTCTTTCTTTCCTGCCTGTAAGTAGCCCCCCCCAGCCTCATGACTTCTTGCTCATACACAGCTGGCTGCTTCAGACACGATTCCCTAAGTCTGGAGAGAGATCTCAAAATACCTGACCTGCCTCCTCCACAACAGATGGCAGATAACACCATCCTGGTAGAGGATCTCTCTGATCCTAACAAGGCGTCCCAATTTTGCAGAGGCATTTCAAGATGAGGCTTCTGGAAGCTTAGGAAATGCTAGTTTAAACTTGAAATTTGGTGTGATTTTGAGTATGAGTAACTATGAGAACCACCTCCTTCGATGCTTAGCTTATTCACTTTCACTTGACATACTTAAATCAAGGGTTGATATCTTCCTAACAGAGTTTTGGTAGTCTAAAAAGAAATTGTCATCTTGAAACAAGATTTTTTGGTGTGGTCATTATTGCCTGAGGCATTCATAGAGTTAGAGTGGATAACTATAACAGTCTATCCTAGCCTTAAAATGTGCTAGGGGGTTTTCCATCCAGCAGTTTTCAATAGATGGAAAAAGTGCCTCTAGTTGGGGGTGGTGGTCAGGAGGAATGGATGCCTTCAGCGGTCAGCCCCTGGAAGGCTCCAGACCTGCAGAACATGTCCTAACTTGCTCCATCTGACACCTGCAAGTCTGAAGCCTTTCTCTAGGTTAAGACTGAATAAATTAATGTAAATAGTTATTGTTTCCAACATCAGAATCAAGCAAGTAAAGCGAAAGCTGCTTCAGGCTTTTGTTTTTCCTGACATCACAGGAAAAGTGCTTGGAATGGTTGATTTTTTTTTTAAACATTCAAGAGAAAAGCTACACTTATTTCTTTTACCAAAATCTAGCGTGTAAAAAGAGCAGATGATATGTTTTGCTTCGACCATGCAAGTTGCGTCTTAACTATCACACCTCAGAGCATGTGTGAAGGCATACGTATGTATGCCCCAAG
Organism: Gallinula chloropus; assembly: GCF_964237585.1. Classification (NCBI taxonomy): domain Eukaryota; kingdom Metazoa; phylum Chordata; class Aves; order Gruiformes; family Rallidae; genus Gallinula; species Gallinula chloropus. The sequence continues at coordinate 97,794,460 of NC_140085.1, forward strand.
AAAGAAAAGTTGCACTGGAGAAGGGGTTGGAAGGGCACTTGCAAGAGTACAGAGGGCTCTATGTGTTGAGACTTGAAGGGGACTGGGCCTCTCAGATGCAGTGTTGGACTTGCCTCAGGTATATACAGATCTGTCTGCCCAGTCTCAAGTGGTATAAAATTGCAGTATGAGACACTGTTTTAGGAGAGGCTTGTAGCTTTCAGGTAATCCCATTGTCAGGTGATGTAATCGTCTCACAGGGAGTGCAGTAAAGGTCACAGTTCATACTCAGGGTTTGTTTTTCTACTGAGACCACTGTAAGAGCGAAATCCCTTAGCAGCGATGAGCGTTACTTGCTTGAAAGCGTATCTGTTGTCAGTAAGTCTTGCCCTCAGATGCTGAAGCAGGCGTGTGCCAGTCATGTCCGTGAACTTGTCGGGTTTCAGGAAGGACCGGCTGAGCTGTCAAGGTTTGTTAACCTCTTGGCATCAAAACAGTAAACTACACGTGTTCAGCAAGAAACCGCGAGCACTTTGCCTTAACTCAGCGGGATGCGTGTGCTGAGCAAGGGACCTCGGTGAGATGCGAGCGTGGACCTTATCTCAGCAAGCAGAAGTGCTGAGCCAATAACGACGTGATGGCTCTGGCATCAGACTAACGAGCCAGACTTGCTGATGCTAGCATTCTCAGATTTCAGCTCCTCCACACCAGGCCAGTGCGCTGGAGATGCTGAGCCTGTAATATCACAGTACCTAATGACTTGGCATCACCTCCTCAAGCTAGAGCTGCCGTGCTAATAACCACAGGGGCTCAGCCTGCCACTTAGCTGAAGACCTATTAATTAGTGGTGCTAAGCCAGGAACAGCAGAGAGTCCTGCAAAATTCATATCGATGTCAGCCCTGGAAGAGTTTTGCCTCTATTAAAGAGATTAATAGTTGTAGTATAGGAAGTGAAAACCTGCTGTTGCGTCTCCAGTTTGGCTGTGCGTTGCACCCCTCAATCTTGCATTTGATAGCATAAGAACTGTCATCCCTGTCTCAGAGGCTAAAGGAGTCTGGCTTGCCCTTTTTTATATAAAATTTTTCAGACAGTCTCTTCTTGCATTTCAAATTAGATGCAGCTTTTGAATTCACATCAGACAGAGGCACAGCAGAGCATCTAGGGGACAAGAGCGTGTAAGGCTAAACCTAGAAGCCCTTATGAGAAATTCACTGTCAGATTGGAGCAAAGGGGGAAGAAAAAGAGTTATTTTATCCAGGTTTGAGGAGGTTTTTACATATATCGGTGAGACTCATGCATTTTCTAAATGGTAAAAGCTGGAAATGGGTGAGGAAAAAACCCAAACTCAAACCTGATAATAATTCTCAAACTAGCTCCTTGTAAAGTAAAACGTTTTTTTTTTCTTCCTCAAGAGAAACCAGGGAAATCAGAAAAGGGATTTCTTTTTCCACCATTTTCCACAAGTTTCAGCTTCTTCCCATGTTTAGTAAATGTTTCTATGAGCCTTTAGGAAGACATTTGGGCAGCTCCCAGTCTATCAATATTCAATTAGCATTTAGTACTACAGTCTTCTGTTTGCCAATTAAAAACTATGCTGTTTCCATAGTGACCTAAACAAGATGAGAATCTGTGTGAAGCGTAGCTGACATAAGTGAAGATAAGCAAACTGCAATGTGGATATTTTAGATGAGTTTGGGGTTGGTTTGTTGTCTTGTTTTGTTGTTTTTTTCTCCCTAGGTGAATTCTGTGAGACAGTTATCATGACTCAAAAGATCTCTGGCAAAGTCTGGGCAGCGCAATACTGGTGTAAAACTGGTTTGGATGCTATTTAATGGTTTTGCTAGTGCTTCAGGGTAGTAAATGGCTGGGAAGGGGTACTCTCTGTTTTCAGCTGTCCATGTGGCTTCACCAGCTTTTTCTTATGGCATCACAGCCTAAACAGATGCAAGTCTACAATACATATCTTTTTCTGGAATGTGAGTGACAAATGAGGCTCCCTGTAGTGCAGGAGGAACTGAGTTACCCTACATGAAACAGTGGTGCCACCATCCCATCAGTGGGATGAACCTACTGTAGCAAGAGACACTGGTTTTAGTGCAGAAAAAGCATCTGGCACAACATCATGTTCTTTCACAAAGTCCCTTGAGCTATGCCATTAAACTGATTTTGGTTTTTTGGTTTTTTTTTTTCTTTAGGCAATGCTAAATAGATAGAGCCATCTTCAAATTCTGATTCTTTTGTGTTTCACTTTGTTGTGTGGGGTTTTTTTATTCAGGGTCTGATGGAGTGTGCCCAGAGATTTAGGGTGGACATGGAGTGCTGAGTTTTGGTAGGTAAGCAGAGGGTTTTGTACAGTGTGACCTTTAAATTGCAATCTATAATATGTTTGTGCAACACTTAGACCAGTGGAGATTCCTTTAGAAATAGAAAAATCATGACTAATGTTTGATTGTGCAGTTGAAACATAGGGGATGCAAAAAGTACGTGTTCTATATTGTTTTTGTGAAGATCAACTGTAGGTATAAACCCCAGCTCAGAGAAATCCCCCCAAAAACACTGGCACTGTGTTCCATTTTCTTAGCCTGGTGCTCTTACGGCTCAGTACCAGCTTGTGATGTAATGGGGCACTTCTAAGCCCCAGGAAAACTCTATGCTGGCTATAGAAATGACCTGGCCTTTAAGAACAGTATTTCCCATCCTTGCTAAAGTGTTTTTGATTTAAAATGAGGATGAAGAGAAGGAACAAATTCCAAATGCATGGCCTTTCAGTCTGCACAATTTGCAGTCACTGCCATGTGTGGAGGAACCTGCTGTTCCTCTGTACTACCACACAGCCAAATCTTTAGAGCCTGAGCACTGAGGCTGATTCTTCTCCTCTGCCAACCCTCTTGCTCCTTATTGCTGTTTAGCTGAGAGTCAAGCTGTGTGCTCAGAGCCCCTCACTGAGATTTTTGTCCCCCCATTAAGCCAAGTCAGTGCAAGTGCTTAATCCTCACGTAACTAGTACAGCTTCTGGTGCCTGAGTTACCCAGTGGGGTAACAAGCTCAGTACAATGGTTGGGTGGTTTGTGTCACCACACCAGGTGCATACCTGTAATAGGTGATTCTCTGCCCTACATCGGATTGAGTGAGGCAATTTTCCCCAAAACAAAAACAATCACAAAATAAAAATCCTGAAGGCAAGATGTTCTACAATAGCTTATATACATTTGGTGTGTTCTGATATATCCCTAACAGCAATCTTCATGAGATTCTATGTGGTGTGGATAATAAAACAAATTAGGTATTCCAGCTGCAAAAACACAGTGTTCAGAGGATGGTGCGTGGTTCAGCTGGGAAAATACAGCATTCGTGTGATATTAAGTTCAACCCTCTTCCCTCAAGAGTTCTTCCTTCTAGGTTGGTGTGGAAAAGCCAGGCATTGCCAACACAACACAGTCCCTTTGCTTGGGAATTAGGATGCTTCCCTTTCTGCAGTTGCCAGTTGCGTGCTTGTAGTGAATATCAAAATCAAATAAAGAAAATTGAACTGTCAAAATCCAAACGAAATAGAGATAAACACAGCTTGATTCGTTGGGGGGTGTGTGTGTGTGAGAGAGAGAGAGAGTAAAAATAAATAGGCTTCTTGAACATATCTATTTTCCATTAAAGGGGCACTTCAACAGCTCAGAACAGCTAACAGGGTTTTTTCCCTGTGGGTCCCTTTCAAATTTAAGTATATATTTTCTTTGGTTTTGTTTATTTCCATAATTATCATCACCATCTTCCTCTTTCATCCTGGTAGATTCACTGACTAGTGCAAGTCCCTGTCAGAGAAATTCATTTTTTCAACCTTAATTTGGCCAGTGTGTATTTACAACTGCCATTACTTACTTGCACCGCTTAGAGTTGAGCAGCAAATTAAAACTTCCTGGGAAAAGCACCTCAGTGATTTCTTCTTCCTCTTATTGTCACCTTCTCCTCTTATCTCCGCCGCTGCTGGTATCTGGCTGCGTGTAAGACACCGTCCCTGCAGGTTCCTCACCCTGGCACCATACTTGGCTGGGGGCTTTAACAACTGTTTAAAAATGTGTGCTCATAATTGACAGGAAAATCCCCGAATTGCCTAGTTCTGTATTCAGTCAAGGTTTATGAGGTATTTTACTCTTATTATATAATAACAAAAACAGCTTTAAGGATGCAGACTTGGAAAGTCTCAGCTGGTAGGATTAGGAAAAAAATTCCTGTTGCAGCAAATTTACTGAAAGGAACAACTGAGATTTTTGTGTAGTCTAATTTTTTCTTAATCCAATACATCCTGTATTCTATACAAAGCATCACTTCACTGTGTGATTCTCAGCGAGTGTGCATAATTCATTTACAATTGCAAAGTGAATGGTCCTGGCAACAGCTCTTATTTAAAAAAAAAAAAGGCAAACCAAGCAAACAACAATAAAAAAAATCCAACAGCCACCAAAACCCTGTAGAAAAACTCTGGTTCTTTGCTGAATAGTTAAATGGTTCCAAGTTCACAGGTCTGTGCTTGAGGTTTTTTATGTGCACATCAACCTGTGGCCTACTCTGAGGTAAACCTTTTAGTTTCATTGTCCTCATATGTGGCTACTTGCTTATGGTTCATGTTCTGACCACTCAGCCTCATTGATGTACCTTGATCTAAGTTTGGTGGTATTTCTTTTAAAGCTATTATGTACTCATCTCCAACTTCAGCTACAGTGAAGCCAGGAAATCACAAAACCCCCTTATTAAAACTTTGGAATGAATGTTCCTCTGGCAGTAATAATGGAGGAACTGTGGCCAAAATGGCTCCATAGACCAAACTACACCCTGATCTCCTGCATTCTGTTGAAGACGATGCTCACAGGTTGAAGGTGAGCTGCCTTTGAGGGAGAATGAGATGTAGGTGCTGTTGCACTGCCTTTGTTCACAGTGATCACTGTTGTTTTATAGCCTAAGGTCAAGGGCATTAGGGAAAATTCAAAGCTGGATGAGTTGCACAATAGATATGCTAGGAGGTTTGTCAAGCTGATTTTGGTTATGGACTGTGTGCCAGTGAGACGGGCAGAGCACAGAAGGCTATGGTCCATTCTGAAACTCAAATTTTTGAGAAACCCATTCCACAGTGACTGATTTTACACTGAAGCTTGGAGAAATGAGCCGAAAGTGGTGGCTTGCTGGATCTGATATGCCTGCTAGTTGTGAACAAAAGGGTGCTTCTGAGAAGTTTGAAAAGCGTGTGAAGATCTGTGCTCTCCTTGTTGGCTCATGCAGCAACTGATGCAGGATTGATGAGATCAGCTCTGTAAACCAACACGTTTCAGATGACTTAAGGCTTATCTGACAATGTCTGTGTCTCTGAGTACTTCACAAGAAAGCTGCCTCTTTAAGGGATATTGCCAAGTGGCCTCTGCTTCTCGGCCAGTACATCTGTCCCTGCTGACGACATGGCCAGGAAGGGTCTCCTGAGCAGTGGGAGGAGAGCGAGCATCAGGGACCGAGCTCTGTGTGGCTCCAGGCATGCCCTGATCCACCATATCTCTGAAAGCTTTTCAGCAGGGCGAGGAGAGGAGAGGAGAGGAGGGAGAAGAGATGCTGGCTAAACCACCTTGCAGAGCCTATCGTTTGGTTTGGGGGTCTGCTGGGGTTTCGTTTTGGAGGGGGTTTTGTTTGCTTTTTTCTTTTACCCACTCAAAGTGATTCTGTTGCAGCTGCAATAGTTAATGAAGTGCTGAAAATGGAGCTGCTATTCAGCACAGGGGGAACAAGTCTTGTCTCTCCTGGCTCCCCACAGGCTTCACAAGTCAGTCAGATGGGTCATGGGGGGAGGACTTGGCTGTTAGCTCAAGCAGCATAGCCTGATGAGCAGAGCTTGGGAGTTTCATAAACAAACATCTAGCCAGCTGCATCCCACCCAGGTGATGGGAGGACAAACTGCAAGATGTGGCTGGAGATTGCTCAGTTACTATGTTCCTGGCTGTCCTCTGCAGCAAATGCAACTGCAAGCATTCTCCTATGTGCAGAAAGGGACTTCCAATTTAAGGACCAAGTCCTTTCCTTTGCATTTGTCAACCAAGGTGTTGACATTTGTCTTCTTTTAGGTTATTGCACATAAGTCACAGCCATGGACGTTCTCCAAACTAGTTATTGCTCACAAATAAACAAACGTAAGAAATTTGCTAGCGTATTGGCTTTTTTGGTGTGAAACTAATGAGTGACATCATTCTTTAGCAGCTGTCTTCATTATGCAGCCCTTTCCTGCAAAGATCAAGAGATCAAAAACTGGTAGGGTGATAGCTAACATGTGAGTATAGCTGAATAATTAATTGAAATAATAAAGGACTTATTGCAGCAAGATCATGAGTGCATCTGGATCCTGGACTTCCTGTCCTATGCAAAGAGCCCTGAGAATATTTATTTAAGCGGGAAACATTCTCTGCAAGGAAAAGGGTAAATAGGGACCTTAGGAGTTCAAAGCTAAGATCCTACAGAAGAAACTCTAAAGCTCAAGGGCCATGCCCTTAATTTGTGTCTAGCATTGGTTACATCTTAAATCCATCAGATCTGTCTGTCCATGCATGTTCACATTGAGCTTGCAAAAATTGATGTTGTTTGATTTTAGTTTCTAGGAGCTTCTGTCTCTTCAAGCTTTGATGACGGATAAAGATACAGCTAGAATACCCTGACTTGGACAGTGGTCAACTGGTTTTGGTCCTGTCTTGAAACAAAAAGAGTAGTGTGTGTAAGCATAGAAGAAATTATGAAAACATTTAAATATATATATATGAAATTAAATGAAAACTGCTTGTCTCATACCGCTGAAGGTTCTGGAGAAACAGTTCTCCAAAGACATTTTATGGCAGCAGCAATCAGTGGAGGCCAGCTCTTATTTGCCAATACCTCCAGCAGTGTTCATGTGATTTAACTAACAATAACAACTTTCTTCAACAAGTATGCTTCTGGCATCTGTGAGAGAAATTTTGCTAAATAAGTGTAACAAAAAGGTATCTCTAGAAAGTCCAAGTGAGATGCAATGTCCCATTTACAGCATACTTCAGGGGCAACTTGTCAATAGAATTGCTTCTCTCTCGGCAGCATCCCATGTAGCTGCAGACAGAAAATCCCAAAGACGTGTCAGTGATGCCTAAAATAACGACAAAGTCATTTTCAAATTACTTTCCAAGGAGGTATCTGCTTCTCCCATGGTATGACAAGAAAGCTGTCAGAGATTTGAGCAGGCAGCCCCAGAATGGAGTGCTTCTGACCTGGGTGTTTGCATAAGTCAGACACAGAAGTTGTAGCACAAACATCTCAGAATCTTGTCTTTGATGAAGACAACAGAGATTTGTGCTTGTTGTCTTCATCAAAGATTAAGTAATAGAGGAAGTACTAAACAAAGTGAGAAATACAACTTTCTACTGAAAGCTTCCAAATTGTTCATGGTGTGGACCAGTTTCAGTGGGATACTTGGTCCCCACAACACGCTGGGGTGCCACTACAGCTGTTGTGGAAGATGAGGGGAATAACACGGTCAATGCTTAAGGGCCATCTACTGAAAAAGTTCTGCTTCAAGTCTACAATAACTTCTGAGGGTACTGCATTATCCATTCATTTCAGTGGGGGCTGGATGAGCCAAAGAGAGGCCCTTGGGCCTATGAGTGCAGCTCAATTTCTCTCCTGTGAGTTCATCCTCGGTACCTCTGGCTAGCTGTCTCAAAGTAATGTGATTCCAAACAGGAGCAGAAGGCATCTGAGGGTTTTGTTTGGGGGTTTCATTTTGCTTGTTTGTTTGTTTGGGTGGTTGGGGGTTTTTTTCACTTTTAACAGGGGAAACCTTTTTTCATCCGCTACTTGTGAAAGTGTCTGTGGGAATGAACCACCACAGAGACACCTTGAAATAGCTTCAATTTAATGATAATTCAGTATCAGAGTCTGTCTGGTTATAATGACTCCCAAGGAGCCTTTCAGTCCTATTTTTTCTCAGGTTTAAATCCAACTCCTGTTAACAATGTCCACAAGATGACACGGTTACCTATCAGGAGGCTAAGTAAAGCGAACTGGTCTTACAGTACAGTCTCTAGTAGGCTGCATCCTGCTGGGAATATGAGCAGTATCTGTGTTCCAAAAGCCTTTTCACTACGTAGAGGGCTGACTTGGTCTGGTTGAATGCTTCTGGTTCCCTTGCTGTCAGTGACTCCATGTATAGTTACTCAAAGCTGATGTGTATCTAGAGTGCCTAGCTGGGCATCATTGGACAGGACAAAATATGCACTAAAAAAAAAAAAATGAAATGGAAGGAAAAAGCCTGTGACAAATAATCTGATACTTATGCCAATAGGAAAGTTGCTCACGTGTTTCAGCGATGCTATATTGTAGCACTGGAACAATTTAAATCCTCAATGAATTTACAGCGTTGAGAGACATGGCAAATTTTAACCAAGCTGCTTTCCCCCATGCCTCCAGGGTGCTGATTTTGAACACCTAAGCAACTTGGGTTAAAGCACCAAAGCACCTTTGGTTTTCCGTTTTTAGGCAGAAAGTATATTGGAAAGGAAATACAAATGCTGTGGGGGAAAAGGAAGGCTTCTGGTACTTTCCAAGTCAGCATTTACGTGACTCGGGCTCATTTTGAGAAGAATAATTTATAGTGGCGTGAATAAATAATGGCGGTGAGTTCTAACTGTCCAAACACGATACATAATACCCTGGGAAAATTTCCTCTGCTGCGTGCTAATGACTGATTGCTGGCTTTTATGTTGGGAGCGACTGTAACAAATAAATCATTTGAAAATAACTGACGTGCTCAGGTTTGTTTAAGCAGCGCTTGTCAAACCGCATCTTCAAGCCCATGTGAGAGATGAGTGCAGTTTGCTGCTGCAATCAGTGTGGTCTCTTTGCCTGTGTTTGTAAGCAACCATGCAAGATCAGCTGCTGAACTTTAAATAAATAAATAAATAAATAAACCCTGATGGTTCAGTGTGATTTGGCATTGCACAGAATTGCCATTATATGTGACCATCCTTGTGGAAATAACTGCATTTAGACATCACGTAGGTGCCTAATCCATCTGGGAAGATCATCCTCAGGGTAATTTTAAGAGCAATAGTGAAAATATATTCCCTCATGCATTCAATTTGTGTGTGGAGAAGCATTTTGAAGCCGTTGTTAATCACACCTTGTTGACTGCTCCTCTAGCTATATCCATGATGTGTAAAGGTTTTTTCTTTTATTTTTTTATTTTCATTGCAGCTATACTGAAATGGCTCTTTGCCTATTGTTTTTTTTTTTTAATCCAAGAGGAGGGTGTTGTATGTTTCTCTCCTTGTTTACTACGTGTTTACACTACTTCCTACTTCCATGAGAAAACCTTGAAACTCGCATGAAAGGAAAATATCTAAAATGTTGCTTTGCTTTTCAATCACCTCTCTCTCTTGGTTGTAGCAAATGGTCTTTTGAAGGCTGAGGACCTGTTTCCCTCTCTCTTGCAAAGGAAATAAAATGCTTGGCCAAAGTGATAACTGGACATTGCAAATTTTCCCCTGCCTGGTTAAAAACTCCATTGCTTGTGCTGGTTTTCCGCACAGTTTTCTCTGTTGTTTTCAGAGGAAAACCAAACAAAACCAAATAAATATGTAGTTTGAAGCATAATCACACAATTTACCGGAGCAATATTTTTTTTTCCTCTGTTCTACTGACTTTCTTATCCCAGGTGATGGGTAGCACATTCATCTATCTTTAATTTCTCTTTGCCTGTTCTCATCATAATATCCAGGCACTGAGAGAACAAACCCAATTCATGGGTGCTACCAGAATCTCTTCTCAGGTATTATAATGGCTATGGGTCACTGCTGAGTTGAAGCCAGTCTTGAAATGGTGACACGGATTTCAAAGGTTTCATCTCTTATCTATAGTCCTTTGAGCCTGCCATTGCTGAGGATTCATCTTAGTCAAATAAGCTCTTTTTACCTTTTTTCCTCTTTTTTCTTACTTTTGCTTATCTTCATGGAAGTATGAACCTGTCCAGTGAAACTGTGTGAAACTACACCACTGATAGTGGGTAAGTGGGTGTATCATTGACTGTGGTTTTACTCTATTTCTCACAAAATATTTGCATAATTTTAAACTAGGTTTTGTGTTGGGAGGTGGTTCCCTGTCTGTGTTTGTGCTCAACCAATTGCTTTGGATCCAATGCACTCATCCAAATTTAGTATTCAGTGAGCAATTCTCTGTCGCAGTCATACACATAGCTTCTTGCCATCTGGCTTCACTATGGCTACTATTGGCCCAATGCAGTTTCCATGGTAGTCAATGGATATTTTTGAGGCTGGCTTCCCAAAGCAATACATCCAAAGCAGGATAGAAAATATGTTAAGCCAGAAAAGGTACTAATGGAGCTTGTCGCTGAAGCAACCATTTGCTTTGCTTTGCCATGTCACTGTTGTACGGAAAATGTAATCCTCACCTGACAGTTGAGGACCACTGTCCCCAGGTTTATCTAATATTTGTAAAGGCATAGACAGTGGTAAAACTCAGTCTTCTAAGCACAGAGTTAGCAGCCTATCTCTGGTGCCATCCTGCAATACAAAAACCCTGTGGGATAAAAGCTTTAGGTTTGGGGAAAATCAGGTAAGACAGCGCCAAGTTCACAGATTTGGAAAGAAAGGTACCTCCCTTAACAGCTCTCTGCTGCTATGAAAAAATAAAAAATCCTTCTAGATCCTTCTATGGTTATGTTTGTTTTAATGAAGTTCTGTGTGTATTTGATTATTGCAAGTCCCATGTTGTTACTATAGCTTTTTCAAGAATCAAAGAAATAAATACCATGCTGAGCAAGATCCTCAAATTAGTTGAGTGACTGTAATCAAGGACAGAATGTGGCCTGCTATCTTGATTGTATTGCTGCCACCTCCTTCATGTGCCTCTAAGACAATGGTAATATGAGAGCTAGCAATTTCATCCCCTTTGACCTTCTTATGAGTGTGACCAGAACCTCAACAGAAGAAAGGGAGCTACAACATTTCCAAGTGATTTTTGCATGGACTCTCTGACTATTATCTTTTTTCTCCTTTCTTCAGTTTATTCTTTTTCTGTGTGTTAAAAATCACTTTCCCTCCTCTGGAGAGATTTTCCCTATCCCATGCCCTCTATACTCCCAACTTCCCTGACCCTGTTTTTACCTTTCTTTTCACACGGTACACAATTTGGGTTGTTTTCAAACAAATCTGAACTTTTACTTTGTTCTGATTTTATTTGTGGCCTGAAAAACAAAGCACATTAACTTGAAACAGACACTGAATTGCCTATGGGGGTAGCTTGCAAAGTACTGATGCTTGGAAAGTTCCCAAAAGAAAACAAAGCCCAGCAGTCTTGCCTTGTTTGTAGAGCTGATGGAGATCATTGACTCCTAAACCTTTGCCATCTCCTTCCAACCAGCCCCCTAAAATAACAAATACATGGGCCATGTCAAACAGTTATGGTCTTCTGAATCACAAGCCAGACATAAGAGTGACATTTAGACTGTTCCTGGACATAAACATTAGTAGCTGGGTTTTGGGGCAGCTCTGTCACGCATAGGAAAGCTGCGCTGATTTACTTCCGATGAAAATCTGGCCTGATATCCCATAGCAAACAACTGAAGAGATGGATCTAGAAAACAAAGTTCACTCCATGTGCCATGAAGTACCTTTGTGTTGTGGTTTTCTTTATTGTTTCCTGGTGATACGCTGGGCACTCCATGAGCAGAAAAGTCATTTTCATAAGCCTGAAGTCCAGTTCAGAAAGTAAAGCTGACATTGCATGGGACCCAAGACCAGGCTAAGGAGAAGAGTGTGATTTCACAGGTGCGACATGCCCGTGCCTCATGGCTCAGAGCATGTGTCATTTGAATCGGCTTGTAGAGCAAATGAAGGCTAGTCATGACACTTTCACTTTCGTTTAGCTGACAGAACAGAGTACAAATCTGGGAGTTCAAAATGAAGGGCATTAGCCCAGGCAGATCCTACAGTCTAAATGTTCCTAGAGATAGCCCAGAATAAAGCAGTTGCCCACTCACAACTGAAGCTGTGATAGTGAAATTTCATTGCTAAAGAAGTTGAACATTTTTGTCCATATGGTAGAAAAATGTCACTCATTGATGTCATATACACATGGGAAAACAGGGAAAACTTTGTAGCCCTAAGAGGGTACGCAGCAAGACCTTGCACACAGAGAAGGAAGGGAGGACCTCTAAATAAAACATTGTCCAAAGGCAGAAAAGTGGAGGGGGCTTTCCTACTCAAATGGAAGTAAAAGTAGGGCTATTATCTGCTTTTGTTTCAGAAACAGCAGTAGTATTTCCAGAGCTGGTAAAATGTGGAGATACAGCTTATGCCTTTGTAGAGTCTCTCATAACAGCAACAAGAAAAACAAACAGAAGTGGTAGTGTGGATACTTTTTCTTTCAGTAGGCTAAACCTGCACGTGCTCACCAGGCCTTGTTGCTTTACAAGCAGGATTCCTAACTTATCACAAAGTATTGTGCAAAGAGTGTCCACTGTGCCAACAGTGCCAAACCTCCAAACAGCAAAGGTTCTTCTGCAAGGATCAGCAGGTGTTTGAGGGGCTGACTTGGAGCCTGTCAGTCATACAAATCAGTGATCACAAAATACTTTTTTTGTTGATTTCCCCTTCATGTTTCCCTAAGATACGCTTGCTTTGCTTTGTTTGGATTTCCTTATCCTTCCTTCCTCCCTTCTCCCTTTTAATGTCTCATGCTTTGGACACAAGAAGTTTGCCTGTATAGACATAAATACTCATCGAACGAAAAACAGCATGTGATAAAAGAAGAAATGGTTTACTATCACTTATTGTGGACAATGGATGACTCGGGTAAGAAATGGGAAACTGAACACCTCATTTCTCTCTTGCAGTAGCATGTCTCTCTGGAGTGACTCCAAAGCAAGCAATGGAGTTACACTCTTGTAAACACTGATGGGTGAAGCAAGACGCCAGCCCAGTGAATTTCCTCTGATAGCACCCTCTCCCCTACTGCATTATGCAAATGTATTACGCGCGTTCACTGCTCTCAGCATTTCTTTTTCAGGCCCCATCTATATAGAATTACTGAAGTCGTCTAGGTAATAACTTGAAAGAAAATAGACTCATTCAATGAAAGATTTTGAAATTGCAATCAGCCCTTGAAAGAGGGAGTGAAATCGGGGACGAGTAACAGATGGCGGTGGTGGCTAATCTTTCAGCCTATTATTTTACCATATGGGGGTCTATGCCACAGACTTTCATGCTGAAAATAAAAGAGAAATTAATCATTGTGTGACAATATATTAGTTAAATAGCTCTGTTGCAGTGATATTTGCCTCCATCTAGAAACCATATGCAAGAGTGTAGGCTCCAAAACAAGATACAGCTGCATGTAGGCTGTTTTTGTGGTGACAGACATCGTATGACTTCAGAGGAAAAAGAACTACACCGTTCAATTTACATGGAGAAAATGAATTTTCTGGCTATATTAAGGGGTCTGTGAAAGGAAACCTATATAAGAACACCCAATGGACTCTGGTAGGAAATGATACCTTCTCCGTGGAATTGAATAGAGAATTACATCATGCACATAGGACTCTGTAGGATGGTTAAAAAGAGAAATTATTTCATTCTATGTTATGCCAACAGTCTCGTAGTTCGCCTTTCTCTGCTGGTGGTAGGAGTGCCGTAATAGCCGCAGGCCTTTATAAGTCCCTTCTATTCAACAATAGTAAACATCTATAAGTTTATGTATTAAATTCCTATCAAACCTCAGAATGTTCAAAGAGCAGTTGTATCTATTCTATTTCTCCTGTAAATGTTCCCTTAAAATGCTGCTGAGGGAAGATCATTTCTCCATCGATAAACCAGAACTAAGATACTAAACTTCTAGTTGACTTTCCTGCTAGTTCTGTGGTTAAATGTGATAAGGAGAAGGATCAGCTCCAATATGCTCCTGACTCTGACTATCAAAGTGCGTTCCATAACTCGCTCAGGTTTAATGTGGTTGTATTAAGCATGATACAATTTATTTTAAAAACAAGTATTGAGCAATACAGGCTCAGATGTAGTCATGACTAAAGAGAAAATAAGACAGATAGTCTATCTTGAGTCTGCTCCAAGCCACACAAGTCATACAGATGCATCAGTATGCAGAAGAAAAAGAATAAATCTTCTCTGAGTGTATCCACCCACTAAGTCATCTGATCTTTTGGTTGACTCATGTAGAGAAAACTCTTTTTTGAACAAAAGAAGAGTAAGTGGCCCAGTTGTGTTATTAAGTGTGATGTGAACTGCAACCAGGAAGACTTCATGTTATTCTTTGCTCTGGACACGGAGCTTCCTTAACCAACTGTTGACCCCTTACCTACCAAATTGTCAAGAAACCCTTGCAGTGCTGCATTGAGGGTGTCACTGTACCAACATGCAATGAACAGAGGGACATGTGTGAATAAGAGAAGGAAAAAAGTCATTCCTATCCTCTAGACCCTACTGCTATGATTGCTGAGAAGCATAATTTGTTTCATGTTTTATTATTGTAGCTACCCTGATTCTGCAAGTAAAAAGGAAGGAATTTTGTACTGTGATCATAAAACACAGCTCAGGTCTGTAACAGGGGCCACAACACCTACTACGCTGCCTGCGTTTGATCTCATTTTGCACAGTTTGGGCTCAGCCTAACCATTGCTAATGCTCTGAATTGCTATGGTCTGTCTATGAGAGACCTCCAAGGCCAGGCTCACAACTGCACTATAAATATAAATAACTGTCATTAGTGGTTTGGACATGCATGCCTGTGTAACGGGGTGGGAGCAACAAGAAAGCCAGAGGTCAAAAGTAAACCATGAAATTTTGAGAGCCTACAGAAAAGCAGAGGTGAAGGTTGCATCTCTGGAAAATCATTTCCCTTTGTATCCTTGATTCCATCTTTGCAGAAAGGGCATTTTCCTGTGCATACATAGTGGACAAGAAATATGCACAGTTTGACGATACATTTCACGCATGAAATGCTGACAGAATTAATGTAGGGACCTATCACAATTTATGCTGTTGCAACTGGCCTCAGTGAATGGGTCCCCCTAGAATTTTTCCCGTGCCTCTGTCTACCCTTTCTCTCCAGCCAGACAGAGGACACTTTTTAACCTAAAATTCTCTGACTAGAAGGAAATTTGAGAAAAAGCCCAAGGAATAAAAAGCATTATATGCAATTAAAAAAACCTATTAATCCTTATAAAATCCTTGTTCAAATTAGCCAGACATTGTGATTAGTGTTTAAAACAGACGTGGCTATACCCTCTCCCCATTTAACTTTCCTTTAACACCAGCCTCTGCGTAACCTGGGTTGTTTGATCAGATTTTATGTTACTAATCAAGGTATAGACCAGGTCTCTGACATTGTCTTTCAAATCAAGGAGTGCGAGTGAGTTGAACCATAAAATGGCTGCAATTAAAATAGTTTGGGGCAGAAACTTTAAGATGAATCTGAAGAGTTTTTTAAAGTTGCTTTTTTTCCTCACATTCCCCAGATCAGTGCATTCCTCATTTGGTGTTTCTTGAGTTTCTGGGCTACCTCGAGCCTCCTTTTCAAACATCGGTAATAATTTTACTCTGTGAATTTAGGTAGAGATATAAGTATGTATTATAATAATATAAAAGAACAACAAATGACAAACATAAAATACAAACCTTACATTCAGTTTCTGAAGGGGGAAAATTCCTTTTATGGACAGTCGTACTGAACTATTGAAAAACATGTTATCACAGAGGAAGTCTGATTTGCTGATCATATTAACGATGGCTTTCATTTCCCACTGGGACACTCAAATGTTAATGTGAATCTTACTCTTTTTTTTTTTTTTTTAAGGGCTTGATCATAAAAGCACAACTTCAGCCTGCAATGCTGCACAGAACCTTCCTCCTGGTTCCTAGAGAGCAGTAAGAAAGGCAAAAGGCATGTGTTCACTCAACAAAGAGTTATATTTTGCTCACATTTCAGCATAAGCCTGCCTATTGTGCTTGTGAAACGTACTGAAAAGGCTAAAGCTGACATTACAGTCTTATCATCAAAACAGACTGATTCATGGTTTATATGCAGATAATTGCTTACTACTTAACCCACTTTTAGTTACATCCCCATATGCAGCCTGTTTCAGTCTTTAAATGCTTTCAAGTCAATTGAGGAATATTAATTTGTTCCTCAACCCAGAAGGGTGCCCAATTGTTGGGTCAGCTGTTAAAAAAGGGAAAATAGTCATTTGCACCAGGCAGCTTGCTTTCTTCCATTTGGTCGGATTACAAATGATTAATCAAAACTGAAGGCTTCTTACTAGCAGGCAGTTCTCCGTATTTGAGGAGAGCCCACATTATTTAACTCTGTGTATGCCTTTTGTGAAGAATCATTTCCCACTATCATCTATTATTTATCCAGTAGCAGCCCCTGAATGAATTAACTCCTACTCTGCTTTAACTTGTACTATCGGAACTTGTAGTCCAAACAGGAGCATGCAGCACCTATGTTATTTAAGTAAAGTAAGTTTATTACTTTACATTTGGCAAGTTTATTACTTTACATTTATGGAGTCTTGCTTCTCCCATGCCCTATAATCACAGAAGTCTTCTACCTGCATGCCCTGGAAGGGAACTCACACCCATTGCTAGAGGAATACAGGCTCTTGCAACTTGAACATGAACTTACAGCTTCCACAGCTCTGTAAGACTATACTGTGATTTTCATCCTGTTATATTAAAGTGTGTTTAAAAGCCATTATGGGCAGTTTGGCAGCTGCTAGATATCAGTGTATTGCTCTCAAAGCCAAATGGGCTTCACTTGTTACAGAGGTTGCTGAGGACTTGGCCTTTTCTGATTCTTGCAGAGCAGGACATTCCATATGCTCCATGATTTTGTAGCAGAATGTCTTGATGACAGTTTCAAAGGTGTGCTCCTGAGTTGCTCAGTCCATTTGAAACTCTAACTCTTGAATCACAAATGGATAAAGAAAACTAACGTGCCAGGTTGTACTTACATGTTCATCACTGCCAACCCAGAAAAATCTCACTGCCAATACTTGAAGTTCCTCTGGATAGACAGTAGTGATGTTGAGAGAATGTCACAGGTGACTTGGCTGCTCTCTAAAGAATGTTTATACTTTTAAAATCAAAGGGGTTGTCCTTGTGGGGAATAATGCTTCCACATTTCAGGAAATCTGTTTCCTGTAAGTAAGATACTTCAGCCTCTATAGAGGGCCTTGACTACATCTCTCTGTGAAACTATGCTTAGTTGAAGGTTT
Organism: Gallinula chloropus; assembly: GCF_964237585.1. Taxonomy (NCBI): domain Eukaryota; kingdom Metazoa; phylum Chordata; class Aves; order Gruiformes; family Rallidae; genus Gallinula; species Gallinula chloropus. The sequence goes on from NC_140085.1 coordinate 97,811,736, forward strand.
AAATATCCTTTAAGGATTTGCTCTGGGCAGCCAGTATGTAGTTTGCTTCTGCAGAGATGCAAGCCATGGGGCAAAGGCTCAGGCAGTCTCTGCTTGCCGTCATCCTCCTACTCGACGTTTGTGCATGGGCACAATCAGCATTTGTTCCTAATGAGACTACAGCTGCTCTGGAGCAAGGAAGCACGCTGGGTGGGAAGCCTGGCATCAGCACTCACACTGAGCTCTGAGGCTGGCTTTGTAGACTGCGACCCTTCGGAAGAGTAGGTGAATTGCATTTTGAAAGCCCATGGTCCCTCAGGGATTCTGACCCATGTGGTGAGAAAATGAGAGATGAATTTTCTAAGTACAGGCTCTCTCTCAAAGGAGCATGAGGGTCAGCTTCACAGTGCTGTATGCAGCTACTTCAGTAAATCAGAATGGTTTCCAAGGGTCTCCAGCTGTGTTACAGTTCTTCTGTTGCTACTCCTGGAATATTACCAGAGAGAAAAGCAGCATCTCACAGAAGGGCTGTGATCCTATGAATGTCACCGCTCAGAATCCACCTCAATGCAAGCACTTTTGGGGTAGAGAAATTTGGTTTCTACACCAGTAACCAAAATCTCTAGCTGTCTCTGGATTGGCTTGGCCTGATGAAGTAGATAGGAAGAATGAGGGTAATATCTTGTTTTCCAAAATACAGGATCTTTTGTTCTTCCCAGTCTGAAATAACAAATGAATAGTTTCTTGATAATTTAGGGGACTAATTCAATGTGATGGTTTTCCTCATTTACCTGAGTCCTGTTAATAGCACCTCAAACCTAAAGCCTTTCTGCTTTAATAGTTTAAAGTTGCAAAAAAGCAACATAAGAAAAAGGCAATTAATTTTTCAAAGCAATGATTCACAGTAGCAGTAGCTACCATCTATCTGCCTCTTGTGTTAATGTACAATCTAATTTTCCAACTTTAAATTCATTTTGAATCCTTCCTCTTTAATCTCTGTAAAATTTCTGGTGATGACCTCTACTTCTTGCATAATTACTGCTAATGAAAAGCTTAAAATGCCTCATTGAGTTGGAAACCTATTTAAATACTCGTTATCCAGCCCAAAGTCTGAATTCCCCATTGCCTTTGGTGTACTTTTGCTTTGAAGGACAAGTTACGAGTCTTAAACTGGCCACACTGGAGAATTGGTCTGGCTGTCGACCACAGGTGGAGGCTGAACTTCATCCTAAATGCTTCCTGCATTTGCTTAAGCAATATGCTATCAAAGGCAGGACCTGATGGAAAATGGGGAGAGGAAATGGCTTTGCTCATCTACCATCTCTCTCTCCCCCTCTTTTTTTCAAAATCAGTTACCTTTTTTCTGCTTTACATCATTCAGTCTCACCTAGGTGAAAGCTACATCCAAGGAGTGAGAAGTAAATAAGATATTAGGGTAACTTTGGTGAAGCTGCCTTGCTTGAGTGATTTTGTGTAGGGTTGAATAGGTAGTGGATGTGGCCCAGAAGGTTTTCTTTAGCTACCCTTGCCCAAAATAGGAGAAATCTGTGCTTCTAAGGAGAATTAAGGCTGGAGTCTGGGATCTATATCTTAAAGCTTTACCTGGTTTCCTTTTTATGGAAAAGGGTGCTCAGAGACCATCTCTTGGCTTCAAACCTGACAGGAAGAGCAGTGGATGAGTGGCAGAGGTGATCTGCTACCCCGAAGGTGTCATGTGGGCCCTTTGGTGTGTTACTCTGTCTCTCTGCACCTCAGGTGTCTTTTATTTTAAAATTGTGCTGCCCTGCTTCTGGGAAAACTGTGAGACAACATCTGTGTCAGTCTTTCTGAATGGGGTTATTACAGAGAGAGGTGAGAGTTGGTCAGGTGGGAGAGGCTATAGTGGCACAAAAGAAAAGTCATTGACTCAACCTTTGCCCCATTGGGAATCTCTTGACATCCATACAATACCAGTAGGTTTTCAGCATGGCTGCCACTATTGCTGAAGCAGGCTAGTCTTCATTCTGATCTCCTCCCGGATGAGAAACTGAAGATAATGTTAAATCAGGGAACCTTACTCATCCTTTGTTTAGCTGGAATCATGGTTGGAGGACAGGAGATTGCCTGAAGCTGTGAGAACTCACTCCTGCAGCTTCTCCAAGAGGTCTGTAGGCAGAGAGGATATAATAATAGAAATGAAAAATCAGGAGTATCTGAAGAAGCAAAGGTGTCTGTCTCTGAAATGAAAAGGCACTGCAGGAAGGTGAGGATGAGTAGCTTGGTTTTATTTAACCATCTGTTCAGACAAGATTGAAGGAAATAGGAGAGAGACAGACAGACTGTCTGGCAGATTCCATGATTCAGAAGAAAAATTACAAACTGTAAGAGAAAGATTGAGAGCATCTCTGAAGACTTGACCCTAAGCCCAAGGATGAGCACTTGAATGAGGAAACAGAAAGATGTGCCCATTTTATTGATCCGCAGCCTTATATCTCATATCCCTTAAGAATCTTCTGTTGAAGACCCATTCACAGAGGCAATTTGTGCCTCTCAACTTTCATTTTTCTCTAGGGGTTTGTTTGTAAGCCCCAGGGTATGCAGAGGCCTATAGAGCTCTGGTAGAAGAGGTGTGTAAGCCCCGTGGGTTGGTGAGGAAAGGAAATGAGTCATCACAAGGTCTTTGGGGCCACACATGGTGAGGCTGTTTTCCCATACCCATGAAAAGACACCCTGCACTCTCCAGGGGAGTGGGCACATCTTGGGAGGACTGTGGACACTGTGGGAAAAGCAAAACAATCCCCACCAGGTTTGGGGTAGGTGCTGGCACTCGCTGAGGGATTGATGGAGGCAGCGGTACTGCCTGTGTGGCAGGATGCGGGGGCACCTGGTTTGAATGTGAATTTGGGTCGTGCTCACCATGCAGCAAACCCCTTGGCTCCAGGTTAGTTTTGTCTGGCTTTCAGGAAGGATCAACCCCCGCTAATTCCAACTGGCCACCCACCTCTTGCTCTCATCTGACCAGAGTCTGTCACCTTGCCACTGCCGAGCCTTCCAGCTTCATGAATTTCTCAATATGGATGGCAGTCTGGTTTTTCACCTGAGAATTTCAGTTTTTCTTGGAAAAGAAATACATTTTCGGCCTTTGTGGCTTTAGGAAAAAAAATCTGAAATACATGAACTTCGCTTAATGTGAAACAGAGTGGGAAAACTAAAAGAGCTAAGCGTATTTTGAAGTCTACTTTTTAGCACACCTCAGGAATGTTGAGGCTTGACACAAAGTTTGTTTGGGGTTTTTTAACTCTGAGGTGAAGATGACCCATCTTTGAAACTCTTGATACAGCACTGTGGAAAAAGTAAGACATGAAGATGCTGGATCCTGTCCTTTGCATGTGTTATGTCTATCTGGAGCCATAACATGGAAGTGAAAAGGATTACTTCTGGTAAACAGGAGGTATTCTTGTGGCCTCTGGATTTCAGGGAGAGTTTCTAATTTCAAATTTCCTTTATGTCAGCTCATGTAACCATAATTACCAGGCACTGGTCCCTCTTATCCAAGTCTCCTATCTGACATCTGCGCAGAACTCTGAAATCCCAGCATGTTGGTGTGAATCTGCGTGAGTCCTCTGGTTGTGGGAATTTTTCTGTATTTTTTATTTGGGGGATTGATTTCTTTTTTTCTGATCAGGTGCAGAGCACACGCCTGGTTCCCACAACTAGGAGGAAGCAGCTTCTTGGTGTTTGCTCTCCTGGGCAGTAATTACAATTTGTCAGGAATGCCGTTTGTTTTGTAATTCAACATTTCCCCATAGCACAATTGTGTAACACCTAGACAAATATCTGTTCCTGTTAAATGCTTGGAAAAAAATAAAACATAGTGGAGGTCAGAATAGGCCTAAGGAACAAACCCTTCCCTTTCACTGTCCTTGAACCTTGTTCATTAAAATCATCAGTAATACTTCTGTTGAGTTCTGTAGGAATCATTCTAGAACCTAAATATTTGCAGTTCCTGACAGTTGCTATATCAGCAACTCTAATCTATTTATGTATCCAGGTGGCAAAGTAGAGGTAAAATAAGGCTGTCATCATTGCCTAAGTACAGATCTTATGGGACAGCAGTTGGGCATCAACATGGACCCCAGTTTCTGTGCTCCTGCAAACACAGTTTTGTCTGATTATAAGCCTGATAAAGGAACAAGAGTACTTTTTCTTTTTTTTTTTTTTTTTTAAACTAAGGCTGCTTCTTACAGTGTCAGGCTACTACAATTTATACCTTCTTTTATACTCTGACATACAGCCCCAAAGAAGAGGTTGGCGTTGCAGATGCAGCACTGGTGGTTACTACTTGCTGGTCCTCTTCTTAAGTCCTTAATGGTGTGCATTTAGAGTGGCACAAAAGATGTGAAAACTGATAGTTGCAATCCAGGGGTTTTTGGTGATCATTGAGTAGTATTATGCCTAAAAAGCAGCAACAAAGTTAGAAGAGGGGAACTTGAGCAAGCAGCTGTGACTTTTTCTCATTTTCTTTTTAATTTCATTTGGAGAAAAAAAAGACCAGGATAAGAAATACTGTAGGAAATATTTTTTTGTGTTGAATATTCATAGCCTTCTGGGGAAAAATGATGTGGTTATTAAAATATCTGCTGCTCTCATATGGAAATAAGGCCATCAGATGTCTATCACCATCAGGAAGCAATGCAATTGAAATGACTGTCAGGCTATTTGCACAGTGATGGCTCTTATTTAAGCTGCCACCCCTATGAAACTCCCTGCAATATTATAGCCTTCTGCCTGACTCATGGTCCCCCAACTAAACAGGCAGAAGTGTAAACTCAAAAAAGATTTAAAAGAATGTTCATAAAGACTGTGGGATCCATGTTTTGGATGGACTATATGAAATATTTGTATTTTGGAGAGTGACATCCCAATATAATCCATTCCTGTGGAAGAAAATATCCTCACTTAGCACCTCCTCATTCTCATGAAGTTTTTATTTCTTAAGCATTTCTCCTTTTTGTTTTCCACATGTAGGAAGTCACGTTAGCTTTCCAGATTAAGTGATAAAAGTGATTTATCTCCTTGCGTTCTGCTCATTCTATAGAGTTTTCTAAGTCTCAGTACTGATCTGACTGGCAGAACCTTCACGTTTTCAGGCAGGGCACACAGAAAACAGCCTTACTGTATTCTGCATCTTCTTAGTTTTCTCAAGGCACTTGTGTTTTTGCAGATATAACACTCTTTCACTGCAAGCAAGATCCCCTCTGGTATGTGATTTTTATTTGACTCAAATTTATTTGAGTCAAAACCAGAATGGAAGACACATCCAGTGGTGCAGCAAACAACTTTCTTGCTGGTAGGAGTACCATTAGGAAATTTCAAAGGAACTGAGAGCCAGAAAACCAAACCCTTGAAGAGCTCTCCAGGAAAGCTTTGTCATGTAGGAGGTACCAGCAGCACTCTGAAGGACCTACTTCCTTCTTCAAGGGTGGGGGGCGAACTGATGAACTGAGTGAACACTCCCTATTAGATCGCTCCATCATCTCACTGAGTGTGTGGACTACCATAGACCTGGCACATCTGTGATGTGGCTGTTGTTGCATGACTTTACCTGCAAGCTCAAGCCACATTTGAATTGTTGGTGAACCACAAGAGGTTGAAAATTCACAAAAATTCATGATCCTTCATCTAAGTGATTTCTGTACCAAATATTGACCATTGAGTTCCAAGCAAAATAAAATTGAGATTCACTTTAGCTTTGTAATTTTACAGTGCAGCTGGAACTTTACATTTTTTGCATCAGAAAGAGTCCTAAAGGTAATGGCATTTCAAATTGTTCCTCTGAAGCACTTCGGGTCCTTAAGAGCCAGCTGAAGCTATGATCTTCTCTATGTGTCTTCACACACAGAGCTTAGAGCAATCAGGATAAATTAGTTACAGAAAGCTAGGTTTTAGTTACCACTGACTGGAAGAAAGGAGATAAATGTAACAGCATTCCCAAGCACTCCCTATTCAAAAGCTGGTCTCTGAAAGCTGGGAAAATGACCCCACATCAGAAGTTTTAAAATAAACATAAGGAAATGCTATCTATTTGGATTCCAGTGTTAAACTATGAAGCTGCACATTTCCAGGTTTTTCCCAACAATCTTGAGGGCAATATGGCAAAAAAACGTTTTACTGTGTTTTAACAACAATTGTATTTCTGCAAAAGAAATTTCTTCTAGGTTATCTGATGAATTCTAGACAGGTCCCTGGTGACCAGCTTGGGCTGATATATAAAGGTGACTGGAATTCGCACATATGTTAGTTACTGGTGATTTGGCACTTGCTGTGAAGCCAGACCTTTGACAATTATAGACAGATGCTTCTGTAACACATTTGGTTCTGCTCAAAAAGGGGAAAAGTTGTTTTATCCTCTATTAGAATAATTGTAAAACTATAGTTTTATTGTAAGTAGTAAAACTTGTACAGTAGCAGTCAGGGAAAAATCTTAATTGTTTTACTCAACAGCATCTTCCGCTTAACTCAGTTAAATAACTACACTTTATCCAGTGCAAATATTGAGCTGAAGTGAAGCTGGAATGAGGATTGTTCATCAAGAATGACCATCACCCAGACTTGCAGGGCCAAATTCGATGGGTTTGCACACAAAGATTGTACTATCTGAGAAATATCAGACCTGTGGGGGGAGGGGGAAGGAAGTCAGATATTCCAAATAAAAATCCCCATTCTATGAAATTTTAACTTCTTAACATTGTTGCATTATAGTAATCTAGAAGCTAAACACAGATGAGTTTCTAAATTGAAACAGTGACCCAGGCATAGCCTGTAATGCCTCAGTTAATTGTAATCTTAATTTAAACTTGACCGTGCACAGAATAATTAAACCAGAAAATTCTTTAAAAACTAAAATAGCTACTACCATCTACTGTTTAAATGTTGCTATGGTGGTTAATAATGATTTTCAATGGTGTGTATGCATCTCTACCCTACCTTTTTGATATTAAACAGATTGCATAAACAATATACATAGGAGCTCCCAAAACCTATTGAGTACATTATGCAATTATATCTTTAACTCATGAGCAAAACTAATCATGGAAAGAATGTTCATGCAGTAGTTGAGTGAAATGAACAACAGTAAGTTAAAAAGGTCTTTGTCTTTTTTTTTTTAATCTACTGATGCTTTATTCTCTATAAACTCATCACTGGAAGACATAAAAAATCTTTAAAAATCAAGTTATCTGGGTAGCAAGACCAGGATGTGCACAGAAATCTAAGTTTTGATTTATTTGGCTTTAATTAGCGAGTGCTTTGTGTAGTGCAGTGAAGCGAACCATGTTCACCAGTGTTTCTCCATTTAATGTACTCTACGAGAAAAATCCAGATTTTAAAGCATTTAAATCAATCTAATTGCTTTTGAGATGTCTGCTGCTTTTCATACCGTTCTCTCCCAGACCTGTTTCTCTTTTTCTTACCTGGTTCCCCCTCAATCTCTGTTCACTCCCAGCTTTGTATTACCTATCTTACTGCATTCAGCTTCCTTACCTCGTCCTCAGTGAGGTTGCAGTTCAGATTTCAGTTCTTTGAATTGGGAACTTACCACCACTGCACAATGAAGTTCCAGGCAGCATAAGGTTGCAGGCATGTCTACTCTACCCTTACAGGACAAAAACGTAGATGTCCATGCAAGCTTTAAGCTGCCTCGCTTAGCTACCAGCACACCACCACCTAGCCACCACACGAGTCAGCAAGGACTAATGTAACCTACTAAGGGTAGTCTGCAGAACAGATGCCTGCTAAACCCTGCAAAGTGTTCTTTGAGGGAAAGTTACGCTGCATGATGATTTTTAAGGAACCCTGTTTATATATCGGGATCCTCAGACATGGAAGATCAGTGCTGAGTGAAAAAGCGAAATATTTTACTTTTTCTGGTTCACAAGCATTTGCAGGTCTTCAGGTGTGAGTTGTCTTTCCACTGTGCCTGGATCCCCAAGCAGTTTTCCTTCTCCTCCAGCCAGGTGAGGCCATTGGTGCAAGAAGAGCTTTTGGTTATGATCTGGATTCACTCTTCACGTAACTGAGGAAATTAATTAAGTGAGGGATGGATACCCAAGACACCTATAATTAATGCCTTAAGTAAGTTACAAACCAGATCTCCTAAGATGAAAGCTCACTGCTTGACTGATTTACTGAATCACACACTCCCTCTCGACCACTGTTTTAAGGGCACAATCTTTGGCAGCTCCATGCATGTGCTTTGATAACTATTCACTTCAGAGATTCTTGCATTACCAGCTTCACAGTATTTTTTCCCAAGCACTGCAGTGCATGCCCATGTTAAATTCTTTGAACTTGCATCACTTCATAGCATCTGATCAGGAGTTTGAGAGCTGCAAGTAGACGTTTCGCATATTGAAGACGCATGACTGAATCTTTCTGCTTCCTAGGGTTCCCCACATGAAAGGTATTCTCCATAAGCTTTTCAGATGTTTCTATTTTAATCCTGAAAAACTTGGGGGGGGGGGGGGGCTGTCCTAAAAGGGAACAAGTTACTTTGAACATTAGCTTTCTGCTACAGGATGGGCATATTTTTCAGTTTCAAACTTAATTTAAAAAAACAACCAACCCCAAAAAAAATTTTGGTACCTTTGAAGATGTTTGGTACTTTTTTTCTTATTCTTGTGGTATTTTCAGAGAAGGTATTTGGAGCCTGTTTCAGTACTCCTTAAGTCTAAGATAACTGAGGATGAGAAGGGAAGCTCGTATGGCTAAAAGTGAACTAAGGAGGTTATTGGATATAAAAAAATACCCCTCAATAAGTGGAAGTCCACGTGAAGAGCATAGAAAAGATAATAAACCTTCTGGCAAGCTAAACGTGAAGCCCTAACAAACCTGGCCAAAAATTGATTCTGAGGAGCAAGGGTGTGAGTCTGACAATAAAAACTTTTTCAAATGCATCAGAAGCAGGAAGTTTGCCAGCAAGTTGATGGGGCCAGTATATTACTGAAATGTAAAAAGACCACTATAGAAGGACAAGTTTACAGCAGCAAAGTCAGAAAGTATTCCTTTAGTGAATGCTCATTATGGAGGGGCTCAAAGGAGTCTCCCTGTTGGAGCCAATTGTTGGGCACTGCCCTGAGGAACTGCCGATACTGAAGTGTTTTGATAGGGAAGGGGATGAGAGTAAATCCACACAGCAACAGTGCCAAGGACCACACTGTAAATGTCCAACTCTTGTAAAAGCTCTAAAGAAATTCAAAGAGAAGCCAGCTTTTCTTGCATCTTAGTACTTTAATCAGCCTTGGTTTAGAGATCAATGACGTTCTATTTATGATGCTGCTTCTTAAAAAACTTCAGGGCAACCAGGTAACTACAAATGTGGGTATGACTTCTGTAATTCTAAATTGGTATCATCTTCCCTTATAATAGTCAAAACCAAAACAACAACAGCAAAAAAAAGCCCAAAATAAACCATCCCAAGCCCATGCTTATTACAGAGCAAACCAGATCGAATCTGTAGCCTCATTGCTTTTGTATGAATAATTGTTTCAAATTCAGTGGGAAAGTAATCAAAGGTAATCACTGCTTGACTTTTGACAGGAGACTACCTTCTGTTCCAGCTTGAAGCCTTACCAAGCCCTTCAGTCTAAGTCAGATTCACGCGCTGCACAGTTGGGATAATGAGAGGAAAGGAAGAAGTAATACTACCCACAAACCAAACAGGGACTGTGAGACTTTTGCTGGTTCATACATTTGGGAGCAAAGCTGATCTTCCCACTTCCCCGTAGTATTAGTGTGGCTGGTTTGAAAGACTGGAAAGACTGGCCTCAGCTCTGTTCCCCATCTAGAATACCGAGGGGAAAAATAAGGATTAAGCTTATTGTAAGTGATATATTTGGTTAAGATGTACAAGGGCCACCTGGCCCCTGCCTGATCACCAGCCTAACTCAGAATAGCCAGTTTATATCCCATTTCCCCTGGTTCATTTGGAGCATCAGAAAGCAATGAAAAAGCCTAGAGCTGTGTACTCCATCTCCTCTTTTCTTCGACACTCCCTCTTCCATTCCTTGGTGAAAATCTGCCGGGTGCATGGGAAACTGCAGCATGTTTGAGGAAGAAAAATCTTTCTGCCCATCTCTTGCTTCCTAAGAAGGTTCTGCAAAGGAAATGATTTCATGTGGCCTTTTTTCTCCTCTTCCCTACAGTCAGCGGCATAACTATACATAAACATTCGCATGACCTGGGAACAAGTAGGACTTACGTTTGTAGGGCTGTGTTCATTAATAGCATGGTCAAAGCTCTGACTACTGGGCAATAAAACTCTTGTTATCTGTGTGGCACAAGGCTATGGCTCTAGAGAATTTTGCATGCACAGATGCTACCCAAAATGCCTGTTATTATGAAGCAGATGAGCTCATTTCATCCCATTGCATTTTGACTGCACAAAATGTTGTTGATGGTAACATGTGCACTTACTGCTTTCAATCTGAGTAAGGGTTTAGTTCCGCTTTTCAAGCCAGGATTTTGGTGTAGCTTTCGGAAACAGGGTAGCTAGAAAGTTTTGGCAGACCCATCTGAAGATGTAGGAGACCTTCATCAGGAATGGCTGATGGCAATCCAGCTGTATGCAACAGGATCTTAAACGCTGACTTCTGATCCCTTAACACAGTTCTCTTTTCAGTTCTCTGCTTTTGTTGTGAATAGTGTACGGAGCCATGTGACTGCAAACAGACCTTAGGACAGGCTGCCCGGAGGGGTTGTGGAGTCTCCCTCTGTGGAGACCTGAGTGACTTGTCCTAGGGAACCTGCTTTGGCAGGGGGGCTGGACACGATGATCTCTGGAGGTCCCTTCCAACCCTGACAATTCTGACAATTCTGTGATCATCTCCAGGGAGGGACAGGTAAATGATTGCTGTGTTTTGTCACATAAAAGCCATGAGGAATGACCATACTATTTGGAGAAAATACAGCTGAAGAGGATGCCCTGCTTATCTGAGGTCACCATCAGAGTATACTGCCAACAGTTTTTTATGAAAGATTTTGGGTTACCTAAAAAAAAAAATAGTAAGTAGTTTCTTCTGCATACACTTCAAATACTTCCTATTCTTCTATAAAGATCATAGTTTTCCAGACTAATGAATGGCTTGCTTTTACCTTTATACACAATATATAGAGTTTTTCTGATTGATTTATATGTGTATATATTTAAATGTTTTTACGTATTATATATATAAATTTGTAACATTTATAATTGTTAAAGCTCTGTGATAGAACCTTCTTAATTCCCTTCAAACAGAACACTGCTAGTGGAAGGAAGGACAAATTTACCCAGATCGCTCCAGACGCGCTGCAGTTACTCCACAAAATCACCGTCAAACACCATTTGAAATGTTCCTGCAAACTAACTGTCTGCTTTTTAGTAGCCGTGGGGGTAGAAACCCTGTTTGCCCATAAATAATAATAATTATAACAAATAATAGCTGTTTGCTCTGGACTCACAGGGCTCCATAGGTCTGAAAAGTGTCAGGATGCACTATAATTCCTCTGGGGAAATGCAACTGGCTTCTCTTGAGGATAAAGAAATCACTGTTTGGTCCCAGGCCTTTTCTTGCTTAAAAGACCTCAGGAATTGTGGCTGTGGGGGAGGCTGAGGCTGGGTGAGAGCAGGAGAAGGAAGATGAGGATGAGCAGAAGGAGGATGACAAGGAGAAAGAGGAGGAGAAGGGGAAGGGGAAGGGGAAGGGAAAGGGGAAGGGGAAGGGGAAGGGGAAGGGGAAGGGGAAGGGGAAGGGGAAGGGGAAGGGGAAGGGGAAGGGGAAGGGGAAGGAGAAGGAGAAGGAGAAGGAGAAGGAGAAGGAGAAGGAGAAGGAGAAGGAGAAGGAGAAGGAGAAGGAGAAGGAGAAGGAGAAGGAGAAGGAGAAGGAGAAGGAGGAGGAGGGGGGGCGGTGGGGAGATGCCCTCCCGGCCCGGCCCCAGCGCGTCCGGCCTGCCCGGTGCCGCAGCGCCACCCCGCGGTTCCCGGCGCTCCCGGCCGGCGGTCCCGCACCCGCGGCGGAGCCCGGAGCGGGGTGGGGGAATGGGGAGGAGTGCTGCGTGCCGAGCCGCGCCGTGCCGAACTGAGCCGAGCCGTGCCGTGCCGTGCCGAACGGCCCCGGCCCGCGGGGAGCAGGGAGACGGAGTCCACAGAGCGAGCCTGGAGCCTCCGCAGGGTGTCGGGGCCGGTTTTAACGGGACCTCGCCGCCTTTCTCGGCCGCTCTGCCCGGTGCTGCCCCCGAGCACACCCCCGCCGCGCTCGCCTCTTCTCCCTCCCCCCTGGGCGCTGCCTGGGAAGTTCCTGGCTGAGCCGCTGCACGGCGTTTCTCCCGATTTAGCAGGAAACAAGCAGTTGCTAATGCCTTCGAGCCCTCAGAGCCACCCCGTCTGGGGCGGGGGGTGGGGGGCAGTGGGGCAACCCCTGCCCTGCCAGCCCGGGTAGTCATAGCGTAATATTTCCTCCAAAGCTTAATTTCGCAAAGTTTCCGCTTCGCTGCAATTCCTTTGTAGTTCTGGGCTCCAGCTGCAACGCAACGACAACAGCAGCAGCAAAACACAGAGGAAAATCAGAGGGGGTTTCATAGACGCATGCGGATGCGCCTTCTCTACAGCGGGTTTTGTGTAGCCTTTAGGAAGGGACTTTACTTCTGGGACCCTGATTTATGGAGCAGCAAATGTAAGGATAGATGACCCCCGGGGTGGGGAGTGGTGGGGGGAAAGTAAGTCATCACTGACAAGCTGGTGAAAAGACCACCAAATTCCAAGTTGGTGTTGCCCGGCTGATAACTGTATTAGCAAATATATAAGCCTAGCTTTGTGTGTTCCCTGGTAACTGTCTCGGCTTTAACAGCATACGCAAGCGTAACAGATAGAGGAGCATTTCTTCAAGGTCTGGTGGATCCCTTTATATCAAAGCACTGGGGGAGAAGCCGGGTGTATGTCATCCAACATCACACAGTCAGACATGAAAGAGTTTGGTTTTGGGTTTTTTTTTTGGTCAGTTAAGGTAGAAATTCTCTGGGGGAGAGGGATTTTCTCCTTAAAATACCTGATTCTCCACACATACATGCTTCTCTGACAGCACATGAGTAGCTAGCCACAGTGAGAAACATCAATTTCTCATCGGTTTTAGTGTCTTAATTAAACATATTTGACCAAGGAGGCAAAGGCAGAGTGGAGTGGTCACTGCAGCTGATGTATGCAGGCAGAAGTGCTTCATGGCAGATATATATCTTAATCCGGGCCATCACCTCTTGCCCTGTGGTAAGCAGAATCTCCCCTGCCCCACAACACAGGGTGCTCTGTACAAGAAATCTTATTTGTGCTGCCTCAGACCATCGTGTGTTTATGTTCCTTTTGGGGTGAACTTTAACTCTGACCCTGCTGAGGGCGCATTGCTTGTTTTGGAAATACTTGCCATATCCCTAGGATGTTTATTTTCCATCCCGACACACTGTTACGTTCTTGCAGGCTTTCTCTGGTTGTAATGCAATGTTTGGCCAGGAAACAGAGAGTACAAATGAAAAACAGCGCCTCAGTTTTAGGGAAGCGGAGGGAACCTGTGACAAAAAGTGTTTTATTGGAAACAAGACAAAGATTTCCAGGGAAATAATAAACAAACAACTGGTCAGCATCCCTGCAAGACCATCAACTTCAGTTGTGTATTTCCTGGAAGGATCAGAGTGTTTTGTTTGGTTCTTTCCCCCTGCCCTCAGCAGGTAGGAGTAGCAGAGGGCAAGTCTAGTGAGAAGGTTTTCCAAAGCAGATAATTAGATATTTAATAAGTGTAGCAAAACAAGGCAGTTTGCATGACCAGCTAACCATCTACAGATTGTTTCCAGGAATGGATCCAAACCGCTGGCTTTCTCTGCCTGTTTGTTGAAGACCAGCACTTAACCAAGCGTAAGTAGTCAGGCTCCGAAGGGTCGGCACAGGAAAACGCTGCTCCCCAGCAGTGCCCTGAAGGAACCCATCCAACATCAGTGTTGACATTCGGGTCCCTTTTGTCGTGGAAGGAGAGTGTTGGAAGGGTCAAGGCAAGGCCTGCGCCTTCTGAAACAAAGGCTCAGCCCTTCAGCAAAGAAACAGAAGTTCCCAAAAGCGGCGTCAGAGTACCTGAAAGCAGGCCTGGTGTCCACAAAGCCACAGCAACCCCCTGCACGTGGGCTGGATGGAATTGCAGCCACTAAGATGGGTCCAGGTACAGAGTCAGCCCTGAATCTAACAACAGCTGGTTATGTCACCTCGGAGGGCTAGACAGGAGCCTGGCTGCACTGTCACTGCCCTGAGAGTGCACAGAACTCAGGCTCCACATGATAGCTCCATGATAAGCTCTCCCTTCAAAATTACTTCGCAGAGGTAGGGAAATCACCCAGGGAGGGGGGTGAGTCACCATCCCTGGATGTGTTTAAAAAAAGGGCAGATTGGGTACTTAGAGATAATGTTTAGCATAGGACAGTAACAGTTGGACTTGATGATCTTAAAGATCTTTTCCAACCTTCTGATTCATGAGTGATGTGGCACCTCAGAGTAATCCTAGAAGCAGAACATTTCCTTCTGATAGGTCACAGACTTATCCGGGGTAACAGCAGGGCATCAAGAAATCCCACAAGTGCAAGTACAGCTTGCAGAGCTATATAATCTAAGTATTAAGACTGAAGTGTTGTTGGATGGCACCAGATGCTTCAAATCCCACTTTGTGATTAACAACAGAGGCAGGACAATAAGCGTGACACATAGCAGAAAAGGAGGGTCAAGTAGGCACTTCCTCATCTAAGAAACTTGAGGAGACTTTTTAAAAGAGAGGTTTTACAAATGCAGAGGAAAATGTGGAGTCCTCTATGGCTAGCTCATCGTAAGAAAGTGAGTGCCTGACCCCGGGGGATCCCAGTGTGCCCATCATACTGCAAGTGAAACTGGTGCTTTGATGGCTACTGTGGCCACTATTTTATAGTGAGGCTAAGCAGGTCAAACATGTGCATTCACTGGGACCTCGAGATGCTTTGTTCATACTCAGATGAACTGGAATGTGAACACTTAGTGAGTAGCAGCACATCTGCAGATCTGCTTTCACTGGTGTGGATGATGGATCAGGAACCTAATATGTGGAAGGAGAGGACTAACATAGAATATTTATCTTCAGGGCAGTGTTTGGAGAAACTCTTTCTTGCTATAAAGGCAAATTAAAAGGGTTGGAGGAAGCAGAATTGTTTTTTTCCCTGTAAGGTGAGGTAACAAAATTGGCATTGTACTCTAGTGAAAAGTCAACCCTGTGGTCAGCAGCACAAAGCCAAACCCATTGAGCTAAGCGTTCCTTGTAGGTGATATGAACACACAGAATTGCTGAAAGTATACATTCAAATCAACCCATAAACACTGCACTGTCCATGGACATGACAGCCAGGTAGCCAGAATAGCTCCAGGGCTAACTGGGCCTTCTCTCCCCTTTAGAAGCAAAGCAAGTAGGCTTGCACCATGCTCCATGCTGGTGTCAAACACAGCTTGTGTAAAGCAAGACAGGTCACTGTAATGTACCGTTGCTTCCTGGAGTGTAGATGTATCATATATAGGGTACACGTCCTCTGCTCTGTGTATTACTCATCACTTGAGCAGCCAACGGTACCTCTATATGGTGGGCCTTTGAATCACGCTTAAAACCAAGCCCCAAACAATGAGATACATGCTGTCTGCTCGTTCTCCTCTGCTTGCTTTACATGACGAGCCAGCATCTCCTTTCTGCTAGGAGGACTGGGTGACAGCCAGCTAGCTTTCCTCTGGGGGCAGACATAGCCACAACAAGTGACTGGACTTTCAAACTCCGGTGGGACAGACGTGGAGATGAGGAGTGCTGACCCACTGGCATCCCCAGCACTCAGATTGGCACTGGCGTGCAAATCTAGCTGCAACTTGCAAAAGCTATTGGTGTCATTGTAACTGTCTTTATCTCTGGGAACTAGACGTCTGGGTGGAAAGTTTCTAGCAGGAGATGAAACTTGGTATCAACCAAACACTGCTTATGTTCAACACTTAAAAGTGTGTTACTCGGTGCCTTTGTGTAGAACAATGTACAATAGACATGGGAAGTCTTCAGAATTCTGGATTGTCGGGAAAATCACTTTCTCACTCTTGGTATACATCATACTTGGCAGGGACAGGATAAAATTGATCTTGCAGTGCTGTACTGTCACAAACTTGGTTTATTTTTGCCTGAACCTACTGCATTTCTCCTCTGACTGCAAACATAAACCTCCTTATTTGTACCCAGGTACATCTTTGCTCTGGCAAAGAACAGAGCACAGTTTAAGTTTTGGCTTTAAAATGTTGTGTAGGTCAGGCTCTCCCGTGTAACAAAACAGATTTTCAGAGGCATGAAGGGTAGCATAGTGGTTGACTTCCAGGAGTAGGTAGATGCCTAATGTCCCTCAGCACCCTTGCAGACCGTTCCTTCATGTGTTTCTTTGCCATCTGCCTACACACACATCCTCTGCGAGCTCGGAGTTAAACCCAGCATTAGCAGCAGAAAAATCAGTGCACTTAATGAAGAAAAACTAATTGGTTCTGGGGAAAGGCATGAAATGCTTTGAGGGTCTGTTTAATATTCATTGGGCAGATTCCTGAGGAACTAATGTCCACTTTTAAAGTTTCACTGGTTGGGGTGGGGTTTTTTGTATCAAGGCCTACAACAGGCTGTAAGGTAAGACTGACTAGAGCAATTTCATCCTTGGTTAGCAACAGTTCTTTGCAGGCTTCTGGCAGTAGCTGGTTGTTTGAAACATTGGCAAAGTTTGTTCTTACTTTCTAATAGATGAGCTGAACTGCATCTCCAGCCCTTGAGATCATAGGCCATAGCTCTGTTTCACCAGCTTCAGCTAATGACATCACCGACACCCAAAACAGAGCAAGGAACTGCTGAATGCTTCAGCTGATATTGTTAATAGTGGGAAACCTGGGACACCTGGTGCCTTCAACTTTTGATAGAAGTCCAAAGACAGTTCAGAAAGGTTGCTACAGAGCACAGACAGGGGAGAGAAAAGCCCTGTCAGTTACCTGCTTTGCTACAGCAGTGAAAAAGAAAACATCTTATTTTCTGCAGGAAAAAAATATGAAAATAATCATCACATCATTTAAGCCAAGGGTCAGGCTTTTCAGTGACATGTAAAAAACTTACCAGCACATCATGCCCCAAGTATTTTTTTGAATTACATTCTGTCTGCTTGTTTGAAAATAATTGAGCCTGAATACTTCTTTAAGACTTCTTTAAAGTCTTCCCCATGTAAATAAAGTTTGGAAAACAATAATGCAAGCCTCATCTTGCTTTAAGAAGACCTACAGTAACTGCTCATCTTATTTGAAATGTTTGTTCTTATCCATTATTTATTTAAAGAGAAAAATCTTTTTCTATATGGAGCATCCCTGGAAATATTGTTTGTTTCTCCTTGTGTAAAAAATCTCTGTACCTATGAAGAACCTGTGAAGTCCCTCTTGACTGTTTGACCTGTTCGGGGTGGAGCACCCCAAGGACTGGGTGTTTTGGCTCACCCCAGCAGATGGAAGGGCAGATTGGGTCAGATCCTGGTTCACATCTGTGGAAAATGGCAAATGCAGCATAATGACTTCACTGGGAGGATTTTGTGAAGCTGCCAATGAACTACTAATAAATCCTCCAAAAGACTCTGAAAGCGTGTGTGAGACCAGGACACAAACTTCATCTGTGTGGGTTGCTGACTACCTCTGATACCAAATGTGGTAACATAAAGTCATGAGTCACAAGATGATGGGGTTTGCCTGCTGCAGGCAAACAGGTCTGTTAAATCCACACAACCCTCAGTTCCAGAAGGAAACCTTAGAGCACGAGGCTGGCTTCTCCCAAGTTTCAGAGGAGATAGCTATTGGATGGGCTGTGTTAGCAGGAGTCTGTGACCAGCTGGTGGGGATGATCACACCCTTTGTGATAGGCTAGCAAAGAATCAGGTTTGCTCTTATCACTGGGTTGGCTTTTTTTATTCTCTTTTTTTTTTTTTTTTTTTTTGCAGAAAACACTAGAAACCACACAGCTAAAACCCAACAGGCTTTTGGCTGATGGGAATTGTTGAAGAGGGGAAAAAGCATTCCTTGGAAAGGTAAGGTGCTGCTGAATGGCAACCCAGAATACTGACTGGTTTATTGAGAAACTGTCTTTTCTTGGGGTTTTAAGCAAAGCTGGTTTTACTCAGTACCTTCTGTGCTATCCCAAACTTGCAGCAATTCAGGTATAATTTAGTGTCTGCCTTGCAAGTGGTCTTCTTACATCCTGTTGATTAAAACCTTTCCTTTATAAACTAGCAATTCATGATGTTGTAGTCTCCAGTAAGCTCTAGAAGTATTGCCCTCCAGTCCTGTGGCCCTCACCACTCTGTTTACTTGTGCTGGGTGCCAGCATTGCTGTGAGCACACGAGTGAGCTTTTCAGTCCGCAGCGGGTCTGGCATCACAAACCCGAGCCATGTACTTCTGGTGGCCTCAGTTGCTCTTCTAATGACAGATACTCAAGGGCTTCCTGAAGCCCTTGTTTAGGACTTCAGTTTACATGCAAGCATGTCTGTTTAAACAGATGCATTTACAAAGCTGGCCTTGGGGAGCAGGGTTAGGGGCAGCCCGGACTTTTGGGCAACTTGTTGCCATGCTGAGTGATGTAAAATTGAGGCTCAAAGTGCACTGTGTTTCTTTGAAAGAGGTGTTTATGTGTTTGGAGGGGGATAGAGTAGGAGAGGAACAGAGGTGAAAGCATCTGTTAGATCAAAGTGGGTTTTGGGTTTTGGGGTGTGCGTTGTTTTTTGGTTAGTGTTGGCTTTGGTAGGGGGTTGTATGCATCCCTCTCCCAGGCTAGACTGGAGAGATGTTGGAGCACTGAGGTGGGACTGAGTTTCTGCCTCTTTGGTGCTTCCAAAATCAAGAGTCAGGAAGGAAGCACCACACTACTTGGAAAATCTTCTGGCACAGATTTCTGCGTAGGCTGATTTTATGTTAATGTTTGTGTATGAAAATGTCAATTACTCAAACAGCACTTTTTGAAGTACTTTTGCACATATGACTTGCTCGAAACGGACCTGCTGGCTTCGGGGGTGGGGTGGGGGGTGCGGGGTTTTTGCTGTAAGTGTTGTCGCAAATCTGATGGCCATCATCCTGAGGGGTGTATCTGTGGCTCTGCAGAGTACATTCTGTGACACTGGCTTCTTGTCACCTGTGGTTTTTCCCACATTCTTAATTTGCTGAGATGCTATAAATTCCTCAAAAAAACCCGCTCAAACTGTTGGGATTTTTGTTTAAGCAAAAAAAGCAACACAATGAAGTCTTGGATTACAATACAGCTGTGTCAGTCTGCAGCCACTCGGTTGATTCCAGTGTCTGTAAGCTGCATATGAGCTACCTTACTCAGAACCAGCTTATGCTTGAGCTGCTCGCTCACATATTCCTACTGAACTGTAACTACCCCTGGAGCTATAGGACGTGCCCAGTGTAATGCTGGGGGTACAGTTATTTTTGCAGACAGGAAATGTTTTTTAAAAACATGAACATCAAGCCCTGTTACTGTGAGGGTTTGGTGGGTAGTTTGAATGGAAGCTTGTGTAAGGGTTACTCTCATTTCCAGTGATCACACAACAGTATCCCCATCTTGTTGGCACTTTTGCACCACGGTGTTTGACAATAACCTGTAAAATGGCAGAAGCCAGGGTCATTTGGCTCTGAACTGCTGCTGCAGGACTGTGTTGTCAGGAAAAGAATGTCAAGTATCTTGGTCCTCTTGTTATTCACACGGTGATGCCTTAATTCACCCCTTGGCTATGAGCTCCTATGGTATTCATTGTATTGGGTTTGGGTTTTTTTTTGTACCCAACCATTCTGGCAGATGAAACATGGAATTGCTCCCACGTCAGGGTGGTTACTTTGACACAACAAGGTTGCTGAGGCAGCAAAATCCTAAGCATGTACATACGACTAACAAAATTAAAGGACCAGCATCGGTGCGTTGTTCAGCGATAAGCAGGACTGGAATGACTGAAAATGAGTTTGGCATCTCTTTCTTTGAAGATGATGGCTCTAGAGTTCACCTTGAATATCAAGTGAAGGTGTCTGCACTCAATCTAGTCAGTTATCTCTACCAGGACATGCAGGCATTAAAGCTTCGATCAGGCGTGCAAGCAGGAAGCTGTCCTGGTTATAAATGCAAACCAGCTCCATGACTACATCTCATTTTCCAGGGAATTAGGACATACTGGTCTGCAACACTTGGTGCACAGAAGCTGAAAAAGCACAGCACAGGTCCAGCTGTTCTGTATAAACACCGAACACTGAAATGGTAACGCCTAAAAATACAACAAAGTATTTCTGATGAAGGAGAAAAGGTAGGAATCAGTAGCTTTCATGGGTCTCCTTTCTTCCACATGCAGTTTTAAGCAAAGTTTTACTTCTTCAGACAATATTAAACAATTCATAAACTTTAAAATTTATCTAGAGAAGAGTGGTACCTGTTTGGATAGCAAATTAATTTGAGCCAATTCTTTTCTTTGATGCTGAAGATTATTGCAATCTCCTGGGTAAGCCGCCTGACCACTAAAACGAGTATTATGTAATGAAAATGAACAAAGATATGCAAATACAACTTAAAATTAAAAGAAACTTGCAAATGCTGCTTTATTTAGTTCTTACAACAGGGAGGCACTTTAAAAAAAGTTCAGAGGTTTCATTGCAATACCCTCATCTTCCACGGAAAAAAATGTGAAGAGACTTTTGCTTTAATTTCACCTCTGTACCATTTATTATACCTAAAACCTAAACCAACCCCAAACACCTAAACCTTTTCTTCTGTTCACACAAGCCACCTACAACCCTGCTGATATTTTACTTTGTGTTTCCCATCTTGTCATTTCCCTGTGTGCTGTACAAGGCAGAGACTGAACCAAGGGCTTTCGGGGATTCACTGTGTACTGCTCAGATACACGTGATCATTTTTTGTATCTGACACCTGAAGTCCCAATTTGGCTGTGCCTTGTGTGCAAACCCTGCTTACTTCAGTCAAGTTATTCTTCACCTCAGGCCCGAATGATGAATGTGTGTACTGGGATGGGAGGAGAGCAGGGAGGGATGCTTTCCTGCAGTTAATTCTCCTCCATGGAGTCCGGAGAAATGATGGCTTTTCTTACATGCCATGCTAGGAAAGTGACATGGTAGCTCGCTGTCACTTAGCCCCTGGGTGTCAGCTGTATGATATTCCTGCTGACAGGCGGCTACAGATGAACCAGTGCTGCGCAGATTCGGAGGCTGTACTGAGGGAGGCTGGCTGCTGTGAAAGGCAGCACAAAGCCCGTGTTACGTTACACAAGTGGGAAGTGAAGTAACCTCGGACAAAGCAGTGATGTTGAAAGATGGGCTCTGCAACACTGATACACCACAGTTAGATGACAACGAAAGAAACCTCACTAATGTCACTGGGAGTATCTCTGGAGAAAGGCAATCCTCAAAATCAATGTTGTCACAATCCATCCTTCTGTACGTACGTTTCCACTTCAGTGGAAAGCAAACCTCAGGTCAAGAAACCTGGCAGATAAATGTGTCTCCGGTTGATGGACGAGAGTATATATTCATCACTTAGAGCAATTGTCTTACTATCTAGTTGGTATGGGGTTAACAAAACCACTAGGTGAGGGCACAGGGAGACTTCTGGTTGTGTGAAAATGAGGTCGGAAGTGGAAAGAATACTTGAAGGGCGCTAAAGAAATATTAGGAATGCTTGAAATGAGCACACTTGAGACAACAGTTTTTATAATCACCTCTTCTGCTAGATTTGGCTGAACAGAATATGGCTTTACATTCTGACATTGCTAGCAAAAATTAAGGCTTTCATGTCAGAAACACAACTGTGGCAGGGCTCCCAAATCTCTATTTGGGGGTCTGAACACAAGGGTGACCTAAATAAAGGGAATATGATGGACTGTTAGAGGGTGCTCATAGTGAGGAGTGCTAGATTTGTCCCAAATGGAATAAATGTTTGCCTCGATTGCTTAGCTTTGCAAATTCCAGTTTTATATCCTATGAGGAAGACCAAAGCTCCTTCTTTCAAGCCATCTCCTCTGTTTTCCAAAATTGCTTGGGGTGTGTTTTAACCCACTTTGAAAGTAAATTACCCGATCTGACCCAGAACTCTACTAAAAGTCTAAGATAGAAGATTAAAGCTGGTACAGTATACAAAGAGCTGCTTTTCAAAAACTGAGCTACTTACAAGAACATTTCAGTTTTAAAGTTGTGTTGCCAATATTGATACAACTTGTAAACATACTCACAGAGCCCTTGAGCTCTGAATTCCTGGGTATTTTTTCCTTTCCCAAAAGCATACATTACAAAACCTGTACAGACTTTTTCTTTGTATGTTATGCTTCAAAAAGTTTAATTTCAATTCAAACACATTACCAAAACCTGTAATTTGTAACTTCGTGCTGATATATGAAAAACAAGAAGTAAAATTGGTTCCAAACAGAACTCCCCAAGCTTCATCTCCGAATTAAATATATCAAGGACCTAGTATGAACATGGAAGATAAATCTAGCTTTAAGATTTATCACGGATATGAATAAAAGACCATTTTACAGAATATTGGTCCTGATTGTCTCTTTACAGCTGAAGAGAATTGTGCTTTGGTTTTTTCCCCCCTTCTATATATAAAGGGAGGAAAAACATGCCATTGATTATTTTCCTGGCACATATTGAATAAAATAATACAGGCTTCATTATGGCATAAGACTAATTGCGCAAATTATATCTGAAAGAAAAAAGTTAAATTAAGAATTGAATGGTTACTGAATAATCACTGGGCATGAGTGAGATCTAATGTCATTGTGTTTAGAAATGGCTTCATCCAGATCCAGCTGTCTGTTGTTGACCTTCACCTCCATGCAGCCGTTATAAAAAGCAGTTACTAACGTGGCACCCAGAGGAACATCTGCACAGAAACACATTCAGTGGATTAGGCCAAGGCATGTGAATTCTTATGTCTTTTTCAGATTAGCAAAAACACAGGGGAAAAATTCCATTAGTCAGCCACAGGGGAGAAAGAGCAGTTTGGCAGGAAACATTAAGGTGGGTCTTCCTTTTGTTTAAGATTGAGATAAAGTTGGCAAAGCTGAAAAACATCAGTAAAATTTGAAATATGCCTTAGAAGCCTATTCCTATCCAGAAACCCAGCTACATGAATGTTTCTCATAGTAGCATTTCCTGTATTAACAACTGTGAACCAGCAGTATGTTTCCTGGAGTCCACTGTTCTTGTCCTTGCCAACAAACAAATATTTATGGGTTTAGAGGTCACAGAAAGAACGATCTTGCTTTTGCCATAAAGCTACTCTGGGTTAAAATCTGCAAGTTCTCAGATATAGGACCCCTGGGAAATCCACACATTTTACTGTTTCCTTACTGCTTCTTTGAAGTGAATTCTCTGTAAAGACTCACTTTATCTGTTGCTCATTTAGGTATAAGGAAAGAATGGTTTAAGTATCACGGGGATTAGGAGCATCTGAAACATGACCTGAATCTTAGTTAAGTTACTAAGGCTCAGTTAACCTACTGATTCACCTCTACTAAGAAAATGCTGAGTTCACCTCTCTCTTTTAAAAGTGACCTGGAATTACAAAACCACCAACGCTTACCTATTGTGGTATGTGATGGTACCACACCGTTAGTGCATTCTTCTCATTCTATGTGTTCAATCTCAATTGAACTTGCCTGGTTATCTGGTTTCCAAGCTACTGCATATCCATACAAAACCAACATCTGATGAATTGTCATAGCTGGTGCCTAAATCTTCTTACATCCTTGGTTACCAGCCTATGAGGGTTTGCAGATAACAAGTTCCAACATATCGGCCCGGGCTATGAGACAACCACCACTTCAGACAGAGGCTGTGGTACCTGCAGTGCAGCCCTAAACACCTTGCTTCTGTTCTGACAAGCAAGTCTAGAGGGTGAAACCATAATTGCAACTTCCCCTTTGTGTGCTACCTTGGATGAGATATCTAAAGAGATCATTTCCAGTGGATACATGGTTCATCCCCTCTTTCTACTCCTGTGCACCCCTGTCTCCTGCAGAAGAAACACACTGCAGATAAAGACTGGCTGTATCTAAGGCAGTACTATTACACTGCAGCCCACATGTAAAATGGAAGTCAGTGCAAGACTGTGTTGAGCAAACTCTTAGAATTTCTTTAGGAATTGGGATTTGTATCTCTCTAAAATAACTTCAGCAAGGGTTACAGAAAAGCTCTGGTAGTAGTAATGTAACCATCGTGTTTTTACCAGCCTTCAAGTCTGAGGATCGTAGGCTTTGAAAATTCCTCATCTGTAGCAGTGCTGTTTTTCTTTGTCATTTCCCCTGAAGTCAAACTGTTTATAAATAAGAATGTGTATGCTTCCTATACAAAATGATGCCTGTATGTGTCTTTAAGTCTGGGGATAGACTTACAGCATGCTTTAAACAAAATATTTGCAGTTTCAACATTTTCTGTCTCATGAAGATTGCCAGAGTTTAACTGCTGAAACCATATTCCTGACTTCTCCTTCTGTGCTTCTGATGCTTAATTTACTTATAAATGGCTGGTTTTCTTCCATGCTTGATGCAGTTCCTAAATTGTGCCAGCTGGTGGCATTCCAGAAATATGCAGTGCTCATTCCTCTCCAGCTCAAAAATCAAGACATGTTCTACACTCAAACCTTTAGAGAGACTTGTGCCTTTCAATGGGCCTAATAACACTACTGTTGAAAAGCAGGCTCCTTCAAAAGCTGACCAGACTGGATGAGACAATCAGCATTTAGGGAGGAGGAAACCCTGTTTTGTTTTGTGCAGCTGTAAGCTTTTTCTAGCTCAATTGAGTGAGGCTGAATATAATCAGGCTTGTGTAAATAATCAAATTAATGAAATATAATTCACCTGGCAGGCCTCCCAAGTAGGTAACAACATTTGCCATCATTGCTTGATGTAGGATAGCCAGTTGTTCTGAGTTGGTTCTCTGTGTGTGAGAATCAACGGACAATTCAAGCTGATGTTTAGTTACCAGAAGTCCAACCAGCACTTTTCTGGGAGTACATAACTTCTTGGATTCCAGTTGTGCAACAGTGATGCTTCCAATGGTCACGATGATTTTCTAAATGGAAGAATGGTAGGTCACAAAAGATGTCATATGTAACTTCAATACACAACTTTAGTTCTGATGCATTTTATATTTGGAAGTGGAAGAAAAGAAAATTTTATGGCTGTGTTTTAAAAACTTGTAATTTTAGTTGGAAAGGTTACTGAAGTTGACATATAACTGTCACCTTTGGTGATGAATGTTGTTCATTTATACTCTTAAATTTGCAAGTAAAAAGGTTTAATGTAAAAGAAAAAGTTAAAAAAATATCTTTGGCTATGGTTCTGAGGTGATGTGTTGCTGCTCTTACATGTAAAATGAACACTGCTATAGTTTCAAAGATAACCAAGTGTTTGCTATAGATTTTATTCAAGCAAAAGCATGGATTAGCCACGGTGTATAATCTATCTTAGGCTACCTGATGTACATGGAAAATTAAGGACAAAAGATCCGTTTATAAACTGACACTAACGTGATGCCATTACTATAATATCATTCTACTTCTGTCCTATTTCCCTTTCTGCTTTGTGCATTCGGAGGGAAAGGTTAAAGATGACATCACGTAATGGGTAGTACCTGACATAAGAGTGCTTAGTCACTGCTGCAGCAATCATTAAGAGCAACATATTTTCTGCAGAGCACTAGATGATGTAAGTGCTTTTCAAAATACTAATCCAGCAGACTGGCTCAACTGACCGTCAGTGTGAGTAGCTTTTTTCTTAGTTTGATTTTTTTTTCACAACTGGCATAGTAAATTCAATAAAACAAAACCAAGAGGTGTTACTTATATACATATCAGCTGTTGTGGTAACTGTAAGATCACCTGTGAGTCAGAGGAGTTGGAGTCCACTATGGACAAAGCAAGAGGCACTGTGTTGTTAGAAACCAAGGCAAACATAACACCAGTGTCCGTGGAAGGGCGAATGGTCATCGTCACATTTATTAGCCAATCTTCAGCACTGTCAAGATCATCTGCTTTAAAAAAAGAATAATTAAAATTAATATAGTGTTAAAAATTAGTATTTCATCTGCCCCCACTGTGGAAAAAATTAGATATATCCAGAAAAAAAACAGTGAACTTTGGAACTTTTAGAAAGAACTGTAAATCTTAACCAACCAACTAAATTCAATCCTGCGTCTTCCCTAATCCTCTCTGCTTGTTGAATTTCGCTTGGTTGGTTTTTTGCTACCTTCTCCCTTCTAACATGGAACAGGTGCCACATTCATTACAGATCAATTCAAAATGAAGCCCCCAAAAATATTTACTCATAAACTGCTGTCACTGAGTACAAGACTGCCGTTTCTCATATGCTCATATGGTTTTATATTCCAAAGGAGTCCCACTATTAAAGTGGGACTATGCAGATGTGTAAACTAAGTACATAGATAGTGCAAATATAATTTCATATGATGTGTTCATAGGGAAGCTAATACAAAAGATGACATTAACCCTTTAAATAGTAGTTTTTATATTTTTTCTTCCAATGTCTCTTCGCCAACTCCCTTCCCCTGCCTATCTCCATCCCCACGAGTCAAATCTGATAGTTTCTTGATTTCTAGTAGTTTCTTGAGCAAGTGGAAATTGTAAAACATGAGGTGAAGTCATATTCGTACACATTTCCTGGACTGGAAATTTTGAAATTAGGACAGGAGGTCAGGCAAGAAAGGTCTGGGTTCAGGAAGGAGCAAGAGGTGTACCTAAATCCTCAAGATTAGATGTCTGTTTAGAAGCAAAATTGCACAGATGAAACTACTGATGATCTTTTTCTCCATACCCAATACTCTTTTCCTGTGTGTAATATGATAGCTTTCCCCACTGATGAACAGGGGATAAATTAGATCTTTGGAAAGTGAGTGCTTAACAATGCCATCCTTTGCAAATAAAGAATATGCTTCTTAACCTAAAGCACTTGAGAAATTAAGTGGGTGACACTAATGGGATCATAATTCTCGTTCAAGCAAATTTCTAACAGAAGCTATGTGAATCACTGTGGATGCAGTGGTGTATAGATTAGTTTGTGTCTTCCTTCTTATTTTTTATTTCACAATTCATCAGTTTCATCACCAGTCCAAAAAAAAAAAAAAAAGGGACAGAAAAATACTTACCATAGTTTATCTGAAATTTTGCCACTCCAGTGCCAGGGTAGAAGGATCCTCTCTCCACTGCTACTAAACAGTGTTTGCTTTGTTTTTCTTGAATAACTTCTTTTACACCTGAATGTCCCTGATTCATCAGATTCCAGGCACGAATGCACCCATCTAGTCGAGGGTTAATCTGTAGAAGAATTACAGCACTAGGTGTTTGCATTAAAACTTGTTTAAAAAATGTGAATGCTAAGGCATTACTTTATATAAATTTATCTCTAGGTAGCCAGAAATAGCCTTATCAATGGTATAGGTTACAGTGCTGATGCTGGGAGAAAACAAATGGCATGTGTTTAGTACCTCAGACTTCAAAAGGTATTTCTGATTTAATAAGACTTCCCATTTTGATGCTAGTGATCTGTACAAAATAGATTGCTTCAATTTCTAAAGTTCATGCTGTCCTTTTGTTTAGCTCACAACAGCTTTTCTGTAGCTGTAAGACAATGATCACTAGCACTGTTCCTTGTTCAAGGTTTCATTTTCTGCTTGTACCAATGTACAAAGAAATTCCTGGAATTACTTTCTGTTCAGTAAGGGGATGTTGTCGCATTGCTTCATATTCTTTCCTCCTGCTTCACTTTGGAGCAAAAAAGGACTCAAAAGAAAACAAAGGCATCGTGTCTACAGTATGGTTACTTTTTGCATCTCTGTTCAGACTGCCAGTTAGTTTGCAGGCTCCTGGACTGAGAAGCAGACAGTCACAACCACTTGACTGTACCCATCCCCATCATAAGACAGAGCTGTTGAGGGTGGAAGACTGAAACAATCATGGGTCTTGTTGAGCCTGGGCTATTATAAAACCTATTAAAAATGAAAGCGCATTGTGCTGCCTGCGCAGTGTATTGCATACCTATTCGAGCTTAGCCAAAGCCAGCACCAGAAAGATGAATCACTCTGAAATGCTCTCACAGCAGAAGTGGTGGTGATTCAGGGAGTCTTAAAGCTGTATTAGGAACAGGCTACAGAATCCTGAAAGATTAGACTATAAGTGCTCTGTTTTTAGAACTGAAACCTAACTGAAGACAGACTACAAAGCTTCATGAGTGTTTATTTTCAAAACAGTGGTTTAATAACCTAATTTTAATTTTCTAAATGGATTCCATGCCACTCTTCCTTTCTCTGGATAGCTCTGAGACAGAGAAGGACCTGGCAGTGTTGGTTGACTGCAGGCTGAATATGAACCAGCAGTGTGCCCAGGTGGCCAGGAAAGCCAATGGCATCCTGGCTTGTGTCAAAAATAGTGTGGCCAGTAGGTTTAGGGAGGTGATTGTGCCCCTGTACTCGGCACTGGTGAGGCTGCACCTTGAGTACTGTGTCCAGTTCTGGGCTCCTCACCACAAGAAGGACATTGAGGTCCTCAAGCAAGTGCAGAGAAGGGCAATCAGGCTGGTGAAGGGGCTGGAGGACAAATCATATGAGGAATGGCTGAGGGAGCTGGGGGTGTTTAGCCTGGAGAAGAGGAGGCTGAGGGGAGACCTTATCACTGCCTACAACTACCTGAAGGGAGGTTGTAGAGAGGTGGGCGATGGTCTCTTCAACCAGGTGTCAGGAGATAGAACAAGGGGAAATGGCACTAAGCTGAGCCAGGGCAGGGTCAGATTAGATGTCAGGAAAAAAATTGTCACTGAAAGTTGTCGGGGCCTGGAACAGGCTGCTCAGGGAGGGGGATGAGTCACCTTCCCTGGATGTGTTTAAAAAAGGGTAGATGAGGTACTTAGGGATATGGTTTAGTATAGGACAGGAGCGGTTGGACTTGATGATCTTAAAGGTCTTTCCCAACCTTGTGATTCTGTCATACTGAGTAAACAACACAAAACCAAATAACAGAACAGCATTAATCAACATTACTCTTACTATTTTAGTTACCTGTTTAACAAGAGTGCTGCCCACTTTGCGAGGTAACCCTGCAATGTATACTTTAGTTTCCAAGAAACCCTGCGATTGCTTAAACAGAGTTCCTGGGCTATTAATGCTCATCACGGCTTCTTTAGCGATTTTGACACTGATGCTGTGTTCTAGTTCTTCAACTGATATCTAGAATTAAACACAAACAATTATATCTAACCACACAGAATATTTTAACTACTAATTACATACACCTTTTTGAAGCATCACTGATGTTTTTCTAAACATCTAACTTGTAAAACAGTTTTAATACCATCAACGTTTACAGCACATGTAAACCTGAACCATGACAGCTGTCTGTATCTACAGATGCCCACAGGAAGATGATCTTCCATTCTACTCCCATCCTATCCCTGGGAAAACTCACAGAGCTGATTATTTTGCTTTGAGAGTTATAGAGTTTGCTAGAAGCTGACTTCTGCAACTGCTTTATATCCAATCCACATTTGGCATACCATTCTCCGTGCCACTCCAATGTGCTAGAGAGGATTGAATCTTCAGATGGAATGAAGACAAAACAGGTTCAATGCTTGCTCCTGCTATTATTAGGCATTGCACTGAATTTAAACAGGAGGTCTATGCAGAATCCTAGCTTCTCTTGCTCCCCTTTCAAAACTTCAAACAAAACCCAACTGATGTTAATAATTGGGTGTAATTCAATTTGCATACCTAAGGCCTTTCACTTTAGGTACACAAGCTTGAAGAACAAGATGGATTTCTGACCTGGCAAATATGAAAGTTGGTCTCTACACAAAGTGTCTAGTAACTATGCACTTGACCACACAGTCACACTTCTTAATGTTCTACCACTTCCTTTTTTTTTTTTTTTTGAGTAAAAAGAATAATTTGTATGCTGCCAGCCAATGGTAACTACTTCTTTCTCAACTGTAAACTGGTGCCATGGTTTCCCAGATGTAAGGCATTCTTGGCTGATTTTCAAAGCTGGGATTTGAGGACATAATTTTAGGCCTTTTGAATAGTTGCCTAGTTTCTCCTTATCTTACTTATCAAGACAGAATGTCTGGGAGAAAGGAAGAACAAGGGAGAGGAAATCTCAAGCTTACTATATGCCACAGCCCATCATTAATGGCTTTGCCTCCACTGGTGACTTTCATTCCAAATTCATTCTTGAACTGAATTTCAATTTTTCCATCACGAAGAGCGAGCAAGATCCATGCTGTATTGTCAAGGGACTCTGCATATAGTATAACTCCCTCTGCATCATATGTCCGGAAATCAAATTCTGCTGTAAATCTGAGTTGTGAAGAAGGAATCTTAATAAGAAGACAGGAAACATGAAATACTGTGTAGCCTAGCATAATTCATTAATAGGGTTTGAAAACAAAGTTCATGCAGAGTGGCTGAAAGAGTAATATCTGTCTAAGTTGTGATACTTGTACACAACTAGACAAAAGCAGAATCTAATGTATTCCTTGCCCATCCAAATCCAGTGAGAAGTTGTGAGACTGGCTTGAGCTGCTATTTGAAAGAGCCTTGGTTCAGCTCCCCAGATTTGCTGTGAGCTTAAATGTGAAGGATATCACGCCGCCTTGAGTAAGAAGATAGATGTAACATTCCTATTGTATTTTGTGGAGGTGTGATGCAGAAAAAAACCCACATGATCTATGAAGTGCTTCAGTACAAAAGGGCTGCCAAGTGTTGCCCAGGAACAATTATAACCCAGCAGTTTGCTTTGGTTACTGTTGCCTTTTGTATGTTGTTCTCTGATTCAAGGATTTGTTGTCTGGACCTCAGTGGTTGGTTGAATGTGTAGATGTAGCAAAATTATGGTCTATGCTATAGTACCTGCACAGTGGAAGAGGGAGAGTATAAGTATAGCAAAAAACAGTCCTTGTCTCCTAGAATATTTGTACTAAATAAAATAGATTAAGGATGAAAAAAACCCAAAGCATCTGGCAGTTAGGATTTGCTGAAGACAACAAAATAAACAAGTAAGGGTGCTGGGATGAAGCACTTGAGTCACATTCACTCTGCCTCCCTCTTTGTCCACTAGATGTCATTGTCTCTTATGTAGACCCACAGAAAAAAAAAATCATTCTCTATTTACACAGAGACTATTAAGATGGCTTCAAACATCTGTCATCTTAGAAAGGTCTTCCAGGAGAGTATTAATGCTCGGTCAACTTGGAATAGCAGGAGAGAAAAAAGTTTGCAGTATTTATGGCCTTCTGTAAGGTTCTGAGGCTCTGGGGATCACCAGCTCAGCAGCTGCTGCTGCTGTTACCCTCAAATTGTTCGGTCAGTAAGTCAGGGAACACTGCAATTTCAGCTGCCGCAGTGAAGA
The DNA here is from genome assembly GCF_964237585.1 of Gallinula chloropus. NCBI lineage: Eukaryota > Metazoa > Chordata > Aves > Gruiformes > Rallidae > Gallinula > Gallinula chloropus. The sequence continues at coordinate 97,843,228 of NC_140085.1, forward strand.
ACTCAAAGAGTAATAAAGGGGTCGCTACCACTAGCAATTGTGCTGACAGCTGTAAAGGAAATCATACAGACGGTGCTCTAGACAGGGTACTATGCTCTATCAGTGTCCTTGGAACACCCTATGAAAAGAAGCACGGTTGGGGGGGGCAAAGGGAAAGCACTTGTTTGGTTTTATTTCTCAGCAGAATCTGTGTGGTATGTCACAGCTTCTATCCAGAGCAGAAGTGAAATGGCTGTGACATGCCAACAAAAGCCATGTAAAGCTGGATGCCACACAGTAATTGTTTACCTATAACATCTGAATTTTATTTTGAGAATTTAAAATGCCCTCCTGTATTTGTATCGCTGCCTCCCACCCTCCCCAGCCCCTGATCTTTCCTTCAGGGTAAGAGTAAACCATCATGAGGAAGGGCCAATCTTCTTGCATTCTTGTCTACCAACCAATGGGACCTACTGCCTATTCAATTTACTGCGCTCAATCCTCTTCCTTTTTTGCCTATTCAAGTCTGGATCTCTTTGAACTCTTTCTTCCAGCCCATACACCTCTCCCTACAACTGCATTGCTAACCAGGACTGTAATGGCTGGAAGCGTCCAACTCTGTTACTCATAGATATGATCCCATCTGAATCCCTGTGGTGCATGTCTTGCCCATCTGGGCACTGTTTCCTGGCCGGGACACAGTGGCTTCTGCCGCCTACCTGCTTCCCAGGAAGAAACATGCTGGCCTTCTAGTTTTACCACTTGAGAGCTGCTGTCTGTACTGGTGAAAGTGTCTCAAGGACATGGTACAACCTATAAGAGATGCTGTAAACTGACTCCAGACCCATCACTCTCATCTGTTTGCTTTCAAATGACTCCAGCTTCCTTTAAGTGCTGGTACGTGTAGGAAAATGAGCCCATTTATTCTTCTTATAAAGGTATCTTAACCAGTGGGGAGATGGTATGATTTATGTATGCAATGCACTCTTTCTAAACACTCATCAAATTAATGGAAACAAATGTCTGTAATCTCATAGTTTTATCAATAGCAGATACTTACCTCGTGACATTTGGCAATTTAAACTTTAAGTACAGAACAGGTATTCCTATGAATTGCTCTGCCAGGTAAAGCAGTTCAAAATTCTTTTCCAGGTTCAGTGGGATGCACGTAGTAACAGGCTGAAAAGGGCAGAGAATAAGAACAGCTGTTAGTGTAATGCACCATGCTAGTTCATGAAGCAGCTCCTACTGCTGGCTGTTAGCCTGTCTTGGTTTGTTTTGTGGTTTTTTTTTTTTTTTAAAGTAATGGCTTACCTCTGTTCTTTCTCTTGGTTTTGTTTTTTTTTTTCTCTTTTTAAACTTGAATACCTATGTACACATGAAGGGAGGTGGGTTGGCTTTTTTCTTGAAATGTCCATTTATTTAAGCTGTCAAAGGATAATTCTGGTTGAAACACAGTTCTGGTGGATTGCAACTAATATTTAAATATTTAGTATTTGATTTAAGAAATCACATCTTCCATCAGATGCTTTCCTTTCACCAGGGAAAGGACGTGTGACACCTTACTTGGGTCCCTACAGGCTCCATTACTAAAATTGTCTGGAATCTAAACCTGATCATTTGTTAGAAGTGAATGTGTGCAGAGCTGTATCTTGAAGATTTGATTTTAAAAAAAATTTAAAAAATCTTTTATTTTCTTTATCAATATTGTTGAACAATTACTCATAGTTGAACAATCTCTAGTACTGCTATAACAGTTTTTCTGGGAAAAACTAACAGTCTACAAGTGGATTAAGTTACAGTTTAATAGAAAATGTTTCTATCTGGCTGTTCCTTGAATGTACTTGTCCTATCTGAGCTCTGGAAAGGAATTTTGATGAAATCAATACCACAGTTCCTGCTGGTATAGCACTGAATTAACATTTCTGAGAGTGGTTAACAGGGATGTGAAGCTATTAAGACCACATTCTCAGGAAAAATGTAAAAGAAGTTCTAAGTATTTGTGGCAACTGCAAGGCCTACAATAGTATGCAAAACTGGGATTAATCCTACTGCTCTTGCCCAAGTCAATGTGAGTAATCAGTCTGCCAACTGCAGTTGCAATGAGAGGAGAAAAAAAAAACGGTGCTTATTCTTTCAGGTACTCATTTACCAGAAGTGTTCAACAAAGCCATTTATACCAAGAATAATGACTGGTTGATGTGTAGTACAAGTTTGAACTACTAAAACATCCAGTAAACAAATGTCAGGTATTGGTTTTAAAGGCATTGTTGACTTCCTTGTCTTCTGAAACTGTGATGCTATAATGAAAGTAATATCTACAGTTTTGTTTTAAAAGTAAAGCACTCAGATTTCCCTTGGGTATAGGGAAGTAGGCTCTGCACGTGGAGAGAGGCGGGAAGACTCTTGCAGAATATAGTGCAGAGCACCTGTCTTCGTTTAGTAGGAGCCTAAAAGTCTCTTTGATCTGAAGTTATCCTTCAGAACAACCCTTGAATATCTTCTATAGGATGGCAGTATAGTAGGTCTACAGAATGAGAAAGCCAAGAATAGGTGTGAAGGCTTTTGTGTTCTCAAGACATGCTGTACTTCGGTAAAAAGTCAATGTCATTCCCAAACTCTGCCTTCTGTATTCACAATGTAGCAGTTTCATTAAATGCATAGGTGCTCATCTGGAATTTTATGGCTACTTCATTTTATGGCTGCTAGTGTCTCTGGTTTTGGACTGCATATATTTTCAGCTGATAAAACCATTCTTTTTTCCAATCAAAAGGCTTGGATCTCACTTCCAGGATACAGAGTTAATAACTTGTGAACAACAGAATTGAAAATAACACAGAACGAGGTGAATATTTCATGAATTACTTTTCATGATTAAGTAAAATGAAATATAATGATTGCAAGTGTTGTTGGGATACTAATTTTCAGAAAGTACAAATAAGATCTACTACCTACATGCTGGAACTTGTCAGACCTTGTTCCTACAGTTTAAGCCACGTTTTGTTATAGTGCATTAGAGGCGGGGTTGGTTTTTTTGTTGGCAGTCATCTGAGTTCACCTCACATAACAAGTCCCAGCCTGCCTGAACCTTTCGAAATATACAGGGAACCACTCACAAGAAAATCCTTGAACTGGAATTCTTCAGAGTCTCAAACTTTTTGCTACTGAGCAGCACGAAATTTCGAACTGAACTGCAACATGTTCTTCAACTGGCAAGTGTTTTTTTTTTAAGCTATGGCAGATGAGAACTCTGGAAAACAATCCAGGTTTTTTTAACTCAAACAGGCAAAGCAAATTCTGAAAGAGCAAGTGAAAAGTTTTGCGCGGCCGAAAGAAAACCTGGGAACATATGGACAAATGGAGTATTATGGCTCAGATAAAACTGAACAGGCAGAATGATCTGTTCGATAGGAGAAAGTTGGGGCTTATTCTGGAAGCAGCAGGGAATAAAAGCTAAGGCAAGCTTCTTGTGACAGGATTCCTGTAAATGAGCATACATGAGCCGAATGGCATCCAAATCCCTACCAGGACTGCTCTGTGAGCCAAACCACAGCTTAGACTCCCCAGCACTTTCTCAGTGACTTTAAAATCAGTTCTCAAATTGCTTTCTATTTTCATAACCTAACTTATCTTGTCATTAAGAAATACCCAACTTGGTGATTTACTGCATGGGACTTTGCATAGTGCAGTTTTACCTCACAATTCTTCATGTCCTTAGAGAGTTTGAACCCTTTCTTGCCATCACAATAGCAGCTATAACTTCCTGGAGAGTTTACACAGAGTTGACCACAAGCATTTTCAGCACATTCATCAATATCTAAGAGAAATAGAAGCATACAGAAATCTTTATGCAGATTATTCATGGCACAGACTGAAACATAACATGAGAAATTAACGAAGTAATGAACAAGATGGGTTCTCTGGCATAGTGACTGCTGCTGAGTTAAGCTAATGCTAATGTCAGTCTCATATGTAAAATTTACAATCCAGAATTACCTGCTGGTTGTATAACACCTAGTAATCTGATATAGGGCTTGTGTACAGAGCTGGGGAAAACTTGGTCTGATTTGTGAGGGAGTAAGAAGCTGAGCTGTAAGGCAGCTAAATTAGTGAAAGATATCTCAATAAGTCCTTACCATTTATGGCAGGAAGCCATTCTGGATCAGATCCCTTTCCAATAGACGCCACGAGAACTTAAGAGCGTATATATATGGCAAATAAGTGGAGAAAGGTTTATTCACATAAAACCAAAATAACCTCAGGGCAAAATACCTTTTAAAATAACATAAAATTGTCTCATAACTAACTAAGTTTCAGACAGTGACTTGTGGAGACTGATCTGATTTCAGCTGCGAATCAGCTAAACCATGTAAAGTGACTTCATTTTCTCTTTAGGTGGTATACAGTAGATAATTTAGAAATGAAAGGCTGTGTAAAAGGACAATGTAACTGTTACATTTCTAAAACAGAAACAAACAAAATCTTTCCCGCACAGGAGATTCTAATAAGGATAATTTTAGGCCTCAGGTTAAAGAAACTGCAATGCTTGTTTGGAAACAAATGGCCCGTCTAGTGGGAAATAAACAATTCCATATTAATGTATGCACTTAAAAAATTCTGGTTTATACAATGATGGGGATTTTTAAAAATATTAAAATACTGTCTTGACTTGCAAGCTGATGTTTGGCTGTGGAAGTTACAGTCTTCTGTTGGTGTTTGCATAACTTCTATCCCCTTCCACTCATCACCCGTTCTACCCTCCAGTCTTCAGGAGCTGGATGCCCTTTTTATAGTCTGGTCTATTTTGATACCAACTTTCATGTTCGCTCTTTGCATGGTCTACCATGAACTCTTCTGAGTCCTTCTTAGCTCCAGAATGACCACGTACCTCTGCTGTTAAGCTGAGAATGATCTCCTGCGATGTAGCAGGCTGATGGAATGCAACAGTGAGGTCTTCCTCTGTCACCTCTTGGAAAGACTTTCAGTGCCATTATATGAGCTAGTTTAAATAAGTTTAAGAATGACTGCACTGCATGCTAGAAGCTAATCAAGTGTCTTGGGCATTCTACTAAAAGCCATAGGAAACAACACTGAAATCTGTAGTATGAATTCAAGCTGCACAGAATTCAGTGTGGCATCAGCACTTTACAGCCAGCTCCACCACCTCTTGCTCCTATTTCACTAGAAAAGCACTCTCCTGTAATGGAGTGAGGGATGGGGAAAAAACCCAGGATGGGAGTTCTTTGCATTAAGATTATGATGCTCCTAGAAACACGGAGCTCAAAACAACTGCTCTAAACACTATTCCACTGCCTGCTCTGGGAGGTTCTCCAAGGCTACACTGGGTCATAAAGACACATGGAAGACCTCAAGCCTTTGACCAGCGTCACCAGCATGTTTTCCTGTTCTAGGGAAATGTTTGATGCATACTGGAAGATAGTTCCTAAAATTTAACTAGAGAGTTTGAGTGGCTTTTTGGCTTGTTCAGGTTCTAACTGGTCTTGGGTACATAGCTGCAGAAAAGGTTACACAGGAAATCCATCTGCTTGTCTCTACTCTAAGTGCCTCAGTCATCCAAAATGTCATCTGAGCAAAAGGAATTTTTAATCTAGGAATATAGTACTGGCTGTTTCTTCAAGTTGATCTGACATTTTTCAAATGCTGTGTTGCATTCTCATATACTGAATTAGTTTTAAATAACGAGCATATAAACTTAATTGTGACTGGTCTGAAATGCTTGCTAGTGAGAAGGGTTTTATCTTTGCTCAGATTTGAGAAAGCTGTCCTATTAAAAAGGATTGCTCTGTATGTATATATGTATGCACACATGCAGACTCCTGCAACTGCAGAGTACCAACCCTCTACTCAGGTTTAATTCCTATTTCATTTTTTTTCCTCTCTTACCAGTAGTACTACTTAGGGGAGTAACGATGGGTTGCAACATCTAAGTGTTACTTTTTGGGTCTTACTCAAACTTCTTTCCCTGTACTTTGGAGATAATGCTTGCATGTCAGTTACATGGCAGGATTTGGTCAGTTGTTAGGAAATATTTTGCTGATGCATATGTACAATTGACTGACTCCATCAATAGATTACCTCTTACTTTTTTGTTTGGCATGTGAAGTCCTTTCCATTAAACTGTTTATGGTCTTGATGATGAGGATGATTATGCCTAACCCAGTAAATTGCAAGCTCAGCTTTATGAAAGGGGTTCTGCTGTGAAAGCCACTTCCTAATAGCTTCTGTCAACTGGCAATCTGATGTCTGTTTAAAACTAAGACTACAAGATAGTGTGTTATGATTTGAAGTAGCTTTTGTTGTTCTTGTTTATGCATCCTAGCAAACACGCAAATGAGGCAAAGACAAAATCCAAACCATAACCCAGCCACACTATGCAATGGGAAAGGGTCCTTTCCTATCCTTCCTAGTTTCTCTAGAAAAAAATTAGGTTTTGATCATCTGGGCATCTGAAAAGGCCAGGAAATGTGCCCAGCCTTAAGCACACCAAGAGGGGGAAAAAAAAGAAAAGAAAAAAGCAACCAAAAAACCTCCTTCAAACCAACAAAAAACCCCAACTTTATAGCCTATTTCACTGTGGAGATGTAAAAGGAAATAAAAAATTTAGCACCTCCCAAGAGCAACTGGATTAGAGAGATTCCAAGAAGCACCTCCCTTCCCGTGCCCTTCGCAGAGGACCATGACTGTGTAGACACTTTAGGAGGCACTGTTCTCTGGGAAACAGCCTGTATCCCTGCCAGTACTTGAACACCTAGCACTACAAAAGTAAAACTACAAGCACTGGTTAATGAGTAGCACTAGAGTAAATCTGACTGCTGAATTCTCTGAAAGCAACAGCTGATTTTGAGCATGTTGCTCAGGCGCAGGGCTTGGAGACAGCAACTTACAAAGTTATTACAAAAGCTTATCACACAGTTTGACAGATGAATTTTCATCAATTCTTCAAGAGATCTACACCAGCCTTGTAGGGTTGTAAATTTCCATTACCCAAAATGAACCTACTGCTCAAGGGTAAAGTCTCCCTTCACAGTGTACTATGGCAGCAGAGTGACAGGCAAGCTTTTTGGATAGGTATGATGTCTCCTTCCTCAGCAGATGTTCTGGAACTCCTGATCAGTCCAAATAGTAGGATCTCCCTCTGTGGAGCTAATTGTCCTGCTACAGAATTCCTGATGTGCACAGGCTGGAGGGCACCAAGTTTTCTGAGGTTTGTTTTAATCATTTATGCTATAATTATCCTGCTTTTTTTTTTCTTCCAAGTTGCTGTCAGCATCTTTGCATGTCTGAGCTATTTCAAAGGCTTCCCACAGATCTGTCCAAATGTCAGTCCCACATCATCAAACAGTCAGCAGGAGCAAGTCACACAAACCATGAATCTGAGCAGCATCCTGGGTTCATACAGCTGTTTTCAGGAGAAAGCTAAAATAACTTGGTTTGGGTAGGTTGCTAAGATTATGACAGAGTCAGCCACAAAGGAGCTGCATGCCATGTCCTAGAAGGGAGCTACTCAATATAATGCCAGGGAATATGGTGATTTCCCAGAGCATGGATGTGGGTAGGCAGGGTGTTTTGTGTGTGTGTGTGTGTGTGTGTGTGTGTGTGTGTGTTCAATGATTCACATGAGAAGAGGAAACCCTGATTCCTTGTCTCAAACTTGCAGACTGCTGTATGATTAACTGATTCTGTTAAGTTTCTTGAAGAGAAGTTCCTCCTTCGGAGAAGGAAGAAAAATATTGGGAAAGACATGCCAAAACTTAGGACATTCTTTAAAATATGGGTTCAGCTTCTGTATCTAAAATGTATGGATTCTAAGAAACAAAGACTGGGCTGTAAAGATATATTCCACTGATAGTGTGTCCCAAAAGCTGGGAATGAAGGACTGTAGCTACATTCTCCTAGCAATGAGTGAAAGGGGGAAAAAACATTTTTCTGTTACACTCTAATTGTATCCATCATCATATAGTTGTGCATAAATGTATGTAAACCTGATTTCTCTAATAAGCATAATTGAATTTGGCCACCTACATGCAGTATGACAATGAAAAGCTAATGTCATTTAGTATTTATGTAAGGCTACATTCCTGTCAGTCTGCACAATCCTGTCCTTAGACAGGATTTGGTGACTCATTTAATGTGGTTACAAGAAGGTCTAAAAGCTTAGCAGTATAATCCTCCTTCTAGGAGGTAAGACTTTGCTCGTTTTAATGTCCTCATCCTGCAACCTTCTGGAAACCATGTTTCAGAAAGAAAATACTACTTAAATTTGATTTGATGCGACCCCTGTATCTGAAGTAAGTATTAAGAGGAGTGAGAATTAGATTAATTACTGTGAAGTTTTTCTCATTTCAGTGCATGCAGGGACACAAAATTGTCAATAATGTTTTAATCCCATGGTAACTGGACAAAGAGCAGACATCTGAATACATAATCATTACCACTGTGCACAGCTTTGTCACAAGAAAACTGCATGAAAAGCCATGGAGCAAAAGATTCACAGGCAGCAAGAAGCTCCTTCTGTTTTGTTTTGAGCAGTACTTAAAATAAAATTCACTGACTTTTTCTAGAAAGTTTCCCTTCATAGTAAGAGCTTGTATTTCTCTTCTATAACTGAAACAATTCCTAATGTGTGTACTAAACAGAAACTAAACAAGTAGAGGGGAATAAAGTATGTTGTAATACAATTATGCAAATACTTTCAATACTCAAAGAAGCTATTTTATGACAGCCTGTTTATGAATGGCTTCTTGCTGCTTTACTGGCAACTAACAGCACTTTTCAACCTTGCTATAACTGTTTGAAAACTTTGTCTTGAAGTTCTTCCCTCCAGATTTTAATTTCAGAAAATAACACTCCCAAGGAAAGATTCTTTTGCTGCACCTCCTTTTTTTCATAGCTCATTTTCTGGATATTTAGGAATGTTATTTTAAATGTGCTGTTTTTATACAAAATCTTTTATACAACTGTCATGCTTTCCTTTCCTTCATGCCTAGGGTGGAGATCAGTTCACTTTAATGCTGTTATTTTCTAGCATACCTAGATACCTCGAGGAAGGATTAGACAACTGAATGTTATTTTAAATGGAATTCAGTGACCCCACTGAAAAGCTTTCTAATATCTGAGATCTAAGGACATATAAAGGACAAAGACTGGCCCCTGGCCACAAGGGCTAAATAAGCACCTAATTAGCCTATCAGATGGATAAAGACAAGTTTTTAGGGTTTTGAGACAATTGGATTAAACACAGTTTTCATTCCTGACAATTGCCGTCTATAAATCTTCCTAACTCATTGTCCAGTTTGGAATTGCCAAATAAGCACTTTTAATCACTTTTGCTATAACTTGTCTTGAGTCAGGGATATGTAATTAACTGATTGATATCAAATATTCCATTATTATAACTGCAATGAGGCTTAAAAACAAGGTAGAAAACACTCTAGTAACCTCCAGATCAGCAACACATTGTTCCAAGTTATCTGAAAGAAATATGGTAGCTGGTTAGAGAGCTTGGACAGCGAGTCTTCTCTACAGTGGGACAATGGAGCTCCCACAAACTGAGAAAGGTATCTGGCATACAGCAAGACATGGGAGTATACTGTAAAACCCTCCAATGGCTGGGAGTCATTGCAGCTGTATAGACTACATGTCATACAGCCTGGCTGAACCTCTGAAAGAACAAGAAGTTGAGTTATAATATAACAATTTAAAGATGAATAAATATGACAGTAGTTAAGATGCTAGTTTGGTACAGCAGGGATTCCAACAAACAAAAAATCCCCAAAAGGGACAAAAGGGGGGCATGGGGTGGAGGAAAAGACCTACCTTCACAGTTTCTGGAAGTTGAATTATATGTGTAACCTTCTGCACATTCACATTCATATTTCCCTGGGGTGTTCTTACATATTGCTGTCCCACAGATGTTTGGATGTAACACACATTCATTTATATCTAGAAATACAAACAAGTTATTAAAAATAAGTTTCTCTTGCATACAAACTTCTTCTAAAATTATCCAAAACTGTGCAATCTGACTGAGGCTGAGAAACTGTCTCTTGCTAAGTTTATCATGCTTTCATGGTACAACTTTCAGAAGCATCTAAAAGGTATTTCTGCATGCTCTCAGTGAAAAATTAATTCACTGCCTGCCTCCCTCATTCTCTCATGTGTTCTGAAACAGGGAGAAAGAGAAAAGGGAAATAGAGAAAGAAATGGTCTGCAGACTTCCTAGAAGGTAAACCAGACTGCGTTATAAAATTCTCACTTAGAAAAAGACATCCAGAAAGATGAGGGAATCCTTCCAGAATTTCCTACATGCTGTGATCAATTCATGTCACTATCGTCCTTTAATTGGCTGTGCTGACAGGTGTTCAAGTACCTCACTGTCTCTCCATCCCTCAAACCATTTTAGTGCCTATCTTCCATGTTGTTTCCAATTTTTCAATGTCATTTTCAAAATGCAGATGTGACAACTGGATCCATCATACAGTATCAATCTTACTATGTGTCTTGTAGGCAGAAAAATATCAGATCCCTGGTAGTATCTCAATTCCCACTTTTATGCACAGGGGTCACTCTAATTTTCTCTGGTTTTGTAGGAGTTGCAGAAATGGTGCTGCACCAGGATAACAGATTCTGCCACTGGTTTGCTAGGACTCCCAAAACATTTTTTTAAGTCAAGGCTGTCCTGAATTCAGCCTACTTTTCTAAAGCTTGTACTCCAAATTCCTAGGTGTGTAATTTTGTAGTTGGATGTAATGAAACACTTAAATTCAGTTTATCAAATCACCAAACTAGTACTCTAGGTACTAAGATATACAAGTGAAACTTTAATTATTTTTTTAACCAACTTTTCCAGTTATCTTTCCAAGAATTAAAGAGATGGTAACCAACTTATCCTTTTGCCTTATTTGACAAAATAGCCATCTTCTGTTCTGGAATTTCTTTGGAAACTATTCATTAAAAAAAAAAAGGAAGTAACACCAGGACAGCACACTCAAGTCTGGACTGTTAGAGTATTTAACAATATCCAGAACTGTTGGTGTACTTCAGCAATAAAATATATGACATTCAATAGAATGAGGTTGTATTTTTTTTTTTCTAACTGTGCAGTAAGAATTGCTAATTATGTTAATATGTAGCCTTTATCTGGAATGGAATGAAGCACATAGGTCATGGCCAGTAATAACAGACACAAGCATGTACAGAAAAAAAATTATGCTGGGTGAGTAAACAGGAAAACTTTCTCTCCATTAAGTGCATTTTCAGATTCATTAGTAGTTTCTTCTCCAATGGACTTCAAACTCTCAAAAGTGCAGCATCACTAATTAGGAGTGATTCAGCCTAAACGAGTGCTTATCAGACAGGATTTCCATGTAACAATGTTAGCTGGTCACACCACTCCTGATTCTTGTTCCAGCATGCTTAAAGGGTATGTGAAACTGGTTAGTGACCAAAACAAGCCTTACAGAGCTCTAGTAAGGGAGAGGAATCTAATATATAGTCTTTCTCTTTCTCTCTTTTCCTGAATTGATTTCAACCCACCTCAGTTCTTTGATCTGATTCATGATACAGCTGCACAAATGCTTGCAGTGGTGTAAGGCTGCAGTGATGTGAGCAGCCAAGTTGAAGCAGAACTACATCTTTCAGAGGCAATGCAAGCTTCTGCTGACAGAGCGTTTATGGAAGACTGGACTAAATTCTTTGCTCTCTAGTCAATACACAACACACTGTCAAGTAATGATGTCTCACTTCCTACCTCCACAAAGGCGTTTATTTGAATGCATGAAGTAGCCATCTTCACATAAACAACGGTAGCTTCCAGGTAAATTAGAGCAGCGTTGGCTGCAGCCTCCATTAAAGTCTTCACATTCGTTTATATCTAGAAGGAAAACGAGATAAAAATCTCTGATCGGGGGAAGGCATGCACTGACCAACTGTGTGGGAATACTTAAAGATCTGGTACAGTAGAATTATAATTGTGTTCCTGAGGATTAATGTCATAATGAGATTAGGGACCATACCTTCTTCACATTTCTCTCCTTGCCATCCTGGTTTACAGACACATGTATATTTGGCTTGTCCATCTATGCAATCCTTATATCCATCTCTATGGCACGGCAGAGGGCTACACTGGTTTGAAATTTCTGTGCGATGGAAACAGTGGAAACACTTGTTATTTGGGATTACTTTTCCTTAAGAATCAGTTTAGTCTTTCTTCTTCTCTTCCTCAGATGCTTTTCACTGTTCACAAAATAGGAAAGAGCTTGATGCATAACACCAAGTACCCTACAACCACCTTGCTGCTAATTCCGTCAGCAAGAATTTGAAAGTGACTGAGGGGATAAAAAAAAAAAACAACGCTCCAGACATTACAAATTTACTGTTTCTACTTTAAAGATATGTTCTTGTAAAGATCTGGAATGCCATTCTGGGGCATGCTTTTAAAAATAAGTAGTGTCCTAAGAGCACAGATAGCAGAATGAGAAGAAGAAATTATTTGCTGATGTTCAGATTCAAAAAAAGTGGAATAAATGATAGATAATGTTCCTGAAGTACAAAACTTGCTACAAATCTGTACCTAAGGATTCAAGGAATTTTTTTAACTGTTTCTTACGTCACTCAAAAGAACTAAAGAACTGAGCCCCATAGAAAATTTAGCTTTCTGTGACAAAGAAAGCATAAAAAAATCTGTGTTAGTTTATTTATTGAGTAATCTACTTCTATTTAAATTCTGCTGCAAGTAAATCCAAAGGCCAAGAGGCCAATCAAGCTCCAAAACCATAGAGCACCTCTAGAATAGGTGCTGCATGCCATGTCATATTCATATTGCAGGCCAAGGGACTCCAGTTGCAGATGAAGACTGACAGAAGAAATTGTGCAGAAGAAATGAAAAGGAATGGTGTTTATGTGTGGATCCTTCACCACAATTCCTAAATGTAAGTTCTAGAACTTCCTGTGTTGGCTTTTTTTCCCTCTTTTTTTGATTATTTACTGCTTTTATAGGTCGAGGAATTAAGTATGGTATCAACTTGGTATGATAAATGTTCTCTGTAAGCTATATATGTGGAGATACCTTCAAAGTGTGCAACTGGGGAACAAACTTGGCTATAAATGTTTCTGAGCAAAAGGGAGTGGTGGCTTGTGAGAGTCTGAACTGAGGGAAGATGGAGTTGGGTGGCAGAGTGAAACATGAGTAGATGGAATGAGGTGAAATGAGGTTATAAAATGAAAGAAAATTGAGGAAACCGATTAATGAAAAAAGGAGAACTGGTGAAATACACTAGAAAGAAGACAAGACAGAATGGATAGGACTGGTGGAGACAGAGGTTACATCCACAGGTGAACAATTAAGATGCCACTGCAGGAACAAGAATGTAGCAGCTATTTGTTCCAAAAGTGTGCCTGGTGTTCTTTCTTTTCCCAGTTAAAGTGACCCTGGTGTTCCTTTTTTCCCAGTTTAGGGTGCCTTTTGACCTACTATACCCAGCAACATTTTTTGATAAACACTTGTGACACTTCTTCTATGTCAGCAGATATGCTCAGGCTGTAATATAAAGGGTAGGGGACAAGAAATGTGCTGTGGTACCTGTACTCTCTGCCACTCACAGGCTCCAGTATCTAATGGATGTGTCATGGTGAGCTGGATAGATGCAAATACAGGGATCACTTTTTTAAGTGCTTATTTTAAAAAGCACTTAAGTATGCAAGTTTGTAGGATGCAGACATTTGGAGACTTAAAGATGCAACTTGGATTGCCAAAGTATGAAAAAGGGTCTTCTATTCCTGTAAAAATTTTCTATTTCCTTCTAAGATGGGAATTGCAAAGTCAAATCTTGTAATTGTTTACCAGAAATGTGTCTTTACATATGTGTGCTGTGTTCTGAAATAAGTGTTTTAGAAAATATGCAAACTATGAAATTATTTTCATAGTTGATTGAGATTCAAACTGTATTATTATAAATTAATTATTTGAATTATTTAATTATTTCTCATCAGGAAAATTTTATTTTTCATTTTGATAATATGAAACAATTTGGATCCGTAAGTGCACAAAGTCAAAACTTTAAAAAAATATCTGTTAAGAGCGGTGTCACAAAATATTTGCCACAATGAAAACATATTTTAAAACATGTTATGGAGTTTTAATAGGAACTTCCAATTCTACTTCTAGAAGTTGCCAGAAATGTGTATAAGTTTCACTCAAAATTTAAGCCCCAGAAAAGCTTGTAAGCTTCATGCATGCTCTCCTTTACCCTGGTGACTGACCAATAGGAACAGTTTATTTAATTTGATTTTGTAATGTGAACCCAAATGGAGAAATACAATGACTTTCAAGTAAACTAGTTGTTTTTACTGGGTAATACTGAAACACTGCACATTCATGCAACTCTGCTGAATCCTTTCCTCCCAGGAGCTCTAATGAGAGTGAGAACAAGGGATATGCATGGGAAAACATTTCAGTTTGTGACAGCAGTCACGTTGGCCAAGTGATCTGGAAAATATGTTCATCCATGACCATGTGCAGTGTAATTACTAAGGATTTTTTTTTTTTTGTTTTGCCTTCCATTGCTTTCCATGACAAAGAGGGTGCCAGATGGTGAAGAATAAGTATCCCTATTCAAACTATCTGAAAACTTCTACAATGTAACCAGGTTGTAGAGGTTTAAGAGGTGTAGAGAGAGGGACGTACAGATTGCTTTCTGTGAATTTACTACAAAAGACACAAATCACACTGAACTTACGAATGTATAGGCATAGAAGAGAAAATATTTGAACTACATTGCAAGTTTCATTCTTTGTGACCTCCTTGTGGCTGGAATGAATGAATGGTCATGTCTTCCAGCTGATACTTTCATTTGTCAGCTGGCAGTGTTACCCACTTGGTGAAGGGCTACAGTGTAACTACGGGCCAAAGACTGGCACCAAGGAGAATTACCCATGTGGCTTCTTTCCTTAGCTGACAGAACAGGACTTGCTAGATGCAAACAGGTAGGCGTGAAAAGACATGGTAGAGTACAGATGGCATACTAGGGAACGTGGGTAGGTTGGTGTAGGGCACTTCCAAGCTTCCAGAACAATTCTGCCTTAGATTTTGCAGTTAATTATGTTTCTTTTCCAGCATAAAGTTAAACACAGTCACACAGCTTGCTCTGAAAATGCACTTTTTTTTTTTTTTGGTTAATTTCTGTTCCAGACTATTGGGTTTGCCAGAGCTAAATGGAGATTTTTCTCTCTTTCTGCCTATGTGAACTGCTTTCTAGCCATGTTACGTGTGTGCCGATAGATTTGAGTGCATTAGGTACAGTGTCTAGCAGCAGCGCTCACCTTTGACACAAGCCCTCAGGTCAGCTGGAGAATCTGGAGTAACTGCAGTAACCCTGAAAACCTCTGCTCGATGGGAGGCAAGGCAGTCTGCAAACGCAAACCCACACAATCTGCTTACGATACAAACACTCATTTAGGCTGGAATTACAACATCTTATGCATGACATCTTCAAAGAGTCTGTTCTCACAGCCTGGATTAGAAAACTTGTCTGGGCATATTCAGGACAGCTGATCACAGACCAGCCTTCTGAGTGCCTCTGCTAGGATCTAAGCACACAGAACTGCCTAGGAGCTACTATGCATTACAATCAGCACAGAAATCATCCAAGCGCTATGGGCAGAATAACTAAACTAGTATTACCCGAATAAGACCAGGGAATTATATACCAGAGTTGCTCAGGCTTTTTGTACTTACTTAAGTATCTGGGATAGAAATACTCCTGCAGAACGAAAAGAAAAAGAGTAAGAAAAAATTAAGGTAGGTAGAATTACAGCAAGTATATCATGGCATACGTGCTAAAATACGTGGTATTATAACTACAAAAGCAACAAAAAAGAAAAGGTCACTTTGACTCATAGAATATAGACCAAGTTTTCTATATTGCTATTGTTTAGGCTAAAACAGCAGATTATTTAATAAACACAAGACTCAGTGGAGATATTCAGATACTACTGTGAATTGGACACTTTCAAAGTGATGGCAATGAAAATGAATTGGGTGTCACACAAACTTTGAATAGTCTCTTTTATTGGGAGAATCTTGCCCAATGTTGTTATTGGATGCAGAGCAGCCTTCTTTATTTCCTTTTGTCACTCTTAAATAAACAAAAAAACCTGGAGTAGATTGAACATCCTACATGCAATTCATTCCAAACACAGTGAAAAGTGTTAACAAAAGAAAAATTAAAAAAAATATATGTATTATTGATCACTGAAACTATTTAAGCATAACAACCAGTATATCCAAATACATGGAATGTTATCAATGACAGAACATGGAACTGTGATAGTCAGCAAAACCAGAATTAATTTTGACTAGCATATTTTGTAATAAGTCTTTTATAGCACGAAGTCGAATAAAGTTAACCTCATATTAAATAATGTGAATCAGGAATGAACTGAGGAACAGAATTCTCCCCAGTAGGGAAAGAGCTTGCAGCAATATGTCCAATCCCTTCATTAAAGGGTTTGCACTGCCATGTATCTTCTGTGTAAAATTTTAATTGAAGTCAACAGGGTTTCCCCACATGGAGTTCTTGCAGACAATGGTGGTCTAAAATCGGTGATCCGTATGAGCAATTAAAATAATATCTATTCAACTAATCTCTTTGCTAATACAGACTTCATTATTAATTGTGCAGGTTCTATACACAAAAGAATGTCATAACAATTCTTGGTTTGCATGGTGAGGTTCTTTCAGCTTTGCAGTATGAAACCTATGTGCTTCTAGCCTTCCCTCACCTCAGAACTACTATCTACCTCATAGATATTCATCAGATACTTACAGTTTCAGGATTATTTTCAAAGATTTCCCTGGCTTCTTCCTTATTACATAATTCTTCAATGCACTCTCTTTCTAGATTTCCCTTCTTGCTTTCTTCCATAAAAGAATTTGCTCGACGTTTCCTCACGAGGAACTGAGAGGCATACTGCTGGGATAAAACTTTGTAGAAACAAAAGAGTTCTGTTGATGTTTGCTTATTTTTAAATGGCTGAAAAATATAGTAAACACTAAAAAAAAAAGAAAAGATAATGTAACACAGAAATTTGACTTAAATATTTAGTCAGGAGTTACTGATGTCTATCATTTTGGAAAATGTGGGCAAGAAATCCCAGGACTCTGTTTTCTCTATGTGGGATAGTTGTTTCTCACCAAAAAATTCCTGAGTCACCAAAAAAAACTGTGTGCAACATTGCGCCTCAAGCATAATTTAAATGTCCTGCTCAGGACAAGATTATTATTTTTCTTAGCTATGGATAATACAAAGTCAGATATGTAACCAACAAGTGGAAAAAAGCTGTTAAGCCTTTTATGTTACAGCTTCAGTGGTCCAGGAGTAAATATTCTGATCTTGTTTAACTTATATAAGACCAAAAATGTGTCTTATAAAATCAGGCTACCTATTATATGTAGTTAACATAAATAACAGAAACAAGACAAAGCAAAAGGTGAGAATAATATCCTAAGAAATATCCAGGCAGACAATGTACAAGTACGTTCACATTTTGCCAAGAGAAAATACAATCCTTGCTAAATTTATTTTTCAGATCCATCACCTTATGTGTTATCACTTAAATATCACATATCTTGTTACTGTCATACTGACTTGTACGCAAGTGGTGAACAAATAAGTGAGCTGAGAAATTATTGTGAAAACAAATGGCACCTGTTTGCTTATGGGTTCTTTATAAAGCACACAACTCTAGAGGAACAGCAACTAAGTTTGTCCTCTTAGTTTAATTTTGGGACATATGTTGTGATTAAGAGAAAAATGGATGACCATAACTGGAAAAAGTCCAGCTTAAAGGGTTAAAGAGCATGACTAACATATGTCAACTGGAGAGCACCACACTCCTACACCTGCCCTTCTTTTATCAGCCTTTACCCTGCTTAACCTCTCAGACTAGCACAACTGTGTAAGGGTCATGGCACCTGCAGTGCAAACCAGATAGAGCATTACATACAGATTCACCACTCAACTGCAAAAAGGATCAATTCAAGCAGACATAGTCAATTCAGCACTGCTTTTGGGCGGGTAATTCATCAAACCCAGAGTGCTTTTATGAGACATGCCAGCAGCCAGGTACCAGAGAACAGCCTGCTGCTGCCTGTGTGCTAGCAGGAAAGAAATCAACTTAGAAGGCTTATTAGAAAGAGCAGCTAAGAAGGCCCAGCACCAGATGTGAGAATAGCTTTCAGGTGGCACATGTAACCAAAACCATACCCCTCTAAACACGGGGAACACAACCAAAGCTCTCTGAAGTGCTGCAACACTGGATAATGATCTGAAGAAACCTTTCTGTTGCAGCGTCCTAAAGGTATCCGATGTGTGATAAGCATGTAACTCCAAACTGATCTATTTGCCTTCATACTGGAAAGACTAATCTTTCAGGTAAGGCAACAGGGAAGATTCCCTGAACCTAAGGTGGATGTACTGCAGCATACCTCTGAAGTTTCGAAGCACACCTGTATCTCCAAGAGCAACCAGCAAGTTGTTTAGAAACGCAGGGAGAAGTCAGCTTGTTCCCTTTCCCCACTGCTAAGTAAATGAGCAGGTAGCAGTCAGGTCCTTAAGGAACAATTTCTTCTTTTATGGTGGTCTTACTGGAGAGTTGAAAGAACTCTGTAAGGTGAAGACTGATCCTCAAGGAAACTGTTCAGAAAAAGAGGAGTCTGATCTTTCTGAGGCTCCACCTTCAGAAATTCTTCACGCAAAAGAAATGATTCAAGCCTGCTTTCCTCTTCTAATGTTTTCCACTTTGACAAATCTTAAAGTGCCACAAGTGCCATCTCAAGAGATGGATTTGGATTCCCCCATTGGTCGTACAGAAATTATGAGGAGCAAGGAATTGGAAACTGCTGCAATCTCCTAGACCTGTTCTCTCAACCCCTGAGCCTACCACTAGCACGTCATCTGCTCAGGGAGTGGCAAAAAGCACAGTGAGACCACAGGACAAGAAAAGCCTCATGAGAGCCTTAGAAAGCAGAAAAACATTTTGATAATTTATCACCAACAATTGCTAGTGTCACTTTAATTAATTTGAGTAAATGGCTGTGTGTGTCATTATATAAAGGCAGACTATTAAGAAGGATGCAGAAAGTCCATCTGTATTGAGGAAACAGGAGCGACAACACAAAAAAAACTGACACTGCACTTGCTATTTGATTTGTGTTGGAGGTTACTAGCAGCACAAGCATGCTGACATAGCTTTGGGTCAGAGGCTCTGTGGTACAGATTAGACCAAATTCATAGCTGATTTGAAACAATCTTGTTTTGATCTTTATCTGCATTACTCTCTTTAGACAGTTTATCAGTAAACAAAATGCAAGAGCATTCCAAGTGGGTGCAGTGTTCTTGAGGACATTACACGAGATATGATGCTGCTTACTCGTGCTTTCAACACAGGTAATGGAATCAGGTCTATTCCCTACATCACAGCAATTCACCCTTTCCTGAAGCTTATTTCCTATGACTTTTAAGTAAGACATAAATCAATGTAAGTTCCATATTTTTATTTCAAATATTTGAATTGACATGCTTAAAATTAGTAGTGTGTTTATTCAACTGTTTTTTCCTTACAAAGACTACGATAGGACTTTTATTAAAAAAAAAACAAACCTCACTGCTGCTCCTGACAGCTTGATTACAGGAAACCATCCCACTTCTGACCCTGCCAAACCAAGTTAACCCTTCATGAACTCAGTTTGTTCCATCTGATTATTGCTGAGGCTGCATGGAGATCCTAGCCATGATTTCAATAGGCGCTGTACAAACACTGTGCAGTGATTACTTATTAAGCACTTGTTTGGAAGTAACTCTAGTGAAAACGAAAGGAAAGGGGAGGGGGGGAGAGAATGAGGTGCAGGGTTCTTACAGCTATTTCGTAGTGCAGATGTAAACAGGAACTTGCCTTAAGTGGGCTTGCTAAACAAAGCTGAGAGCTGCTTACCTAATACTCCAGCTGCAGAAAGCAGTTGTAGCTACTCTCTCAGAAACTTGGAAGACCCAATGAACTGAATAAAAAGGATATGTGATGCCACTGTAGGAAGCAGTGTTATTTGTACTGCTGCTTTACTGCAACCAGCTCCATAATTCCAGTGACTAGTCTCTTGGAACGCTCAGCAGCAGCATAAGCTTTATGCAACCAACAAAATAAAGCAAGCCAACTGCTAGCATTTGCCTGGTCCTCCTCCAGTATATCCAAAACTTGTCCCTCACTGGATGCTGGACCAAACACAGCTGCTCACACAGACTAGCAGAGAAGCAACTTATCTTTATAATTATTGAATTATATGAGCTACACTATTAAGTTCTATCTGCTTTTAGGGTTGGGTTTTGGTTATTTGGTTTTGTTTTTTTTTACCTATCCCAGAAATCCCTGGCATTGTTTGGAGCCAGGGGTAGGAAACTGGACTACAGGAGGCACAGAAATTTTGCATGAGTAGGAGAATTTCTGACTTCTTGCTGTTCATCAAAGAGAAAACTGACAAGTTTTCTATGCAGTGGGGAAGATAAATGGATCAGAAAATGTGATGAAAACAGTGAAAAGAACATGACAAAAGATTTATAGATGATTTATTTCAGAACCTGTTAAAAAATGTTATAAAATGAACTTTCAACGTTCCCTTCACAGTCAGAATCGCTAGCATTCAGAGTCTGAATAGTAAACATTAGTTTTTTCTTCTGCCTGTTTAATCATTAGTAAAACGCGTCAGAAACAGGCTTACTTTGAGCTGCAATTCTACTTGTTCCAGATACGCATTGTCCTCCTCCAGTACTAAGCTCAAAGACTGTCACGCCAAAGACATACGCTTCGATTTTTTGATTTGCACGTGAAAGCAAGTAGCTTTTGCCTATGATTACGTCCCGACTGATTAGGCAGGCAGGTCTGCTTGCCTGGACCTCACAATACCATCACTCTCTCCCGGGCTATTTTCCTCCTCAGCGAATCGAGCGCTATCGGAAGGCACGCTTCCCCTTGAGCTGCAGAGCTGCGTTTCGGCCGCGAACTGCTCCAGGGCAGCGTCCAGCTCAGCTGCCCCAACAGTTAAAAGCAGCCAAGCCCGGCGGGAACGAGGCGCCCCACAAACGCGGTGGCTCCCGCGGCACCGACCTGGCAAAGTCCTGGGAGGGCCGCCCCCACCGCACCGTTCCGGGTCGCCCCTCGCCTCGGTGCTGAGGCAGCCGGCTGTGGCACCCCCTGCCCCACGCCCACGGGGGACGGCGCCGGCCCCGGTCAGCAGCTCGTCGCGGGGGGTCCCTCGCCCCCCGCGGCATCCCCGGCGCTGAGGGGCGGGAGGTTGGGAGCGCGAGGGGCGCTAACGGAAACCGCCCGCGCGCCCGGGCCCCGCTCGCCCCGCACCCCTCCCGCCTCCCCTCACTCACAGGTCGCGGCCTCAGCGAGGGCGATGGCCACCGCCAGGCCCGCCAGCAGCGGGAGGCACCGCCTGCCCCGCGGCCTCATCGCTACCGGGGGGCCAGCGGAGATCGGTCACGGCGCCGTAGCTGCGCGGCGGCTCCTCTGCGTGGCGGGGCCGGTCGAGCCTCTGGGGGCGGGAGGGAGGGGCAGCGGGGCGAGGGGGCTGGGCCGCGGCTGGGCAGCATTGCCCTGCGGGAGCGTCAGCAGGGCGCTGGGGGCAGCACCGGGGGGGCGCGGGCGGTTCGAGCCGGACTCCCGACCCGACGCGCCAAGGGACAGCCCCGGCGGCGATCGCCGCCGGGCACGCAGGGCTCCGCGGGCATCCTCCCGGGGAGCGGCTCCCGTCGTGGCGCAAACCAGGCTGAGCTTCGCACCCGCGGGAGGGGCAAAGCGGTGCCGGCAGGGCCCGAGCCGCGGTGCCGTGACCGTGGGGTCGCGCCGTTGTTTACTCTTGGGCGGGCAGGGGGGTGGCGAAGGGAGAGTCCTGTCCTCGCCCCCTTACAGCTGACTGGCTGGTCCTCCGCCGGCCCCGAGGAAGCCGCCCGCTCCTATTGGTTAGCCGCGGGCCTGTCCGCTGGCACCTTTCTGCCCGAGCATCGGCGTTGCCTGCCTCCGCGCTCTGATGCCGCTGATAAGTTTGTCCTGTTCGGCGTCCCGTTACCGGTAACTAGGGGTTACCGGCTTAGTTACGCGTCCCCACTGCCTCGGAGATCTCAGCTTCGACCAATGGGCGGCTTGGCGTGAGCGGGGCTCCGGCCACGTGACTCCGGAGCAGCCGCGTCGGGCTCCGCGCGGGGGAGCCGAGAGGAGGGACGCGGCGGCGGCTCCTGCCTCCCCTTTTCCGCGTCCGGCCTCAGCCTCCCGTCACCTGGGGCGACGCCAGTCCCGCCGGCAGGCACCGTGGCGGGGACGGGCGGCGCGGCGCGGAGCCCCCCCGGGGCGCGGGAGGGCAGCGAGGAGCCGTTAGCGCTGGGGCTGCGCGGCGTCATCGCCTCGCGCCCCCGCTGAGCGCGCCCGGTAAGTGCCGCCGCGCGCGTCGGGCGGGGGGCGCGCGGGCAGAGGCGGCGGCGGTGCCGGCGGCTCCCGGGGGCTGGCGGCCTCCGCCGCCGCGAAGCGGCCGCTTGTGCGGTTCGTCCCGGCCCCGCCGGCGCGTGTGCTTCCAGAAGCGGCGTGTGCGGCGGGCGGGCTGCCGGCGGTGCCGCGGGAGGAGAGGGGAGAGGCTGGCGGCGGGGGGCGCAGAGCCGGCGCCCGGGCCCTCCGCGGTGCGGTGGGTGCCTTCTGCGGGGTCTGCGCCTCAGTGGAGGGCCCGGAATAAGTCTGCTCGCGGCGGGGCGGTGGCATCTCTCGGGCGGGCAGGCGGGTGGGGTCCGTGCGGCGAAGGGGTGCCCCCGCCGGGCCCGGGCCGAGCGTCGTGCTGGGCTCCCGGCCGGCGGAGCTCAGGTCGAGCTTATTGCAGCTCCGCGCCAGTGTCGCCATAGGGAACACACCGGTGTGCCGTCAGTGGTGTTTGGCTGCCAGGTTGTAAGCCTGGGAGCAACAGGGACTTTCTCTGAAGTGTTGGTTTTTCTGAAACAAAACCCGTGCTCCCGCAGTAGAAGAGACAAGCAGGGAAAACGTGCCTGAACCAAAACTTGGGCTGCTGCTTCTTTTTGGAAGCGGAGGCAAGATGGGACTGTGGCTGGAAAGTGCAGAAACTCATGGGTAGTAGTGTTGTAGTAACCATTCGTTACAGACCAACTGATAGAACCAGAAAATCTCCTGAGTTGGAAGGGACCCATAAAGATATTCGAGTCCAACCCCTGGCTTCACACAGGACCAGCCAAGTCAGAGCATGGGACTAAGCCTGCCATCCAGATGCTTCCTGAGCTCAGCCAAGGTCCATGCTGTGTCCACTTCCCGGGGGAGCCTGTTCCAGTGCCTGACCGCTCTCTCAGTAAAGAACCTCATCATCATATCCAGCCTAAATCTTCCCTGTCGCAGCTTCATGCCGTTCCCTTGGGTTCTTTCACTGGTCACCAAAGAGAGGAGATTGGTGCCTGCCCCTTCGCTCCCCCTCGTCAGGAAGTCACAGACCGTGATGAGGTTTCCCCTCAGTCTCTTTTTCTCCTGGCTGTATAAACCAAAGGATGGCCCTAAACAAATGGCACTACAGGTTATTTCTCACAAGCAGTTGTGTGCTTCAGTCTCTCAAGGCTCTTGCTTACACTTCATGCAGCTGTTAACTACAATACAATTTTGGCAGAGAGGATGGTATTCAGATTTTTGCTGAATCTGCCTTCTTTGCTGCTCAGTTGCTTGGTTTGCTCTTAAAAATGTAATGCAATGCAACCAAAGTACTGTGTTCTTAAAATTAATTCAAAGAACTCAAGCGAAGAACAGCACAGTAGGAAGTTAAATAATTAAACTTTGTGAAGAGGGTCAGATTTAAATGGTTTGTTTAATTGCGTTTTAAAGAAAGTGAGAACTTGATAACAAATAATACTCTAAGAGCCTTTACTAGAGGCAGGACATTTAATATAAATTCTGAAATGTGTAAAAGGTGCTTGCTTTGTGCTTTAATATGGAAGTACATAAACTTATTCATTAGATCACTTTGGATGCTGGTACCTAGCTGGTACCCAGTAGTTTGGACCTCATAACAAGCAGGCTTCTACGTAGCTCTTGATCTATATCAAAAGTGTAAAGAGTTAACATACATATCTTTCATGGTTTTTTCTTGCTCTCTGTAGTACACTTTTTCTGTTCTCTTACCTAAAAATGGGGTCTTTGACATTCTTTACACTTGTGTTGACCTGCCAGCGAAAATGTATACCAGCTTAACCACACAGTTTTACTTACTTCTGAGCTTGTGGGCATGAAGAGTTCAAGCTAACAGATATAATATCTGGAACAACTTCTGAATGTTATTAATGCAACATAGAAAATAGATGCAATATGCTCCATAAATATCTCAGATTTTTTTTAATCTATCTTTAGTTCAAGAAATGCACTCTCTCCACAATAGCATAGGGCAATGTGATTTGCCTCCCTACCATAATTTTTTAAGCAGTGTTGCATGCCCTTCTGAAATTTTATCTGACTTATCACCTTCCCCCACCCCATCCCTTTGGGGTTTTTCATTTAAACAAGATTCCTCTGCTATGACACAGTTATTTTGGCCTTCACTGTTTAAAAAAGGTTGTCTTCATCTCGTGAATCTCATTTGAATGCTGTGCCATATCTGCACCTCAGAGCAGGAGGCAAGGTGGGAATGTGGCTGGAAATTGCAGAAACTCATGGATAGTAGTCTTGTAGTAACCATTCTTTACAGAACTGATAGAATCAGAGAATCTCCTGAGTTGGAAGGGACCCATAAAGATCTTTGAGTCCAAACCCTGTCCAATTTTGTGACAATTTGCAAATCTAGACAATCTGTACGATACGGGGAGGGGAATTGTTCTGTGATCGTGCTCAGGGACTGAAATTGTTACGCTTTTGTTGGTGTATTGTTCATTGAGCTGTTACGTTTTGCTTTTCAGTAGAACTAGCTGAAAATGCGTGTAGCCATGCTCTCAAAGTCAGCTTTGTGTGTACTCACTTGTGGGTTGAGGCACCATGCTCTGTTGTGAGTGAGGGTATTTTTATTCTTCAGAATACTTTTAATAGTAGTACTCATCCTGCTCGCCTTTTTATGAACTTACCTTTTCTTCACTAAGCTCTCCTGTGGAGAAGCTGTCCTCAGGTGCTCTTGTATAATGGAATATAAATATTTGAAGAGTATCTGTTGTCTCTGCTGTGGAAGAAATCTGACCTTTTTCTGACATTGAATGATGTCAGATCAACACAAAGGCATCATTGAATAAAGCAGCTTCATAGTTGATTAGGGGCAATATATATTTGTTAGGAATAGTTCTTTAACTTTTTTCCACTTCCATTGGTTTAGATTGGGAAGAATTTTCTGCATAATGTGAAATTGCCTTGCTTTGAGGCTAGCTATCCTTTTTAAAACATGAAAGGAATATCATGGGGAAAAAAGGAACTTTGAGAAACAAACTTTAGGAAAATTGCATCGGAATTTAGAGCGGCACTACTCTCAGTTAATCTGCTTATGGAGGCAGGTAGGGAATATCTGCGTGCATCTCAGCAGCTCTGGTATGAATCCATATTCTTGAGCTTAAGATGCTGATCAAAATGAGAGCTAGGATAAGATAAGGCTATGAGCTGAGGTGATAGTGCCCTGTTGTCTGCAAGGGTCGTGATAATTTCTGGAAGAGAGATTAGTATGTCATTAACTGCTATCCCCTGTACTGTAATGTATTATTCCCCTATTCTGTAGTTTATCTTTCTCCACTCCTGTGCCTTTTCCCCAAATGAGAACAGTTGATGATGACATGGGCCCCATATCTGGAAGTGATCACTTGGGGCAGTGGATGTTGGATAGTTGGGTGCCAAGACTTACTTGGGTTGAGTCACCACTGCACTCGGCTCATACTCCTTTGGTTTGGGTGGTTCCTGCTGTACTGTTCCTGTAAGGTACAACTGAAATTATGGGTTGTTTCCCCCCAGGTTTAAACCTCCTTAAGATACATACTGAATTTCCCTATCCTTCCACATTACCCACCAAGTGTACTTGGGTCCTTAAGCAAAGATAATCCCACAAATGGTTTTGCTTTTTCCCAAGGGAGGAGCAACCCAGGTTGTCTTTCCCAGCCACTTTAATATGCAGTAAAGTAAGCAAGCTCAGTGAGCCACGCAGGAACCTGCCAATTAACAGCTATAATGTGCTCAGATCAAAGCTCTATCTTGAGCCCCATGTTGGGCACTGAGAAGGACTGTGGTGGGTTGACCCTTGCCAACAGCTAAAATTGCAGCCAATGACTTGCTGGATGGGGACAAGATGGAAGGTGAAAAGACTTGTAGATGGAGATAATGGCAGTTTAATGGGGAAAGCAAAAGCTGCATACTCAAGCAGAACAAAAAAAGTCCAATTGCTACTGCCCATCAGCCACTTTCTGGAAAGCAGGGCCTCAGCACACTTAGCTGCTTGGAAGACAAATATGGTAACTATGAATCCACCCCCCGCCCCTTCTTTTCCATTAGCTACTTTTTGCTGAGCATGACATCATATGGTATAGAATCCTGCTGTCCCATTTGGACTAGCTGTCCTGGCTGTGTCCCTCCCAACCTCTGGTCTTGCTGGGTGGGGGACAGAGTGGGAAAGAAAGCCTCTGGGCTGTGTTAGCACTGTCGAGCAATAGCCGAAATATTCCTCTGTTATGAGCAGTGTCTTAGCAGAAACACGAAGCACAGCATCACACAGGGTGCTGTGAAGAAAATAACAGCTGGACTTGGTACATCATCTGTTCATGGTTGTGGATTTGAACTCATGAAGTAAAATTGCCCCGAGCTTGCTGGTGAAAGACCTTTACCTTGACCGCTGCTACTGTTGCAGTAGGATTATTGTAGCTATGTAACTAAGGGCATTTTAAAGCTTTTGCATCTTTGGGCACTTGGCTGCGTGGCTTGTGTGGGCTTTTCTGGTTCACAGGTAAGGGTGTGTTCAAAGAAATAAACATGCATACAATCACAGAGTTATTTCCCAGTGTTTGTTCCACAGAGCAACACCAGAAAGAGAAGTATTCTCTGGTTTTGTCTCCAGCTTGAAGAGTAAGAAGTGTGATTGCAAAGTGATGGAAGTGCTTGATGCTTCTATTTAATTTAATTACAATTACTAGATACTAAGTTGCCAGTTCCTCCAAGTACTCGCTAAAGAACCCAGTTTCCTTGTTGTGGGATCTTTTAGTGTGAAAGAAACTGACAGTTAATGAATATACTTAATGGGTAGGACATTCTTTGTTTGCTTTTAATGTCTTACCCTGTTGTGTTCTTACAAGTCTTACTCATGCTTGAAATTGGTCCTTAGTTTCTGTCAATCAGCAAAGCTGTGGGATGTGGTAGCAAGGCAAGCATTGGAATCTCATTGTTCGATGAGTCTTAGTGCTCCAACTTGCAGATTTCCATATGTGCAGTGGTCTTGCAATATTATTTTGTATGAGTACTGTGTCGTTGCTGTCCAGATGTAAAAGGGGGCAGGTGAAATGTGAGAAGATGAAGTGAAAGATGCAACAGAACTGTCATGGGGCTGACTGAATATGACACTCTCAGAACACACAGGCTGCTGCTGGGGAAATGGCTTGCCTTGGTTATACGTAGGGGCTGCTAACTATGTATTTCTTCTTTTTTTTTTTTTTTTAAATAATTTTTTTCTCCCTCTTTCTAGCAGTGACAGGACAACATCTGGGCCTCTACAGTTCTGCAGTCTCTCTCCCAGTCTTCTTGGATTGTTCTGGCTTGTCCACGTTGTTTATGTAGCTTTCATGGCTCTGGATGGCTAGTGAAGGAGGATGTTCAGTCTAATGGCCAATTGCTGCAGCTGGTTAAAACGGTGGCAGGAACCTGTCAGGTAAACATGTGAAAGTATTTTATGTTTCTGTACTGGCTTTCCCAAACTTTATTTCATGTCCTCTCACCTATGATTTACTTAATTTGCTATATAATATTGGTTTAGGTTTCTTTCTTCCAAGAAAAATCTGTCTTTTTTTTTTTCTCCAAGAGAGAATTAATACATCTTCTGAACTTAAAAATGAAATGTTAATCATCTCTATTTCAGGTACTTTGTTTCTGACTTCAGGAAAGTATAAATTTTAAAACTGTGTCCTTTGCATACTCTTCCCTCAAATTGAACATTATAAGGTGATGCTAGAATCATAGAATGCTTTGAGTTGGAAGGCAGTTGCAGTTTTAAGACTGAAATAGCAATGTTTTTCATATTCCTTTACTTAAAAGGACATAAAATGGAGTAAATTCCTTTGACTCCTCTGAGTCTTTGTAAATAGAAGGAAAAATTGAGGTATACACATAGATGTGTTTTTCCTATTGTTTTGCATAAAATTCTGTCCTGGTATAAATTCTAACCTGTGTACCATTTTGGTAGTATTTTGTATGTACTTAACACCACTGATTACACAGAATCACAGAATGTTAGGGGTTGGAACGGACCTCCAAAGATCACATTGCTCCTGCTTGAAACAAAAGCACCATGAGTACCAGTGCCGCTTATTTACAGCATGTGATGCTGCCTACACAGGTGTTGTATACTCTATAATATAGTTCAGATGGGTTAGAAATAAATTTATAGGCACAACTTTGAGGCAGAGAGATGGTAAAAATACAGGGGAATGGAAATTAAATTACAGAAACTGTTAAAGAGACCATGACCACACTGGAAAAAAAAAAAGGATAAAATTTATAGTACCATGAAATTAAATTTCAGCAGGCAAATGCAACTTGAAAGCAAAACTATTACCTCATGTGAAACTTACAGGCACAACAGACTTCTCATGTCGTACCTTGTTCTGCTCTTCTGTCTTATCAGATGGTTTGACGTACTGAACACCAGATACTCAATTGTAACAGTGCCTGCTACTTGGTCTTCTGATAACTATTATTTCTACTACTTTGTTATAAAGTTGCTATGCATTTATTAAGAAACCTAATAAAGTAAGTGATATCTAGCTAAAGGAAAAAAAATGATTTGAAATATCTTTTTTTTTTTTTCTCATGGAGGAAGGTGACACTAATAATGGTGGGTCTTGACAATGCTGGTAAAACTGCTACAGTCCGAGGAATTCAAGGAGGTAAGCAATTAACATGTTTATCATCTAAATGTAGCATTGAAAGAGACAGTATAATTACTAATTTTTCATTACTTAAATTGAGAGATGAAACAGTATTTTTATATTAATCTCTTCCCTCCTATGTTCTTGAAAGAAAATGTTGGTAATTGTACCACCAAAAGTGGTGCAAGTGTGGTTGCCAAAGCGAGTATGTCACGGACGTCATTGTGTGAAGAATTAAGGGGTCTTAGCTTTCAAACATAAAGATCCTGATTTTTTGATGTCTGGCAAATCATGTTAGGGTGACTTAAAGTAGGTGCTCTCAGTCATGCGCTTTATGCTCAGAAGAAGTAGCAGAGCAGGCTCTGTGTTGGCTTATTGGCCTCTGCTGAGCCAATGTAGACAAAATCAGCAGTAGTTCAAAAAAGTTGATAACATTCTGCTACATCTTTTTCAAAGGTGGTAGTGTGTTGAAGAGGCAAGGTAGATAGTATGAAAAGAGCTGCCTTTTAAAACGTTGCACCATGCACACTTAGTCCGTTGAGACAGAAAAAAGTAGTCCATAAGGGCATTTCATTATCTTGGAAACACTAAGACGAGGTGTTCAGGGTACCTTGGTGATTACGTGCCTTGAGTTGACTGTATTGTTAACTGTGCAAACTGTTAAGTTGCAACAAATTCTGTTCTGGGCTCTTGCTTAGGTTTCATGCACATAATAATGTATTTTTTTGGACAGGGGGTGGGTTTTCTTCAGTAGTTCAGTACATAGCTGAATGAATGTTGTAACTATAAGCAAGCTGTCTCCTTAAGTGAAAGAAAGTGCAGGACAAAAACTCTGAAGGCTGTAGACCACATTCTAATTAAGAACTGCTTTGTATTAATACAGTAATACAAAATATTCTGGTTAATGATGTGTTTCACATCTTCGTATATATTAGAAAAATCAATGGACCTGATTTTTTATTTCTTTGTGGTGTGTGTGTGCAGAAGTTGCTTTCAGATGACCATCCAGTAATACTCATACATAAGTAAACTTTATATAAAAAATCAGTGTTGTAAGCGTATATAATGAAGAAAAGCTTAAAAAGAAGGAAATTGCATGGGTATGTATATAACATAAAGGATGGTCCTAGTGATACATATCACTATCTATCACAGAAAAGTACCTTCAATTTTCTAGGCCTTCAGTAAGAAACCACTTGATTTTGGAGGCTGCTTTGTACCATCTAACGACACATGCAGGCAGCAGGATATACTTTGAGATAAAACCTGTAGTTATGAAAAGAAAAAGGTCTCTCTTTCTTGTTTCCTCATGGGATTTTCTTTCTAAATAACTTTTGTCTTGCATAATAACAAGAGAGTACTTAGTGTTACAGCAGACTTGGAGACTCCACCTCAACTTTCTGTTTACATGTGTTACGTAACTTTACAGACTTGCTAAAGCGTAAATAAAGTTATGAATATTCTGTCGTTTATATTCCTGAATCTTTGCCCTGAAAACATCAGTGCTTCCATTCTGTTTCAAAATCAGTGTTAGTGCCTGTAGCAGCTAAATATGACAGTTATTTCTGGAATTGTGTTTGATTTTCTTTCCCGGGAAAAAATGTGGTAAATGTGGTATTTTTAAGGGAAACTTCAGGAAAAGATAGTTCTGATTTCTGTTGACTGTTTCACAGGGCTTGACTAATGCTTGCCTTAGAAAGCAATTTTTTTCTTTCTTTTTTTTTTTATTAACAGGGCTTGCAGAGATTAGAACCTTTAGTTAGTCTTCAGGGTTGATACAAACAGTATTTTTGTCTGTGTGCTGGTCATACAGCCTCCAGGAGATGACTGCAGTTATGACTGCTGGGTTTTAGCAGAATCCAAATGTGTTTTGGTGCTTAGGGCTCTTAAAGCTGGGCAAATCAGCATGGTCACCAAAGTCTCATTTGCCAGAATGGATCTGCAGCTCGTATTGCAGGCTCTATTTTTACATCCAGACCTGTTAATTATTGGTGACCTTGCCATGCAACAGGAGCAGATGTTTCATTACATCCCCTTACATTCGGCACCATCAATAACTTTCACCCTTAGCCAACCCTCACGTTCACATTCTTCTCTCTTGTAAGAGTGCATACTTGCAGCTCACAGTGCAAAATGTCCTTTGAAATAGTCTGCTTAGTCCTGAAGCTGTATTTTTTCACAAATGTGGGGTCTCGGACCCTTCTTGTGCTGGAGTATTGGCTTATACTGTTCTTGCCAGGGGTTTAGTTCTGAAACCATGTCTTGGCTTTGTGTGAAGGATTCTCTCAAAAAAGGAACACAGTAGCAGAAGGCTGATGGTAATTTAGCTTCTGCATTGCTCTTCAAGCTCAGTGGTTTCCACCAGGCCTTCATTTCTTCCTCTCAACAAGCTGAATTTTGCATCTGTGTCTCCTGCCTTGTGCTACCAAGCTACATAAAACAGTTGCAGAGATCCAATTAACTCACCCCTACAGAGACAGCTATGGGGTGGCTGAAGCAAGTACAGGCTTTTTTTGCCCTCCAGAAAGGGAAACAGCAAGCAAAACTATTAACTATAAAGCTACAGGGTTTTATAGCATATTGACTGGCAGAAAGAAAAACAGAAATCAAAAATAAACAAAGGCCAAAACCTGGTCTTGATTGAAGGGAATCAAGTAGTTTACATCTCAGAACAACATGATTTTAGTGACTTCATCTCAGCCTTTGTTTTGATCTTTTGAAGCTGGTTTGGCAACCATAAGGGATAAAGAATAAATTTGGCAGAGCACAGAGCTTCCCAGGTTGTAATGCATTAACTGCTTTGTTTGTTTTTCCTTCTTAGATTTGGATTAATGCTGTGCAAATGCTGTTCAGATGGGACTATTGGTAGTGAGGGGGAAAGTAAATACTGCAGTGCACTGAACATCACTGCAATTTAACTGTGGTGTTAAATATTAAAAAATTGCATTTTGGGCTCCCCCCCACCCCCCAGTGGTCCTGCCTTAAATTAATGTGAAGTGAATGGTTGAGAGATTGGTGTGTTGCTTTGAAATTACCTGAGGAGAGGGAATATCTGAATGTAAAAAATATGTGTTTAGGCAACATGGTGTCACTTAACCGAGAAGGTTTGCTTCATGTTCTTAAAATAAGAATTTTGGTGCACAAATCACAATGTAAAATCCTTTTAAAATACCTTAATACACATTTTACTGAAGGCTTTCTTCTTTGAACTCTGACAGAGTCTCCTGAAGATGCAGCTCCAACAGTTGGTTTTTCAAAGGTTGACCTCAAACAGGGACGTTTTGAAGTCACCATCTTTGATTTAGGAGGTGGAAAACAAATTCGAAATATCTGGAGAAATTACTATGCCGAGTCCTATGGTGTAATATTTGTTGTGGATTCCAGTGACGTTGCAAGAATGGAAGAAACAAAGCAAGCCATGATAGAAGTTTTAAACAGTCCTAAGATATCAGGAAAACCCGTGTTAGTGTAAGTAATATTAATAAATGTTCTCCTGGTAACCTGAAAATTTGTAAGTCTTGAACTTTGATACACTTTAGGAAGAATTTATGCATAGTATAAATAAGTATCAAGTACCTTAATTATACTGTAACTTTAGTACAAAACAATGTTACAATTAGTTTTATTTCTGAAGTATTTGTTTCTGCCAATCAAAGTATCACACTTGTGAACAAAGCTTTTTCAGTCTGTCTTTGTCTGCTTGTCTTTCCCTCTTGAGTTGTAGATGATGGTATACTGAATGTGTTCACTGCATCTGACATTAGATCTAACTTAGTCATTCTCAGGGATATTTATTTCTCTCCTGTTTCATTACCAATGGAAAAAAATAGTAAGTTGGGTTTTTTAACTCTTTAAAAATTTAATGCTACTTGAAATGGTGTGATAGGCTAAAAGCTTGGCAAGTTTGGCATGGCACTGTGATGTTAAAATTTTGTTTCTGTTTAGGCCTACATCAGATACTTAAATTATAAATGATTGATTATATTCTGCAATACAAATATTCTCTTCAGCAATAAATGTCTTGCTTGCTTAACACATGGTGGTGCTGCTGATACGTGGTCAGGAAAATCTCATTAAAGAAGGCTTACTATAATAGTATTTGGCACATCCTTTTGTTCCAGTGCATATGTTTAAGATAAAAAAAAGAATTTAGGTTTCAAAAGGTCTAGAGGCATTCTTTCACAGAACAGATTCATGAACCTTTCTGCTTATAAACCAGGATTTGTAAAGTCTTGGAAATAACATATTTTATTAAATTCAGCCACATTAAAGGTCTTTAAGGACAACCAGCCTTTTGAAGGTACAAAACAAACTATCAAAGTTTAAAACATTTTGTTAGGATGATGTTTTTATATCTGCTTGGCGTAAGACCTCCGTAATGCAGCAATTAGACAACATTTCTGTGATGTCATAAAATCTGAAACGTTAAGCAGAGAAACCTCTTTTAAGAAGTAGTGATTCTCTGGTGGTTTGAGGGTGAATCTGGATAATCTATTTTAATCAAATGGAGTGTAGTTCAGCAACTTAATAGTGTAGATGGTGAAAAAATATTAGGTTTTAACTTCCATTGCTATCTGAATGTTATTGGTTACAGGCAAAGTAATAACAATCAAATTAACTTAATGCAGCTAGTTTAACTCAAAACTGTTCTGAGAATGCAACCATGACAGTTGACAATTGTGTAGTGTTTTTAAATAACTACAACTTTAGGGTTTTGTTGTTCTGTTTTTATTTCATAGAAGTGTCTGTGCCCTAATCCCACAATCGAGTTTATTTGGGTGGCTGGCTGTACCTGCAGAGAGCCCTCTCACTTCCCTGGACTTCATCCTGCTTTTTGATCCATGTCAGTAGCTAATCAGAATGCAGAGTGTATTAACTGAGTCTAACAGTGATTGTTGCCTTCTAATTGATTGAGCCTCAAGCCTTTAAAGAAGAATTTGAATTCTTCCTTGTATTGCCGTTGTTTTCTGTTTGGTGTCCGTGTTCATGGTGTAGCTATACTACTCTTGACATGCTCAAATCATATAAACCCTAGAAACTTTTCCCTGTATTTGAAACACTGCATACATTGTGGAGCAGGAAGGCAGGAAGGCTTGCTCAGTTGGTGCTAGCATTTGTGGTACAGAAATGGAGTGCTTAGCAAATGAGGTTTAAGTGGTCCTGTGCACCTTGACTTCTCTGAAGATGCCTTTGGTTGGATATGCAATTCCCTGTCACTCATACTTACAAAAACTTTTTTCCCCTTAAGTCCCTAAAACTGGAAAATGAGAACACATCAAGAGTAGAATAAAGGAAACAGCAGATTTCCACATTCCTTGTGAAAGTTAGTCCTTTTGAAAATATTTTTCTCCTGTAAGGATGTTCAGCTTTTGTATTTTGATAGTTTTTGTTTCTTCTTTTTGTTATAAATAATGAGATACTTAGTATCCATGTAGCAAAAAGTTCCCTAATATCTTAGTAAGTTTCGAATTCATGCCTTTTAGTTTGTCCATGTATGTGGGAAGACCAGCATTTACTGAAAAAAAAATACAGCGACTTCTGAATATTAAATGCAGGAAAGTAGAAGTTTACTTTAAATAATTCCCTTCTCTCCCATGCTTTTGTAGTGCAGAGAACAATCTATTTATTTTCTTATAGAATACTGTTATACTTTTATGCTAAAGGAAAGACTTCTTGTCTGTGATTTCCACACTCCACAGATATGTCTCTGGTCTGGACTACGGCTTTCTTCCTCCAGCACTTGAAATAAAGGAGAAGCAGAAAAACGGGTGTAATGTGTTTACTCCCTGCTGTCTGTAGGTGCACAGGTTTCCCTGTTATTTGTATGCTTAAACACAAAGGTCTTACTTGTTTAAGCCTTATTAATTACCAATTAGCTTCCTAAAAACTAACAAAAGAAACTGAACTCTAAAGGAATGAAAAGGAATGAGTTCTAACTTCAAAGCATGTATATGCTGAAGAATGATGAAAGGGGTGTTGGTGACTTGATCAGAATGAAACAATGAAAATGTTTATCCTCATTATTCATCTTTCTTTTTAATCATAGATTGAACCAATGTGCCAATATTTTATCAGTCAGCACCAAATTTTATTCTATGTTATTTACCCTTAGTCTTGCTACATGCAGTATTTTGTACAAAGAAGTACATTTAAATACTTATAAATATTCTGTAAGATTGGATACAAGTCCTTTCTGGCTTTTGAAGGCAGCAGCAGAAGTTACCATGTATGCGGTGTCAGGCATATCACTGTGCTTACCTAACATCTGTTTGGCTTTTCAAATAACCTGCTGGTTACTCCTTCTTTCCTTTTTCTGGGTGCGTGTAGTTGTGGTAGATAAACAAAAAGACAGAAGTACCTTTTTGTTTTGCATTTTTAGGCTTACATCTATCTGGACAAAAATAATTTTGCCAGTTAGACTGGAGAAAAGTAAAATCGTCATGAGTGGCAGCAGAAGTGTACCTTTGAAATAAAGTATTGCTCTTGAGACAATTTAAAGGAACATTTTGCTTGTCATGCTACCCGTGTCTCATCTGTGGCTGTGCTCTGTAGTATTTTCCTTATTAGTTAACACAACTTGGAAAGAGATGATACCAGAGATGTAGCAATCGTAGAGATGCAAATTGCTGCCACCTGACAAGAATTCTGATTTGTCAGAGTTCTCTTCCTAATCTGCTTTTAT
This sequence comes from Gallinula chloropus, assembly GCF_964237585.1. Taxonomy (NCBI): domain Eukaryota; kingdom Metazoa; phylum Chordata; class Aves; order Gruiformes; family Rallidae; genus Gallinula; species Gallinula chloropus. Next base: position 97,879,027 of record NC_140085.1, read on the forward strand.
ACCACAGACTACCTCAGCATATATAAAAGAGAAACTTGAAACAGAAATTTCATTCCCTGTTAGGCAAATTAATACTTACCAGAACTACATTATGTTTTACTTGTAGAGCATTAGGATTTGGATTAAGAGTTCTGTTGGTGAATGCTTTTAGAAAATGGGCTGCTCAGTAACAATTCCAAGAGGAAGTAAAATACTACTGGCATAATTATGCACTTATGGATAAGCACATTCCCTAATATACTCACCTTTTCTTGCATACTCTTCCCTCTCTCACAAGTTCCTGAAGTCCTACCCTCTTTCTCCTTTTCTCTTCCTCCCTTCATGTCCTGGTTCTGGCCAGGCCGGGGTTACCTCCCCAGGCAGCCAGTCCAGGTGAGCTGAGTTAGCCCAGGCTGTTTCCACACCACCTGGCATCACTCCCCCATAAAGGGCTGGTTGTGGAGGGGTGCTCCTGGGTGCTTCCAGGACAGTCTGAGTGCAGCTGGGGTATCAGGTTGGTCCTTGCTACTCTGTAATCATGGGGGTTGGTAAGGTACTCTATGTTATCACTGGATGTGAGTGTAAATAGCTGTTATTGTTCCCCTTTCATTTTGTCAGTTAACTGTCCTTATCCCAGATAATGTGGTTTATAACTACGGAGTCCAGGTCATTACAGTAAAACCATCTCTGGTAAATAGTAACATACAAGTAAAAATATTCTTCAGTTGTTTGTTGTTAAGCGATAGCAGGATTGATTATGGCTCTATCTAGTCTTTCAGTGTTCTGTGATTTCATTCAGTTTCAAGACACACAGGAAAAACCCAAGAATGGGAACAGAATTCAGCAGTGATCCACTTCGACACACAATCTTAATGAAAGTAAACAAACTTTTTTTTTTTCATATGAATTATATTGTTTGTCTACACTGAGAGATTTAGTCATTCACTCTCTCCTCTGTTTTTGTTATTGTTCTTTGGGTGCTGGTACCACAATGAGCCATACTGTGTATGTGGTAGCTGCTTCACTTATTACTTCTTGGGGAGAATAAGTTGCTTGTCCTTCCTCTTCTTGGGAGGACGTGTTGGTGAAACACTGGAGTTTGGTTAGATGGTAAGGGTGTAGACCATACCTGTTTCATCTCCTACTAGTCAAGAACAGGTCCCCAACACTGCATCAACAGGTTTTGCATGCTACATGCCCTCATGCTCTGTCCCAAATGAACGATTCTTTCATTAGATGCGTTGCACCAATCATTATTTCGGGTGTGTTTGAATTCAAAACAACGTAGTTTCATATATGTAAGTCCCAAGGGCAGGGGGAATGTCAAATGCAGCCCAAAAGAGTTTGTGGTCAACTACTGTAGTGTAGGTGTGAGCAGCCTTCTCCAGAAGCTAATCTCCAAAAGCTCTACTGTGAACAGTATACACTGGTGCCAGTCCTCACCTTTATTTTTTCCAGGTAGCAGAGTTTGGTCTCTGGTGCTGTCCACGAAGACAGTGGAGTTTATAATTTATCACCTAGGTGAGCAACTAAGTCAATATGTGTATTTGGAAGAAGGTGGGGAAGAGAAGTGGGAGAACAATTTTGGATATGTTGTCTGGTTAGGACTGTGATATGTGTAGTAAAAGTGTTTTAGTCCTAATCTATAGCGAGGTGCTCAAATGAGGCCCTCAGTTCTTTTATTAATTATATGGAAAAAGTATATCCACAACAGGTACTTTCAGATCTTCCCAGGAGAAGAACAGGTCCTTGAAAAATGTCTGTGTTTTATTCTGGAAAAAAATACCTTTTTTCTCAAAGCTCAGAATTGGAAGAGGGGCTTTAAATGCTATATTTTTCCTAGTAAATACGCTATATGTATTATTTCTTTGAATAACAGAACATTTCCCTGAAGATTTTTCCTTTTTTGTTTTACATCTGCTAATTTTCTGAAAAGCACTGGCAATTAATGTCAATTTATGCCATTGCATATCTTAGATGTCTTTTATTTATAATCAACTTCATGCCATAAATAGTGCCAGCAAGATATGCTGTGAATTGTCATGGGTAGATGCATCTTATTTCACAATAAAGAAACAGGATCTGTCACTAAAGATTTTGAGATGCAGTCCTCATTATACAGCAAAGCAGACTTGGAGTCACTGGCCCAGTCTTCCTTTTGCCATCTTTTCTTCCATCCCTATCCATTGTATTATGGGATGCCCTTATCCCATAGTACTCCTATGTATGTGGCATGTTTTGATAAGAAGATACACCACTGACAGAAGAAATAGGCTGAATTGTGCAATGTGGGCATGAGATTGGTACAAAACATAGTACAGTAATATGGGATTGTAAGAGTTCTGATGATGTTCTCTGTGATTCTTGCTTCAAATTGAATTGATAATGTGGTGTCTTACTGTCTATCACCACCCATGGCAGGTGTTGCAGTATCATTTTAAGACAATTTTCCTACAGTGCCGATGGCATTGGCTGTTATTGACTCTTAGTACAAATTACTTTAAGCCACTAAAGTTTATATTTGGCATTGTTTTTGCTGTTCAGTGTTACATTTAACACTCAAAGTGCTTAAGTAGTTAATCAGTCTGTTTTGTATGGGAAAATCAAGTTGTGGAGAGTAAGAGTTCTTATGTTCATGGGTCAATTCTGTCAGCATTTTCAAGACTTACATTGGTACGCAAGTCTTAGATATTTTTTTTCTTTCCTTGTTAGACTTAATATTATGTAGAGAATAGTTAGATTTAACGTTATGTATGGAAATACTAGGTTTGTTTGGGTTTAAGAGGGGGGAGTGTTTGGTTTCTTTTTTTATATTTTGACATTAAACACACGCAAAAGGAAATACCTGTCCATATGCTGTGGCTGGTATTTTTACACTACGGAGATGGCTGGGCAGGTATTTTTTTTTCAGCAGAAAGCTACTTGTTTTGGTGATGAAGGATCAGAGCTATTGAAATTTCACACTTCTTACTAGAACACTAGCCAGCTCTGCTTTAATTTGCTCTTCTGTACAACTATGTAACTAAAAAAGCCCACTGGAAAGTAATTGTAATGATTACTGCAAAATTTCTCCTCTTAATCATTTTGAATGCTGAATATCAAATTCTCATGATATCAATGTAACTTGTAGATAGTACTAATTACTTTAATAGCACCTCATATGAAGAAAAAGCTTTGCACAAGTCTGTTTTCTTCTGAGTTCTTGTGCAGTGTGTTATGTGCATTTCTATTTTGCTATTTTCTAACCGCTATAAGGCTGAAAACTACTTGAGTTATTTACTTATGTATGGGTAGGCAGCTGTCTTTCTGAGTATTAGTGAAACTTGGGTTTTCTTCCAGGATTAAAATACAACTCCTTTTCACACCATGTTTGCTCCAAAGAAACATATCTGTTGTGTGAAGAGGAAGGGCTGTCCCAGAAACATGTTTCTCTCTTGGATAAGGATGCTTGTGTGAACAGTACTGCATGGGGAATACTGTGTGAACAGGTGATGTTTGTTGTATTCTGATTTTCTCTGCTGTTAACGCTGGCTGCAGTAATCCTTCACAGAAGTACCCATTGGCTTTCTTTTTAAGGGCCCAGGAGAGAAGGAAAGGGCTATCTGTTATGTGTCTGGTTTTTTTTCTTAAAGTAAAAACTGGAAGTGAAGACAGGGTGGTGTTTCTGTGTAGTGCATATTTCTGTGTGTATTATATACCTTTATGTACATAGGTATATATGAAAGAGCGCATTGGCCATAGCAACTTTTCTCTCTGTATTGCTTATTGGCTAGTTTCTGCTCTGACTTGTAATGCAAAGGTGGCTTCTATGTATGAAGAGTTGAGGGAGACTGTTTCATGGAATAGTGTCAGTGGTGTCATTAACGTCATTTTTTGTTGCTACTGTCTAAACAAACTTTTTCGCTTTAAAGTTGAGACCTCTGATTGTACTTTGGTAACAGTTAATTTCAGTTGCAATTTTGAGCTGGGTTGGAAGGGATTCAATTATTTATAAACATTGCAATATGAAAAGAATTTGTTAGTTCCTTTCAATAGTACATTAATCCCATCTAGTAGAAAAAGAAATCAAAGACATACAGCTTAATGTCTTGCAGAACTGCAATGCAATTTGCTCTGACTTCTCTGATTGTATCCAGATATAGTGGTATTGATTGTGGCACTGCAGAGCATACAGGAGTTCAGAAATACATTCCTGGTTTGGTGTTTGGTTCTGATGTTTTTTCCATTTCTTTGGGGGAATAACTTGTTTCTCAGTTGCATATTTATTTTCTGTTAAATTGTATTTCTTACTCAGTTCCAAAAGGGTTTGGGTACGGGGCAGAAGCCAACTGTTGAGTCTATGCACTGCACTCTGCATCTGCTTGCTTCTCTTCACTGCAGAAATAACTGCTGCTGCTGCAAAACAAAGCAGTGGTATAGTTCCTGTTTTGCTAATTCAGCGGTCTCATAAAGAACATCTAAGTTATCTTCAGGGACAGGTTGAGTCAATGGCTAGCTGCTCTGGTTTAGCTACTCGGGGGAGGCATTCATATACTCATACTTTTGGCATCTGTCATGCATACCTACCTGATGAGGATTCTTGGTTTCTACAATTAGCAGAATTTCATGGAACCACGTAGAGGTTTAGAAACCCTTAACTGGTTCTTCTGACCACTCCTGTAGTAGTACAAATAAATGCATGTCCTGTACTATGTCTGGTTCTGGAGTTCCCACTACAAGAAGACTCTGAAAACAGATGTTGATAATACTATAGTGAGTCCACACCGCTCAGGTACTGGAGCACGTGACATCTGAGGAAAGTCAGAGAACTGTGTTTGTTTGGACTTCGGATGCAGAAACTAAGGGAGAGATCTTCCTGCTGCCTATTGGTAAGGTGTGAAGGTAACAGAACAAGGCATTTCTCAGTGTCATGGTGGTAGGATGAGAAGTGGTGGATAAGAGCTGCAACCAGGGAAATTCCTGCCTTGATTTGAGCAATAGGTTGATCTTGATGTCCCCCTCATTCTTTGGTTCTAGATTACACTTGTTTTTATAACGATACAGTTCTATTTTTAAAAAATTACATTTTTTCCCCTTTTTTTTTGTACTAGTTAAGGTGAGACTGCAGAGGCAACTGTGTATTTAGGTAGGCTAGGCAGCAGTAAGAACATGCCTTATCACCATGCAATAAAGTATCATATTCCCTTATCTTTACCTGGTAGGGGTTTGCCCTATTCATTTTTATTCATGTAGTTGAATAATGTAAATGGCAGTTTATTAATGGAGGTTGGCTTCTTAGCAAGCTGCTAAAAAATGGTTTGGTGATGTGGCCTTCTGCTCAACACCTAGTTGTAAGAAATACAGCATGTTGATAGTAAAATAAATAACCCAGTGTCTGTTTTGCATTCCATAAGACAATGAACACTGGCCTACTGTAACATGAACATTATTTCATGGTGTCAAGTAGGAAAGTAAGCCTGTAAGTAACTTTTCCTGTAGAGGCAGTATTGAACCACTCTTGATAACAGTTTTCTGACTTCTTGTTTGGATTAAGCATCACATCCAGCAGTGTTACTAGTGAAGTCTGCTTTACGTGTAGGCTTTTTTCTAGAATTTCAGATTCCTGGGAAAAAAAAAACAACTTAGAATTTAAATCAAGTAAATGTGAGTGTTAAAAATCCACAAGGCAATTAAAAATACTAATTATAAATATAATTATAAATAAAAGGTAACCAAACTGTTATTAAGAGTCCTGTCTTTGAGGTTACACTATTGTCAGTGCTTTCCACAAGCACAGGTAGTTTCTCTCCGCATTGTTTTAGCTTGAGTGGAAGAACAAAAAATGTCATTTTTGCCCTTTGATTCTTTTCCCTTAGTTCATGTGTCTCCATGAAAACTCTTTCCATAAAATTCTTTGCATTCTTCTAACTTGGTTTGGAAAAATAGGTGCAGCTTTTCCTGAGAGCTCTGTGGAAGAGGAAATGGGAAGAAAAATGAAGCCATAGAGAGATCCTGAGCCTGCTTAACAAGATCACTTTACTAAATAGGAACCTTTGGTATTTCAGTTTGTTTCTTCTGTCATTTGCAGCATGGACAACACCAGCAGCATATTGCTTTGCAAGGGTTTCTTTTTCGGTACTTGACTGCAAGCCCAAATTTTTCTGTAGATACTTGAGTGTATTCTTGAGTGTTGTTCATACTCATTTCAATGTTGTTGATCATCTCCCCTTGCTCCTCTACCAGAAGTGATATCTGCATAAAAAGTTCCTTTAAGTCTTTGATCTGGCTCTCCAGATTGACTAGTTCTTTGTGTCTCTGTTCAATCTCTGAAAGCTGAGCTTTGGTAATTTTGACTTCAGTGAGCAGATTTTCATTGAAAATCTCCCATTTTCCTTGTTGGAGCATGTCGTTGACTTCTTCCTCAGATACCTCTTTACCAGCTACTTCAAGCTGACGGACAATAAATCTTCTGCATTTCTCTTGCTTAGCAGTTATAGCATCGTTGTATGAGAGCATAGCATGTAGGTAACGCTGGGATAAGAAAGAGTACTGGTAAGCTAGGATTCTTACTGTGGCACGTGATGGACCATGTTCATTTTCAGCTTTTTTCACTGTTTTTGACAGTTCATCCAAACATTTCCGTATGTGCTCTGCTTGAATTTTTATTTCTCTTGCGATGTTAGATTCCTTTTTAAGAACACTGAATCTTCTCATTGAAGATACTAGGCTTTTTTGTTGCTGGCTGAATTTTTGAACTTCCTCCACCAAATTATTAATTTCATTCTGAAGCTTCTGGATTTCATGCAAGTGCCTTTCAGTTATGGGCTCTTTTTCATAAATAATGGCCTGCTGTTCAAACTCTTCCTCCTCTTCTTGTACAGTTGAACCGTTGTTTTCTCCAGCTACCTGTAGCTCCTTAGCTTTCAGTTTTAACTCTTGGAGGCGGTCTCTCATGGTTTTTGTGTTCAGATTTGTTTCAGGGTCACCTCTGGCAATACAGGGGGTTAACAGCAGTATCTTCTTTTCTCTTGTATCACTGTAATCAAAGCATAACAACAATCAGTGTTAGCAGTTATGTGTATACATGAGGTTTTGGAGATTAGAGCTACTTCCCTCTGCACAAAAGTAAAGTAAAATTAGCAGTGAATTGGAAATGGTAGGTATTCTGAACAAATATAAAAGGTAGGTGGTGTTTAATCCAGTTTCTATAGGGCTTAAATTGAAAGCTTTAGGTTATGATTATCTTTGGATGGGTACAGTTAGCAGCCTTCCCTTGACTTCTTCACTATAGTATTTTTTCTTTTTTTCACATACAGTAATTTATAGACCAAGCTCACTTTTGTATTGGATTTGTCACATAGGGACCAAACTTTAGAACAATGAGAAATGTGACATGTGCAGAGGACTTCGATTTTGGGGTGGAAGAGAGAAATAACTCAAATTCTTATCACAGCTTCTTATTTGCTGAAAACTAACCAATTTAAAATCTTTTGGAAATAGAAGTGAATCTGCTGCTCCATTTTTGGATTCTCAGTAGGAAACCCACACTTCAGCTTTTGAGCTTATGAGACAGACTATCTAATGAATCAGAGATCTGTCACGAATAAGCTAATTTATGCTTTTAGTCTTGCTGAAATATCTTTCTCCATTTGCCTTCAGCAAAGCAAAACAGAACTTTAATGATTTAGCATGAAAAAAAAACATTTCTTTTGATGTCTGCGTTTTCATAGAGGTGAATCCATATCACTAATTTTGCAACTTGAAGATTTTTCTAAGCTTTTTTTTTGATTACTGTTATCTCTTATGCTGTCATTTTCAGGCTTCATAAAATTTAAACAAATGTACTTTGTACACCATAGTCAGATACAATGCAGTAAATTTTCTTATTTAATAAAAAAACTAGATTTAGTTCTGTGTTCTTCCCTAACTGTTGTGCAAGGTTTACTGGAGATACAATTAAGAGAAGGTATTTATAGTGTATGCTTTAGAAAATATCTTAGTTCAACTATTTCAATTATAGGGGAGGAAATGTTTTCTTCAAAGTGTTTTTCTTGGACTATGACTAAAAATGGAAAATTTCAGTAAAAAGTAAAATGTTCAGGACTAGAAGACTATGGGATTTTTACTTAGAGGACTTCTGGTTAAGTCAAATTTGTATCTATGAAAGGGTGGTTCAAGCATAAATGTTAAACAGTACAGTAGAATCGTTTGGCTGTTTTCAGAGGTTTAAAGGCAGTCTTCTGAAATATTAGTGGTTTATAAATGCGTTTCTTCTTAAAACCCAATTCTAAAGATTTTTGTAAAATTAATTTTTGGTGAGGCAGTGCAACATTTTTCAATAGTATCCAAAAGGATACATATTTAATAACTGCTAAGGTTTTTGTTACATTTGAACACATGTAACACATGTTACATATCAACTATACTGCTGTGGTATCTCTGATCCCTGATGCATATTTAAAATTCCTAAATAGAATTTTGCATAATATAAATCAAGGAGTTAAACAATGTGAACATGTCTTCCACAGACTTAAAACTGTCTGTCTGCAGGAGGATTAGCTGAAAAATAAACCTTGCAATGCTACGGAGATCAATCATGAGAGAGAATGGTAATATTCTTACCCTAGTGTGGATTTCCTTACAGCTTCTTTTTTTTCCCTTAATGCCTTAATATCTGAATTTAGTGTTTGTTGATTCACATCAAGAGAATCCAAAAAGCATGGAAGTCATTAGAAGTTAGTTATGTACTGAGATCTGTGATCTGGCAAGCTTGCAAGTAATTTATTGGATGACACTACCTTGGGGTTGAGAGAATGCAACATGTATTTATTTTGTTACAATAATTCCTCTTCGTTGCCTAACCTGCTGTGTATCTCTCCTCAGCAGAAGTTGGCAATTTCTTCAAGATGGCATTCTTTAGGAGTGTTTCAGAGGTGCTCAGCTCCACTGAGACTGCTGCAGGGGAAGTTCAGTCTGGGGCACATGAAAGGAGCCAGGAGTGCTAAACAAGGCTTCAGAGAAGTGAGCAGAAAAGCTGTTTTAGTATAGCCTAACACATCTGTTGACCCATGCTAATTTAGCATGGCTTGACAAGCCTGTGATTCAAAGCAAGTTCTAAGGGCAGCATTAATACTTATGATGTCAGGTGGCAAGATTTTCTTGTATCTAAGAGAATGCACATAATCACTGAAAAGCTCTGAAATACATACACAGTTGTTCCTTCAGAACATGGTACAATTATTCATATTAATCATATGAAAAACTGGTAACTGCCCACATGAAGAGGTTAAACGTAGGAGCATAAGAACTGTACTAGGCTTCATCTTCAGTTTGTGTATCCATTAACAACTGATGTCTGCTTTTCGTTGTTTTGGGTGCATTGGTCTTGAAATAGCTGTATTCCTTGGGAAGAAAGAAAAGCAACAGAATTGCAAATCTGCAATTATTCTCAAGTATCAGACTTGCAAAGAAGTAAGCAAAAATATTTAAGGTTGCAGTTAAAGAATTTTTTTTTCTTGTTTAAACAATGGTCTCACTGAAGGGTAGAATGTAAGCAATTGAACCCCTTTCATATCTTATGTCCTATTGGGCTTGCCTTCAAAACCTGCCGCTCAGCGTGCTTGCCAATAATGGGATTGCTTATACTGGCAACTGAAGCATATGCTGGTTTGAAGTAAATAAGGATGCCTTTGTGACAAAGATAGCCTTGGAAACTGTTGGCTTGACTTCTTGTGTTCCACAACAAGCTTTATTCGTGTACTAAGTCCTTGCGGGTGTCCTGCATGTTTGTGTATCTGTATAGGGGCACATCCTGTTTTCTTTGGTTGAGATGAAAGTTCCTTGAAGTTTTTGTCAATAGAGGGAGAATATGCCGATTCTTTTGGATTTGAGTAAAGGGAATATGTGGACTGAAAGCACTCCAGTAACTTATTGTGTCCTCTAAGTTCAAAAAAAGATTTTAAAGGATGATCCTTCTAAAGTGATAAAGTACACAACCTAGCACATCCTCATCAGACTTTTTTCTTTTAATGGAAGGTTGGAAAATTTGAGTTAAAAGAGACTGACTGCAGTAAAGATGAAGCAAATCAGTAGACAGGAAAGCATTAGCATGTTAAACTGTAGCTTCAAGTTAACTAAGTTTAGAAATGGCCCTAGATGCTCTTACATATAAATCTAAAGAATGTTGCTGAGGTCTGCCTGTGTTTCTGGCCATTCCTCAGTCGTAAATTCTACTGTGTTGTCTTTTATCTGAACTGTTACTGATGCTGGAACCATATGTTTGGACATGGAATTATAAGCCTCTAGCTAAAGATAATATTTAGACAATGAGTTGCTCTAATCATATGGCTGCAACAATTTAGTCAAACTGATGTGATGGCACTGTGCCTTCCTTCTCTGTTCAGGCTTAGAAGCAATGTAAGAGAAAACATAAGCCAAAGAACAGACAAGGCTACGGGAGGGAGGAGCTAGAAGGGATAAGGAGGAATAATTATGCCTAGTTTTGCCCAGAACCTAAGTTGTACTTGGAGTTCAAGGATTACTGACGTGCTTTCGTAAATGTGTTTAGGGAGAAAAAGTAGGAATGAACATGCAGCATTTTAGTTTGGTCACTCGCATACTTAATCTTCTAGAAAGGCTTCTCTACGCAGCCATCCACAGTGTTTTTATCATGCAGATCCACTGGTGATTAAGTTTATATTTTTTGTTTTGGTAGGCATCTCTCTATATTTCTGACAGGTTCAGGAACAGCATCTTCACATTCTTGTCAAATACGTTTTAAAAGTATTGCATGAGTCTTTGCCTTCTGGTAACTTTATTGTGTTGCTCACCAGTCAAACTGATGACATAGGTGGCTGGGAAAGTCTTTATAATGACAGTTACCTCACCACACTGGCAGGGGAATAATAGATCCTGATGACTGGACCACCATTATTAATCTGGCATGATAACAAAGTATGTCCTAAATTCAAAGATAATGAATTTTGTTTAAATGAAAATATATTTATATTACCTCATCCATTTTTTAAGGGGCAAAACCCAGGGAAGTTGAAAGGTCCTTTTTCTGAATTGCAAAGCACCTATGTAGAATATTCTTACACCTATCCAATGCATTGCTAGACCCAGTGAACAAAGACCCTACACCCAAAAATGAGATTTGGGCTGCATTAAGTTAAAAGTGATAAATGGATATGTAAAGTAGATAAATTGATTGTATGGTACTCTTACTACAGGTTGTAATCAGACTTAATGGATTCTTTTTTGACTTTGATGCATTGTTTTTCCTCCCCAACCCCTGATTTACCAAAACCTTCTGGTTATATTTCAATTTCTGTAACTTTTGTTTACAGTTTCTTGGTTCATTAAAATGCCTGACACACAAGGCTGTGTTCATATTTCATCTTTGAAGTAATTTCCAAGTGGTCTTATATGAATTTTAACATACTGCAGTCTACCAGGAGAAGAGGACTTGTAGACAATCAAGGGACAGAATTCTGTCTTTAACATCTCTTGCAGATATATGATCACACTCCTTTCTTTACCTCTGTTAAAATAGCTACTTTTGGTTTGAGGTTGTTTTTTGGGTTTTTTCCTAATGATTACAACAAAAATAAGGGTCAGAGGTGTTTTGTTTTGTTTTTTTTTTCTCCCTTGTTCCTTATTTAGGAGACAATTAAGGGCACTGGGTAGAGGACAGGTCCAGGCAACATGTCCCAAAGGAATTTCAGGTTTCTACCAATCATATATTTATTTTTAATTACTTTTTAATCCATTTCCAGTCTGCAGTGAAGTTATACTGTAGCTTTGTTAGGTAATGCTAGCAAACTTTTATGACTTATTTTTTGAGCATAATAACTGAGTAATGTTTGAAATGATACTCTCCTCTGAAACTTGATTACTCCTTTAAGTGTCTTAAGCTTAGCAACAAAAAATAGTGAGACAATATGGTATGCCACTGAAATGCCTACAGTTTAAGGTACTCATAGTAGTCTGTGGGGAAAAATTGGGGTTTGAGTTAATTTCAGTTTGCTCTAAAGGCTGTGCTCTGGTATGTTCTCTCAAGAAAAGAAGGGATTTGTTTGGTGTTTTGCAATCCGGCTCTGTTACCTGGAGATGTATCTTAAGTAACTAAAGCAAGTAATCTTGCTACAGGTTACATTTTTCTCCTTTGTTTAAAAAGTTTCCTTTTCCTTAAATATCTTGTAAACCAATGTGCTTAAACCAGGGATTATCACACAGCAGGGCGGTTGGAGGAAAATATCCTCTTAAAGCATTGCTGTCTTAAGTTGATAAGTCTTTGGACAAATGTATTTAAAAATAGTTCTGAGTTCAAGTTTCTGTTTGTGGGAAGTGTGGGAGTGGTTGAACAGGAAAATACCAAAGGCAGAGAGCTTGCCTTGATTATGAGCCTAAAAGTGGTGTGATTATATGTGGAAGGTAGCTAAATTTTATCAGAATAAGCACATTGTACTTAACTTTAATGAGTATCTCAACATTAAAAAATAAACATGTATTTGTCAGCCTTTGTGTCTGGGAAATAACCTGTAGCGCAGCGCTTCTGGCATTGCCAACTACGTAACATTAAGGAACTACAATCTGGTTACTTGTACCCCTGAGACAAGTGTTACTCACTGAAACTGCCACAAGACCACCCAGGAAACCCAAAATGATGAATATGCTGGAGCATGGAAGGTGGTACATTTGAAGCAAGGTAGCTCAGGAGTTCTCTAACCGGTGTGAAACAGATCACAGGAGGTGGAGCAATGCTGATACTGAGTTAAAAACAAGATCCAAATGGAATAAAACATGTCTGAGTATTCAAAGAGGTCCTAGATGGGTAAAAAATGGGTGTGAGAGAGGTAGGGGGGTAAAATAGACCTTAGTTATTAACATAATTCAGATGTTCTTGGGTGTTTGGCCAGAAATCTCTGACACAGACATGTTGCAGAAAATGTAATTGTCTTGTGTTGGTTGTCTGGTGTTGCATGATATGGGGAAGAATTCTGAGAGAGAAGGGAATAACAACACAATTTACAAGTACAATAATATAATAACACAACTTAGTGGAGTGGGAGAATACAACAATTTGTGAATTTTGTGAATCATCTGTATTACAAGCTTTTATACTTCCAAAATGTTTGCAATCATCAATACTAATTCTTTTACATTTCAATGAGAAAAATGGGGGGGGGGAGGGGGGGGGGGGGACGTTGCCAGTGTATGAAGTATTAGGTTGAAAGATGCACAGGGAACTGGTGAAAAATCTGAGATTGGAGTTTTAGGGCCTTTGTTGTGAATGTGTAGCTGCAGGCAGAAGACTTGAGGGAAGGCATCTACCACTATTTTCATGTCTATTGAGAGCAAGTCTCCTGTTCTCTACTGATACTTTGAGTAACAGAAGGTGATGACTTTATGCTTTTGTACCGATATAAGTCATAGTTGCGGTGACGCATACTACACCTACTAGTCCTGACTGACAAAACAATGACCTCAGTCTGTAAATCAGTTAGTTGGAAAGTTATTCTCTGTAATTGGTAAGGGGATGGAGTATCCCTTGATTAAAAGAAAAACTGAAGAACCTATTTAATGTTTTGATGAGGTTTTTTTTCAGCTATTAAACCAGACATGTACTGTCAGTAGGGCTCTTAAAGAGTTGTTAGAAATGCACAGTAAGGAGGAGTAAATGTATACATTGTAGATACCTAGGTTTGTTTATGCCCAGCAAGAACAATACTAGAAATCAGCACCTTCGCTTAATTAGCTGGTGCAAATACGATGGGCACCTATAGGTCATAGAAATCCAAAAGGAAAAATCATAATCTCCTCTGCCAAAAGATCATATAATTAAGGTCTAGATATTGATGTGCTTTAAAGCAGTATTTGAAAATTAATTAGCAGCAAGAGAAAGGGCTGCTAAAGGGCAGAGGACAGGTAGAATTCATTCCATTCCGTAAGATACATACTTCTAACTCCTAGTTAGCAACTTTGTATGGCTAGAAATCAGTTTCAAGATTTTTTGTCTTCCTGACAGTAGAAGTGCAGGGTCAAAATTTTTACTATGCAACTTCCCACTTACTTTGCATTCTCATTTCATCTGTCAGACCATGTATCTACCTATCGCAGCCTTGGAACTCACATGTAATAAATTTCCAGGCACCTTTTTTAAAAACATGTATTCCAGAGAACTCTGACTAAAAAACTTTGATGTTTGCCTAGGTATTGATATATCAAGGTGAAACAGAGTGTAAGCAATTCATCTTTGTAATTGTCCGTGTATCTTGTATAAAAATATTTGGCGATATCACTTACTGTCACTGCTTTTGGAATTACACATCTGGAAGCTGAACATAATGCTCTTGATGTGAGCTCAGACATCTCTTTAGATGCAGCCTGTTAGATCCAAGGCATGATTCAACTGATAGCAGAGCAGAGTGCGTCAGAGAAATCTGGTTTTGGTAAATAGGAGACCTGAGGTGAGAATGAGGCCACTTAACAAATTATAATTGTTGACATTCTTGTCATGGCTTAAAAAGGTAATATGAGAATGAAGTTGCTCTAGGGTGGCTCTAGAGGTATTACAAACAGGATCAGTGTAGAATCTTGCGTCTAACTATTCTCTTATTTAAATGTGACCTAGAGGAACTGTTTAGAGAGAAGGTTGAATTAGAGGAATGTCTCATATCTCCTCAGAACTGCAGGAAAGCAAACTCTTAATTGATGTTTGCAGGCAGATATCCTTGTAGCGCTTTATTTGCCAGTTCTTCGTTACAGTTTACTCTAGTATTCCAAGAATTGTTTTGCATAAGAATTGAAGGCATGGAAAGCAAACTAGAGAAATGAAATAAACTGGCTTACTTGAGAAATAGCATACCTCTATCAGTAGAAAGTTCATGATGGCTTTGTAATTGTTTTCAATAATTCAGAAGACTCAGGGGTTTAGAGTGCTAAAGGGGAATGTAGTTTAAGATTGGTTAACACTCTCCATTGGTATGTGTTCAGTGTGGCTAAAAGCTTTTTTAAAAGGCAATTCACAAAAAGTTTGGGGAAAGAGGGGGCTGCAAGCTTAATTGCATAGTGCTTTATGGTCTCCATGAGAGACCTGAAACTGTTGGCAAGTTCTCCTGCTTCTTTGCTAAAACTGTCAAGAATTTTGTTTTTTTGACTTCCTCAAAAAGCTAATGAATTACCAGTAACTGAAGAGGAAAGATCAAACAATCTGACAAACTGTTATCTGTCTGCCCCTTTGTAGATCAGGAGTTTGACTTTCATGGATGTTAACATCAGCAAACCACAAAAAGACTAGCAAACCTTTCCTTGCTGTATCTGCTGAGGCCTTGCTTCTCTAGGGTAAAACATCTTACTGATTACTGTCCACAGGATTGCCCAAGAAAAAAGTTAATAGATGAGAGATGGAATTTCTGAAGGAGAAAATGTAGAACAGCATTTTTACATAGAAGGATCAACCATAGACTGAAGAATACAGCATCGTTCTTTCCCTTGTGTAGGCTGCTATTAAATTCAAAGGTTTTCTCTCTTTGTTTTCCCAGGAATGCTAATTCAATCACTGAAAGAAAGGTATGGCATCTTGAAGTAGCCTTAAAGACTAATATTCTTGATCTTAGATAAAGCATTCTCATAAAGATAGGTTTTCCTCAAGTTGTTTTTAATCATGTTGATAGTTCTGATACTGTAATTCTTGACCTCAGGGATGCTTTGCTCTTTATTAATTTTGATGGCCACCGTTCGGGTTTGAATCACAATTTTGGGTTTCTGATAACAAATGCTGATTAAATTTAACCCCCGGAGCAGCGTCTCTAAGACACTCTTATACATTTACTCCCCTCTCTGTACCCTCTACAGCACTCAGCTTTCAGTGATATAGTACTGCATGAGAAGCTCACATAAGT
This sequence comes from Gallinula chloropus, assembly GCF_964237585.1. Lineage (NCBI taxonomy): Eukaryota > Metazoa > Chordata > Aves > Gruiformes > Rallidae > Gallinula > Gallinula chloropus. Next base: position 97,894,890 of record NC_140085.1, read on the forward strand.
GGAGAGAAAAAGAGTAAGTTGGAAAATAACTGTTTAAAAAAACCCCACCCTCTTATTCTGAAAAACATGGAAACAATCACATGGGCACACACATACCTTCACACAAAATACCCTGTTCCCAAATAAAACCCTTCTGTAACACTTCTTGGGTTTTTGATGAAAGCTGAGATATAAATGTGTCTTTTTCATACTAAATGGTTTTGTGGGGTTGCTTTATTGTAAAGTAAACCTTAGTACTGCTTATTTATTTTATTTTTCTCCTTTGCTTAGCAATTTATGTTTTAGAACCAGGTCAAGAAACATAAATAGTTCGAATTCAGATTTTGTTTTTCTATGGCATGTCTTCTGGTTTCTAAGAGAAATATTGTTGTTGAACTGTAGATGTCAGTTGTGCCAATGCACACATACACTCCCTTTTCACATTGTTTCCCATGACTCTTAAAATAAAGTTCAAAAGCAACTCTCTCGTTGCTTAAAAAAATCCTTCTTGAAATAAAAGCAGTTTACTCTGTTTCTTGCATAAAGTAAGTTTGTTACACCAAGAAGGTTCAAATATACTTTATGTGAAATTGAAATAAGCCAAGCATGATTTTATATACGAAAGCTTCTCACTCAGCAAACAATGTGATAAAGCAACAGACACTCTCCTGTGCTTTCAAGTGTGTCTTGATATATACCTCCTACAGTTTTTTAAACATGAAAAATTGCTATATATGAAGTTCTACTGATTTGGAAAATTAAAATCAAGGTTTATCCTTTGAGGTAACTCCAACATATTCCCTGAAGAAGGACGTTTTATACATAAAGGTTGCCTCAATGCCTAGCACTTCTCTGCATGAGCAGCAGAGCTCTGAGACTATATTCACTCGGCGAAATACCCAATTCTTTGCAGAGTAGACATCCATTACTTGTATGTCTCGATACTTAGGCACACTTCTATTCTGAACCACACTACGCAGCCTTTTTCTCCTGATATTTGCAACTTTATCAACATTAAGTAAAAGAAAATCTTTACCTTTTAATCCTGTGCTGGTGGCTTTCTGCTTTATCCTTTACAGAGGAACTCCTGAGGGTAAGCTCCAGTATAATATGAAAAACATTGTTTTGAATATTTGCCTAAGTATTGTGCCTTGAGTGGCATTCCATTAAGTATTTTCTGCATGCCTTCCAATTCTCCTTCTTACATAGTTGCCCAGAGGTTCATCTTCAGGGGTGGTGTTGTGAGAGAGAAACTGACTTCTGCAACTGCAGTAGACAGGCAAATTGATTGCTTTCTACTTGGGGAATCTGGTTCTGCCTGTTTGAAACCCAGCCTTGCTGAGAGGCGGATCACTGCTGGAGCTGCCCAGTAGCAGGAAGTGCCTGGAGCAGCTCCCTGGTAGATAGAGGCTTCCTAAACTGGAAGTGGGGCAGAAGCGTAAGTGCAGGGATTGCTTTCTTTCACACTGAAGCATGAAAGAAAAAGCAAGGCTAGGTCATTCATAAGGTTACTTGAAAAGGGGGAAAAGCATTCAACGTAATAATAACCCCAGATCATGGTCAGTAGCTTAACAACATTTAAACTCCATTTATAAGTTTGACCTAAAGGCTGAAGCAGGCAAGGGTGTACAACAGGAACTCAGTGACCTGTGCAAAACCACTTCAGTTCTTGGGGAGCATGAGGTGGAGACAGCTATTTGGATATGTTCATTTTCCAGATACAGCACCTCAGCTGTTTTGGGTTTTGTTTTTAATACAGTCAGTATTGCAATAGGAGTCCTGTGGAGAAAATGGAAACTAATTGACCCAAAAGACAAATTTTACACCTTTCAAAGTATTGGAGGCTAAAAATCAGCAGCTACTTCAAGTTATAAGAGGTCAGGGTCACACTCACACTGAGCTATGCAGCTTACCAACATTTCATTCTGCTTCAGCTGTGCTTTGTAGAATGTGCAGTCCAAAACCACAGTAAATAGTGCAGTTATTTAAGAGGTGAGAAAGGACAGGCTGTGGCAACAAACCCAGTGTTCAGAAGTATTTTCTTCAGTTAGATCTTGATGGATTGACAGCACTGATGAGGAATGTTTTTTGAGACTAAGGGACAATGCAGTAGGATTTTCAGACTGTAACAGTGGGTGGAGGGAAAAAAGTTGAGATAATAGTTTCCAATCTTTTAATTATTTTCCATAGCTTTCTTGAATTTTGTTTCAATTTTTCCCTGGTTTAGCTTTGTCCTTATTTCATAGCTAAATAACAACCAACTGTTACTTGTTCTAGCTGGTTGGTGAGAAGGCATATTGTCAGACTATCGTAAGTATGTGAAAATGTCGTAGATTCTGTATATGCGAGTAGGTTCTGTAGGTTTTGTATTAAACACCAGTTAGAGAATCTCTGCACCAAGTCATATAAAATACAGTAAAAGTACTTTTTTTGTTGTGAAGTAGGAATGTCAACAGGTGCACTTTCTACCTCTGCAGAGAAGTCAGCAATGTTTTGATTATCAGTAGGATGTAGGGGGTTTTATCCCCAAAGTTATGATAAATAAGTGAACCTTTTGAACCACAAAAGGTTAAGACTAATTGAGCTTGAGTGAGAATGGAGTTTTGAGTAGCTGCCTTTCAATGGTCTCTTCATAAACTCATCTTGAAAAGACAGATTAGATAACAAATCAGTGTGCATGAGGTTAAAAGAGGTAAGGAATTTTTGTTTACCTGTAAATGGAAGCCAGCTTTTTCTTTTTTTTTTTCTTTTTAAGATCTCTTTGAAGCAAAAAAGTCTCTTGAGAGTGAAATAATTAAGAATCTAGGTGCTTATACTATGATTCCAGAAAATAGGAAGGAATAAAATCAAACTGAAGTGCTGACAAGTTCTGCTAACTATAGAGTGGAATTCTTACCATTGTTCCTTCCCAGCAAGGAGTATGATAAATCCAAAGTACAAGGTTTGGCCTATCTTTCCCTAAAAGCCATTTGAGTTAATGATGATCACTTGAAATTTCAGAAGAAGGGCTACGATACCTGGTTCCAAAACCATCTGCTGCTGCGTTCGTGGAAGTGAAATAATGTAATTTTATTCAGGAAGTTGAATCTGAGTTCTTATGTAGTGGAAGGGTTGCTAAACTTCAGAACATTATTTTAGTGTAAATCCTTTGTTAGAAAGAGGCAAGTGCAATTTTCAGTCTCCCTAATGATACGCAGTGCTCCTCTTGGCAGCTTTTTCACTTGACCCATAGCTGTTGTAAAAAGTAGAAAGTAAGATTGCGTCATATGCTTATATTCCAAAATGGTCCGCACTGGTTCAAAGCAAACAGGATCAGTTTTCATGCTTGAAAAATAGTAGCATGTAACAGGAATAGTTTATTGCTTGTAAAATATTATTGAATCTAGTTTCATAGTTCCTAGAGTTTTACCATACTAGCTTTTAATTGAAAGCAGGTTATGGGAGAGAAAAGACTATATATCGTGTTGCCATGAAAAGCTTTTATGGACGATGGGAAGAGCTCTTTCTTTGACTTAACATCCTCTGAGGTTTTGCATATTCCTTAAAACGAGGACTTCCTCTGTGTTTTGTTTTTGTCATTTTGTTTTAAAATACATGTTTTTTATTATTATGTAATTTCTCCATTCGTTACTAAGATTTTCTTGTAATTGAACTCAGAAAATTATTAACCAACTTAATTGCAAGTTTAATTTTTAAAGTTTCTTCTGAGGGAATGCATCTGCTTGGCTAACATATACCTAAATACTTAAGCAATGTTAATCCATCCCACCTTCTTGGGTGTTGATCAGTTAAAATCCATTTTAATCCAGAAATTTACTTCCTGAGGGTAGTCAAGTCCTGTGAGTTTCATTACTTGGATAGCTGAGAGGAAGCCCCTTAAGAGAAAAGATTTTTGTCTTTCTTTAAGAGGTGGTTCCATGCAGGTTTTGGTGGTTACCCTTGCTTTTTGTTACATGTAGTTTGTCACATACCTTTTAGGGCTTTACATAGGAAGCTTTTCCAGATTCGTTTCATATATAGAGGAGTTTTCAATGAAACATTAAAAAAATAATTTTGATAAAAGGAAGTTACTTTCATTTCTGTGGGTAGAACGTGGTATCACCAGGAGTTTGTGGAGATGAAAACCTTAAGAGTTTGAGATGTTTATAATCTGGACAGCCCTCTTATATTTGTAGTAGTTATTGATAACAGTGTTGAAAGGAGCAAAGCGGCCTCTGCTTTCATATTAAAGTGCAAAATAATAAATAACATTATTTGCATGGTCTAGTTTCTGACCTTTAAAAAGCACACATTATTGACTGTGTTGGATGCTATTGCAAAGTATATCTAAGACAAATCTGATTAAAAACAACAGTTCCCAGAAGACTTAAGTTGTTTATCTTCTGGAGTCCTGTTTGCTTCCTTATCTCTAAGAAATAAGGCAATGATGGCACTTCGTCATAGAGTATGCTGTGTGTTTCATAATTTATTTGTTTTTACTTCTCTCTATTTAATAACAAAATATTTTTTAGAGCCATTCATGCAAGTTCCTCCAAACCTTTTTAGTTAGGAAGAGCAGGTTCAGTACACTGCTACCAATTGTTTTGGTGTCAGAGAGAAATCGTAGAGAGATCATAGGCAGGCCTGAGATGATCACGAAGCAGTTTTATGCAGGGAAATACTCGTGGTAGGGGAAGTCACGAAGTTCTGAACTTCGAACCATAGATTCCAACAGATTGTACTGTGTATCTTTAGATGCAGAATGGTACTGTCTTTTACATTAGCTGTAAAATATAATTGTCTATTAATGATTATTAAATAATTGCCAAGCACCTTTGTAATTATTTAATGTTGGTATCTGCTGAAAATAGTGCATAGACTAACATGTTTGTTAAGTGAAAAGAACAATAAGGATCTTTTTTTTAGGCAATTTAAGGCATTTTTTTTTCTTTAATTTTTCATTCTTCCCCCTCCTACTTTTGTGAAAAACGTTTTGGACATCTGAGAGTCTTGTGTCAGGGTGCTTAGTGTTTCTTTTGATCTTTTCTCTAGGCTGGCGAATAAGCAGGACAGAGAAGGAGCTCTGTCAGAAGCAGATGTAATCGAGTGCTTATCTCTGGAAAAGCTTGTCAATGAACACAAGTGTCCATGTCAGATTGTAAGTATGCTTTGGAATGCTTCATTTTCTAATATATATCTACAGGTTTCCAAAAGGTAGGAGATTGTATATAAAACTGAAACTAAAATCCTGCAGTCCCAGCAAAGATACGGTACATATGTCTGTTCTGCAAGCAATTCTACTGTTCACCTTGACGTTCTGTTTCTGGATCTGTTGAAGAGGTCTTTAAAGCAAGGGTCCTCAAAAAGTACTTGCTGGTCCATTTTGAAACCATGTTAGAATATTTATTTACTGATGTGGTTTAAAACCTGTTTAATTGGACAGCAAGATTAGTTTTCCACTTTTTTAAAAAGAAGCAGGAAATAGAATTTGCCTACATTGACATTCAGGAAGGATCACTGTTTGGATATGTTATTTGTCTCATTTCTGTTCATAGCTAAAACCATCATTAATTCTGAGTGACCATCTGGCAAACAGTAAGAACTTAATCTAATTCCTAGCACATCTAATTCCCAGCACAGCAGTCACCAAAGAACACTATTAGAGCTTGTTCCTAGTTAATATTTGTCCTAAAAGAACTACATTTCCGATGTAGTTCTCAAGTAATTTTTAATAAATAAATAAAAGGTGGGGCAAAGCCAAAACCAGAAACATGTATGAAACCTACTTAATATTGGTCAATATTTCAGATAGTTTATCCAGATCAGTAGTCCCTGAAGTTTTCTTTAAGCCTTTGTTTTAATCAACTAGCTTGCTATTTAATTATTTGTGGGCATAAATTTTATAATCTTTTTTTAATGGCAATAAGAAACATTTGAAAAGATAATGAGAGTTATGCCATTGTTAACCAAAATTAGAATGCAGTTCTGCAGAATTATTCCAGCTGGTATTTGAGTCTTAAATTTTTTTAAAAGGCTTTTAATTCATTAAGGAGAGTTGCAAAATTCCCAGGGTAATACATACTGACACTATTATCTCAAAAGTTGAGTTATAGCAGGACGTAGCCATGTCATGACTCTGAGTGCTTTTCTTCAGTCAGTGGACTTTTCATTATACATGTGTAGCAATCATAAAAATAAAAGTTGCTAGTTAATCCTTTTTTTCTAATGGACTCCTGTGAAAAAACATTTTCTAGCAAAACATTATCAGTATAAAAGACCTGAAAGATTCTAGTGTATTTTTTCCAATACTTCAGAATTACTTAATTTGTGATATGTTTAGCAGTGAGTTTTGCACCCATCTTCCAAAAGATTTGCCTAGATCATGTTTCTCTTGCTTGTTGACGGGAATATCATAACAGAAGTTTTACTCCAATCAAGGTGCATAATAGTTTGTATCACCCCTATCCATGATACCTACTCTGATGCGAAAAAACTGAATTGGTTTGACAGTTTTTCTGACAAATTCACACTGGTGAATTTCCTTTAGATGCTTATTAACAAGTCAGATTTCTTTCATCAATGGAAGCTAAGCTGATTCTCTTATATCTTGTTTTTTCCATTTTACTAAATAAATATAACATGGACTCTTTATAAACCTGCAGCAAAACACAACATAGGTATTTGGGGTTGATAAATTATGTTTCTGGAGAGATGCATGAATATGGATATGTATAGAAGCAGGTGTGTAACTGTGTATATATACACAAACCAGGTGTACAAATGACAGCTGTGTGTATATATATGCCTAAAGATAGACATGAAAAAATGTTTTTCTCTGCAGTATTGTGTTTGTTTTGTTTTTTAAATGGGACTAGAAAATAATGGAATTTGGTAGAAGTACCGTGATTTCTATCCTGGCAAAAAAAGCACCTAAATTTGTAGCATACCTAAATAAATGCAAATTTATTTCCCATACTTCTCAGTGTTTCAAGCTTCACAGTAAACAGTAGTTGGCTGATTTCTTGTTTTTTAGTCAAGAAATGTGATCTGAACTGCAAATAGTTTTCCCTTTTCCTTGTATTTACAGGAACCTTGCTCAGCTATCATGGGCTGTGGGAAAAAAAATGATAAATCAATAAAAAAGGGTTTATATTGGCTTCTACATATCATAGCAAAAGATTTTGATGCCTTAAATGAGCGTATCCAAAGAGACACTACAGAGCAGAAAGCATATGAAGAACAAAGGAAACTAGAACGAGCTGAGCGAGTGAGAAGGATACGAGAGGAAAGGTATTGTCTCTGTAATTTCTCCTAACTCACCTTCCTCGCTTTCTCCAAGATACTTGATTCATTCCTGTGCCTTATGGGAACCAAGCTGTCAAGGATTTAAAGCTTGTGAGCCAAGTGTCTCCATATTAAAAGTAGGGACCTGAATGCTAGAGGTTTTCTTTAAGACCTACAAGGTTTTGCCTGGTTTGTCCCCTTTATTTTATTCATTCTATGCTGGAAATATACCATGACTGAGAATTGAAATGTAGTCATGAAATAAACTTGGCCATGCTAATATAACTTCACAGGAGGCTAACCCCCCAAAAAAAATAATCCTGTCATTTAAACTTAAGTTACCTTCAAGTGTGTTCCAAAATAAACTTGTATTAAATTAAGTTAGTCTTTGTAACAGATATGTGAATAGCAAAGACTAGATGTGAAACTTCATTCAGCACTATGCTTAGTGAATCTCAGTACATCCCGGAGGTGAGGCAATAGAGAGACTTAAGATGGTGCAGGGAGGGGAAGCAGCACAAATAATTTATTACTTCCCTTCAAAATCCTTTTTGGTCATGAGCAGCCCTCAATGGTTCCTATTAGAGACTGATGTGAATCATTTTACTGCGGCATTCTTAAGAAATTCACTGAACACCCCTGTCCCCGATCTACCCTATATAGGCAGAGATTTGTGAGTCTCCGTTAGTGTGAGAACTAACTGTGAGGGTACTGTGTCCTGGCTCGTAGTCCTGCTGCTTTGGTTTACTTCAGCAAGTAAATTACTTAAGCACATTGGAATCTGACACAGTATTTATACATATTTGACAACCTAACAAAAAAATGGATATTCTGTTAGTCTGACAGATGTCTCTACATAGATGAAACCTTCTGACCATGTTGGATTGTGTGGGTTTATGCCATGCTGAGAGGTGTGGTGAGGAGGACTGATTCTGAGACATGTTTCAAAGAGATCATCTGATGATACAGACATTTTCCATGTATTCTGTTCCTGCTCAGTGTGATCTTGATTATATTTGTTCACTGGAAGAATTGGTTGGGTCTGAATTGTATTAAATACCTAACAGTTTTGCTAAACTTCCTGTGTCTTAGAGGAAAGCTAACTACTAACTTTTGGTAGTTTTACTTGCCTTGTCTCAGATTCAAGTGATAGCATTGACTCTTATTTTGCTTATTGATTTCTTAAATGTAAGAAACAGGTTAATCTTGGCTCAAGTGCAATTCTGTTTCAGTACTTTAGTAATTCCCTAGATTTGCTTCCCTGAATATTTTCTAAAAGTGCATTTCCTCCACAATACATTAGTTGTAGTTGTTACAAATGAAAAACCAGAGAGAGTAGTGCCAGTAAGTTTTAATGAAGCTCTGGCCATTCCTTTCAAGTAATAGGACTTCACAGGCCAACTGGTGACCTCCTTTTCAGTCCTATCCGTGCCTCTGGACATCGGGGAAGTTCCTCTCTCAGAACTTGCAGCTGTAAAGTAGGTTTAACAGTGATTCCGCTTGGGCAAGTGCCACATTGGTGAAAAGTATTTGATAAGCATATGTTTTATTAATTATATACTATTTAATACATAGAATTTAATCTTTTTGCATAGAGATCTGATACATAACACATAATTAGCAGTAGTGCAACAACAGTATAGTGGGGATTGTGTCTTTCTGAACTTTTCTGAGTTTATTTGAAATAAAGACAATTCCCTAACTATTACTACATAAACCAAAGAGTCTGGTATTGGTTCTCCCTTATGGATATTAAGAAGAATCTAGAATTGGAGGTATATTTAAACTAGAATAATAGTTTTTAGATAGTCTAGTTTCCCACCACATAGGGTGTTTTTTTTAACTATTGAATGCCATGAAACAGTTGTTATAAAACACGGCCAGTGTGAAAATTTGTGAATGAAAATTTCAGCATACTGGTGAACAAACAGAACCTTCCAGTTAAAATGCAACACATCACAAATCCTGTCCTCAGAAACTGCTTCTCCTTCCTGAAGTGCTGACTGAACACTCAGGCACCTGGCAGCCTGTTTTTCTACCTCTGCCATAATGTATATTTGTGCTTTATTGATGTAATCCTGTCATTGTGAATTCTGTAGAATGTTAATAGAACATATGTAGAAGTGTGTTGTAAAAATCAGCTGGCATGAATTGGAGGATGAGTTAGATGACCTAATAAGTGTTTTCTATTACATAAAATTCATGGCTTGGCTTCTTCATAATTCTTTGTTCATCCCCACCTCTTTCTCCTCTACCTCTTCGAACCAAAATAAAATTAAAAAACAAAAAAATGCCCAAAACACTAAAACAACAACAACATAAACTCAACAACAAAGGGAAAGAGAAGAAGGGAGAAGTGTACCTGATGAGGAAGACCCTGAGCCTGGGAACTCTGAAAACCCCTTCCAGCCTATATCTGCTGTAATCTCTGAGGTATGAGAAAATGTGGAAATCTGGATCATTTTAGACCTACTACTAACAAATATCTGAGAGGTAATGAGTAAAAAAGTCTGTGTGCACAGAATTATTTTATGGTTTGGTTGTTTGGGGTTTTTTTTAATCTTGGCAGTCTTGTCTTGTGTGCATTGTATCAATGCTTTCATGTTAAGAAAATCCTCTGTTATTGATTCAGGGACAAAAATCTTTGTAGACAAGGTAAGATAAAAGTAATAAATACAATTGGTAAACTATTGGATAATCAGGAGTAGAAAATATTCAAGGTCTAGTAGTTTCTTATAAAGTGCTTTTAGTGATGTAAGGAGCCATATGAAATCTTCCTGACTACTTTAGCTATTTAAATTTCTGAGCATAATCTATTCTATATTTGAGACAATTGAGAAGTTTTCATAGCTTTGAAATATGAGATGCACATTAATATACAGAGTTTCCTTAACCTGTGTTTCTGAGCTCAGGTAATTATTTATTGTACCATGGGTTTTTTTTTTAATGCAGTTGACTTGAGATAACATAATCTCAAGCAACAACATAAACTCTCAGAGACTTTTCTAGTAAGTAATACAAACATTTGCTTCTCTCCTGCACGAAAGTGCCCATATCCATATACTCTTGTAAAGTAAGCTATGTGGACAAATACACTTTATAATTACATACAGAGTACGAAGACAAGGGTATAGCTGAGTATTGCAGAGATAGTGACTTAGTGATACGGAACCTATGAAACAGCATATTATTGTGTCTGGGTTTTGACCAAATCATGGTAATGCTTTCTGGATAATTAAAGTCTGTGCATGTGTAATTTAACTAAAATATTTTTTAAAAAATTAAAAGGAAGAAATATTAACTAAAATATTTTTTAAAAAATTAAAAGGAAGAAATATTAACTGTTAGACTTGGTGATCTTAAAGGCTTTTTCCAACCTTGTGACTCTGTGATTAGGAGTTTTCTAACCTTTTGTTCAGGGCTGTCAATGTTGTTTTACAGCGAACATTTTTTAGTCATATAACAAAAAAGAAAGAAAAGAAAGTATATAAAGTTAAAAAGAATTGTACTTTGCTGCTAGTCCCACTTTTTAAATTTTTTTCTTCCCTTCCTCTGAACAGAATATTGGAAATCTAGTTTCTTCACTTGTTTAAAAATTATTTTTCTATGTAGATGTGGCACAGAAAAATATTTAGGAATATTTTGAATTTTAAAATAACCTTCCTGTCTCATTTGTCATTTTACAGTAGTAGAAGTTATTAAAAAATCATACTTTTTTTTCTAGAATGAAAAACAAATTGAAAAGGAAAAGAAGAGGCAAAGGTTGGAGACGGAAAAGGCTGCGATAGTCTCGAAATCGCAACCAGAGCAGGAACAAATGGATGCCCAGCATTTATCAAGTAGCAGTAGCCGAAATACAAATGATAGTAGACTAGAAAATTGCAATTCTACAACTTCACAGCTTTTGCAGCATGCAGAAGAGAATGAGCAGCAAGCCTCTGAATGCCTTGACTCAGGTAAAACTGCTTCCTTTTAATGTGTCATTTAATGTTTTTCACATAGTTCTTCCCTTTGCCTGTATTATTTTTCATGATGCTACACATCAAGTTAATCTGTTGAAAACATAAAAATGCACCATTAGGTTATTGTACTGGAAAATCTACTTTGAAAAATTGCAATGTTTGTTAGTGTGACTGATACAATAGCTGAAACTAGGTTTGTTTTTACCATAATCAAATACGTGGTCCACTTTCCATTAGTACACAGCAAAGTTGAATTTCTTGATTAAATCATGGAGTTTGCATATATTTTATGCACACAGTTTATTTTCTATAGCAAATGTCAAATAAATTTTACATTTCATGTAACGTAACTTCAGCATTTTCAGTCCAAACCTTTTAAATATCTCACCCCAACAATTGTATTTTAAAAAATTATTTCAAATATGCTATGAACACAACTGTATCGTATGTAATGCCTTGTTTCTTTTTGGTATAGATAACAGTAAGAAAAAGAATAAAAAACCAAAATTAAAAAGGGGCCACAGAGTAGAACCTGTTAATACAGAGGACAGTGTTCCCAAAAATCCTACACCTCCAGCAGCTCTTCCACCAGGTAAGTGTACTGACACAATAATCAATGTCTCAATTTGTGGTTATTTATCCTTTAAAACACTAATTTGTGGATGATGAAACTGGAATGATCTTCATACAGAGATATACTGCTAAACCTTCCTCTCTAGGATATCTTGGATGCAATTTCCCACCTCATGGTGTTAATTTTCAGCATTTCTGATTTGATCTATTCCTTGGGGGAAGTTAATCTTTTCACAAAAAAAGTCAGGAACTTGACTACTCACTCATGAAAAAGTGATTTAAAGATATAAATATTTTTAAAGGTAAATCAGTTTATTTTTAAAGTATTTCATCATTATTCATTATATACAGAGTATCTTCCATACTTCTGATATTTAAAAATGCTTGAATTTCTCCCAAAGAGAGCTGGCTTCTGTACATTTCATCAGAAGCAAGTCGTGGTGTTTTTTGACTGTCTTTGTTTTCCTTTAGTTGGCTGGGGAACTCCCAAACTTAATAGACTTCGAAAACTTGAGCCTCTTGGTGAAACTCATCATTCTGGTAATTTAATGTCTTTTGGGTTTTGTACTTTTTTTAAAGCATTCTCCATTGTTCATTCACTTCTACATTCATTTCATTCTTCATCTTTTTCTTAATCTCTTCATGCCAATTTTCATTTTGCTTAGTGGAAAGCATCTTTTTGATTTTTCAAGTCTTATTTCTTTTTATTTTACCAATAAGAATAAGTTCTCTCAGTTTCCTTTATAAAGTTTAAAGTGGTGCAGGGTATCAGAAGTTCTTGATGATGTGAAGTGATTTGCACAGAAGCACATGCCTAAATATTCTGAAGTGCTATATAACGAAGACCATTTACTTGAAGAGTATAAACACATGCTGCATTTGAAATAAAAGCTTGGAAGTATATTTCCATTGTCCTTATTTAGTCAGTTCATCAATATCTGATACAATGGGGAAAGGAGTTGGGTTACGTGGACACTAGAGATATGAGGTACTAAGCAGAGATGATACTGCAAAAACACCTAATCAGGACTGGAGACATCTAGCACGGCTTATTGATTTGGGATCCATGGTGGCTTTTCCACATCCAGGTTCAGTGCTAAGCTGCCTGTTCATTACCACGTTGATCTTGTGATGTGATCTGGAAATGCAAATTGCTTCACAATACTGAACTCAGATGGGCCCCGTGTGTCTCTGTAGTTCTGTGAACCATAGCCCACATCCAGAAGAATTTGCTGTGCATACGCTGGCTCCTCCTATTGCCTTTTGGGATACTTTACAGTTTCTTTTACCCAATGCTCCTGTTTCCATATTGTCTGTACAAATTTTGTCAATGTTTTATTGTGAGAAGGAAAGCTGAAGACACGTGGCCATCTCTGAATAAATTTCATTGCAGAAGTAGTGAGACTTCCAACTGAAAACTAGGTTGTTGGTCTGCAAAGAGAGGTGTCAGTGACAAAGCTTGGAATCTGCTGCTTTACCTGAAGAGCCAGTGTCCCTGAAGGTTCACAAACTGCTAGGAGAAACAAGTTTAATAACTAGCAATATCAAGGAGTAGTAGGTAGATTCTTGATTAGCCTCTTCAGTAATGACTACTTTCTATTTTTAGAAGACCACAGAAGTTTGGTTTTTAAAGATGCTCATGTTGCATCTTTATCTCAGTTTTAGATTATAATTATTTCATTTTTACATTTTTTTCAAATTTTGAAAAGCCAAGAGTATGGAGACATCTGGAGTAATATGAGGAGAACCAGACTAAGACAATGGGAATGCTTACAAAAATTGAACAAAGAACATTAACTAAGAGACTTGGAGAAAAGAGCTCAGTGTGGCTGTAGCGATCCTTGAGCTTCAGGCTGACATGGTCATACTACCATCATGTAGTGGCAGTATGATCTGTGGACATACCTGCTGAAGTTCTGAAGCAACAGGACACGGACCTTGTCTGCCAAAGAAGCAAAAGATGCCTAAAGGGGAACTAAGATCTCTCAAAACTAGTTATTTATTTTTCACAAGTGTGTAACTCATATGCATAAAATGTAAATTTGTAGTTTTAATCATAAAACCATCTTGCTCTTTTTCTTAAGGCATATAGAGAGAAGGCGGCAAGAAAGAAAAGCCAGATGAAGAGGTAGGGCAAGGGGAAGAAAGGGAAGGGGGATACTCGATTTTTATCTGTGCCTAAGGGAGGTGTTGCGTTTTGTAACAAGAGCACGGGTGGGGCAGAGAGGGAAGACAAAAGCTAAAGCTGGGTTTCCTACACACAGGGGTGTAGGTTAGTAGCCTGAGACCTGTGTTAATTTATTCCATTTGTACAATAAGGATAATAAAAGATTTTGAAATCTAAAGATGGAAAACATGTTGGTAGGGGAAGGACCTCTTGAGCACAGAGGTGTAATGAAGACCAGAGGAAACAGAGTGCTGAGAATTTTGCAACTGAATTCAAGATGTTGCCTGCTCTTAGCTGAGATTTAGTTTTTTCAGGAATTTTGAGACACTCATAAGATTCACACAGATAACAGAAAATCCAGAGAAAGCAAGAAGACATCTCTTAGGAAAGCACTATTTATAAATGAAAAAAGCTCTTCAAACACATGTTCTGGCATTGTCAAACCTTTAGTTGGGTCCTGATATCTTTCTGAAGAGCAACTTTTTTCGCTGTTCTGTTAGCAGAGAATCAATTTTGATTTCCACTCCCTACCCCCAGCCCCAGCTTTGCTCAAAATTCACTTTAAAGGTGGTTTTAAAAGTTTCTTAGGCATTCAATCTTTTTGAAATGAAAAGGCCTGCTTTCCTTACTGGTCTCATGATTAATCGATACCAATGTCTTGAAGGCACAAATTATAGTGAAAGCTGAAAGTTTTTTGGTTTTGTTTTTAATTTCCTTTAGCTGGGACTTCAGTAAGGCTTTTTTTTGCTGTAGATTTTTGGGATTATTTGAGGTGCACTGTTTTTTATAGCAATACTGCATTCTGCTGAACAGTTTGCTCTGACAAAATGTTATTGGCCAAGTGGGTGAAAAGACTTTGTATAGGGCACCTACCTTCATAGAGACGAGGCTGAGAAACCTCAATTCCAGTAGGATGCCCACTAGATGCTTTTGTCAGGAGTACAGGTAAAATTGTGAGTGTCCATGAGAGCAAGGAAAGAAAAAAGTATTTAACAATCATCTTTTAGAAGTTTAAGGAGCTTCAGTTTTGTGTGTAGGGTATTTTCAGGAGCATTTTCAAAGTCTATGTCTGAGACTCAGCAAAACATTCACTACCTCCTGAGTGTAAGTTGACCTCTTTAGGCTTCAAAACAGATACAGCTTTTTGTAGTGTTGATTTCTTGTAGCCCACGGGAAAACACAGGGATAGGTGTTTCTCAGTATTCCCATGCATTCTAGTACAGGTCTTTGTCAGTTAGGATAGCAGTTAGTCCTTTTGTTTTTGTCTTAAAAACGATTTTTCAGGAAGTCACAGGTACGTCATAGACCTTACTGCTGAAATAGATAAAATGAGTGTGGTTTGAGGTTGAAACAACCCCTGAAGTTCTGGTTTTAATGCTAGGGTGTTCTCAGAGACATAAATCTGTCTTAATGGCTTAATGTGCAAGCTGAAAAATGTAGGTGTTGGTGAGCAGGCTATTTAATATATAAATATTGAGTCATTTTTGTGTCATTCTTAGCAGAGAATATAATGTTGGATATTTAGGCAAAGTTATCAGGCAGTTGAGTCAATTGTATAAATCTTTAATTATACACTTATTTTCAGTAAAGACTGCAATTTTTCCAGTCATGCTAATGATTCTAGCATAACACTAGGTAATGAGTGTCTATTTATTGCCACGGGAGGATACATTTGCCAGAATGATAAACCTCTATCATTACAGGAGGTAAAATTGTCTGCTAGTCTTAAAGTGGTCTGACAGACCTCAAGAATCTGACTAATAAAAGCATCAGTTGTCCAGGTTTTCATTTACCGTTGTCACAGTTTTGCGTAGCTGGGTGCTGTTAGAGAAGGGGGGGCTGCGAAGATGGCTGCTGCAAAAAGCAGCCAGAAGCTCTCTGCAGGCCCTGAAGAGTAAACATCGGCCAATTCAAGGCCAGAGTTGCCGCTGACCAAGGCTGAGCCCATCAGTGATGGTCACAGCACCTCTGGGAATCGCATATAGGAGAAAAAAACCCGCAAGCAGTGGCATTTTGCCATCGGAGAAGGGAGTGAGAAGATGTAATGAGCTGTACAGACACCACGGGTGGGGAGGGCTGGGGGGGGAGGTGCTCCAGGTGCCAGACAGAAAGATGCCCCTGCAGCCCGTGGAGAAACCCATGGTGGAGCGGGTGTCCCCCTACAGTCCATGGAAAAGGCCAAGACCCCACCTACAGCCCATGGAGAGGCCCCATGCTGGATGGAGCAGGTGGAGGCCTACAGGAAATGCTGTGACCCGCCAGCACTTGCAGCCCATGGAAAGAGATAAGAGACACAGAGATGAGCAAGGGAGAAATTTGCACTGGAACAGGTTTGCTGGGGGGAGCCTTGTGACCCTGTGGGGGACTGGGACTGAGAGGCATTGTGATTTATTAGTGCCCGCTGTAGCAGTGACCCACAGCAGGGCAGCTGGTGAAGAGCTGAAGCCCTGTGGGAAAGGACTCACGTTGGAGAAGTTTGTGGAGGGCTGTACCCTGTGGGTGGGACCCCACGCTGGAGCAGGGGAAGGGTGTGTGGGATGAATGCCCGTCCCCCCCTCCCCTGGCCAAGAAGGAAACCAATTTGCAAGGAACTGACCAAAGTTCCCATTTTCCTGGTCCCTACCCCTCCCTGTGCCACAATGGTGGGGAAGAAAGGAGTGAAATCATGACTAGAGTTAAGTCTGTTAAGAAGGGACTGGTGGGAGGAGAGGTAGAGGTGTTTTAAGATCTGGAAAAAGAAAACAGAAGTGACCGAGAACCCCATTTTCCCAGTCCCTGTCCCCCCCACCCCATGCCACGATGAGAGGGAAGAAGGGAGCAAAATCATGACTGAAGTAAAGTCTGCTAAGAATGGAGGGGTGGGGGGAAGGTGCTTTGAGATCTGGTCAGGCTTCTTATTATGTGACTCTGGTGTCACTGTGTGTGCAGTGCAGTATCATAAATTAGACAGTTTCTTTACTTCACTGTGTTAAGTTGGTTTTGCCCCTGATGTTGATTCTGGGATGATCTCTCCCTGTCCTTATCTTGACTCCTGAGCCTCTCAATATATATTTTCTCCCCTGTCCAACTGAAAAGGGGAGTGATGGAGTGACTTTGGTGGGCATCTGCCCTCCAGACAGGCATAAATGACCACAATTGAATAATCATTCATTGCTTTTCACATGCTGCTGTAACAGAAAATAGCTCTATTAAATCAAAAGATTTACAACAATATGAAAGTGTTATTGTACTGATTAAATGTAAGGCTAGCTAAAACCTTGATCCTACAGACCTGTACACATATTCGTATAGTAATGGAATACAACTTGCTTGCTTTGATAATTTGTAATTTTAACACAAGTTATTGTCTATCTAGAACAAATAGGATATATTTTTCTTGGAAAATTATGGTTTATTAAAGTCAAATTTTGTGTTGGCAGGACATCAGGGCTTTGTTGAGAAGGACATTGTATAAACAAAATGGAGATTTGAATGATTCAAAAAGTTGCTTTTATTTTTTTCTTGATTTCTACCTGTTTCCTCTTACCATCTTTCATGATATTAGTTTCTTGTGAAAAGCTTTGCATGTACCCATCTGCATGTTGGGGTGTTTTCCCCTTTTATATATCAGTCACAAATGTTTGAGAATACCTGATACTCTTTTTTTGTTGTACTTAAATATGTCTTGAACAATTTTACTACTTTAAAATCCTTCATTGATAAAAGGAAGTGTTGCACTTCAATCCAAAAATTCTTAAAATGTATAGTTCTTTTGGAAAGTTAGTGTAGCTTTCAAGAGAGGTGCCATGCTTAAATGGTCCCAAAATTTTGGATGCTGCTTAGCTTTATTGTTACTTAAACTTGATTGCAATGCAGCCTTGACTACGGCAACATTCAAATTTTGATACTTCATTCTTTCAGTTGTTATTTGTGCACTCTGGATGTTTCATGTCCTATTTTTAGGGATGTTTACAGATCACCTTTGGGCTTGATCTTGCAAATGCTGATACATGTATAACAAGATGTCATTAAACTCTCTTTTGGCCAATGCACCTCCAGACACTAATTAGCACTATGTCTGAAGTTGCTTGTAGAAATTAGCTCTACACTTATGGGCTGCCTAGCTTTCATTAAGGAAGCAAGTATCTACTTTGTTTAAACATCCTTTAAGCAAGGAAGATGGTAAATGACAAATTAATATGTTTTTCTTCTCTGGCATCCCCTACACAGATTTCTATGGAAAACCTTTGCCCCCGCTGACTATGCGCCAAAGACCCAACAGTGATACCCATGATGTCATTGCTTAACTGGATCACAAACAGCATTTAAAAAACACAGTCAAAGAAATCATATGAGTAATGATTTTTGCCTTTGAGGAAAATTTTTTTAAAAGACACTTTGTCAGCTTTTTTATTTGCAAAATAACCTGGTGGTGATTACACCTGGAGTTCATTCTGGCATACTTTCTTGATCAGACTTTCACTTTTCACATCACCAGCTGTTCTTCAGGATTTAGCATGAAATCAAGAAAGGTCTGTGTATCCATGGATGCTCATATGAACATGGCATTGAATATTTATTGGGTTGACTTGTGAAAATACATCGCTGTAAACCTGAAGAAAAATACCTTCAAGAGTACATAATACTGGATTGTATATTCTCACCAAGACCTTTCTGCAGGTGCTGTGCAGTGGTTGGTATTTTTGCAGGTAATAAATGATTCTAAGGCATTTTGTAAGATTCATGTATGACAGGGTCAATATAGGACCATTATGCAACAAATATTGAGTATATTTTTCTAACTTTTTATAAAATTATTTTAAAGTTTGAGTGGAAACGCATACTTACTACCAATAAAACGATACCTAGAAAGCATTAGAAAGCTGATAGTCAAACACATACAAATAGAGTATGTTTGACATCTCTTACAGTAGCAATACCTCTTGTTAGGGATTACATTATCAGACACATGATTCATATTTCTGGAAATCTGAATGGGAGCAGGGGAAGATAGAAAGAAAACTTTAAGATAAATACATTTTATACAAAATGAATGTAATTTGAATTGTCTGAAAGTTTTCTTATGTGTTGTTTTCTTTGTTTTGTTAACTGGGTTTGGCATAGGTAATAAATTCAGTTGAAAGAATACCAGTGAATATTATATTGTCTTGTACAACATACAAGAAAATTGCACAGAGTGAAAGTCTTGCACTAATTCAGTTATCAATTCTGGTGGAAAACCGAATCAACCAGTATGCAGATAAGCGCCAGAAGTTTTTAATCTCCATAACTAAAATGCCAACTTGGAAAGTAAAGAAACCCCAGACTTTTAAGGACCTGTATAATACTTCCATGTAATGTTGTTTATTTACTGCAAAATTAACACACACAAGTGATACATAAACAATGAGGATTACAACTGGGTATATTCCTATGTAAATGTTTTTCCTCTTACATCAGAGACAGCCATTGGCATATTGTGTAATGGTATATCATTATGCCACTTAGTTACAGCAAGGATGCAGCCCCTGTTCAAAGGTATTTTTGAAGAATCAGCTCTTGGTGATTCTTATATTATGCTCTCGGTCTTCCACAACATGGTGTATTACCAAGTGATTTTAGGAGACATTAAAACAATGCAATGTCTACGTTCAGCACTTTGACAGCAGAAATCTTTGCCATATACCCCTTATGGCAATGAGTTGCACAAATAAAGATCTACCATATTAATCAAAATAAAATTATTGATTAAGAGTTCTAAAGAGTATGTTGGGGGGAAGGGATCAGTCTTAGGAATATTAAGTTTGGAATGGGTGGAGAGGACTAGAGAAATATTCCAAGTTTGCTAGTTAAGTGTAAGGATGAAATAATTTGTATGTGACCATCAGCATGAGAATACTTTTGTTGTATTCTAATAGTGTAACATGGTTCGGATTGATTATTCTCAGGATTTAGTCATTTTCAATCCAGACAAACACAATGTTAAGTGGAGGGGAAGTTAGGTATGAGTGTGTGTGTGCAATCACAATCTTACTGTCTTTAGCTATGTCACCAATTGCATTTTTTTGGCTTAAAGGTTCCACTTTCACAGGCATTTTTTTCAGCTTCAGTTTCTAGAAATGTGTTACTCTTTTATTTAAACACTTCTCTAAAATAAATTAATGAAAGTTATTAAAAATAAAGCTAAATACTGCTGTAATAACAAAAATCGAGAAATTCAAATGTCAGATGTTAATTCTTTTATGTGAAATGTGTGTTGTGTGTGTGGACACATGTATCAATTTTGTTTCTGCTTTTTAAAATAAATTTTACCAATAAGTGACCAAAGTATTCAAAAGCGTCTCGTACAGCTTTGTTTATATGCTTTGTAGTTACTTACTAAAGTACTTTTTTAGTAATTTGTGCTACCTTGACTTTTTTTGCTCAAGATGACATTTACATCTAGAATAAAACTCATGCACAGCATCAACGTGTTTCCCATATTATCATAAATTTTCAATTTTTTTGAAGGAAGTAGAGTCATAAATGGTTAATGGCTGCAAGTTTCATTTGCATTGCTAAAATGTACAAAAGAGACTTCATAGATGGAATCTTTGCATATTTTTACAACTGCAATGTGGTCAAATTTAGAATATATTGATAGGCACTAAGTTACTTGTACATTTATATATATGAAGTGCACTTAATATTTGAGAGGTAATAAGTTGCACAGTTTTAAGTTCAGAGGCCATAATTATTGTGCAAATTAAAAGATTTCATCTGGTTCTGATGCTTTTCAGTCAGTAACATCACTTTAAAAATGTAAGTGAGTATTTGGACTGACGCTGGTGGTAACAACAGAACTGCCCTAGGTAAATAGAATATATTGCATTATCTGCATGCAACATTTTAAATACAGTGTAGACAAAACACTTTTAAGGTAAGTTAAATGTATCTTCTGAGACAAGGTGTAGTGATTTTCATGAGATGAATTTATGTAAAAGGGAATCTGTGCCTCAAAATAAGCCATTCTCATCGTTGTTTTCCTTTTTAGCCAAAACTCTGAGGAAGAACCTCAGAGATTGAAACGTTTTAATAGAAAATAACAACTATAATTATATTATTGAAAGTAGCTATATTTGGTATCCCTTCGGTTTAGTTTCACGTCTGTGACATGGAGGCTCTCCATGTAGATAGCACGCAGTGAGTGAGGGGCGCTCGTATTGAGGTGAGACAAAAGCACTGTTGACTTTTGAGGAAGCAGTTTGATAATCTTGCGAGATCTCTGTTTCAGTCCCAGTCCTGACAGAGAGAGAAACCTTTACAAGAGTTACTGGCCGCAGACAGCTGATGCCAGCTTCCTAATGGCCCTCTTGTGAGCCTGGGCTGTGAGGATCAGGATGGAAGCAGCAAGGCAGCCACAGAGGCCTGTGAGGCAAGTGAAAGGGGCGATCCTGGGGCACCCTGTCCACCCCACTGGCAATGGGCTTCCAGCTGGTGTTACCTCTTTTTTTTGGGATGTGAATTCTGCATGAGTTTTATAAAGGCTGTGGTGATTATCCTTTCCTTGAAACTAAAAGAAGAGTTAATTCTAACCTCTGGAGGCCCATCTGTCGCTGGATTTCTCAGTTTGCTATCGTAGGTGACTTTTAAAATAAGGTTGCCAGGAGTCACCTTGTGACAATGTTCTTCGGTAGAACCAGTATATTTCCTGAGAAGGGTTATTTTTTGGACATAATAATGTCACATCAGAAAAGATGGATGGACAGTAACAATGTAAAGCAGCATAGGTGGGGGGGTTGGGGTGTTCACTTTAAATAACATTCAAGAAGTATTTTTTTCCACTCGGATATTCTAGTATTTTAGTTGAAAGCTTAGTACTCTAACTTCAGGATGCTACCCACTAACTTTGCCATACTGTTTGTTAGCTTCCTAGCTTCTGGGATTCATTCAACCTGAAGTACTTCACTGATTTGAAGAGAATATATATACACCCCATGGTATTTCAATAGATATATCTGTAAATGGAGTGAGGAACTGTATTTTAAAAGTGTTATTTGTGGCAAGTTTATGTTAGGAGAGAAAAATACTTTTTTTTCTTGTTTCCTTGGTTTTTTGAGGGGTTTTGGGATGGGTGGGTTTGGGTTTTTTCCTATTTCCTGGCTCTACAGTTCGTATAAGCTGTATTTTCTTAGGATTGCTCTGGCAACTGCTCTATGGTAACAAAATCTGTGCTGTCCAGAAGATTTTAGAAAAGTGTCCCGTGGGATGGTTAGCAATCTCTCTATACTCCCCAATGAATATGACTTTAAGATCACTTCAAACTATCTTCCAGCTAGGCTAGTGGAAAGATTTAAGGAGAGGGAAAAGTTGAGTGACGATGAGCAAAGTGTATGAGTTAAACTCATGAAGACCAAGAAAGGCAGGTGAGCCTGAATAAGGTAGCCTAGTCACGCTATTGAAACACTGACTTGACTGATAAGCAACCAGATAATAGAATGAAGGACTGTAGAAGAATAGGAGACTCAGGATTGTGAAGTGTTTGTCTACACTTAGAAATTTTCTTCAGAATGCAGTAGATTTTGCAGACCTCAAACTGACGCTTAGTCAGTCTTCCCACCATGTTTACCTCTGATACTGCAAAAAGCTGTGTCCTAAAATTTATTATGCAGAAAACTAGAAAGTTTCTCAAAGAGTACTATATCCCAATAGCATTAATGTACACAATCTTCTACCTATTTTTTATCCAAAAAGCCATGCTATCCATTACACTGATCTCCATAAAACCTAGCAA
Source organism: Gallinula chloropus (assembly GCF_964237585.1). Classification (NCBI taxonomy): domain Eukaryota; kingdom Metazoa; phylum Chordata; class Aves; order Gruiformes; family Rallidae; genus Gallinula; species Gallinula chloropus. The sequence goes on from NC_140085.1 coordinate 97,917,586, forward strand.
AATTTTGCTAAGTCTGTCCTTTATGTCTAAATCACTACCTAATAATGGTGAAGCCTCATTTTGTGCTTCCTCCAGGAAGCTGTGAATGCTTGAAACTGAACAGTGAAAGTCACAGTAATGTCCTGTTTCTTCTTTTCACTAGGCTTGGAGGATGTTGATGTGCTAGTGGTGGTGGTATTTCTGAATAATGACTTGTTAATATTAAGACATTTCATCCATCCTCCAACTTTGTGAAAGTATCTGTGGGCAATAGGACACTGGGCCCTCTTCATTTGCTTTCCTCAGCTCAAGGGCATGCTTAGAAAATACAAGTTTGAAATAAGGTAACAAAATTTGAAGGAGATACATTATCTTAAGAGAATTGTGGACTGAGGTTATGGTGGAGTTGTGGAGATACAATGGAATTTGCAGATGAGATACAGATTGCCATTTGTGGTTTAGCAGGGCACCCAGGCATGCATGGGGTCACTCTGAGTGGCAAGCATAGTTGCTTAGGTGTCAGAAAGCACATAGATTTAGACTGCTTTTTATTAAAAGGAACAGAATCTCACTTTTCAAAACATACTGAAGTTAGTTCCCCCAGAGTCAATCCACCTCTTCTGCAGCACCCGAGAGAGGTAACGGGTTGCAGTATCACTTGTACTGTTTCATTGGCAGTTTGTGATGGTGGTGTTTTGTAGTGCACAAACTGTTCAGTTGTGGTCCATCCTTTACTTGTGATGTGCTGCAAATCTTACTATTTTCAGACATGTTAAATGACATTCACAGCACCATCAACGCTGTCCAGGAGAATATAGTCCTACATTTAGGGGCTGCTTATGCGGCAAACTTTTTTTTTACTGGTACAGTAAAATTCAATTATTGTATGTATTTTCTTAATTGTTACTGGTCTTGGCAGAATTACAACTGTAGAGAACTGTATTCTTTACAGTTTTGTTCTGTATTTGTTGGTAAAACTCATTTATTGTAAAGGCTTTCCTTTCACATTTGTTATGTAGGAGGTCTCCATTTTGTCTACTGGGCTCTTTGTCAGGATCCTGATTGAAACATTTTAAATAACCTTTCAAGTTTGATGGCAATTTGCATGAGTTTTGCCTAAGTGTTCTTAGTCTTCATTAGCCTGTGCCTGAAACTCAAATATTTATCTATATGATAACACTCCTGCCTTTACCTTTGCACCCCTTTCCAGCCTGGACTTCAGAGGCCAGTTTCAGCACGCAGAAGCTGCGTAGGCAGCCATTGACAAAACTACTGTTCAACAAAACAATTGTGCTCCTTGTTGTGGTTACTGAAGGAGCTGGCAGATGCTGATGGAGAAGCAAGCTGCAGAGAGAGAGAACGAGCAAATGTGGAGGCTTTGTCTTGCCACACGGACTGCAGCAGGAGATGGCCAACAAAGCGAGGCGCCTTTTCTTCTAAGAGCAGTCTGCAGGCCTCCTTGGCTCTGTTTTGGATGTGGTGGTCAGAAGAATTGCCTGAGAATTTAATCAGCCTCAGATTTTAGTGCTGCTAAACTAGTGACAGCGGGCAAATGGCGGTCCGGTGGTTCTCCTGGCTACCCTTCCCAGAGAGTGGGCTACCTGAAATTGTGTGTAAGGCCTCTGTGTGAGTAATTCCCAAGTTTCTGTGGATGCTTCCCTGCAGTTACAAGAGGTTCAGCTACAGCTGAGCAGCTGTAGCTGCTGTTGAGCAGCTGAACAGCCGCTGGGCCAGTGAAAAGCCATGATGAGGAAGGTCTGTTGGCCGCAGTGTGGATGGCAGCGGCAGGAGCCTGAGCCGGCTCTGGGCCGAGGCTTAGCAAGTTGATTAACGGAGGGCCCGTCGCTGCACACTCCTGCTCCCCTCCCGCAGAGGTGAGGGGACGGGAGGGCGGCGCGGCATCCCACGGGAAAACAGAAGCAAAACAAACGAAACGCACCAACCGCTGTGCCGCCGAGGGCGGACGGGACCCAACGCGGCGACGGGGCAGGACGGGCGGAGCTGCCCCCCACTCTGTCGCCGGGGGGCGCCCCGGTCCCGCCGCCACACCCGGCTCCGGTCATGCGGCTGCTGCTGCCGCCGCCACCCCTCCGCGTCGGAGCCGCCCTCCTGCCGCGGAGAGCAGCTGCCCAGGACGCGGAGCAGGTGAGGCGCGGGCGGGGGGGAGCGGCACGGCGCGGGCTCGGCAGCCGGAAGCGGGGCGGGAGGAGCGCTCGGCCCCTTCCTGCGCCTCCTGGGGCGGGCGGCCCTTCCGCCGGGTCGGGCCTGTGCTCCCATCCGGGAGTCGTGCGCTCCGCCGCTGCTCGGCCCTGCCCCGGCGGGCGGGAGCGGCCGTGGGGCGTCGGCGGGACGGGCCGTCTGTCGAGAGCGAAGCTTCCGAGCTTGAAACGGCGGCTCGGGGCTGTTCCAGCGCTGCTGGGGGCTTTGGTAGCTGTCAGAAAGTGGCCCGGTACCGGCTCCTGACGCGGGTCGGGGCCCCGCTCCGCAGCGGTCAAACCCCGTATGTACCCCCTTTCCCTTCTGTAAGAGGGGGGCCGCTGTGCTGGAAGCCCCTCGTAGTCGTTGTGCCTTCAGCTCCGTGCCTGCCCCGCGTCTGGCCGCGGCGGCTGCCTCTGTGAGGCGGGGCGGCCCTCACGGGCAGCGCTTACTGTTAGGCACGGGGATCAGGCCCGCAAACGCGCTGTGGCGGTTCTTCGGGAAATCAGGGGACGACAGCAGCACCTCCGAGCTCAGCAGGGCCGGCAGGTCCTACCTCCTGCCGAGCGTTCATGCTCCGAGCAGGCCGGTGCTCGGCAGGAAGGGGAAGCAGCCGGAGGGGTGGCCTGCTGCTCGTCCTTGAGGGGGGCACCCAGCAAAGCGTGGTGTTTTCCTTCTGAATAGCACAAGTCTGCGTAGAAACTGAAAGTTCTTTCCCCAAATATAAAGTTTTCATAGTTCAAAAAAGACAGCATGACCGAATTTTGGGGTTGGTTTTTTTTTTTTCCTTATTCCTGAGATAAATTAGTTACTGCGATGCTTCCTGGCTCAACTCCCGGATGACTTCAACAACGATTCAAATTAATTTCTTTCTTTCAGTTAGTCACATGGGTGCATCTTGGCAGAGGTGATAATGATGCATTGCTTATTTTGCTCTGGTAGATCAGAGTCCCAGGATCCACTGTGTTATTATTAGCACGGTGGTTCTTGTGAAGGAGTTTTGTCAACAGCCTTTGAATAACCTCCTCACAGGTAGGGAAGAAGAAAGTGCTCGAGCTTAGCTTGTTTGTCCCGTGGAATTTCAGCTATTTCTTGATTGCATGTGTGATGTCACCTTGAAACTTGAGCATCTCAATAGCCCTGATACTAAGTTCATTTAAATTTATAAAATGTTATTTTAATAATTCTAGTGAGAAATAGGGAGGGTTTCACTTGTTTGGTTTTATCACTTTTTTTTTTTCCTCCTTTCTCTGAAGCTGGAAAGTAGAACGAAAGGGAAACTTCAAAAGCAGATTTGCCAAGTTGTTTTGGATCATTTTGAGAAGCAGTATGCTGTGGAACTGGGAGATGCATGGACCAGCGTCAGGTCTGTTGTTTTGGGGAGATGTGAGAGTGAATGGAGAGGTTCTGTTATTTTTTTAAGGTGGTTCGTAAAATAGCTTCAGAAAAGTCATGGATTGTAACCACTGCTTGAGTATGTTTTCCATTTAGAGCTACCATAAATGTGTGAAATAACAGAAGGATAACACTTGGAGAATTTTAAGTTTTTCCTTGATGTGATTCTTTCAGGCATGATGAAGTTTATGTTCCATGTGCGTATGTATGGCAAAGAGACTCTCATCTTACGTGCTTGTTGACGTCCGTCAACACCATGCTCCAAAAAGCCGCCCTTTATACTTAACAGCCACTGTTAAAGCTGGGAGTTTTTCTGAAGCTTTATAGTATCTTCAGAAGCTAGGACAAAGATGTTAGGAGTATTTCCCCTGATTTACTTTGTTATGAGAAATTTAATATTAATAACATCTGCAGAAAAGGGTATCACTTAATTGGGGCCTTCACCTTACAGCTGCTAAAGCAATGGCTGTGGGGCTGAGAGAAGACATCTTTCTTGCTAACTGGTGGTTGTTGCTAGTAGGAAAGCCAGCAGAAGAGCCCTTCTGGAGAAGTTCATTGCTTAACTTGCATAGTTTTCAACAGGAATTTGAACAAAAGCAGTTGGCTTTGACCTGAAGTAGGTGAGGAATGCTCCCATGATCGGTGCCACATTACTTTGAAGGGAAAAGCACCTTATGTGGTTGGGGGTTTTAAAAACCATGTGATTCCTCTGACTGCCCTCTGCTTTAGCCTGTTTGGATTGTAAAGTAGTTTAATAGAAGTGTCTCCATTGTTTTAAAAAAAAACCAAAACTAGGTACGCAGTATTTGTTTAAGTGAATCAACTTAAAAACTGTCTGGCTTGGGTCAGGCAGTGGCTGTTCCTGAGGAGTATTTTTTGAGGCTAAATGAAAAATACTGAGAGGAATTCAGATAGAAAAGGGGAGGAAATCCATGTGAGAAAGTGAAAAAGAAGTATCAACAAACTTGTTCGTACCATATACACTCTGCTTTTTGATTGTCTTTTGGCAATACCTATTGTTTTAAGTTCTTTTTCTGGCCCAATGTTTGCAGAATACAAAAGGAAATTTACACAAGAGCACTTGGAAAAACTGCATTTTATGGTGTTGACTGGAAAAGCCATTAGAAAGCCAATGTGATTGTTGTGATATTTACAACTAATATTACAGTTGTTCTTTGTCTCTAGGGAAGTACTTTATAGTCAGGAAGAGCATTATGCTTTATAATTTAGAACTTCTACAGTTATTTGTTAAAGAATTAGGAAAACTAGAGAGCATTTTTTATAGGAAGTAGTTAGTGGTTTGCATGTGATAATTAGAGAAAACAGTGGCTTGATTTCCTATTTAAAATTATTTTCCTGCATAATGTTCTTAATTGTATCTAATCAAAATTATTCCCTTTTGATTATATGAGAATCATCTAATGGTGCAGTTGTTACCCTGATGTAAGAATAGGCTTCCTACACTACAGAAAGCTCCTTTTATTCACTGAGTTATTTAATAGCTTTCCTTTTTTCTTTTTTTTTTTTTCCTTTCCAATCCAGAGATGTACTCACTCACCCCTTTTGCTGGCAGTACGCTGTGCTGCTTAACAAATTCAGCCAGTCTGCTGAACTGGAGAGCACCTTGCGTGCGAAGGGGTATCATCCTGCCTTTCAGGGACCTTTGCCCTATCTTCCCGCATCGCTGAAGTGTTACATCAGGAGAAATCCTGGGAGATTCCCTGCACAGAAACACCAGGCTGGTAAACTGAAAGGGTATTACCTGCTGAATGCTGCTTCGCTGCTGCCGGTGTTGGCGTTGGAAGTGAAAGATGGGGAAGACGTTTTGGATCTCTGTGCTGCCCCCGGGGGTAAATCGGTTGCTGTGCTGCAGTGTGCCTACCCAGGTAAAATACTGAGGTGCTGTTAGGAGCTGATCCCTGGCTCTGAGCCTGGGCTCTTTCAGGGTGTACAAGGTTTAGACTGGAGGGAAAATAATAATTTATATTCCAAGTATTTCCACTCTGCTTAGTAAGATTCTTACGAAGTGTTTACCTGAAGGAGAATGAAAACACAGTAGTCATTTAAATAGGGGTTACTGTGGTTTGATTGACAGGCAAAAGTGGAGTAACTCCCTTTGTCTTCCTCCGCACGTTCCCTTCCTGGTACTTCTCAAGAAGTTACTTAAAATGATGTGGGTTTGTTGGCACAGGGAGGTACGTAACCTGCAATGGTAGAACACTTCTTGTTCTCTGCCACCTCTCTGGCCAGTGCTGTGCAAATAGCCTGAGTAAAGGTAACAGTGCTGATGTAAACCAGAGCGTAACAAATTAAATGAGCAAGATTGAGGTAGGGGAAGAAGGCTTATGCTGAGGGATTGGTCAGCGTCAGTATTTAATAAGCTCTGTGTCTCAGTCCACATAGATGTTGCAGAAGGGCACTAAGATAATCGTGGAGTTTACGAGGCAGCAGCAAGCAGCAGCAGCTTAGTTCTTCTGGGACAGGGAGTTACAGCAAGCTGTGATTGCCATTTCTAAGTTTGTGATATCTGGAGTAATAATTGTCTCAGAATGTTCACAGCGCCTTATGTTCTTACCAGTGGGACCATTACTGCCACCATCAGCACCTTCTGGTTACAGCTGGTTCTCCCTCCCTCTTCCAGAGGAATGAGGTGATGCCAATGAGGTTAATTAAATGTGGATTTCCCTTTAAAAACGTTTGAAAAAACAAATAAACAAAAAAATTACCGAACAACTGACTTTTATCCCAGGCTGCTTCTGGAGGTACTGAATTGTTGCTGGGAATGTAAGATGCAAGGAAGTTGATTCTTAATGTGTCTCACTGAATGGCTATGTACAATATTGTGTGTGGAAAGCATGGTGTGTTACAACCTGTGGAGATGTGAAAATAGAAATTTTATTAAATTAGAGAACAGGAGTAAGAGGAAAATGATCATGCTGCATGTACAAGCAGCAGCAATGTTTCTTCTGAAGGGGTGACTACTCTGTCTACTTCTTAAAAGTACAGCCAAAACACTTTGTTTAAAATGCTTCTAGCTTAAATTTCAAATAAATAAGGGTCTGGACTGCTCTGCTGAGGATATGTAAAACTCATGTTTGTTTTATTTAAAGGGCAGTCAGTTAATAAGGGGTATGTACTTCATTTAGATGATGGCTTAAAGAACCCAGAAGGGCAATCACTTAGCACTGGTCTTTGTATATGGCTCATGTTTTAAGTTTGTTTTACTGTGGAAGTCTATTGCTACACTAAGTATTTGCCAGTAAATATTTATGGGTTGGTCTGCAGGAGCATGAGGAATTCTACACAGGTTTATTCAAATTCAGCAGAGTTACTAAATGTGCTAGAACATAAACATGTAAGTTGTAAACTGTATGGCACCCATGGAAAAAACAGTAGAACTTCTGAAATAGGTGTAACTCCTTATATTTGTAAAGAAACAAGCCAGAAAAAAAACCCATGAAGGCTGCTCTTAGGGTGTTTACTTTTTTCTTTTTTTCTTAATTTTCCAAGGTCGTTTTCACTGTAATGAATATGATGATTTGAGGTCAAGATGGTTGAAGCAGACAATAGAATCCTTCATCCCAGATCCTTTGATTAAGCTAATAACAGTCTCTAAACTGGATGGTAGGGAGATGGGAGACCTGAAGCCTGAATTCTATGACAAGGTAATGTTACTACTTACTAGCAAATGATACATCTATGTTCTTCTTTTTATTCCTATGCTGCTCTTTTTTTCTTCCCCCCTTTTTTTTTTTTTAGCCCCCACAAAAATATCTGCCTTATCAAGGGGAACCAAGGTCCTGTACAGGATTTGTAGAGCCTCAGGAATTGCTTTGTGAAGCCTGTTGTGCTTTTATTCGTGTTAGATGATGTTCCCCATTTTAGCCTTGGTAGTAAATTCTGAAGACCTTTTCACTGAATTCTTTGCATGATGTGTAATTAGAAAGGGATGGAGGGGAACAAATGAGAGCTATTTGGGTAGAGGGTACCTTTGAAGTAGTCATTTTTTATTTCCCCACCCCAGACAACTCCATAAAAAAAATCTCAAAATAGTAGTTAGATAATTTCTGCTACAAAAATGGAAAATAAAAAGGGTATTCTCAGTGTCTGCAAAAGCAAGTTGAGTAGGTTTTTGGCACAGAGTGTTCAGAAAACTAATATATTTATTGTGAGTTATCTTATTTGCTCTTACATAGGTACTGGTTGATGCTCCTTGTTCAAATGACAGAAGTTGGCTATTCTCTTCTGATGTTCAGCAAGCTACACTTAGGCTGATACAAAGGAAAGAGTTATCGTCTCTACAGTTCCAGCTGCTGAGGTGAGAAGTGCAAAGGAAAGCAATTAAAGGAGCTTCTCCTCATTAGTAAAAGTGACAGGTGGGCAAGATTTGTCACCTTTAATAACCAGAACCTCTTTTTCACCCTGTGAAAAGAACGTGAAGAATATGTTGTTGCAACACTCTTTAAGAATAAGCAGTTGATCTGGGTTAATGTGAATATGGAAATACGTGTGGGGCCATAAAAGCAGTGAGGCCACAGTCCTCTGCTGCCGCGCTGCTGTACAGCTGTCTTGTTTGTTCACGTGCCTGTCCATTTTCAGGTGACTCAGAACAGCCTGGTACCATATCAAAGTATTTTTGCCTGACACAGCTAAAATGGTTTCAGATGTATTCCTCAGCTGAAGCAAAAAAAATTAATACAACTTTTATTTGTTTTTTTTAAAAACTGTGAAAGCTGTAGATCAACCTGCCAAACTGGACGTTCTTCCTCAAGCTCCTTTTGCTGCTGCTCTTTAACAGAATCATTCCCTATGGTTCTTTATTACAGTATTTTTGATAACTGAGCTGTAAGTTGGGGCTGGTTACCAACCATCACTTAAGTCACTAATTAATGCTGTTTCAGGATTTACTTTCTGGGCCCTTTGTATAAAGAAGTTTTGTCCGTTACTGCACGCTCGTACGTGCAGCTTGAATTTAATGCCCATTTGACTATTGGTGGCACAGAATTACTGGTAGGGTAACAAACCAGAAGTATGTGATGTTCGGTGGGGGAAAGAGAATTGTTGGTTTATGCTTCAAAAACATCCACCCAGTAATCCTAATCGAGGTTGTCATGTATTACAGTTGCTGATGATGCCAGCCACAGGCCAGCATTTGGGAAGCATTTCAAACTCCGCAGCCTTTCTTGCTGGGCAAAAAGAACCCGTGACTTCCCAGTAATACCTTCTAGACTTGAGTGGGTTTTTCTGCAAGGCAACAGTCACGCTTGAAGTCCATCTTTCAAAGCAAATTGAGGGGAAAAAATAACATATTATAAAAAAGAGAAAGAAAGTTTTTATGGAAAGTTCCCATTGCAGCAGTTTAAGATAGTTTTGCTTGAGTTCCAGTTGAAAAAGGCTAGCAGAAACCTATGATTTATAACAGAAATATGAGTATCTTATTGCAGTAATGCATCATGTCATCCATTTCCTTTGAAGAAATCAATCACATTTAAAGCACTGACCTGTTTCAGTTTTCCCTTTTCAATATTTGACATAGAAAATCCAATTTGTGAGCCCCTACCAAAAAGAAAGCATATATCATGCAGAGAAATTTTGAGAATTTGCATAAATCGCTCCAGATTGTAATCCTGAAGTGGAGAACTCGTGACAGCAGGTGCCTTGGGTTTTTTTTTTTTTAAAAAGGAGACATCCCTGTCAACCTGAATCAGATTTAATTCAATTGTTCCTAAATGAAGAAGAGAACTTTAGTTATGTTGAAAGTGTGCTTTACTATAGCAACAGCAATGAGAATTGGATTTGTAAGGACAAAATACTTTCGATATGTAAATTGAGGTAAAGGGATGATAATTTCAATTTCATTGCTCAACATAGGTCTGAGAAGTTCTGTAGATTGACCAATCTATTGTTACATGCACTGGAAATTTTTTTGTCTTTTAAAAGGTTTTAGAGCATGTGAATGCTCTAAAATGGTTAGGTTCAGGAGTTAGAGATTACAGGTGTTACAAGGTAAAATATGTGACATGTACTTAGTAGATGGTGTAGCAGTTTATTGTTCTTTTTATCTAATCACTTGAGAATGCATTTCTAATACCAAAGATGTCTTAGATCCAGTGTGAAAGGGAAAAAGGAAAGGATAAAATGAGTCTGGAAAAGGCTAAATGATTGATGCAAGCATGTTAGAAATTTGGCAACACCAAAATTGTGAAACATTACTCTATTCAAGCCTTTGTTTTATTGCTAAAGTGCGTAATTATAAATAAATTTTTAAAAAATCCCATCTCTGATACTTCCAGTCATATTCAGGAAGGCTGAACCTAGGTTAATCCAGCTGTGCTGCATCTTACATGAGTCAGCTCATGCAGAAATAGCTCTGGGTTTTTGGGTTACCTGGTGCTTTATGCTCTGGGGAGATACTCCCCTCAGTTCCTGTATCTGTTAACCAAAAATAAGTATGAAGCTGGTTATCAACAGTTTTGTTGAGCATAGTGTAGGAAATATTCTGTGATGTGAAGATGAAGCTTAACGAATAAGGACCAAGCGTTATTTCAGTTTAGCAGTAGCATTAAGTGTAAGGCAAGGAAGAATGAAATGCAAAAGGAAGTTCTCGTTTCATTTCTTTCAAGTGACACTCACCCCAAAATTCAGATTCTCTCTCCCGTAGGGAAATAGTTTGCTTGTTGGTCTTGTAGTGTGGGTTTTTTTGGGTTTGGTCATCTTGCACTTTTTAGCTTGGAGATTTTTCACTGGGTTTCTTTTGGGGGGTTCTGGTGGATATTTTTAGCGGATCAAGTTGTGGGATAAGCTAAAGGTATTGGAGGAGGAGTGAAAGGAAAGTGGTTTTTTTTTTGCAATACAATGTAATTTATTAAGTACATGGAGGCTTCAGAGAAGAAAGCACTGAAAGAAGTGTTGAAACTGATGCAATGATCTTCCTGCTCCAGCCTGAATAAAATCTGAAATGTAAATAAATGTCACAAATGCTGAACGGTGAAGTTTAAAAGCAGTGAGGGCACCACTGATTTGGAGGAAATTGAGATTGTAATGATTGTTAATACCAAAACCACAGCATCCCTACTGAGTGCTGTAATCCAAGAACACGCTGCAAATCTTGTTATTATTTGGACTGTTCATGCAGAAAACAAATTGCCAAGTAAGGAAGGAACGTTCATTTCCTGGTACCAAATGCCAGCACAAAATGCAGTGGTTCCTATAAATGAATTTAGCAATGTTATCAGTTCTCAGATAGAAATTAAATTTTGGGTTAAGCTCGAGTGGGTAATAACTTAGTGGTGAAACAGTTACGGATGTTGTAATTATTCCTGGGCCAGTTACTGCAGCTGAAAGAAAGCGTGTTAGGGTGCAGCTGGAAATAAATCCAGCAGGATACAATTTAGAAAACGCAGCGATGGCATTCCAACTGCTGTAACTCTTCTATACACAACTTCTCTCAGTAATTAAACAGCTCTAATTGGTGTTTAATAGAGTTCTGGTCCATGGGAGCTCAGACCAACTTCAAAAGCTATGTATTGTCTGACTTGCATTTTTCACCTCTTTTTTTTTTCCCGTAGCACTTATTCAAAACAATTTCTCTTGTAGCTACCTGTTAGAAATGGCAAAGGTCCTAAAAACAGGACTCTCAGTAGACACGTTAGTGGAGCAGTAATTTATTATACGTTCTTGCAAGAGCAGGTGACCCAACAGAGTAGGCACACCTTTGGTCAGTGCCTGCAGCCTTTTTATACCATACATCTATACATATTCATCACCTGTCCCGCTCTTATTAAGATGAGTTCTAAGAAGTGGTTTCCATAAACTCCTCTCAATTGCGTCTGCGCATTGTCCTGTAGTAGTGGTCGTCGGGGGTCTCAGCGATGAAGGTTCGAGTCTTCCTCGGGTTGAACCTTTCATCTCCTTCCTCTGTTTAACTATGGATTTTACAGGCTCAACCAAGGCGCCCCATCCACAGCAGTACACAATATAATACACATGGCATGTCTGGGAGATTCCCGCTTCCATTGGTGAAGAAAATTAAAATGTATGAGTCCTTTTGTCTGAGACAACTGCTTACTGGCAAGTAGTTGTCTTTATCTTAACTTTCCGGGCAACTGACATGGCCCTGGGCTCAGTTGCCCTGGGCTGAAGGAAGTCAAAGCTCCAGACAGGTTTCAGATTGCGCATGTTAATTTTGTAGCTCCTGAAAAGGCAATTCCACTCCTGGTCAAAATGACCCCACATCGTTTTGCCTGTTTGCCTTGATGTGGTAATTTGTGCCCCATTATCAATCAACATGGTGGAAGCCTGTTCCTTGAGCCTGATTTCCTTCAGTTCCAGCCCCATGTCCTCAGTCACGATTTAACCCCTTATTTCATTGTCCAGGATCATCTGTATCTTTTAGCAGAGCTATGCACTCAAATTGAACCCTTATTTGAGAACAGTATTCCCCCTTACTTTATGTGCTATCCTAAATTCCCTACACAGGATCTCTGATGAGGCAGCCTGAGTCCTTTAAGTCAGTGAAGAATACAATAACATTTTTCAGTTTGCAAAAGCAACATTTCTTAGCACTTTCCACACTACCTAAGGTGTGCACGTACAAAGAAAAGAGATTTAGGGGAATCCAAGGTGCACGAGAAGTTTGAAGGATCGTGAATGTTCCGTGCTTTGGTTTACCGGTGGCAAAATAAGCCATACAAAACGGTCATTTTTCTAGTTGATCTCTCCCAATTTGCATACATCCTCATTTTTCAAAACTCAGGATGAAACATTGAACTTGCTCTTTACTCTTCCTAGCTAATGGAATGTTTTGGTCCCTGTTTTGCTTATAAATATGATACTATGTCTGGTTCTGTTTTATATACATATCTCCTCTTACAAACCTTATGCAAGTGAGTGAGATAAGATTGAATGTTTCCCTCTACAAATAACTTTTTTCCTTTGCATATCAATTGTAACACAGTACTTGAAATTGCTGATCTTTCTCAAGAAAAGCTTACCAGAAGTTTTGGGCAACTTTGTTTTTTCTTTCTCGTTTAATAGTTTGGGAGGTAGGAGAGTTATGCACACGCTTTTACTTAAAAAGAGAATTATAAAATCTCAACCCAAATATTCTGAACCTGTTGTTCTAAACTAAGGGGTACTTGAACCATTAGTTAATGCCATATGTAAGTAATCAGGTGTCATGCAAGCAGCTTCTTGGAGCTTTTGATCTGTGTTTGTCTTGATGCTTCAGTCCTGGGCTTCTACCAAAGCAGAGACCATTGATGATGCAGCCACTTTATATGGTGGTTTACCAGTCTGCACCAGAATGCGTTAGGTTGGAAGGGACTTTTAAAGATCTTCTTTTAAAGGCTTCTGTTGAAGTACTGCCTGGTTCCTGAAGCCTTTGGTAGTGCCTGTGAGTAACTTAAATCACTAAGTCCCTTATGATATATGGCAGAAGAAAGTTTATTGAACCAATACATAACTGCACAAATAAATAAGTTGCCCAGCAGCCAAGTAGTTGTTTTGGGATCACAGATTTAAATTCAGACACAAATTTTACTGTAATTCCGCCTTCAGTGCTTTCTATGTATATATGTGTTTAATAAGCAGTAAGGAAAAAATGCTGTGACAAAGTCTGCAGGGAGCTTCTAAGATCTTTTTGTTACCTCTTCTCTAGCTCAGAAGTTTCTGCTTGGGCTGCATATGTTTTTCTTCTTTTAAATATTAATTTTAGGTTGGGAAGAGGGATGGGCAGACCTCTAAGAGTGTATGAGTAATTCTAGGATGACCAAAACAGTGTCAGGATTGAAGATTTGTCACAGCAGCAGCAGAAGTGGATTGCTTCTAGCTGCTGCAGGCTGCCCAGCAAGGAACAGCTTTGCTGTTGGTGAGTCTGAGCGTGTTGACAACCCCTCCTGTGAGTGTGTGAGGCTGCTGCCGTGTGGAGAAGGGAAACGAAATTCTTGGGTGTTGCACTGGCACTTGTGGCTCTTAAATCTGGGAAATAAACCAGTCTGCTGCCATCACAAGGGTCTGCAGTTCTGGCATTGCAATGGACATCTGATAGCCTGTGTTAGCAGGATGAGTATTTCAGAGGTTATCGTGCATCAGAGGGCAAAGCTGAATAATGTTAAACTGAAGGTTCAGTCCTTGCTTTAGAAGAATTTAAATTTCTTTCCCATAGAAAGATTATTTATCAGAATTTTCAGGACAAAATTTGTCTAGAGCAGAGCAGGGTAGGATTTTTGCACTTGTGGTGTTTGGTTGTGGGGGTCTCTTTCTTTTTTTTTTTTCTTTTGGTGGCTGTGTCTGATTTATAGTTCCATCTAAGGCTGGAAAAAACCAGTTCACTTTGTGGTTCTCCTGTTGGTATTATGTTGAGCTGCAGTGTCTCTCCAGAGTAGCAGAGCATTTTTAAGAGTAGAGGGAGTATGTTCGTGGGGTGTGGGGAGAATACTGGAACTAGTGTCTCTGTCTCTTATGGACTTCTCTACCTGCTCTGGTGTGGCCTCACCTGGAGTTCTGTGTGCAGTTTTGGGCACTATAGCACAAGAGGGACACAAAAATACTGGAGAATGTCAAGAGGAGGGTAACAAGGATGGTGAAGGGTCTGGAGGGGAAGTCTTACAATGAGAGGCTGGAGTCACTCGGTTTGTTCAGCCTGGAAGAGAGGAGGCTGAGGGGAGATCTCATCACAGTCTATGGCTTCCTGATGAGGGGGATCAAAGGGTCAGGTGCCAATCTCCTCTCTTTGGTGACCAGCAATAGCACCCAAAGGACCAATATGAAGCTGCAACAGGGGAGGTTTAGGCTGGATATTGAGAAGAGGTTCTTTGCTGAGAGGGTGACCAGGCACTGGCACAGGCTCCCCAGGGAAGCGGTCACAGCACGGAGCTTGGCTGAGTTCAAGAAATGTTTGGATGAAGCGCTCAGTCCCATGCTCTGAGTTGTCTGGCCCTGTGTGAACCAGGAGCTGGACTTGATGATCCTTATGGGTCCCTTCTAACTCAGGAGACTCTGATTCTATGTCACTGCCTGTCGTTAAGTATTAAAAAATGGCTATTTTGACACAGGAGGAATTTCTTTATCATTTTGACTTGGTTTGGAGAAAAGAGAAAAAAGCAAGACTTGTAAGATGCAGGCCGTATTACCATGATATATTTGGATTCTTGTAAGAATAAGGAAGAAATGTGTGTTATCTTTAGTCAATATAAAGAATAAGATTGAGAATAAAAGCAAATGCCCTTGGGATGCTTTCTTTCTCTAATAGCTTACAAAAGGCACGATGGTTGTTATACTGATCAGACATTATCTTGCATATTGAGCAGAAATACATCCCAGTTGCCAAAAGATGGCACTATTGAAGTGTTGTATTATTTTAAAATTGCCCTAAAGTATATTTAATCATTTTACTTTAATACTGAAAATGGTTGAATGGTTAACATAATTAATGCTGACCCTTCCAATGGCATGCAACATATACCCACCTACAGGAGGAGTAGGCTGGACATAAGTGCTCCTTATAGTATGAAATACATATTTATTGCCTGCCTATTTTTAAAAATATGTTTTAGCCATCAAGGCTTTTGGAATGAGCAAAATGCCAGCCTATCATGTTTAATTTTTTGTAAGCATGAAAAATCTTCTTTTTGGGTTGTATCTAACTACATTTTAGTTGCATGCAGGAGTTTTTTAGGTTTAGAGTGAGTTTAGGTTTAGTGTGGCTCTAGAGTGGTCTTTGCCCAGAGATCTGAAATAATAATACAGCTCTGTTTTCCCTCATTTATTGTTAACATCTTCTGCATTGTTAGATTTAAAGCAAATCTTAAGAAAAAAAGTGAATAGAACTGCTTTAAAATAATATATTTCTTTAAAAAATCCTACCCAGTACTCCTGTAATGCAAGGAGTTTGGATAGACTTCTCTAATGCACCTTCTGTACCTCTGAGTTCTATAGTAAATAACACGTAATTAAATGTGTGTCCAAAGGCACACCCTTACCATGCGTTGCTAATACTTTTCCTTAAACTTATTTAGAATGAGGGGAGCAATCTGCATTTGTGAAATGGTTTTAGGTTAGTTCCTGAATGTGAGGGACATCAACCACCCTTTTAGTTTGTGTTACAGATGTGTTTTGTGTGCTGGAAAGATGTAAGTGTGGATTTGGTGGCTGTGAAGCGATACTGTCAGCAGTTTAAAGCAGGTGTGGAGAAGCATCAGGCAAGTCCCTACAGAATGGTGTGCCAGTGAATCTCACGCTATCCTGCAGTTTTCCAGCTATTGTAATTCCCACCTATTGACGATTTGCAAATATCATTACAATTTTGGACTATTTGATACCACTTGAAGTCTGCTAAATTCTGATATACTGATACAAAAGTTGTGTTCAGAACCCCAGGAAAGTGCTGGCTTTTTCTATTTAGTTTAGCATGCCTGTCATCTTCTAACAAACATGCAATAGTACTTGCAGTTCTATAATGTAATATTACTTATTCGGAATACTGCTTTGTATCATCTCCTGGAAGAGCTGTGCCTTGTGTGGTAAATAGGGCATGCTGATGGATTGCCACACATTTCACCAATTCTAGTCTTCTCTGCTATGCCTTAGCTGTCTTACGGCCCTAAAACAATAACCTCACTCTTCAGTGGTGTGGTATGATAGCATGCGACACGTCAGCTGCCCGGCAGCGGGGCTGATTCTTTAGGGTTTTCATTGCAAACACCAAGGGGCTGTCTTGTTACTAGACCAAAAATGTTGTAGGGCAAGGTGAACAAGTCATGATGCTCCAGGAAAAGTTTTCTGTGCTTTTAGTGTGTATTCTTAAATATCTTTGTACAAAGCTTGAAACTTTGCAGTACTAGAGCCTGTAACATGTAAAATACATCGTGGTAAATGGATATACCTGAATTTAAAATTATGAAATTAAGTGTAACTAGAGCTATATTTCAACTGAAACTTTTAATTCCTTAATAAACATTAAGGTTATCTGTACCACTGAGTGAAAAATAACTGCAGAAAAATTACAATTAAGTAATGTATTTTATTTTTAAGCAATGCATTATAATAAGAGGAAGTTGAAAAAAATATTTTAGGGTCTTCTATCCTAGCATTCTTCTAGACTTGGAGCCCATTTTTGGAAGTTGCAAAGTGCAACAAAGACAAAATTCCTTCAGCTAAAAGTTGGACTTTAAGTAAGAGGAATCTCACATTCTTGGATAGTGGAGCCGTAGTAGCATCTGTGGATTCAGGTGTCTGTAAGTTAGGCTTCAGCTCTGACCTGTCCCTTGGATAAGCTGGTTTCTCTCCTTTGTTTATAGAGAAGGACTAGTTTCTTAAATTATTTGAAGAAATTCTCATATGAATGAGTTCTCTGTCATGCTGATGACAAGGAACCCCGACTCCCTGAGTCTGCTTAGCCTGGTGCAGCATCACCTTGTGACTTTGAGCCCAGCACTTCTTCACTTTGAATTTTGCAGCCCAGTGCAGGTTTATCAAAAGCCCAGCACGGCTTAATTGGGGGTGGCGGCCGGTTGACTTTGAGCACAGCCACTGAAACAACTTGTTGCTGAACTTGACAAGATGGATAGATACATTGATTAACCTTGCAGCCTAAAGTAATCCTCCTTGGATATTTTAATTCGTGACTTAGGTTCAGAATAAAGATAACTGCAGTGAGCAGCCTGACCTTTTTTGGGTCATGGACCCATGAAGATTCCCAAGCTAAGGAGGCTTAGAGTTAGGGGGGGTTTAATGTGAGATTTTCAGGATTTCATTCAGAAGCCTGTGCTGCTCTTTGCTTTAAATCACTGCCCCAGTGACTCCGTTACAGGAGCAGTGCCTTTGAAAGTGTTGTCTTGAATGGTGGTTACTTTATATGTGTCAAGAAAAGGACATTTAGCAAGTGTCCGAGTTTTTCACCCTGTAAGCTGTAACTTACCTACTTTTTTGGTATTTACCTTTTCCACCTTTACATGGTAAAAATACTTCCTTGCTTGTTTAAATGTTGGGGTAGCATCCATCTTACAGGAAGGAAAGCAGCTACTGTCACCTGCTCCTATGAGTAAAGTTATCAGGTATGCTAAAAGTGGTCTCAGTTGTCATGCACAAGCGCATCCACATTCCCGAGCACATCAGCTGCCCTCTCATGGCTTGGCATTCCAGTAAGCATGGAAAAGGGGTAGCTGGAAGGGGCAATGCTGTGAAAATGAGTAAAGTACATGGTTTCTAATAGTACTGTGAAGACTGGCTTGGTTTTGAGAGCCTATTTTGACTTCAGCCCTGTTCTCTTTGAGTTCTAAATCGCAAGCTAGAAAGCAAACAATCATCATTACACAAGGGTAGGAGGAGGGAAATGCTTTTATGTTTTCCAGAACTGGTATGGGGCCAACGAGACAGTGGATCAGCACGTAGTTCTCTTGCTGGCTTGGTGGTGGGAAGGGAAGGATGTATGTTCCTGTGCTGCTTTACAGTAGTTACCTTACATACATCTGGTTGCTCAGAGCAGCAGTGTAAGCCCTGCCCCTTTAATGCATGGCTGCAGCCACAGCAGTGCAACCGAGGAAGGGAGCTGGAAGGGACAGAGCAGGCAGCTCAGGGCCTCAGGTCCACTGCTGGTGGTCTTGCAACCTGCTGAGGAGTGTGTCTGTGTCGGAATGCAGAGGGGTAGAAGGATGACTGAAGCCAGGCAGTACAAACACATGCTGGTAACAGCAGCATTGCAGAAAGTAAGACCTGGAAGGGACTTTAGGATGACACCTGATCTGTTTTACTGCCTCAGAGTGGCGTTGTAAATGTTGTGACTTAATAACCTGTCTCTTAAAACATTCTTAAATATTTTGCAGTCTCAAAAGCTACTTGGAGGTCTGAGATAAACCTGCGGTTCTGTGATAGCTGTAGCTCATTTTGGAAGTATCCTAGAATGAGTCCGTTAGGCCCTGTTAAATGGAAAGTATTCAGACTACCTAAGTACTCTGTAACCTGTTCTTTACCTATAACAGGTTGAACTTGAACTGCTCACTCAGGCTAAATGTGCAAGCCATCTGTTCGCTCTCCAGATTTTTACTGAAAAGTGATACAATGAAAACATTAAACACCGATTTCTTTTTTTTTTTCTTGAGCATCATCAGTGGAGAGAGCTGTTCTTTTATGCTAACTAAAATTGGAGTAGTACAGACTCCAATAAAATATGTACTTGGCTTGCTCATTAATGTAACCAAGACTCATAAAAGAGATGAGCAAGATAATGTGTACACTCCCTGGAGAAAGAGATGTGGTATAATTTGCAGGAATTTTCACCTGGGAGTGTGAACAGAGTTGTATTATCTACGCCTGAACCAGTCATTTGTCCCAGTGTTTCTTTATTATTTTGGACAGGACTTTCAGAGTAGCTTTGATCTGTGATCTGCTTTGATCCTGCTTGTGATGAGGCTTTTCTTTATTGATTCTTTTCCTGAAAAGACCCAATCCTGTTAAAAGGACTTGTCTTTTTTCCCCTTGTATTTTCCTCTTTCCTTTTCAACTGTTTTTCCTCAGATACCACCATTAGCAAATCCTCAGCTTGTCTGATTCAGTGGAATTTTTGTGTTTGTTTATCTGGGCATGGAATCAGGCTCGCTGCATTTGGGGGCTGGCTCACCTCATCTAGTTTGAGGATATAGGGTTTTACTTGGGGTTTTTCTTTTCCTTCCTTTTATTTTTCACTGGGTTTTTTTTTTTTTTTTTGAGGGGGAGGATCAAAGCAGTGTATTCAGTAATATCTACCAATCTAGGATTATTTAGTGGCTTTCCATGCAGCATGACTGCATGTGTCATTGTGCTCTACAAGTCCAGGCTTCTGGTGCCTGACCTGCCCTTGTGCACCTGCTGAATTCCCAGTGACACACTTGGAACCCCTGAGCCCCTACCTGGTTGTCTCTCTGATACTCACAAGCTGAGTAACAGCATTCACCTGTTCAGATTCTCTAGTTTTTAAAGGAAAAAAACCCTTTGTTTAGGGCACAATTGTATTTTAATGCGGTATTTGCTTCAGCCTGGTCCAGTCTGTTTTCCAGAAGCACCGAGGTGTATTTGAATGCTAGCTTGCAACTCAGTCTTTGAGGAGTTGTGTCCTTGAAGACTCCAAAGAGGGTGGTTAAGAGGCATTACCTTAAGAAAGCATTTTAATAACAGATTAGCTATAGCTTCCTCTTTCAGTTATGTGTGAAGAATGCAAAATCTGGGGGTTCCTTCTTGCTCT
The DNA here is from genome assembly GCF_964237585.1 of Gallinula chloropus. NCBI lineage: Eukaryota > Metazoa > Chordata > Aves > Gruiformes > Rallidae > Gallinula > Gallinula chloropus. Next base: position 97,937,372 of record NC_140085.1, read on the forward strand.
TTTAATTTGCAGTAGGTGAATAGAGATTGCCTATCTCATTCCTATGCTCTGGTAGGTTCTGTTTTATCTTCCTGAAAAAGGACTTTGCAGATCTGTTTTAATGGAAATCAAACAGTCTGTTTAAATTAATTTTCGGTGGGGAAGTGAAAAAACCTCTGTTCTGTCCATCCACCGGGAGTCATGAAGCTTTCAGGATACTTTAAATTTTAAATGACTATTTTGCCTTCATTGAGTCAAAATTTATCAACAGGTTAAAGTTGAAGGGCACGTATACAGGCAGTACGATCCAATAAGCTGGATTTCCTTAGGAAGTCAGGTTGGAAAGTAGTGGCTCAGTGAAACCCTGGAGTCCTCCCACCCGCTGAATAAGTGGCAGAATTTGCAGAAACGTTTGTACAATTACAGCCCAGCAATTAGTTGAGGCTGTTACTGCAACTGTACATCGTGATACTTGGTCACGCAGGCAGCTAGCCGAGTGTCTCACTGCCACTTGTGATGTGCCCTGACCCATTTTGTATGCACAGTTGCAGCAGTTTCATAGTTGTGCTGCGCATATCAATGTTCTAAGTACATTCTGCAGCGCTGAGTGGAGGCTGCTTTCTACTTGTTGCTGTTGTATGAAAAATACCTTCAGTTAACTGAAAATGCATTAATAAATGACAAAGCAAAACCATGTTGCAGGTACTTTCCTGATGCTGCCAACTGCATATATGCTGTTAAGACATTTTCATGCTATTATTTTTCTTATTTGTAAGTATGCCTATGTATAATTCCATCTTTATAAGCCTTTACATCACTCCTTGAGTTGATTTTTGTTCTGTTTTTATTTCCAGGTCTGCTATTAGAGCGCTGCGTCCTGGTGGTTCGTTGGTCTATTCCACGTGCACACTCTCCAAGGCAGAAAACAGCGATGTAGTAAATCTCATTCTGAACTCCTGCAGTGATGTTGTGCCTGTGGACATCGGGGAAATGGCCAGAGCTGTTTCTCAGGAGTTCACCTTTCTCCGTGGTACGCAACAGCATGAACTTCTGGTTCTCCCAGAGAAAGGGAGAGCGTGGGGTCCAATGTACTTAGCTAAATTAAAGAAAAGGTTGTCCACCTGATGCCAGTTAGCTTATTTTACTGAGGGATCTGTGAGAAATATTAATTTCTCATACAATATGTGTATGTGAACACGTCCAAGGCAACTGAGTTTAGAGCACAGCAGTTGTCTGTCGGCTGTTGCCTGATGAACAGGAAGCTGGACGCTTCATTCAGCTTGAAGTACAGAATGTGTCTTTGGACTCGTGGGCCTCTGTGAAGTCCTTCCCAAGTCAGGGAAGCTTTGTATTAGGTGGATTGGTATCCTAATGTGGTGGGGTATTGCACTGTTTGGGGTTTATTTTACTAATTTGATTTTAATATAGTATATTTTTAAATAAATGGTTTCTGTGGCGTGAATTCTCTCTCAATGATATCTAGAAATCCGTTTCCCTGTAAGAACTGATTTGTATGCAGTCTGTCATCTGTGGTGCTGACTCTTCCAATCACTGGCAAAACAGGTTTCATATTTGCAAAGTTGTTTACTGTTTTAAAAACTGTCTTTTGCTTACAGTTGCAAAGGTCAGACATATCAACATCAGCTTTTTCTTTTTTTTTAATATATTTTTATATTTTTGAGCTTACAAAAATATAACTTGAAAGAGTAAATTATGTTGAAATGTCCTTAAACCAGCAGATTTAGATGTGTTTTAGCTTCGGTACTCAATGCAATATATCCCACAGGCTCTAGAGCACATAACTGAAACAGAAGCAGAATGATTAATAAGGGCAGTAATGGCACAGTGTTCAGAGAGTTTTGTTACATAATTACAGTCACAATGAGCAAAACAGACACTTTGGAGAAGCCGCTTATCCACAGAGTTAAGAAGAGCTACATGGATTCATGATGTCCTGTCGGTTAGTGGTGTGTAAGGAGAGGGAGTCCCAGTGAGGACATGTGCTCATGTTGCTTTTGGGTTCCCTCGATAGCGCTGCACAATGCTACGGATGAATAGATGGAGATACGTGCAGATGTTCATGTGTATGCACCTGTGAACTGTGTCTTCCTCTGTACTGCTGATCTGGCAGGGCTTGAATCATGCCTATGAGTGTGTCATGTAACTGTGTATATATTAGGTCAGTTGCCTGACTTGAAGCAGCCCTTTCATCCCTTTCTGAGCAAGGAACAACCCCTTTCCCTGATTGAAGCTTGTAATAATTGCTTTTAAGGAGCAGTGTTTTAAAGAACTGAGGGGTGGTTTTTGCTCATAAATGAGTTCCTCATGAGGAAGTGTGTGTGTGAGAGACTGTATGTTTATGTATTTCATGTGTTTTGTGTGTCACCTCCATATATCTGTAACTGTAAGTTTTTTGCAATCACAAACATAACTTGTTTGTAAATACTAGAGAAAAACTCCCAAATTGCTAGTTCTGCACCTTGCTATGAAAGGGAGGAGTAACGCTGGTTGCCAGAGGCCTTCTGTGAAGAGCTGCGTGTAACCACCCTGGAGGTGCAGCAGTTCTGCATGAGACTCCGCAGTGATTCTGTGTGGCTGTGAGCTCAGAAATGCTTGTTACAACTGTGACTTCACTGCCTTTTATCTCTGAAAAATTCAGTTGATGTTTCACTGACTTTGTTCTCTGCTGACCTTGTTCACTGATGAGCCTCAACTCTGCATTCACACCGATTTCTCTGTTGGTATCAGTACACCCCTGGCCATGGAGCACCCCGCATCTGTCCTGCCTCCAATGGTAAGGTCCTGTCCATAGTATCTAGACCAGCAAGAGGACAGTGTTCTGAATGACGGTACCTGAACTGAAGAGAATCTCAGTAGCCTAAAATCAGAGGCTGGTCGTGAGCATTAGCTTTGGTTTTTCGGGCTTCTGTGACTAGGAGGAGGGTGGGTTAAGCAGTGTGGCCTTGGAACTGCGTCTCGCTGCTGCACACTTACTGAGGGAAGTAAATACATAAGGTACTCTGCCCCTTTGGGGTGTAAACTTTGGTTATCCTCTTGCCTGCTTAGCGATGAAAAATGTTTAAAGTGCCCCTGTAGTATTAAATCATCAGCAGTGCCTCTGAAAACTTAAGAGGATATAAAGCGTATGCAACTTGAGGCACAGAAGTTACTAATGTATGCAGATGATATTGTGTTCCTGTGAAAAGACCTAACAGCATCTGTCCCAGAAACATTAAATGTAATATCCAGATTTGGAGTCATCTCAGGCTACTGGATGAAATAACAATACCCTTGTCAAAACGCTTTCCATCAGTTTTATTTGCCCTGTGGAAATTGAAATGGAAAGCCAAGAATGTAATTTACTCAGGGATGGAATTAAAATCTGTGGTTAAACTGAATGGTTGAGGAGGACGTGGGTAATCACAGAAAGAACAAAGGGATCCTTGAAAACTGAACTTCGCTCAGTCTCAGCATATGGGTGAGTCCCTGTGAACTGCATTGCATTACACCTAAATTATGCAGCAGGGCATCCTGATTGATGTATGTAAAAGCTGCACTGAGTTCCGCATAACCCTGTGCTGATCTCCTGGGGTTTCTTGGCAACCAGTCCAAAAACGCCCCGAAAAGGGAGCAGAAACCAAAGCTAATTAGTAAGTGATAATTTATTTCACTCTTCAGCAGATGAAAGCTAGTCCAGAATGCTGCAGAGTTTTAGGAGGAGGGTTTGTTCTGTTCTAGTCGGTTCTGGCTGGTGGCAGGATAAGCGTGCCTATGAGTAAGCACAGCGGGAGGGAGGTGTGAGACGGGAAAAGCGGAAAGGATGGGAGGCTTTCGGGTAGAGGGCTTGCACATGTGGGGAAGCAGCTTCCACTCCAGGCTTCGTGCCCGTTCAGGTACCCCTTAGAGGACTTCTGATCACCTTCCAGGCAAGGCTGCAACATTTTCCTTTTTAACCTCTTTTTCCCAGGGGGCTGTGATTTCATTCCTCAGCTGTTTCCTACCGCTTTCCACGAGCAGCGACGCTGGAAATGGGGTAGCTGACAAGTCAGCCTCTCATAATTTTGGGGAAAAAGGCAGATGTGTAAGATGAGGGCAAGAAAATGATGGGTTTTGTTGTGTTGTAGAGTGGCCAGAGAAATCTGGGTGATCCCTAATACGGGCAGGTAAGAACGTGCTTGTACAACTGTTCACAATTGTGCTGCATGTGGGACGCGTCTGTGCCAGGGCCCCTCAGGGGCAGCAGGGAGACCTGGAGCTCAAATACTGTCACGCTTTTCCACAGTTCCTTTTTCAAAGATACAGAAAGACATTCTGGTTAGCTTCAGAGGGGCTGGGACAATGAGAAATGAAGGCCTTATACAAAGGCAACCTCGGTGTTTGCCAAATTTTATCCTTTACTCAGTGACATCTGACACAATTCAATTACTGCTTGTCAAAAGCATTCTCCACTGTGGAATAGAGTGGAAAAAGAGATTAAACGCAAATGGCTGCGGACTGCTGCACTCAGCTAACGAACTCCTGGCTTTCTTACTAAGATGGGCAAAGAGAAGGTGAAGTCCACTGAAGGAGGAGCAAAATGAAAAGATCCAGGCTACAGCAGCAGAAGAAAAATGTGAAATACTGGAGGAGAGGTGCCATGGCTTTTAGCATGGAAGAGACACGATGCTGTACCTTGCACAGGAAAAGGTCTGTGAGTGCCTGGGCAGTGGGGAGAGGACAGTTCCCTTGGGGGAGAGGAGGGAAGAGCCACAGTTACCTGTGCTGGGGCAGAAGGAATCCCCTTTGTTGGTTTAGCTGCCTTGGAAGAAAAATGTCTTTTGAGGATGTAAATCATGAAAACTGTGGGGGAACTTGCTGTAAATTTGCTGGGTATTTAATTAGAACATGGCTTCCTGTTCCCTGCAAAGTAGAATGACATGTCAGTGTGCCTTTCAGAAAAACTGATTTGAAGGGAGCACATTTTGAGAATCTGGGCTGACATAGTCTGCTCGGTCATGGAATAGGGCCTGCTGACAAGCTGATTTAACTTCATGCAGTAATGGCTGTAAACGAAACTCACTCTTCCAAGGGAAGCTTGAGCAGTGCATGTTGGTGTGGTTCCTTACCCTCTAGGTAAAAAATCCCGGTAAACGTGCAACTTCAAGTTGTTAGTTATCAGTTTGTCAAACTTGGATCAGAGAGTGCAGGGCACGCACAGTCACTAGTCTTGGCTTTTAGATAGCGCTGCTGTATCCCTACCATGTGATTTTTGACAAAAGAGAGGTTTCTGTAAGGCAGATCATAGCAATCCTGAAACGTTTGTCAGAAAATGCTTTCATGGGTTGATCTTCCTTCCTAGCTGCCTCCTAACATTTGAGGTCGAGGTCTAACGGCCTTGGGAGGTTTTATTTTCTTAGTAGTTGTACCTAGTTTTCAACACGGCCAAGCATCGTAGAGCCCCTGCGGCTCAGTTTAAAGAGTGTGTTTCAGGTGGTACCAAAATAAAATGCCCCGATCAAAAAGTCACAGATACCCTTGAGAGGAAGGGAGAGAACATAAACTTGGGTTTCGTGCCAGGCTTCGTATTTGGCTGAAGAACTTCCACTCCTTACAGCTGTGTTTAAGGTGGCCGTGTATATAAACGCTTCCGTGCTGTCTCACTTGGTGATGGTCCTACGGGCACGGCAGTACCGTGGTCACTTACCAGCGTGTCACGGTGATGCAACCCTTCACGGTCACAGAGGAAGAGGAAACATACCAGCTGCCATAAAACCACAGGTAATAATTCTGTAGTAGAGAAGTGCTTCCGAAGTTGTTGTAGAACTGGGTATTTTGTTAAAGAAGACAGCAGCACTGGACGGCAGAACAGCTACCCAAAATGGAACAAGGCTTGTGCTTCAGCTGGTGAGTGACATTCTTACCGTGTTCTTTCCAAAATTGTGCTTCTCTGATGTGTGCCTTTCACATTTAAATGGCCATAACTGCTTGGCAGGGGAGGTTGGACTCAATCATCTCTTGAGGTCCCTTCCAACCCCTACAGTTCTGTGAATCTCTGAACAATGGTTTGGCCTGACCTTACTTCTGACAAGGTGAATCAAGTAAAGCAGTCAAAATAGGCAAGAGGCTCGTTTACATTCAGTGTCAGAGTAGTGTGCTCAGGGAAAAGGGATTTGGGTTATCTGCTTCTGTATCAGGGTCACCTGCACTGTTCTGCTGTAACAGTTGGCAGGCAGCACCTGTGTGTGGGGATGGGCCCCGGCAGGACCCCTCCTGGTTCTCTCTTTGTCTCCATAAGTCTCTTTGTTACCAGGGAGGTCTCTAGAGGGACATGGCATGCTTCCATAGGGCTCTGCTTTCAAACTCTCTTTTGATGTTAGCATGGCACAGGCTAAAAAGACCAGAGTTCTGTCCCTCAGTCGGTGTTCCTGTAGCATCATAATCTGCTCGAGGGGCCTGGATTCGAAGGCACATAAACACATAGTCTGTTTTTTAGATACATGTTTTCCCTTCTTTTAACAGACTTCCTTACACAGTCTTACTAAATATCCTGCCCTAACAGAGGGAGGAGGCTGGTGCTCTGTGCCCTAACCAAAATGGGTAAAGCCTAGAAACATGATAAGGCAGTAGGGGGTAGGGATGGGCAAGGACGAACATCAAAGTAACAACAGAATGGTCGCTTCAATTTTTAGAATTATTTCAGCCTTACTGAGAACTGTAGGACAGGCACATGTGTATTGCTGAGAGTTAAATGGTGGTTTCTAGAGCTAACATCTAATTAGTTTTAGCCCAGAAATATCTGTGGCCCTGAAGTCCTCATTCAGTCAGGCAGTCAGAATAAGGACTGCCTGAATCAGCAGGTTTGGCGTTGTGTGGGGGCCTTGTGGAAGAAGATCTCCTGTATCACCAGTTCTAGTTCCCTGCTTTGCTAAATCTCCAATATGCCTGGCATGAACTGCTAAAACTTTACCTCCAGGATTTCAGGGTTTGTGTCTCCACTGAAACACAGTTCTGGAGTGACATTACTCAAAATTGAGGGAAATAGATGATCAGTTCACTTCCCTGCCTGCTTCTGGTGATCACCAGTAACAAAACAGGCAGCTACTGCTGCCTGTGTTTGGGTGTGGTGGGCTATGAAAAGCAGAGAAATAGGTACTGATAGAGTTCTTGGAAAGTATTTTTCTAATTGTCCCAGAGTGAAATAAGATCATAGAATCATAGAATGTGTTAGGTTGGAAAGGACCTTTAAAGGTCATCTAGTCCAACACCCCTGCAGTAAGCAGGGACATCTTCACTAGTCAAGCCTGACCTTGAATATCTCCAGGGATGGGGCCTGCACTACCTCTCTGGGCAACCTGTTCCAGTGTCTCACCCTCCTCATATTGAAGAACTTTTTCTTCATATCCAACATAAATCTCCCCTTTTTGAGTTTAAAAAGTTTAAAATCATTACCCCTCACCGTACTGGTACATGGTCTTGTGAACAGTTCTTCCACAGCTTTCTTACAGGCACCTTTCAGTTTACTTGAAGGCCACTATAAGGCTTCCTGCCTGGAGCCTTCTCTTCGCCAAGCTGAACAAGCCCAACTCTCTCAGCCTGCCTTCACAAGAGAGGTGCTCCAGCCCTTTGACCATTTTTGTGGCCTTCCTCTGGACGAGATCCTACAGGTCCATGGCCTTCTTGTGTTGAGGGCTCCAAAGCTGGACACAGTTCTCCAGGTGGGGTCTCACCAGAGCAGAGTAGAGGAGCAGAGTCACCTCTCTCGACCTGCTGGCCACACTTCTTTTGACGCAGCCCAGCATGCAGTTGGCCTTCTGGGCTGCAGATGCACGTTGGTGGCTCATGTCCAGCTTTTCATCCCTGAGTATTTCCAAGTCCTCATGGATCCAAGATCATAGAATCATAGAATCATAGAATGGTCTGGGTTGGAAGGGACCCCAAGGATCATAGAGCTCCAACCCCCCTGCCACAGGCAGGGACACCAACCTCCAGGCCTGGATCTACACAAGGCTGCCCAGGGCCCCATCCAACCTGGCCTTGAACACTTCCAGGGACGAGGAAATTCAGAACAGTAAATTGTGGGGGTTTTGATATGTTTTTTTTTCTTTGTTGATTTATTTTCTAGGAAAAATCTAGCTTGGCCAAGTGTGTGATTAAGTAGCTGATGGAATAATTCTTTATAGAGAGGAGAGGATGCCAGGACGTTTGAGTGGTGTAAAACTAGGCTGCACAGTGGATTAGAAAAGGCACAGGGAGGAATAATTTTGTGTTGGCAGGAAGTAGACTTAATAGTACTTCTTTATCTGTAATTTTTATGATTCTATGGCTAACCAGGGAAATGTTTAATGTTCCTGATACAGCAACTGAAGGTAGAAGAAGGAAGATTGACATACCCAGCCCTGTTATAATTCATTTCATTACTTCACACAGGGCTTTTATATTGTCACGCCCATAAAGCGCCAGTGTGTGCGCTTATAGCCAATTCATCTTTATACACTGCTGCTGATCCCATTGAAGTGAATGGCAAAACTCCCATCAATTTTAATGGCAGTGGGATATGGCCCATTTTGTAGATATACAATGTATATTTCCTGCACACGCTATTTTTCGCGTATAATGTGTGTCTCTTCTGAGGCTTGCAGAATGTTTTATAAAGCGGCTAAGTCACAACCGTTGATGTCATCAGTCTCCAGCTGATGAGATAACGTGATCTGTCTTCAAAACGAGAGTTAAAGGTTGACACGTACCTAACTATTTACTTATTTATTTGTTTTAGGCGCAGTAGGCCTAGAGACAGGAGGTCTCCGTGTAAAAAGAAATGTCTTTGGAAATTTTGCCCTAATAAATTACAGGAGGCAACTCTATCAGAAATAGATGTTACGCTTGCAAGGTTAACATTATGCTTCAGCGTTTGAAAAATAGGAAGCATCAAAGAAAATTGAAGGCAGCATGGATCAGTGGGTTAGTACATTACACAGCAGTCTGCGGCACCCGAGGCTAGGAAAGGTCCCTTTTGGAAAGCAGCTGTTTGGATAGCGACTCGCTCAATTAGCAAAGTAGAAACAAACAAACAATTTAATTATTGATTCTTTGGATGTTTTAGCTAGTGTTCTTATTGTGAAACTTTTGAACAGTGGTAAGATGTGTGTCCCCTCCAAAAGCCATCATCCTTGACCCTGTTTAAAGAAAATGTGCCATTTGTGAGCCATGTTTCAGTAGGTGTTGGTGGCTTTCCATGCTGTTTATGCATGGAAAGATCTGGATTCATAGCAGCATTCAGCATGTGCGTGCTGGAAATGGAGTTGCTTGACAGGCTGACATTTTCACTTGAGAAGCTTCCTTTCTTCACAACAACGTAGGCTGGAGAGCGGTCATACTCCCAGCTGAATGAGAGGACGGGGTTTGGAGAGGGTTCACGTAGGAAGTTTGCAGTTTGACTGAAACTCTTGAAGTGCAGTTGAGAGTTGTGTACCAGCTGAGACTACATAATCCAGCACATGGCACCACAGGTGACGGATCACCGTGCCCTACTGCCTTACTGTGCAATAGTCTCCCACTCAGTGCTTGCTGCAGTCACAGGTCTGGAACTGGATTATGCAAAGACTTAAGAACTCTTCCCTTGCCTGGATGTGCACAAGAGTGTATCCAGCTTGTTGAAGTACTTTTGCCTTGAGAGTTAGCACCATGACATTAAAGAGTACCTCTTTATGAGTGTGTTGATTTAAGTAGCTGTGCTGCGTTGGGGTGACACAGTAATTGAACAGACAAACACTACCTTTCTCAAGGACGTTAGCATCATCTAAATGTACAAGCAGTCCACTTGCATCCAGTCCCTTACAGCCACTCTTGGAAAACAGTAGTTATCTAAAACACATGCGAATTAACTGGTTTGGGTTGGCTGGTTTTCACCATCCTGGTATTTTTGGAGGTTTGTTTGGTATTTTTTCAAAATATGTAAGTGATTTTTTTTTTTTAATTACAAATACAAAGTTGACTTGAACTCTTAGGCTGGCATTATATTCCTATGTGGTTTTCAAGAGAATGCAGATCTTGAACTGTGCCTTGTAGCACCATTCATTGAATAGCACCTGTAAACTCTCACTGTGGCTTTCTGGAGAGGACGGCGTTGTGGCTGAAGCACTGGCCTGAAGTTCAGGAGGTCACAGTTCAGTTCCTAGTATTTCTGTTGATTTCCTTTGGGCAATTTGCTTCTGATGTGATTCTTAGAAGCACTTAGTACAGGCCTAACTCAGCTATCCAAATAAAAATATTCCTATTGACTTAGTCTGAAAACAAAACTGCAACTTTTGCTGTTTTGTCCTCAGTGTCTCCACGTCTCATTTTTTTATCAGTCTACCGAGAATTATGTGTTCTGCTCATAGAGGTGATGTGAGGATAAATTAATGGATGCGTGAGAGCCACTCAGGTCTTACAGCAACAAAAGCCAAGCTCAGCACAGTAGCACTTGTTTATTTTGTAAAGGGCTGACTGACTCCGCTGATTTCCAGAAGCTGACTAATCTGGGAATTCAATTTTTTAAAACTCTGGTACTACTTCTTAATGGGAGGATTCATTATTTTTTGCAGAGAAAGTACAATGCTTTAATAGCAGAGGGTGGGGATGAGGAAAGCTTTTTGCAACAAATTTTCTTCCCATGTCCCCTCTTAAAAGAAAAAGTCTTGCAACCCACAGCAGCTGTCAGGAGTTTGCAAATTATTTCTGCCCTCCCTAGCAGATGTCACAGTGGCAGTTGGCAGTATACTGTGAACCAAAGACATGTCAAAGATTAAATAAGAGGAAGTTGTTATACAGAAAAGATATAAAATGTTTTTTCTGAGGCAAAAAACATAAATGTCTTGGGCTTCTGATAAAAACCTGTCTCACTTACACTTCCTTTTTGCAGAATACAAGATGCTCTAACTTCTAAACTCAGCTTTGCTTTAGCCTGAGAGATGATGATGCTTTTTTTTTTTATAATTATTGATGCTTGACCCAAGAAACACAAAGGGCATATTTTATTTTTCCTGAAGTTGCATCATACAAATTGGCTCCCAGTGCAGAAGAGAAACTGATTTGGAAAAGCATTTATGCTTGTGGGCGTTGCAGAGGCAGGGGATGCTAAAAGGGGACATCATCAAAGTTCAGTCTCTGAAGCCTATGCCATTGCTTAAAGGAACACGGCATGAAGTGCCTTGCAGTATGGGGTTTTTTTTTCAGAAGTGGAAATAGACACTAGTTTTGACAAGATGGGATGTCTGAGGAGGAACAGGAGAAGATGTGTTAAGGTAAAGAGAAAAATAAAATGACCAGACTTTATGCTAGGTTTATTTACTATAGTTATAGACATGCACAGGGGCAATGATTGGAATGAGTATTACACATACTGGTAAATAGAAGAAAATATACATGAGATGGAATTTGAGCCCCAAATTTCCCGTGCTGTAGAGTGCACCAACTATTGGGAAAAACAAGTAAAAAGAAAATTAAGTTAATTATTGTAATGACTGGAATACCAATCTGTGGGTTACTTCCAGTGACAGGAAACTTTAATCATAGGCTTAAAGTGAAAAAAAAGTCCTAGAACTCTAAACCGTGGTGCTTGTCCCCTTCCTATCGTGTGATTTGCATAAATTTTTACATATGGGGCTTTTCATCCTATGCAAACAGCAAGGTCCTTGCCATTAAAACCTGGGAAACTCCAAGGTCAGGAAGCTGAAATGCAATGCCTGCAGTTCAACTGGAAGCTCATTTTTCACAAGATGTTTCTGAGAGTGGGAGTGTAATAAGCTGTGACTCGGAGCAGACAGAATTATTGTTACTGGTGACCAATTTTGGATGAGTTGCTTTAACCTCATGCACGAGGTGATGTTTTGGAGGCCAGGCCTCCAAAGGAGGAAGGCATGACACGGGGCAGCGCTGCTCTTCGCTGGCTCTACTGAATGGCCCCGTGCTTTCTGCTGAAGTGTCTGACAGACACTCTTCGTAGAGGTTCACCACTGGGCTATGGAGGCTTGCTTTGGCACCAGGGGGAAACATCTGTGTTTCTGTGAAAACTGGTCCAAACAGTCTTTTAAAAGTTTCCCACTATGTGTGTAAACACACACACACACACACACACAGAGAACCTTTTGGGTTGGACTCTTCTCCCTGAGACACACTTACAGATAGCTTGAGTGTGATTAGGTTCCTAGGATCACAGATAAGGAGATGAAAGCTGAGTCAATGCATTGGGGTGTGCTTTCCTTTGCCTGGTTTATTGAATCTGTTGGATTACTGATTTCTTTCATATGTTTTGAATAAGCAGAACATTTGGAAGGAAAACGAGCCGACAGTGTGCGCTAGCAGCTCAGAAGGCCAACCACGTCCTGGGCTGCATCAAGAAAAGCGTGGCCAGTAGGTCAAGGGAGGGTATTCTGCCCCTCTGCTCTGCTCTCATGAGACCTGGAATACTGCATCCAGCTCTGGGGTCCCCAGTACAGGAAAGATGTGGAGCTGTTGGAGTGAGTCCAGAGGAGGGACACAAAGATGATCAGCAGACTGAAGCACCTCTCCTGTGAAGACAGGCTGCAAGAAGTGGGCTTGTTCTGCCTGGAGAAGACACCAGGTAGACCTATTTATGGCCTTCCAATACTTAAAGGGGTCCTACAGGAAAGTGAGAGAGGGACTGTTCACCAGGGAGTATAGTGATAGGACAAGGGGCAATGGCTTCAAGCTGAAAGAGGGCAGGGTTAGGTTAGACATGAGGCAGAAATTCTTTACTGTGAGAGCGGTGAGGCCCTGGCACAGGCTTCCCAGAGAGGTTGTGGAAGCCCCATCCCTGGAAGTGTTTAAGGCCTAGTTGGATGGGGCTTTGGGCAAACATGGCAAAAGGGCTGGAACTAGATGACCTTCCAACCCAAACTGTGATTCTGTGGAAAAAAACCCTCAAAAATGACCCACTCCTGTGCTAGGGAGAAACGCCTTAAAAATCTAAAGCCTTCCACCGTGTGAGGGTGATTTTAGTTGTTTTCTACTTTTTAAAAGAAAAGGTGGGAAAATTGTTATTTGTGAAATAGGCTATAAAACAGGGAGCTTTCTAAGAGAAAGCACATCCTCTGTTGAATCCTACAATAAAAGCAAAACAAGAACTCTCTCTCTCACTCTTTACACGACACCTGTAAGTCTGTCTGAAATGGAGTGAGGTTAACAGTGGCTAACTGACCTGTGTGTCAAAGTCACATTCACTTCCTTGGAGACTTAGGCTTTCAAAATCATTTCAGCACTTTGGAAATGTTAACTTAAAGCTCAAAATGGCCTGAGTTTCATTTAGTTCTATAGGACAGCTCTCCCTCCTGGCATCTGGGTTACTTCAGGCACACAGCTTGGATCCAATGCAGTTGGCCTTCTGGGCTGCAGATGCACATTGGTGGCTCATGTCCAGCTTTTCATCCCTGAGTACTTCCAAGTCCTCATGGATCCAAGATGGTAAGAGGAAATTCAGAGCAGGAAATTGTGGCTTTTTTGATTATTTTTTTTGCTTTGTTGATTTATTTTCTAGGAAAAATCTATCTTGGTGAACGGGAAGGCACGTCTGATCTGCCACAGGGGATTTTACTGAAAGCATTGTGTAGGCTTCTTTTGGAAAAGAAAAGGTAAAGGTTTTTTCTGAATACCTGCAACTGGTTTACACTATGTAATGGATCACTGTCACGACGAATAAAGCAGGACCAGATGTGGATGGGTGTAAAATTTTGCAGTTGCGACGGTGGCTCAGGCAGAAGTTGGAAATGACATCATACCGGCTCATCTCTGATGGCCTGTGTGTCCGTGTTCAACTCGGAGTGTGTGACAGGCCGTCGCAAAGAAGATACGGTTCCAGAGAGAGGACAGTGTGCCAACATCTGATTTTGGTGTAACAAAGATGTGTCAGGCTGCAAACCGTTGCTTGGACTACATGTGTTGCGAAGAGCCCAGCTGATGCCTGCATTCAGCCCCGAGGATGCATTTGGACCCTGGCCGCCCACTCCCCAAGAAGATGAAAGCTCAGGCCTGCGTACAGCTGAGCCCGTATGAGCATGTAAATAGGTTTCATCCCCAAAAGAAAGCAGGATCTGTAAGAAAAGCCCCATCCCTTTGGACAGCAGCTTTCTCTTCGTGCTGGGCTGCAAAGTGCTGGCTCCAGGGAGAGCGGCCACCCGCTCCTCTGGGGCCTCTCTGCTGCTCTCTGTCCCTGGAGTCAGGAGCTGGGGAAGCTCAGCCCTCCCCAGTCACCTGGCTCCCTTTGCTGCTGCTTCGTGCTGCTCAGCAGCGCATTGGGCTTGTGCAGGACCCGTGTATAGAGAACGTTGCTGCTTCTTTCTACCCAGAGTTTTAGGTGAGGTAAAAATAAAACCTGTGACAACTTGTAGGAGAGGCAAATGCAACTCCAGAGAGAGATGAGCAGGTTGGTTTTTTGGAGAGGGAAGTGAATGAGTGCTCAAAGTACTTATATTAGCATCCATAAGAAGTTCATTGCAGAAGCACTGACAAGGGTTACTTCCATGATTTTAGGGGGGCTGGAAAGCATATTAGGTGGTGTACTCATGCATTTTCTCTCCCTGCTGCCATTGTTTGCTGTACTTTGGGTGCAAGGTGTTGGACTAGCTATGTGCCTGGTCAAAGACATAGGGCTGGCTTTAGGAGTTCTCACAGTGGGATGTCTCACTTTACAAGGTCGTCCCCTAAAAAAAAGGCATTAAAGGGAAATTAAATGATTGTCCTGGTTCTGACCAGGCCTGAATTACCTCCCCAGGCAGCCACCCAGGTGAGCTGAGTTTGCCTGGGTTGTTTCCACACCACCTGGCATCACTCCCCCATAAAAGGGGCTGGTTGGGGAAGAGTGCTCCTCGGTGCCTCCAGGGCAGTCTGAGTGTGGCTGGGGTGGTCCTTGCATCATGCAGGACTCTGTGTTATTGTCAGGTTGGTAAATTAAGTTACTCTGTGTTATCATCAGGTCTGAGTGAAATTTGCCTGGGCTGTAATTGTTCCCCTTTTACGGTGCTTTTGTCAGTCAACTGTCCTTGTCCCAACCCATGGAGGCTCTGTCCGCTTCTCTTCTGGTAGTGAGCAGTGTGTGGTGATCTGCTGCTGCTTGGGGCTGAACCCCCACAATGATCCTTAAAAACTAATTTTGATATTGAATATATAGTAATCTCTTGATCCCAGTTTGCTGTTGGTTTTCAAATTTCTGTGGGTAAGTCATAAATGTGAAGATTTTTATTCAAAATGGCAATGGTACTTCCAAATCAGCAACATGCATACTAAATCTTTGCTGTCCTTTCTTTTTTGTACTCCCTTTTTGAAATAATTGGTTTAGAGCATTGATAAACATGGAAAAGCCAGCCCTAAGCACAGCCAGCTGTCCTGGAGGAGGAAGTTAGCAAAAGTAGCAAGTGATATTAGAATATTGCTGGTTTGATGCCCCCTTATGTTGTGTGCAGATTGTTTGTTCAGCAAGCCTAATGATATGGTAGTGGCAGCCAATTCTTTCTCCTTTCTGTCTTTAACTCATATTTTGTAATGGCAAATTTATGATGACTTTTTTTGAACACGTATTCCTACAGGACAGGCATAACCAACTTAAATATTTTGTTTCTCACAGGATTCAGCTGGGAGTGTTTTTCTGTTCAACGATATCTGTATCTTATGCAGTTGAACACCTGGTTCTCTCACCTCCCTGAAAAGGTATGATTTTGCTTACACGAAAGTGTAAAGTCTATTTAGAGTGCCAACCTAGGACGTTTAGCAGAGGATGGGAAAACAGTAACTAAATGGTTGTTTTCTTTCAAGAATCCATGGAAAAAGGAGAAAAAGTCAAGTTTGGCAGCAATTCATTGGCTTAATTTATATTAGATCTGAGCTATTGCAACCTCTACTGTCTCAGCTACTATCGTATTTCGATATAGAGTCACTTGTAATCTCACTTGGTTTCATTTGTGTACTTCCAGGAAGGATGAGTCTGTTGAGCCTTGCCTGTCAGCTCATTTTAACTCCTAGCTGTTTCCCAGGACCAATATCATAACACATTTATCTCCCAAACCTACTCCATTAAAGGATGTCAATACATGTGTTAGACTTAAAGACTTCATAACTGATCTTACCTCGTAGCAATCCCTGTTGTTGTGAGTCTACACGCTGAAAACATTATCTCCTGTCTATTTCAGGAGGTGCTTTGCTCTGTAGTCTTTCCCTGTAGACCTTCAGCGCTTCGTGTGCCATGTTTCCCCTATCAAGGTTGGCAGGTACGCTCACAGGCTTGTAAAGGATTTGTTAAGAAATTATCTTGAGGCCCTCGTGTCTGATGCAAATATAAACAAGTCAGCTGCAGTTTTCCTGTTACCAAGAAGGTGGTATAAAGGCAGTGCTTGAACAATGGAGGACATTACACAGCTCGTTTGTACATTTTAAGGGAGACAGGCCTTCCTAGGACTGTAGCCACCGGGACAGTGACAAGCCACCAAAGCTTTCTGGGGACTGACACTCCACTGGCATAGATGTTCAAAGCTTCAGCAGAGCAGTGTTAGCTGATACCAACCTGCCCCATCCTTGGAGAGGGCAAAGCCTTCTGGAAGTTTACACTTGCAAGAACCAGGCTTTCATATTGGCTTAGCAGTCATTTTAGGGCCATAATACCTACGTGGTCTGGGGGTACAAGCCTAATCATGTGTAAGTTGTGTGTTTTGAGGAAAAAAAACCCTAGACCTCTGAAGGTTGCTTCCGTCTTGGAGGAAAGGGAAGGAAATGGGGTCCCTGTTTTCCCCCACAAACATGAACTTCCAGAAGACACAAAGGAATTTTTGACTACTAGGGATTTGCCTAGCTATTCAAAAAGTGCTGAAGAGATAGTACATAAAAGGTTAAGAGCTTCTATAACAGGGCTCAAAGGAGGGAGGAGAGATCTAAGACCACGATTAAGAAGCTACTGACTTGCTTCTCTTTTTGAACATAGAGTTCTCCCTAAGTTACACTCTAGGCTTGTCCACTCCTATCTAAATTTTTTGGCTTTATTCTCAGAGTAGTAGAGACTGGCATGTTATCTGCTTGGCAAAAAATACTGTACATAGTTTACACAGTTCTTGCAAACAAAAGTGAAAATTTTCTGTGTAGTCCTGATTGAATTCCTGGAGCTGGAAATTAGACTTAACTTTTAGTGTCTAGAATGGTAATAAGTTGCATGTGTGTGTATATATATACATATACATATATATGTATGTATATAGATATGTTTATTCACAACTAGAGTGTATTAAAACCTAGTGGCATAAAAGTAATTTTCACTTCAATTTCAGCAAATCCATCTTCAATCGGTTACACTTCTGTCACGTTGTCTGCCTTGGAAAACAGGATTTGAATGGTTCAAATGAAATTAGGATGTTGTGGCCTTGACCTGCATAGAAACAAGAATAAATAATTATTTATCTCCAAGATGCCCATGTGATCAATGGGGCCTCTAGGACTGTTAATTTCTGAGCATTGTTAATTCAGTAGCAATAACCTTGTATATTAGTGTAGCTGATTGTCAATATTAACACATGGTATTATATGCATTAAATATGCTCCGTTTGCCTTTTTTTTTCCTTCCCTCCTAACATGCCTGATCAGTTTCAGGTATAACACTGTAAAATTTGTATTATATTCAGCTAATCCAGATCTCATTACATTAGACAAACACTGTACAGGAAGAAAGTGGATCACATAAATGCCACTAATATTATTCATGACTTTTCCTACTGCATTAGGTTGGAAATATGCTACAAATATTCTCTTACAAATGACTTTGTTTAAGTTCTGGCATTGTATTTCTGTATTCTTCATTGATATTTAAGAGGCTTTTGTTTCATTTCATCAGCTAAAAATTCAATGCTTTACTGTTGCTGCTTGTTCTTTATCGTGATGGTGATGTTCATCCCTCTTACCTCCTTTTCACCTTGCTGCTGGTCTCTGGATGTCAGTCTGCATCACAGGGTGGACCTGTGCTGTAGCTTTTCATAAAATAGGGATTCCCTTTCTTCTTTGTAGGGTTTTTGGTGATTTGTTGGGGGTTTTTGTAGGTGCTTTGCATCAGCCAAAATTATGATTGTTCAATACTGTTTCAGGTGCTGTAAGTGATAGTTTAGTTACCTGTTGTCTTCCCGTATAAAGCTATTTGCATACAGGTACTTGCTGTTGGATGTCATATTGTAAGAGTCCAAAGTATGGGACTATAAATATTTACATTTTAAAGCATATATATAAAACTATAATATATATTACACTTATAAAATAGGTAAGTAGAAAGTGTATATATATAATATTGTATGTGGCACATGTTGTCTAGGACAACTGCAGCTAGGTCTTCTAGACTCAACACAGAATAAAGGGAAGAAAACTCTCTTATGCACACCCAGTGACACCAGAGTTGGGTAATGAGAAGTGTGACCAGACCTTAAAGCACCTCCCCCCACCCCTCCCTTCTGAGCAGACTTCACTTTAGTCATGATTTCGTTCCCTTATTCTCCCCCACATTGTGGCACAGGGAGGGGTGGGGAATGGGGGTTTTGGTCAGTTCCTCATAAGCTGTTTTCCTCCTGAGCTGGCGACAGACGTTCCTTACACCCTTCCCTTGCTGCACTGTGGGGTCCCACCCATGGGAGGCAGTCCTCCATGAACTTCTCCAACTTGAGCCCTTTCTATCAGGGCTTCAGCTCTTCACCAGCTGCCCTGGCATGGGTGGCTTCTATGGGGTGCAGTCATAAATCATAGAATGTCTCTCAGACCCAGACTGCTCCAGCCTGGTCCTCCATGGGGTCACAAGCTTCCACGCCAGCCAGCTTGCTCTGATGTGGATATCTCTCTCTCTTGCTCATCTCTGTGTCTCTGTTTCTCTTCATGGGCTGCAAGTGCTGGCAGAGGCTTGCTCTAATGTCACAGCGTCTTTTGTATGTCTCCACCTGCTGCAGTGAGGGGCCTCTCCACGGGCTGCAGGTGGAGTCTCAGCCTTTTCCATGGGCTGCAGGGGGACACCCGCTCCACCATGGGTTTCTCCACAGACTGCAGGGGCATCTTTCTCTCTGGCACCTGGGGTGCCTCCTCCTCGCTCTTCCTTGGCCTTGGTGTCTGTTCCTTATATCTTCTCACTCCTTTTCTCTGGTGGCAAAATGCAGCTGCTTGTGGGTTTTTTGCTCCTAAATGTGATTCCCAGAGGCGCTGTGACTGTTGCTGATGGGCTCAGCCTTGGTCAACGATGACTCTGACCTAGTGCCAGCTGGTGTTTGCTCTGTTGGGCCTGCAGAGAGCTTATGGCTGCTGCTTGCAGCAGCCACCCCTGCAACCCCCTTCTCTGCCAGAACCCAGCCACACAAAACTGCAACATCTTGGCAAGAGCACATCTTTGTTCAGTGAGCATTGTTGATTACCTGGAAAAATCATTTGTGCATATTAATTCAAGAAAGCTCTTCTGCTGGTTGTGGTATGTTGAGTGTCTTTTCTGGTTTGTCACTGAAAACAGCAAGAGGGTAGTGATGTACAGGCTGGTGATGGGTATGAACTTCCAAAAAAACCCCAGTGATGGGGAAAGTCATGAATGCTGTGAGGACTTCTTAGCAAGACTACTCTGAAACTAATTACCAATCCTTTTTGCCTCCTCTCACTCCGCTTGGTTTGTGGAGAATCAGGGTCCAGTAGGAGAGTTGGGAGATCTTGGGGCATTGTGTTATCTCTGCTTTGTTTCACACTCCATTTCTGTTCTTGCTAGCTTGCGGCCCTTCTGGTATGCTTTATCATTCACATGGCCACAAGGTCCTGAGGGGTTTTCCAGTGATGGTGACATTAGTCACTGCATTACACCTGTTAATACTGGCTCCAGAAGTTACTGGCAAGAGAGCAATTTTTCTGGAGAGCTGACCTCTTGCTTGATGTGAAATTTCAACACCATTTCTTGGTTGGGTTTTTTTTTTCTTCCTTCCACCTGCTGTGGAAGGAAAGATAAGTTACAGGCTCTGGAGGGGACATCAGATTGGATGACTTGCTATTGGCTCTGTTATTTGTTGACCACAATGTTTATTTGTTGACCAGGTCAATTTATTTTTTTATTATTATTTTTATTCATTTATTTATTTCAAACAGGTGAAATGATGCTTGATTCTGGTTCACTTGGCCAAACCACATCTCTGGGACTGACAGCATGCTTTTAATAGATTTCTTCAGTACCAATTAGGCCTGTGTAATATAAGCAGTACTTGAATTGGTACTTACACTGAATAGTTATATACAAGTGTTATTTCTGGTGGCACGGGTTGTTTTCTGTAATTAGTAGACCTGCTTGTTGGACAATACCATTATATCGAATGCTACAAAATTACATTAGCTAGAGAAATCTGAAAGGTCTGGAGTGTCAAATATGTGTTGCTTATTGTTGGTGTCTATTTCTTTTGACTAGGCAGAGATGTGTGAACTGGATTTTTTCCTAACTCAGTGGTTAAAAATCCATTTTAGTACAAAATTGCTACTGGGGCTGAACTTTGTAGTGTCTCTCCTTTTCTCTTATGTTTGTGACTCCAGCTCGCTAAAGTTATTATAACTCTTGTGTATTCTGGATATGAATAAAATCATGAAAATCATTAACAGTCCATTCACTCTCTACTGCCAGAAATCGACATTTTCCTATTCACAACAGATTGCTGAGCGGAATATTTTGAGTTACAGCTTTATTTACCTTCATCTAAGAATTTTGCAGCCAAGGGGCTGTTAATATATCCAAGCCAAAAGGAAAATGCCAACGAAAATATAGAAACTTGTTCAGCCTCAGTGCCAGATAAGGTCATTTCAGGCCTAATGTAAGCGTTCTGATGTATGAATGCACAACAGAAGTGGAGGGGAGCTGAAGGAGGTGGGGAAAACCCAATCACCCAGCTACGGCTATACGCCTTATTTCCTTATTTTTCCTTATCTGCTGTACGTCGCTGCTGCCATTCTCTTGCTGTGCTGCCTGACCAGAGAATGGCTGTTGGTTTCCCTCTTGCATCCTGTCCAAGGTTCATCTGGCAAGCAATCCAAGCGGGGTAGGGGACATGCATTCTGTAGCCTAGGTTATGGCATCAAAGGTTGCACAGGACGAAGCTGCAGGGCACAATGTGAAGCTGGTGCAGCACTGTAAGATGGTCTGGATGGGCTGTAGTGTTGAGGTAAACCATCTTGCTTCCTCCCTACAAAAGGAAAGCTGCCTTTCCATTCCCATGGCAGGCTATGGCACCTGAAAACCTTCATCCTAGTAAAATTGCATACTCTGTGTAGAAGTGACCATGTTTTGAGATCAAACTATTTACTGTGTTTACACAGAGGGCTTTCTAGGGCAACGTGACGTACTGTGTCCCTCAACGAATGCCTGTACAAGTGGATTTATGTCTCAACATTGCTGAAATATTGCATTAAGATGCTTGCAAAGGGTTAAGGAAGACTTGCTAACAGGATGGCTTGAAGTGCAATAGTGGTGACCTCCCACAAACAACGCCTCGCTTGAACAACTCTGCCTCACTGATAAAGAAGAAACATCAATTGGGACATAAGCTTGAGTCTAACACCATATTTTGAGTAAATTATGCACTCAAGGACTATGTGCTCTGTGGAAATAAAATTACTTATTTGACAAGTTCCAGTACCCCCCTCCTCCTTATCTGTTCGATGAATTCCTTGCTTGTCTCTAATTGGTCACAAATGCAGGCAAAGCATTTCATTGTAACTAGTTCAAGCTCCCCCTTGTCCTTGTAGTTATACAAAACCTGCTGAAACCAAACTTGTAGTTTGGATCAGAGTCACGGGGTACCTGAGTCTGTGCCAAACAGAAGGTTACTTGCGGTGATGAAGAGGAGCCATCTGACTTCATCCCCACGACCCTCAATGACCACCACCAAACAGCAGTGCGCAGGCGCAGTTGGGAGGAGTTTATGGAAATCACTTCTTGGAACTCATTTTAATATGAAGCGGGACAAGTTATGAATATGTACAGGTGTATGAGGTAACCTAATGAATAAGTAACATTTAACTGAATATAACCAAGAAGAACTGCCACGTTACTGTGCACGTCTGTGGTGGAGCGATGCCCCGTGCACCCAGTGCTGAAACCCCACCCCTGTCTGACGTGAAGTTAATTCAGACTGCCAGGATGCCTCAGCTTCATGGTGGTAGATATTGCAATCTTTCTCTCTTTCTCTCTCTTTCTCACTCTTCTCTCTTTCTTCCACACCCCCCCCCGTCCCGTCCCGTCCCGCTTTCTCCTGCACACTTGTTGCAGGCTAAATAAAATACCTTAAACTTTTACTCCATTTTGAGTCTTAATTCTATTCCCGAGAATTGTGCAGACCTCCTCACGATAAAGCACCTAATTGGACATCACTCGGGGGTTAAGCCCAGCCACCCCCAGCCACCCAGAGCAATCTAAGGTCTTTTGGAACGCAAGGGGGTTTAACCTCTGCCAAAGCAGTTTATCTGGTGTGGATTGTGACAGGCAATAACTCTGTTGTCCCCCCTTTTCTTGTGTTTGTGCAAGGTCTGACATCTGGTTCTGGTCCACATCTATGCTCCTAAATATATGTTGTGAAATATACATGTATGGAAATACAATTGTACATTTGTGATGATGTGGAGCTAGGTGACTACTGCTGTAATCAGCTTAATATTTTTCTTGTTTCTGCACTTAATCACATTGCTCAGATGAACTAGTGTAGGAAAAAATCTTTATGCTTTTGGTTATGAATGCAACGTAACGAATCCTGATACCCAAGTCTTTTGAATCGGATTTCAGTTAGACAAGGCAATTTTTCATGCCATGACAACTATCAGCCTAACGGAAGTTTTCCCTTTCCTTTCAAAGGTGATGTTATTATTTTTTTGTTAAAGGAAAGTAGAGACTTCCAAGATCTTAAATTCTGAATATATGGAATAAGTTTTGAATCTCAAAGCAAAGTGTGATTTCACAAAGTTATTTTTTGATAATGTAATTTTGTGTTGTGGTTTAAAATCCTGTTTTCTCCCAGGCACAACTCTGAATTCAGCACAGCCAGGAACTCAGCCTCTCTTGAACACCAGGCCCTCTATATGTATAAGCTACTGATGGGTGCTCTGCTGCTTAATTAGATGGGTGAGTAGAAACAACCAAGAGTTTTCTGATATATTCAAAGGCCTGAGAGAGACTTCCCACACAACAGACCATTTGCCAGCATTTGATGTAGCTTTTTCATGAGTATTGGATTTTTTGATTTCCATTGTAAATATTTTATTGATGTCAAACAAGTGCAAGAGGCTTTAGAAAGGAACTTCTGCAAGTAGTAAAAAAAGAAATAAAGATAATTTGGAGTTCAGCTGTTAGGATTGAGACAAGGAAGAGATGACCTTGCAGTTAAGCGCTACTGTGAGAGGTAGGGAAAGGTTTTGAGCAGTGAGAGGGTAAACAAGGAGAGATGAGAATTTCCATTTAAAAGAGTGGAGACCAAGTAAAATTTTAATCTTGAGAGAACAATCTAATGCCGACTATGACTCCAAAAACAGAAATACAGACCTGAGGAGTTTAATTTGTCATGCTAGAGAAATATTTATCTGCAAGACTGTCTGTTCTGCCTTTTAAAGGGAAAAAACCTTCTCCCATGTCCGGCTCTGCACATTAATGGTTTTCATAATATAGCCTTGTCCTTTGTACAGCTGTTAGCCACAAGCCAGACCTGTTGTATAATAGTCTGACACATTGTGATTTGAGTTTGCTGCTGGTTATCTAAACCTTAACAGAAATAGACAGGCTTCAAAGTGGTGTTTCCAGATTATTCCTGGAAGTATTCCTAAGCACATTTTTCTCCACTTTGACCTTATCTTCCCCACCATTTTTATGCAAGTAGCCTGTCCTATCATAGGTCAAGCCTGAAAAGTAAAACCTTTTTGAGAAAGGGACACAGTTTTAGGAGAGACTTGCACAAATGGCTTCACTCTGTGTTCCCTTGAGGTAGGATCATGTTGTAGGCTTTTGTGGCATAGTGCAAGACACTTCTACAGGTCTTGTGACTCAGCCAGCCAGATGGTCTTGCGCTGTAACATGATGCAGCACAGCATTTCTGTGTGTCAGGGAAAAGGAAACCCGAAAGGCTCTAGAAAGCTAAAGGTCTCTGCTGATGCACAGGCTTTGAACTTTTGGCCTCATAAATACGATTGGGCAGGTGGATGGATTCCGGTCCGCTGTGGAGCTGCAGCAGTGTTGTTTGATTGCATTAGCAATGTGCTGTTGTGTTGAAGGGTTGAAATAGCAGTGCACAGCTGTAGTTGGGAAAGGCTTGCTCAAAAGACATCAACCACTGAAAGCATCTAGGTCTCTGTGAAGCGGAGTTCACAGCTGTGTCCATACCACCAAATAGCAATGATTAGCAGAAGCACATGTGTGCAGCAGAAGAGTTGAGGCTGAGGGCCCAGCACTGTGTATTCCAACAGTTTATTCTGGGCCAGCTGTAGCTTGGTGCTGTGAACTCGGTAGCCATTAGTGGCTGAAGAATTTTAGGTAGACTCTTAGAACACACAATCTACTTGAGTTTCATCCAAAAGGAATCCAGTTTTCACACTCTAAAAGCACCCCACAATGTAAACCCAAAGTGTGGTGAGACAGAGCTGCTTCAATAGCACAATGCTGATCCAAAGCAAAAAACTCCTGTATGTGCATTTCAGACCTACCCCGTGGATATGCAGGGAACCAAGTGAATAAGCTACTCTGCGATTCTTCCTCCATTTAATTGAAATCTATCCATGCTGGATGAATTTAGCAGTGCTAAACTCTGCTGGGTGACAGGGAGAGCACCTGATCCTCCCAAATACACAATCAGGATTCACTTCTGCCTGCCATTTGCTCCCACCCTTAGCTTCAAGCTGTCAGTATTTTGTGTTCATTGGACTTCAAAAGGAAAAGAGTGAGTTAGGCTGTCTTACATGTTTTTTAAAAAGTGCCTGAATGCTGGCTTCTTGGTATATTTTCAGATCTTCAAAGTTCATGCTTTCAAGCTTTACACTACACGTGTTCTAATACAAATTCCACTAAAATTTTCTGTGGATCTCTGATCCTTCAAGTTTAAGATGGTGAAAGTAATTATCTAAATGGCTGTTCTCTAAATATAGGGAAGCCTTTTCAGTCAGGGCATAGAAAGAATTAACCTTTTTTCCCTCTCCACGTACCTCCTAGAAATTTGAACAATTGATTCTACATAGGTAACAAATTAAAGTTTAATAGCACTATGATTAATATATTTCAGTTCTGCAGCTTATTTCATGTGCTCCTGAAAACCAATGCACATTATCAACAAAGGATGGGTGACATTTCTGGTAATTGGCATAAGCATGGAGTCTGTGTTTTACTCCTTTAGCTGCCTTTTTTCTTTTTTTTTTTTTTAATAATAACAGACGTAGAAACCCAAGGGCAACTCTTAAATTGAAACATACATAAATATACAGTCCCTTTAAAGAACATTTCCAGCAAGAAGTCCATCCTCTTCCTGTGGCTGCCAGGTGCCTTGAGCCACCAGTATCTGTCAGGTTGTTATGTCTACCAGTAATTAAAGAATACAGAGATACTGCAAAATTCATTGCAACTACTAAACCTTATGTGTCTTGATAACTGATTTTGAAGACATTTAGTGCTGTGTAGTGATTAAAGTCCCTTGGCTCAGCTCGCCTTTTCTACTAATTCTATGTCAAGGCAATGCAACAGTTTATAGTGCATTCATGGCATCTGATCCACCCTGATGTAAGGGAGAAGACAAAGAAGCCTCCTGGTCTATATTTTGTAACAAAAAACATGGAAAACAGTGTTCTGTGTGATCACTTAGAATAGCTGGCACTTTTCTCTGAGGCTTCAATTTTGGAAGCAGTCCACAAAAGCTTACAAACCCAGATTTTTGTATAGTGTCCATAGCATGAAATGGGGAAAGCACAGATATGCATGGCTATTCTCCACATCAGGATCTATTTTCCCATAATTTTCTGCTGCATGTTAAGCTAAAGATGAAAAACCGAATCAGGATAATTAATTTGAGGGAAAGATCCTTACAGGGTTTTGGGTATTTTTTTTATCTCAGTGTGCTGTTCACAAGTGTGATAATTGATAATTCACTTGCTAAACTAGAGTAAGATTTTACTATTAAAACTTGTCAGAAAATTTGTAAATGGAACCAAGAAGTCAAAAGACAATGAGAGCAGTCATGTGCTTCTAACAAAATGTATGTGCACATCCTTCTTTTAAAATTCATGAGGATAAATTTGTAAAGGGAAGCATTCTAAATGGTAGAAAAGTCCATCGGTGAAGGAATTGCCCTGTAATATAGAAATTTACCATACAAGTTATGGAATCTTACTTCATGAATCCTTACAACTAGTTATTCCGTATAATTAACTACATTTGGAATAAGTTACATCAGATATACAGATCAGAACTTGAGATATGCTTTCCATCTGAGCTGAAGCTCTTCTTTTAGTTTTTAATATACATATGTATATGCTTCATGTACAGTCTGCCATTAAACATACGTGCTTTGCCTCTTGAAAAACCAAACACGTGATGTGTGATCCAGAAATTGCTGAATCACGGAAACAGCTACGTTGACTTTAGACATCTAACGTAATGTAGAAATATGGGACTTTGGTGCTTTGGAAAAGAAAAGCTTGCCCCTCACCTGTTGATACTGTGTGATTTTCACTCTCTCCCTCAGAGCAGTGAGTGCTTGCTAGTTTGCAGCAGTGAATAAAAAACCGTGTGTGTTAATGAATTTAGTGCACCAGCACCAGCAAGCTGACCATTTTACAAGGGCGGCTACTACCAGTCAATGTTCTGTCCTATGTCTGCAGAAATAATGAAACAATAAGAAGAATCTTGACTGCAGCCTATGCCCCACCTTCGAAAGGTGAGAACAGCCCACACATGCCGCTTTCTTCAAATAATAAGCGGTGCTATTTAGGAAAGTGCTTATAAACAAATGTCTTACAGGGCTCTTAATGCAGCACCATTTTAAAGGTTCTGCTTTTGTCAGAGATTAAGCTAAACCCCATCTGCTTTCTGTCTTAGAAACATTGGACAAAATCCAAATTGGAATATAGTAGCCTCACTTGTAATGAACTAGATTCACTTTAATACTAATTGGACTACCAATTGGAATACTAATTGGGCTATTGGAACTCTTGAGAATGGAGCAATACGATGTCCTCCTCTCTTCCCCCACTGGTTACAGCTCTGCTCTGAAAGTGATGCCCAAGGGCAAGAGAGAGAGTAGAGGAATTACCACTGGCTTTGTGCCCCACGCAGCCTAGAAATCTTCCCAGTGCTCTTCCTTCTCTTGTCTGCACACCCCCACCCACCCCCACCTCCCGCAACCTTGTTTTCTCTTAATGGTCACCTGTGGAAAATTCACCTTCTCGTCCTTTGAGATCATGTAGCTCCATCCCTCGCCAACGCTTACAGTGTTTTTTCCCAAACTACTCATTGCTCCTTTCATAAACCTCATGCACCCTGCCACCCTTATTTAACCCTTTCTTCCTGTTGACGTCTGCTGGCTTTCCATGCTCCTTCACTTTTCCTGTAAAAAGTCTTTGTGTAATGTGAGACTGCACACTGCTGCTCAAAGCAGTACCACAGAAAAGCTGCTTGTCTCAAGCCCACAGGACAATGTCACCCCAGTGCTGACATGAGCTCCCTATACTGTTTTCAAAGGCAGAGAGGGGAAATTGCTTCTGCAAGGAACGCAAGACAGATGGCAGTTAAGTACAGCAAGTACTTTCTTGCTGGAGGGAAATAAAATCTTTGCCTATTGCACTCTGACAGATTGGTTTGAAAGGGTTCCATGCAGTTTATGGTCTCCAACCTGGTAAAAAGAAACTTATTTAGCATCGGTGACTCTCCCCCATTTGATCCTAACTCTTTCAGCAGGAAGAAATGGCACAAGATTATAAGTAGTAGCTGTAAGCATCTGCTTTAAGCATCTTAAATCAGTGTATCTGTGGGCTATGTGAAAGTTACAGGATGAGGAATACTGAGTGTGAGAGACAGTTGCACCTTTCCTTGGGCAAAAAGGTCGGAAGAAAGAGCTTGTCAGCCAGGTAGCCAATAAACGTAAATTTTGCCTTGTGTGGATCAATGTAAGGTCATGTGTTCATATCTGATTACCTTAGATGGATTAAGATATTGGAAATTATTAAGGTAATAAAAGACAGTTTGGCATCATGATGGTGGTACTTTGTCCTTGAAACTCCGTGGCTGGAGCAGTTCCCATTTACAGATGCCAGATGGTTCTTGAAACCTAGTTACTGAAAGGAGGGAAGGTTCCTACCCTAACAAGTAATTTTCCTATTAGGATTTATACTACTCATGGCATTTATACATCTATCTTCTTTTGTATTGTTTTAATTTTCAGTCTGTATCCGCTGTCTCTTCTCATGTTTTGTTAATGGCCAATTACCAGCACAGTAGAAATAAAGCTCCCCTTGCTTGGTTCTAAAATATTTTTAGTTTTACCAGTCAGAACACCTGGGCATCTTCGGAGGTATTGATATTTTTGCAGTAATCTCCTTGGAATTTGGAATATAAAATTGGGAAGGCTGATTTTGCTGAACATTAGCTCTCCCCATTCCCATACCTGTTCTGTGGAAGTGAAAAAAATCTCCAATGTTCCGTTCCCTCATTAAAATTAACCTTTAGTTTAATAGTTTTCCTACTCTTTTCACCTTTACAACAAGGGATTCATTAGGCTCTCATCCCCCCCTTCCCACTGTTCTGTTATGATGGAAGACTTCCAAGACATGGGACTCCCTCCTTTCTGTGGCACCTGGAAAGAACTCCCGCTCTGCTGGGCCGAGCCTTCGCCTCCGTTTACATGATGGCAAAGGCAGAACAACCGAGAAGGGGTCGGGCTCATCCCTCGCAGTCTGTACTGGTGCATAAAGCTGGTCCCTGAAGCCCATGTTTGCCGTTGAGTACTTTGGGGTATATCCCCTGGGAAAGTGTCATTGTCAAGACATGATTCTCCTGGATGATCTTCCTTAGGCAGTTATTTCAGGCTACAGCTGTTATAATTGATCTTGCTTTATGATTTGACTGTCCCATGCTTTTTTCATCCTTTTTTTTTTTAATTGTTGTTGTGGGGATGGCTTTAGCATAAATTATTTTAATTTCTTCGTTTATTTTGGATTATATCTAGCTGTTGTTTTTTTCTGTCTATATATAGTCTCTATTTTGAGGTTTTTTGTTTGGGATTTATTTTGCTTTACATGGTATCTACTAATGTCTTGTTGCAATAAAGGTATTTAGTTTGAGCTTGTCCCCTTCTGAATCCCTGCTGTAGTATCTGGTGCATTTCATATATATCTTCTCAGCACTAGGCTTGCATTTTCATAATACGTATTTGCCATTAAAATGTTAACGTTAATTATTGATTAAAACACACTACTGTCTGAAGCGTGTATGTCCTGGCACAGCAATTTTCTACTGGCTGCATGTAAGTACATCTATCTTTTTCTTTGCCATCTTCTGCAAAAGAATCCTGATGGTCACTTATGATGAATTATTTTAATTGCATGATGATTTGTAATACAGCATTGCTTTAAATCCCACATGCAAATTGAGGTCTCTTGCTCTGTGGAGCCTCTGATGGAAACATAGGCATTGACTAATGGGGCAAGATCAAAATATCCAGCACAAATTAATATTAGGTATAGTCCAATATCACCTGTAGATATGCACCGAACTAGAAAAGTCAATGTGAAATAAGCCACTCTTTCTGTGGGGCTTTATTTCCCCTTGTGTATTGGATGAGCTCTGACCTCAGACACTCAGGTGTCTTTGTTTGCCTTTGTTTTATTTTCCATTAGTGACAGGTGCCGTTCCTCAGGGGCTGGTATTGGCACCGACGCTGTTTAACGTCTTTGTCGGCGACAGGGACAGTGGGATAGAGTGCACTCACAGCAAGTCTGCCAACACCACCAAGCTCTGCGTGGTGCAGTCAGCATGCTGAGGGGAAGGAGTGACATCCTTCTCATCCAGGTGAGAGAGGTGGGCCTATGAGAATCTCATGAAGTTCAACAAAGGCCGGGTGCAAGGTTCCGCGTGTGGACCAGGCAATCCCAAGCCCAACTGCAGGCTGGGCAGAAAATGGACTGAGAGCAGCCCTGAGAAGGACTGGGGAGTAGTTGTCGACAAGAAGCTCAACATGACCCAGCAATGTGCTCTTGCAGCCCAGAAAGACAACAGTAAACTGGGCTGCATCAGAAGAAGTGTGAACAGCAGGTCAGGGGAGGTGAGTCTCCCGCTCTGCTCTGGTGAGACCCCACCTGCAGAGCTGCATCCAGCTTTGGGGTCCCCAGTACAAGACAAACATGGAGCTGTTGGATCAAGTCCAGAGGAGGACCACTATGACAGTGGTGAGGCCCTGGCACAGGTTGCCCAGAAAGCTGTGGCTGCCCCCTCCCTGGCAGTGTTCAAAGCCAGGATGGATGGGGCTTTGAGCACCCTGGGCTAGTGGAAGGTGTCTCTGCCCATGGGGTGACCCATGGGGGTTGGAACTAGCTTATCTTTGAGGTCTCTTCCAACCCAAACCATTCTGTGATTCTATGAAGATAAAACTTACATCATAAACCCTAAACATCTAATGATGGGTAACCTCTCAGGGTAGAATTTAGCAAGATTACAGTGCCTGATGGATGTAACCAGTAACAAGCTTTTTTTATCTGGCTAAGAAATAAGAAGTTGTATCAGTCAATATTCAAAATGGCCTGAATCTGTTTTCATGTAACTTCCATCTTGTTTTGCTGCAGTCAGACCCTGTGAAATTTTCTAGTTCTCAGCACCAGTGGAGAACACATACATGTCTCACGTTTCCTGGAAAACAAGAGGTCAGGTCAGGATGCTGACATAAAAACTCCTCTGTGCCACTAATCTCTAGGCAGCAGTCCGATATTCTTCTCTTGTTATTCATATGCCCCAGGGAATTACAGCTTAAGGGGTTTTTTTTGCTTTGTATTTGTTTGCTTTTGGAATAGCCCCTGCCTCTTGATTTACCAGAATCTAAGAATTTGTAAGGCAATAGCTATTGTAATACATAGACAGAATGCAATCAACAGTGTCGCTGTTAGAGAAGAGATGACTCCTGGTATTTCTGTAAGCATCTCTCCTTTGTTACCTCAGGCTACAAAATGTGTGTAGGAATTAACACACAAGATTAGATCAGCATTTTCAGATACCACTATTCTGTCTTCTTACACTCCTTTGACCCTGGAAGCTTCATAGACACTCCATAAAATACCTGTGACTGGGGTAAACAGATGTGAAAAGTGGAGTGGGTTTGTTTTGGGGTGGGTTTTTTTTCTTTGTTTTGGGGGTAGGTGGGAGTGGGTTTTGTTTTTTTTTTCTTCTCCTAACTTTAGTGATGCAGGTAAATTAATTATGTGAAAAGTGATGGTTTATGGTCCTTCAAACTTCAGTAGATTTTGCTTTTGTTTCCTTATTTTCAGCATGTATTTGGATATTCTTGAGAACCACATGAGGGAGATCTGCTTTTAACACCTTCATTAGGGAAGAGGAAATATTTTGCTTTCAGAAGCCTGTATTCTGTTGTTTGTTACTGCAAGTTTAAAAATAACAAGCTTAGAAATGTTTCAAAGGTCTCTAGAGAATGGACCCTGGTTCTGGAGGCTGATGACCAGATTGTGTTGCCAGGTATGATATAAATCAAGGATAACTCAGTTGATTGCAGGGCCATTACTCCGGCATAACCAGGAGCAGAATGTGACCCTCAGTTTAATTTCTGAAATGGCTTCTGAATTTATTGGAGTTAGGCATCTCTGCAGGACCTTTCATGGCTTTGCTGCAGTAGCAGCCTGATGTAAATCAGATTTCCTTGTAGCTGAGAACAGTGCTGATTATATATGAAGCTCTAATAATGTTTGCTGGAGTTCTGTGTTCCTAGGACCATCTCAGGCATTCAAACAGCTTACCCTTCTGCCTGTGACCTGAAGAAAGAGGAAAGTGTTTTACAGTAGTAATAAAGAGATTACATTAGATGAAGTTATTTTCAGTAGCTATATCAGGAAGATTGAGAGTCAATTATCCCGTTCAGGTTCATCTTTAGGACACAAGCAGGGAAGAGGGTTGAGACATCTATACTGTATTAGCAAAAAAAGATTTAAAGATGCTATGTTTGCACTGTGTACTTGGGCCTTATCAGTGGGAACAGCTAGTGAGGTCACTGATCGTATTTTGGGAGCTGGAGGGTATTGCTTAAGTCCCTTTTGGGGTGCTCCTTGATCTCTTGGACTCTCTTACTCAGCAGGGGAAGCAGGCTGTATGGCTTTCATCACCCACAGCAGTGAATGTTTGATAGGGAGAACGGTGCTGAGGCTCCTGATAGTATTTCTGGGTTCTGCTTTGTGAATTTCTCCTCTGTTGGAAAACCTGCTCTCTGATTTCAGAAAGCTTTCCAACTTTGTTCCCTGCTGATCCTGCCTGCAATCTTGCCATTGTGTGTAAGTTATATATACACATAATTCCCTATAATAAGAGGCTAGCCACTTTTTTCTTTTTCTTTCTTTATTTTAAATAATACTTAGGAGGTGGAGAAAACCAGCTTTTCAAAAGTAGCTTTGCTATTTAAGAGCCCAAGCTTTAAGAAAGAGTGAAGCTGAATCAGTGATGTAGCTTAAGAGGCAATTAATTAATATAGCTTTAATATAAGGGGAATACGTGTGTTTTAAGAATAGAAAGTATTTGTATCTAGAATAGAAAGTTTTGATTCTGGCTTTTCAAGGCTTCAAAGCACAGCAATCCTGTAAGACAAAAGATATTTCTTTTTCTCTTGAGTTTCATCTGCAGAGGGAAATGCTGCTTGAAGAAAGGCCATACGTGAGGGTATGTCATTCTGCTGCCTGGTTTTAAGTATTCACATGTCCCCTGCTTACTGAAAAGAAAGATGTCTCTTCTGAGAATGTGGCAGCTGAATCGGGAACCTCTGCCCTCTCATGGTTACCGGGAACTGAGGATCAGCAGGCAGATGGGGCGGTGCAGCTGGAAGGTAAGGCTGGTGGAGCTATGCTGACATAAATCTACTGAAGAGCTTACTCAGTATGTGCCCCGACTACCCTGTCTGCAAGACATTGTCCATGCTTTGGCACCCTTTAGTCATCTTGCCAAGCAGCTGCTTCTTTCCTTGCATTCATCTGTGTTTTTACTGTGTTTTTTAATATATTAAAATTTTTCCTATTGGAGTACCAACCTGTGTTTTCACTCAAAACAAGGTGTTTGATTCCTGTTTGACTGACAGGTAGAAATACCAGTTCCTTCCAGGGTGCAGTGGTATTAAAGAAGTGTTATTATGTTTTCAACTGGTATTGGTGTGCCTGAAAACATGCACAGTTTTGCCTTCTGAGCCCTTTTCTTTCCTTTTTGGGGATTGTAATGCACCAATGAATTTAAGCCTGTAGTGAGGGGATTTCAGTCAGTTTTCACTTCCCCTCCACTCTGAGTTAATTCTGGCAGGTGAGTGCCTTCATATGCTAACTCCTGGCACAACTTGAGATGGTCTGACTATCCAATGAACCTAAACAGAGTAATGGTTGCTTGATCGTCCATTCTGAAGCAAAACTGTCTACTAACAACTCAGTTTTTGCTCTTGGTAGCATTGATTCACCGGAATTACTTGCATTTTGGTGAGAAGTACGCCTGTCTCTTCTTCAGTCTCTACTCAACCACTACTTCATCTTAGCAGTAGTGTTTGAACTGCAAAGGTAGCTGCTGCTGCAAAACCAGGGAGACACAAGGAGCAAATGTGGGATGGGGGGGAGTTGAGGAGCAGCAACCTGCAAAGAACTGTCATTACATTTATGTGAAACAGCACACTGGGGTCAGTGAGTATTGGTGGAATTCATCAACATTTACGCTTGATGGGGAGAAGTCATGGGGCAGAGCAGGATGTTTTTCTATTGAGATCCAGAACTTGACTATGATTTATCCCCGTTTTGCTTCTGTACAGCCAGGCTGCTCTGTTAGCTGCACTTAGTGGTCTGTGGGGCATCCTGTAAATATGTTTTCCTGGTTCTGTTCCCAGCTGCTGTAAATCAGAAGCTGTTTCACTGAACTTGTTACTTGTGTAATAGTGGTGTGGATGAGGAACAAATTCTGCCTATTACACAGGTTTTTTGGCTGTCAGCAACAAATTCTTGTTTCTGGATGAATTTCTGTTCCCATACTTATAATCTATGAGAGGGGTTAGATGCTGTTTTAGGTAAAGCCCAGAGAAGTGTCCAGGTAAAATGACTAAGGGAAACAAATCTTCTATCGTTCCTGGAGTTCCATCATACAAGTCCCCAGAATCAATCTGGGACTTAAGCACAGATTTCTTTCAATACCTTTTGTAATTAACAAGTTTTGATGAGAAAGAGTAAGGATCGCCTCAAATTTTTGGAGTTTTTCTTGAAGATACTGGGAGGCGGGGGTGGGTTTCTCCTGCTTTAGAGAGGGCTCTGGTACACCTAGGGAAACAGGTTGCTGGTGACTGGACCACAGACCCCCACTGCTTCCAGGTAAGTGTGAAAGCTGGGTGCCTTTGCATGCTCATTCCTGGCAAGAGTAAAACCAGTCACGTTATTCTAAATCCCTGTCTGGTTGTTCACAGCTGATTCAAAAGGCTGCCCACTGCTCTATCCACTCTCTCCCACTGCTGAAGTGTGGTATCTTGCCAAAGGAGTCTTCTCCCCTCTCTTCACCAGCGAGCTCTCTTCACCACTTCAGCTCAAGATCAATTGAAGTAAACCAACAAAATTAGGAGATGGCAGTCTGTCACTCAGGGGTTGGCAGAGTGCTTCAGATGTCTGCATGACTATGCAGGGTTAAAAGACCTCACACTTTAAAACAGCTTACACTTTAAAACAATGGAATTTACATGCTTCAGAGGTTTCCTATCTCCTTATCTTGTCCACGAGGAATTAATAGTTTAAAGGCATTCAGCTCAGAGTGGTGGCTTGGTTGCGTCCTTTTATTAAGTAGCTGAGGCGTGAGGAGACTGTAGCTTGATATATTTACATATACTGCAGCTTATGGACATGAAGACTTTTCTTTTGATGCACTTTCTTTAATCCTCTGCACTCTGACTCATCCAGCAGGTGATAAAATATGTCTGTCTATCGCAATAAAAATATGCATGTTGACTTGTCCCCTGAGATCCCCAAACACTTTGTAAACCTCTTGACTAAGCTATTGTGAAGGGAGAGTCTTTTTTTCCTATTTCCTGCTTAAACAAATTGAGGAAGAAAGGAATGAAGTGATTTGGTCAACGTTAGTGCGTAAGCTGCAAGACCTAAAGCTGTATCTCTCATGCATTTCCAAATATATATATAGCAGTGACTCTTCCAAAATGTTTTAGGGTGGGGGGTGGGCTGTTCCCCCTTTAAATTAAAAGAGATTATCACTGACTTGATTTTATCCCTTTGTTTGTTTGTTTGTTCAAGGAAAGTGGTAGGGTATTTTTCAAAGAACTGGTTCCTGATCTTACAAACTTAAATTTCCAGACAGAGCAGCTTTTGCGTAACACTAAATGTTATGCTTGTGAGCAATGACTTTGTTGCCATGTTT
This sequence comes from Gallinula chloropus, assembly GCF_964237585.1. Lineage (NCBI taxonomy): Eukaryota > Metazoa > Chordata > Aves > Gruiformes > Rallidae > Gallinula > Gallinula chloropus. The sequence goes on from NC_140085.1 coordinate 97,972,947, forward strand.
CCATAGAGTACTTCGACTGTTTGAGATCAAGCAAAAGCTAATCCAGTCCTTTCTATTTAGAAGCCAAGCAAGATATCTCAAAAAAATATAACTTCATATGTTATTGAAAAACATTTCTTAAGACTGTGGAATGACATACAGGGTTGTTAGACACAGAAGTCTGAAATTCCATTCATTGTTTCATGCAACATAGCTTAATTTTCCTCTTTTTTTTTTTTTTCTCCCTGTTCAGTGCCTCTGAGTCTCCTGGGGACTGAGAGCAACACATTGTTGGACAGCAAGAGAATTGTTCCGCAGATACTCCTAAGGAGATACCTGATCCTTCAGATCTTCTGAACTTTTTTTGTAGGTGTGTTTGTGGTAGCCCTACCAATTTTCAGGAATGTTTCAGGTGTGTCTCATCCATTAACTAGTGGTGCAAGTAATGCCATTGGCTGTTGGGGGACATGGCAGGTGTGGGGTTGTCAGCATGGTACCTTTATTTCTCTCAAAGCAGGCTTAGGATTTGATCATCAGAAGTTTAGGTTGTTCTGTTGAAATTGCTCACTTGGGATCAAGGCAGAGGAAACCCAAAACTTTCAAGATGATAAGAATGGTCATGTAGTCTGCAACATTTGGAAAAATGCTTATGGAAGCAAAGCGTGGAAAAATTGTGGGCCCTGGGCAGCTCCAGGCAAGCTATTACTGACCAGAGCCACAGCAGCTGAGTTAGTTTTTAAATATATATGTATTCAAATGTTCACCAAAGCCTATAGTGCTGTTCTTCATGCATTCCCCAAATGAACAGGTCTGCTACCAGTGTTTTCCATCTTTTGGGAGCATTTTCTGTCAGAGTCTCTTTTTCCATTTTTACCCCCGTATATACATAGCTGAGATGCTGTGCCTGTTTTCTGTATGTCACTCAGGAAAAGGAGCAATGAAAGACCATAACATTCATTTGTGCTGCCAGTTCATTTGGGGTTATTTTTAAATTTCCTTTTTTCCTCACGAGTAAATGAGAAATTTGAGGAATTCCCTATAATATCTAAAAAGGCAGTCCACTTTGGCTTGTTCATGGATGCATCTTTAACAGGAATTTATAGATTTACAGAAAGTTGGTAATTCTGTGTGCTTTCACATCTTGTGGCATTTTGTTGTGTTGTGGTTTTTTTTCCTGGCGCTTTGTCTTCAGACTGATTGATCTATGATAAATGAAATAACAATATGGAAAATCTTCACACTCTTAATAGTTCCTTGATTCTTCTTCAATTATTTCTTGATTCTATTATTAAATATTTAGCCTTCCCATCTTTCTCCATCTCTTTCCCTGTAGTTCTGATTTTTGACTCCTCCTACTATCTGAGCTGTGTCCTGTCCCTCTGTGCTTCACAGAAAGCAGAAGCAGCAGGATTGGAGGATTAATTTGTAACTGCAATGTTTTTGTGCTTGTCCTTTCTTGGCTGTCTTGGATTTCCTCTGGGGACTACCTACTGAGTGTGAAAAAGAGGAAGAGGCAGGGGAACAGAGCTTCTCTGCCAACTGAGCCCAGTGACTTTGGATGCTTGGAAGCTGATTACTGTGAATTCTCTTTTGGTTTGCCAAAGTGCTTTGGCTGAGTTCAAACACGTGTATCGACTTTCCAGTCCCAAATGTGTAGCATAGCAGATTTAAGGAATTCATATATTTAAAAAAAAAAAAATAATCCCAAGACATACAGAGATAATTCATGAAGGTAATTTTAAAGTGCCATTTGCTTCTGCATTGATTGTAGTCAATTCTGTAGCTGATGTTTCGTGAATATTTTAGTACCGATGTGATAGTTTTCAACTGTAGAAGCAACTTGAGGATTAAAATGATGTTTTAAACTACCATCAGCATACACACTAAGTAACAAAATAAACAAGATTTTGGCTTGTATTGTGTTTGTCCAGCCTGGAGTACCTACCGTTTATGGTAGATTTTTTGCTGTTCATGTCAAAAACAGAAACAGAGAATCATTAGGCAGAAGTGAGTAGCACCCTCAAAATGAAGGCTACCTACGTACCATGAGTTCAAGAAACTGCCCAAGGAATTGGTAGGTGTGGGGTATTTTATGGCAGCACTTTTGTGGTGTGCCTGGAGCGAGAAATGCAAACATTTTAAGCTCGAAGGTAATGTTGCTTAAATAATTTGTGTGCTTCTGTATATACATGTTTGCACAGCAGCAGCAGCAGTTATTGGAACCGATGTTAGAGATTTCTGGTATTTTCATTCGGTGTAGAGTTTTGCTACTTGTAATTCTGAGATGCGAGGGCACTAGACATTTCTCAAACACGTGCCAAAACAAGCATCCTGATAATTGCTTTTTTGCTTTCCCATTGTTCTCTGCTATGGTAACTGCTTTAATGCTTTATGTGTTTGCGCTGACTTATTTTTATCCGTAGTGGTTTTTAAAAGCATAAAAGATACAAACAGCTGATAGAGCACACTTGCACCATCCAGCAAAGTTTTGCACTAGTTTTCCTTTCATAGCTTTTCTGAATCAATCTTGTTTATATTGCTCTGATTGTCTCAAGTAAGTTTCTGTAACTTTGTATTTTTGCTCAACATGATACTAGAACAACAGTCTTTTATTGTAGAAAAAACCCCCCACAACTTGGCTTTCCTGGAAGTAAAATATTTGCAGAGAAAAAGCAGGTGTGAAATCCACTGGCAATTCTTAGAGCAGAGAATGAAACACAAAGCAGATGAGATTCACTGCCACCTTGGGATGCTGCTCAGGGGTGTGTAGCAGGGAGCAGCAGTACTCCGAGTGCTCACAGCCACATTCTGCAAGAGGGTAAGAGCTACCCACACTCTGTTTGGTGTGCGTTCACAGATGGTTCAAGGTCCTCAAACCCATCTCCTGGCAGAGACCTTGTGTACAGCTGGGATCTTCTTTGGGAACTGGAGCTTCTAGCTGTAAGGCTCAGTGCCACTGCCTGTTCCAGACATTTGTGTCCTTGGGAGAAGGTGCTTACCTAGTCACAGGTGAGCAAACTGTCTGCCTGTGTCCTCAGGGAACCATGGTAGGCAGAGGTGGTGGTGCCTGCTGCACACATGAAGCACAGTGACAGGAATGTGTGAGGGGCTGGCCTGAGCACTGCTTTTCTCACTTGAAATAGCAAGCTGGAAAGAGCCTTATCTCTTGCCTCCTTAATCAGATATCAGGTAAAGGCCAAGTTTTGGTCTAGTAAAATTCAGGTCACTTCACTGGCATTGAGAGAATTAGGCAGATCTGTACCAGAAGGAAATTTTTCATATGCAGTCATATCACATTAACATTAGATACACATTATCTATTACAGTATACTCCCAAGTTAATTCCCATCTGATTGACGATCTAGAAAACACCAGATTTCGAATTTTCTGTGATGGATATAATAACACTTTATCATCAAATGTCTGTCAAATGCTAATGAAGACAGAAGAAACAGAAATCAAATATCTCTTCAAATTATTCTAAATTTAAAAATCTGTTCAATTAATAAAGCTGGCAAAGAATCTAGGAATGTGGCATGAATGCAGAAGAATGTCAGTTTTTTTCACCTCAGCATCACTGGTTCATATGTTGCTAAAGTTAGGGAGAAAGTGGTTGTTGGGTGAGATGGAGACTTTGCTAGATCTTTCCCTGGTCTTTGCTCTGTGGAGAGATCAGCATTAGAAGAGATTAGGATCAGCTCTGCTTATGAGGGAAGAAAAGGGAAAATGGTGAAAACACCAAAGGCAGTCTGCAAGTGTGGCAGATCTTCTTCTGATGACCAAAGCCAGTCCACCCAACACAGGAGAAAAAGAGGAACAGCATGTAAGGTTCAGCTCACTGGGTGGTGAGGAGTCCTCATGCAGAAGGTTTGGAGAGCATCTGCCAAGGCTGCAGCCTCCCCATCAGAGAGCTGAAAGGATCTCTCTGATCTGCAGGTGGCTTGAGAATTGAGGAGGGAAGATCAACCCCTCCAGCCTCTGCTCTTGGCACAGAGTCTTCTTTGGTACAGGCTTTGCATTTATACAGGTCGTTTGCGGGTTTCCCCCAGAGAGAGCAGATCGATTTTAAAACTCCACTTGAGAACAGAAAATAGGCGGCACTGAGCTCCCATCTGCTCCCGGGCACGGAAATGTGCTGCTCTGTGGTAATGTTCTGTAATGCTGTATTAACACAGCTGAAAACTGTAATGGATGGGCCAACGACTGCAGGATGGTGGTAGTTGTTTTTAATAGGCACTTACATGCTTAACACAATGTAATTGTTAACATAGGATTTCTACGCAGAAATAAATCCGCTTATTAATAAATCCTCTGGGAGAACTGACAAGAAAAAAAGAAATGGTGATGATTTTCAACAAAGCATGGTGGTTTTGTGGGATTTTTTAAAGGCAGAAGGTGAAAGATCTGCTGTTTAGTAGAATCCAGTCTCCTCTAGGGACAGCTTAAAAAACTAAATGCTCTCCCCATACAGGTAGAAAGAGTCTGTTAGAATCCACTGACTGAAGTGGTATCTGAGGGACATATATTTGATACATATTTCTTTCTTTGTCGTTTAAGAGAGTCTCTTTCACTGTTAGAAGGGATAGCTTATATAGAAACTAAATAGCTTATATAGAAACTAATCTGATCTTGATTTCCAGCTCTATCACTTAGGACATAACAGGGAGCTCAGGCTAGCAGTGCTTGAAGGAAGGGAAGTACAAGATTTGAAGATCATAACCCTGTCACGTTACAGTTCTTGGAGAAGTTGGCCATTTATACAAACTCATCAGGTGCTTCTTTAAAGATATATTTACTGTATCAGACAAAACTGGGCTACGTAGTTACTGACCAGAACAAGATTAGAAGATTATGTATATTTTTCCCTGGGACAGTAAAAAAAAAATTAAATCCTATTAGCAAGCAGAAGACTTGTTTCTGGATTTATTGCAATTTAAACCAAAAAGCTATGTATAAAAAAAAATCGCTATTTGATGTAAAATTTGAAATAGTGTTAGATAATTCAGAAGAAAATTTCACTGCTGCATATTTCAGTCCTGGGTTTGGGCTTAGTTGAGATGAAAAAATCATGCATGAAAATGTACAATGAGTACTTACTGTGTGGCTTTTAGTTTGCTGGGCTGCATAAATAGCACAGCAGTAAATTTAGTAGAAAACATGATAAAAATGGACACCTATATCTGCATTAAAAATGTTTATTTTCCAGCTGAAGAACTGTCATGGGTTCAATTTCTTCCTTTGTTCTTAAGATCAGGTCTTTAAACTTGAGCCAGAATTTCAGCTCTGTGATTTGCATGTAATGAAGAATTACACCTCACTGGAAGAAGTCATTCCACTCATCCAGCTAAAGGTCCCAGTGAAAGGAATCAGTATCACTGCCATGAGAGGTAATGATGGCACCGTGCCTGCTTCCAGGTATAAGTGGCTTCCAGAGAAATTCAAAAGTATGTTGTTGAATACGGGTGAGATGTTGGCTGAGTCAAACAAGGCCAACATGGATTTCAAAAGCAGCACGACAACAGGAAACATGCTAGGAAACCCCATGCCAAAGATGTGATGACCAAGAAAAGGTTGACATGCCTTTAGCAATTCCTGTTAAATGTGATGTTCCTCATTTGCAGTGGGTCCCGTTTTTCCTGACTGGTGCTCCAGTCCCCTCTCTTTTCCAACCAAACCCAATTATTCTGAGAATTAACCTGTATTGCTTAGGCAAACAATCTCACCATATTTATTAAAAGCAGAGTGTAGCAGAGCCTGTTACAAACCTTATTAAAATTCTGACCATTGTATCACTTGGTAATTCGTAATATGGTGTGTTAAAAAAACATAACCTGTGGTCTGTTCTGTTAAGAGTGTTCCCCTGTTAGATCCATGCAGTTTTGGTCCAGCTTATTCTTTTGTCTGTTTGTATGCAGGCATAACACTTAACAAGTGATAATATGTAAACAGGAGCAGGCATTGTGCAGATAAATAGGCTCCCACTGTTGAACAAATCCTTAGCTGTTTGCATTAAAAATAAATACAGATGTAAACTGAAATGCAGTATTTATTTTAACAGCAGGACTTTATCACTGGTAACATTCCCTGATGTTTCCAGGATTAAGTAAGTGGCTTTTAAAAGAGGTTCACTAGTCCAGAAGTTTGAAACGGTTTAAACTTTTCCTTAATAGCACCAAGGGAAAGATAATAACAATTAGCAGTTCTTCACAATATCAAGAAAAAACATTTGCATTAACTGACTTGAGAATTGCTAGTTCTGTGCAACCAGGAGTCTGTTGACCCACTGACAAATGTAGTCATAAGAGGTGAAAGAAAGAAAGCAAGCACAAAGATTTCCAATGTTCTCAGCATATTAATATTAATACTCAGTAAGTTTTTAGTCAAGACACAAAATGAACTTGGATTTCATGATTCACTGAAAATTCAGAGGAAAGAAGCATAATTATCACTAAACTGATAAATATTTCCAGTATGTGTTTCTTATTAATTCCAAAGGTGCTTTTAAAAAACCTTGTTAGAAGTTAAAAAAAAAAAAAAAGAAAAAATGAAGCTTCCTTTATTTTCCTGAAAGCATTATATCCCTAAGCTTGCCTTCAGCAGCTCTTCTTAAATGCTAGGCTCAGTCCTGTTTCCCTCATCCCCCTCTCCCATTGTTTTGGATGTGCTTTAAGTCAGAGATATAAATACAAGGTTCAAGGTGTCAATACTGGAGAACAAAATGGTGTTTAGCTTCAAGTCCAGCTCAGATCCCTAGAAGTGGCCTGGTGAAGAGCTATCAAATAATAATGAGCAAAGCAAGGGGAACACAGCAAGAAATGTTTATAAATATCCCTTTGAATAAAATTATAGGTTAACTTTCCTGTCTGATTCACTTCTGCATTTAAAGAGTTACAGCAAAAAGGTAAGAAAAATAAAAGCTCTGGAAAGACCCGAACAAGAATTAGGTTGATTGTGTCCAGTGTTCATTATGGATTTGATTGTAGATTTTGTCAGACCACTTATTTAAGGAAGTTTTCCCTTGCACACTCATCCAATTAGGTCATTCCATAGTTTGGGTTAGTAGTCATGCAATGAGAATATAAAATACCTGAATGAACAGCTAAGAAATAGTTCTGAGGGCGGTCATGCATTGTGATGGGATTTTGAAACAGGTGTGATCTGTAATGCTGAGTGGAGTCAAAATTCATCAGGAGTCACTCTGAACAACAAAAATATCAAAGCAGTAAATTTATTGGATAAGTTCCCCATTGCTCATGATCCACTACGGCATTAAGAAGCTGGGGTCTGTTTCTTTGAGGATGAATATCCAAATCGCATGGAATAACATCACAGTTGTATGAAAGATAAACTTGTGAAAGCAGATATAGGATTCATGGGTTCAAAGGTAATTTTTCTCCTCCTTATTTCTCAAAACAAAGGCGTGACTTCTGGCAAGTTTTTTAAATCTCTTCATGTTTCACTGTCCCATCTCCCCCACCTGCTTTCTTCTATCACTATATCTCAGAGAAAAGTTTTATTCTTTTAATTGGCACAAAGGCAAAGAAGAAATTTAGTGGAGTAGCAAATTGATGTGTCCTGTTATGGTACCTCCTTCAAAGTAGAGTAGCAAAATTATATGTAGGTATAAATTAATGTTTGTATTGCAAATTGTAAGTGACCCTTGTAAGAACCTATCTTGAATACAAAAGTTACTCAAGTTCATATTCTTTTGATCAAAACTTTGCCATTCCTTTTTTATGAACACACAGAAGAGTGTGTACAACACAAAGGTGTATTTTACCACCAGGAGGCCTAATTTACTATAGAAATTAAGAATTGTCCTAAAGAAGTCTCCGAGGCTTCCCAGTTGAGAACTATTTTACAGGATCAGAATCACTGCAGAGGGATTATAGTTGATATTTTTCAGGCAGCAGTTGTCTAGTAGGAAAGGAATGACTCAAGATACATCAGAACTGCTGGCTGAAATCCTTATTGCTGCAAATTTTCTTACTGTAAAGTGGGCACTGTAAGTGATAACACTGGAAGTATTGGACTTGTCATATCTCATTTGTATACAATTCTCCAGATTATTAGTTTGTCGTGTATATGTGCTGCTAAAGAATTTTGTAACATACTTGCCTCAGAGTTACAAAGTCCCTGTGACGGTGAAGGCAGGCTTCTCATCCATCTTTTTATCTCCAGTTCACACTAAACATTCAGGGTAGTAACTTCAAGCTTAACAAAATAGTTGACTAAGCCAAGGAACCTTCTCTATAAAGGCCTGCCCAAAAGACTTTGTTCTGGAAGGTTGATAGTGAATCATGGTGGAGGATGTTGATCACTGAAAAGGGTTGATCAGGAGCTTGTTGGTTGAGATCTCTGGGCAGGCAGGGAGTGGGGACAGCTGAGGTGTCTGGAGGGAGAAACTGAGAAGTGCAATGTGGAAGAGGGAATGGTGCTCAGGTGTTTGGTAGTCCTACCTGAATGTGGCTATTTAATGAGATTTATGAAGGGAAAGTAGTTGAACCATGCTCAGTTGAGAAGAGCTGAAAGAAAGCTGGAAGAGGCATTGTAAGGCATCTCCTGTACCTGCTGTGAAATGCATTTAACTTGGGCTCATGCCCTTGTCTCAGATACATTATGTCTGTGTCCAGCCATGTGCTTTGCTGTCCTGGTTTTGGTCAGGATGGAGTTAACTTCATTTGTAGCAGCGGATGGAATGCTGTGTTTGAGAGTTAAAATGAAAGCAGTGCTGGTAACACCCTATTGGTTTTAGTTGCTGTCAGACAGTCAAGGACTTTCTCAGCTCTTCGTATTTCTCTATTCATGAGAAAGGAGGGGCGAAGCCAGGACAGGTGACCCAACTGGCCAAAGGGAGTATTCCATGCCAATTACGTCCTGCCCAGGATATCGGGGGGCTGACGGGTGGAAGAGCAGGGGCGGCTCCAGGACACGCGATTCTTGGGGGACGGTCGGGTTCCGGGACGGCTCTGGGTGGCACGGCCCGAGTTGTGGGTTTGGTGGGAAACTGCATTGTGTATCAACAGCTTCATATATTTTTGCTCTAAAGTCCTGTTAGCATTGTTATATTTTATCTTTGTTATCTTAGTAAACTATCCTTATCCCAACTCATGGGCCTTTTAGTTTCTTGGTTTTGGGGGTATTTTCCCCTTCCTTTTCCCTTCCCTTGTCTCTCACCCCCCCTTCCCTCTTCCCCTGCTCTTTTACTTTAAGGAGCAGGCAGCTGCGTGGATCTCGTCTCTCAGCCAGGGTAAAACCACTACATTTGCTTATCCCAACCTTGCATTGTTGAGTTGACTTTCCAGCTTCACCTTGGGCTTGCCTTATCACTACAGACTTGCCTGTTACTTACTTTACTCAGCTAATTCTGATTACAGTTGTTGGACTTGCTCTGGTCTTCCTGTTTGGCTGCTGCGGCACAAGGACCTTACTGGTTTGGTCTTAGCAACTGACTCCACTTTCCTGCTAAAGCAATGGCCTCACTGCAGCTTGATGAGGTAAAACACAGTGACTCTTAAGTTTGGGAAAGAGTGTGCTCAGCTTTTCAGGGGCCAGAGGCCATTGGATCACAAAGCTATTTTGTGAACAAACAGTATCTCTGTGCACAAGAAACTTGCTGGTGAGGGTGATGAAAATTATGGTACCAGTATGAAGCCTCATGGGCTGGCAGAACTTTAAAAGAACAAGATTCCATGGAGTCTGAACCATTGTAATTCAGTGAGCTTAGGCAGGAAGCTGTGACTTAGGTCATGACAATTCCATGGCCACATCTAAAAAATCAGTGGAAATATTTCCTGTAATATAAGCCAGGGTAGGACCTTACCCTGCAGAACTCAGCAGATGCACGTGTTGTTAGAATGCTTTCCATTTTGTTCTCTCTGTTCCCTTAGTGAAGTGCAACATATGGTTAACTTTTCTGTTGGATTGTGGTCTGTTAATGAAGCAGACACTTGGGATAATTATATTTCCTTCTCCAAAGTCCCTGATTTGGCAAGCTAATCTATCTGTATTCTGGAGGATTGAAAAAGGTCTATTTTTTGTTTCCGTAATGCTCATGCACGAGAAGCAGCACGTTCTGATTGGTTGGCAGTTGAAAGTGCAATTAAACATTTCAAAATCTGGAAGAACTTTTGAAGACATTCCTTTTTGTGTTGTTTTTATTGTTCTTAGGTTTTGGTGGCTTTTTATTTATTTAATGACAGCACAAGCAAGTTTAATGTTTCATTTAGATGATGCCAGCTGTCCATTGTGAATGTAAATGATGAGCCAATGGAACGGCATGGTGGCTCTGAACAAATATGTGAAATAGAAGCATGTTGTTACACATCCAGCAGGTGCCTCTGCTGTGGGAAACTATTCACTCAGAGGACATTTTGCTGATATATTGTACAGCTGGTCAAAGAATGCCTTTAGGCTATCTGAAAGTTTCCATTGGAAATGAAATGCTTTGGAGTTTGCTGCAAAACATTATTTTATAAAATTAGGCTAATTTTGACATTGGTCTTCTTAGACTGCTAATTTCAGATCTCTGCCTCTTGTACTCAATTTCCCTCTTTCATTTTTTTTTATGAACTATATACAGTAAACTACTGAGGTGTGGTGTTTTTTTAAAGGGGTGGGTATTTTTCCTCATCCTGGGATGCATACGTACAGTATCTTTCAGTCTGTAGGAGGAAGCAGAAAAGATACGAGGAAAAGGCTATACTGACTCTATTAAAGCAGAGTGTGAGGGCAAAAATAGTGTCACCAAATCTGCTTAATTCCCTGATTGAGATGGAGTCAATGGTCCTTATGGGTCCCTTCCAACTCAGGTAATTCTATAAGTCTGTGACTTTTGACTATGCTGCATTCCAAGAAGCTTTCCAGCTTATCGCTGCTCTTCACTGAAGGATGGTTCTTTTTCTCCTTGATTCTTTGTGATTATCTTGCAGTCTAGTCACCACCTTGCTGCAGGCATCGTGCTATCTGCAGCATATTTGGTTTCATCTAGTACAGGTGCAAGAAGGGGCAAGTCAGCTTGATGATAACTGTATCTGTGAACCCTGGGATATTCTTTTGGCCTGCTCCTCCCTGGAGGAAATCATATGTTAGCCTTCTGTTCTTCTGACCAAAGGTTAATGCCCTTGGCCATTGCACATGTTCTCGTTTGTGGTTTTCTGTCTCCATTCCCAGCTACCTCACTCCTGCTGGTGTCTTGATCACTGTTCTGCTTCCTAGATGCTAGCTGGCCATCTTTACCTCTATAGCCAACTCATCAGCAGTAACTTTTTGTTGGGAAGCTGAAGTGAATATTTATCACTCTAAGACAATATTACTGTCATTAAAAGGCTGGCCTACTCCACAAAGCATAAAATTGGGGCTCATCCAATCTGCAACTTCATCTGTGATTTTCTGTGTGAACATCAGTGGTTTAGTCACCCATTGACTGAAGAGACAGGTGAGATCTTTGTCTTTATCTCAGGGCAATACTGTGAAAATAAATTGTTAATTTGGAACTATGAAATCCCAGGGGTTTTGTAGGTACCCATTAAGTAGACAAAACTTGGGCCCTTAATTTGATTGGTATTTGCGATTTTCTTCTGCTGTCAGCCCCCATTGTTCTCTGTCATTATTCTCAAAAAGACTGGAAATAATTTTCTCAAGCTTTATGAAAATGCCAGTTTTTCAGCACAGTGGAGTCTTAGCAAGAAAACATAAATTTGCAGTAAGTTGTAAGTGACCAAATAAGCACTTTTAACATGGTGTCACTTTGTGACTCTTGACTATAGGCATTGACAGTACTTAAGTAATAATGAAAATGAATTGTTTGCACTCTGACCCATTGTGTCTTTGCCAAGTGGATTCTGCTTCTTGCCTTAATGTTCTGTAATGTGCAAAATATTTTCTTTTTCCATCCTAAAAGTCATTTCCTGATTTCTGTAGTAGTCTAAAAGACACTAGAATAACAAGTTCTGCAGCTTTTTCTGTGCCTCTCACGGAAAATGTACACTCTGCTAATTGTAAATGCGCTTGGAGGACTACAGATTAAAGTAACGTAGTATGTTCTTTCCAGATCCAATTTCATCAGAATAGGTAAATATGCCTTCAAATCCTTTTGTATTCAATAAAGTACATATGTTCTTAAGAGCCATTGAGCTTCGTACAACTTAAATGCATGCCTCAAATTAAACATGTTCTTAAAAGCTTTGAATAGAAAGAAATTTTTATTAAGTGCCTGAGTTCCTCCCAGTCAAAGCTCTCCTGCAGCTTAATTGAGAGCAAGCTGGTTAATGAGAGTAGCACAGAGCATGAACTCTCGGAGAACACACTGAACAAAAGAATTACAAAACCAACCAGCACTGTCAAAACTTCAAATACTAGAAAACTTTCCTTCCTTAGCCTAATCCTGGGGGCAAGCTACCAAACATCTTCAGGGACTGGAAGATGAGAAAATGCTGGTGTGAGAAAGAGGCTGTAACAGCATCAGATTGCTTTGTTTCTGATGTGAGGAAGCATAGGACTACACAATGAGGGTTTTTTTAGCACCATTATCCAATGTTGGATGCGATGGCAGATGTTTCATGTTGGTGTTCATTGACTGAAGCCTAATGATTATGATCAAAATAGACCAGTGTTCAAAAGGTCACAAAATTAATATTCAAATTAAATGTAAAAACATTGAGGAAAGCAAATAATATAGATGACTTCCCACATGACATCAAATTTTGGAAACAGTATTTTTCTGCTGGTGGTTTAAAAATTACAGTGAAAACAAAAATCCCTACACTTGCAAGGATCCTAAGGGACTCTGACTAATATTAGTGAGGTAATCTGGGGAGACAGTTAGAGGTTTGGGGAGCTGCACTTAATTCCCGGGGTGGAAGGGAGGAGAGTGAACATCAGTGTCTTCTTCTGAAATGGTTCCAGTTCACTAGGAAAGCCCAGCTTGACCTTGCCTAAATGTGGGGACAGAAGATGACATAAGGAAGATCTTCAGTATCTTATTAGGCACTTGGATACTTGTAGAAGGGAAAGGTTATGCAAATGAGTTCCTTTATTTCCTGGACTGCTGACACACAACACTGATGAGATTTAGGGGAGACATTTTAAATTAGAAACTTGGGAAGAGTTGACAGTTGCAGAAGGGTACTGAGGTCACCCAAAGACATCTGGTAGGACTGTCAGTCGGTAACAGAGAGGCAATTTTGTAGGGTAGGATGGAAAATTCAGCTGCATTGGAGAAGAATAGATGGAGGTCAGAGTTGAGTTCTTGAAAAGTAACAAGGTTACAGATGTGAATTACATCAAATTAGGCATAGGGCCAAAAGTACACCTTAGAAATGCTGGTATGCACAAAAGCTTATGAAAGTTTGTATAATTTCTGAATTTAAGCATGTGCCAAGTCAGCAAAATTTATAGGAGAAGAAAGGAAGGAAAAAAGGTACTTAGAGATGGCTATGTTTAGAGGTCTTCAGCAGACAATGAATATCGTCACTTCTGTTTATTGGAGCCTCTCTTTTCAGGACTGTCTAATTTTATCCCTCCTACCAATCCCTGGCTCCCCCTCACCAATTTTCTTCTATTCAGGAATATTCAGTCCACGGGTATGATTTCTTTGGTTTCTCGCTGTTTGTTTTGTCACCTCTTTTCCTGTCTGCTAGCACAAACTTTCCTCATAGCTTCCTGCTGAATTTTGGTAATTCATTTAATATTGGGAAAGCACCTAGGGGTTGCTAATGTATTAAAAATTATGGGATGTATTCTTACTTTTTCTGTTGCTACACTGACTTCAGCGCGTGGTAATATTTTCTTATACCAGCTGAAGACATGCCTCCCTAGGAGCAGAAGGTTTGCAAAATAGGCCAGAAAGTGTTTCAAGAAAAGACCTTTATGCAACATTGAATGGACAAACAAACAAACCAACCTTCTCCCTGGTACCATGTGGCATGGAAAATTAAATCTGAAGAGGGAAGAGAAAAACAAAGCTCTAATGTAAATGCTGGAGTCTGTCTGTCTTTGAGCAAAACTACAGGGTTCTTTATCATTTTGGTTTTTTTTTTTTTCTCCTCCTTGTCTTGGTCCTCAGATTCTGTTTGAAATAGTCTTTAAAACTAAATCCTGTTGTAGACAGTTCCACTGGTCTTCTTGACATGTGTCCCAAGCCTGTCCTGTCTCCAGTTTTCCTTCTGTTTTTGAGTAAGATATTTGATCAGGGTTGTATGCAAATCAGATGGACCATGTTTGCCGTATGTGTGAGTTGGGCCTGAGTTCCTCAGTTATGTGCTCCGATGTTACTCAAGAGAGTTGTATTGTGATTTTTGTCCTCACTTACAGAGCTCTCACTCCTTCTCCTTTAGGGAGTTGATAGCATTCAAAAGGTGAGGATTCCTTATACGTGATGTGGGAGTTAAGTCCATGGAAGTAGGGATATTGCAAGTGGACAGATGCAAAATCACGAGGAAAGAAGATGACAACAAACAGGTTTCTCCCTAGGGAACTGGGCTCCTCTGGCTTGCACTAGCATCTGCAGCACTTGGGACTTCCAGTCCTTTGTGCTGAGCACTGGGCTGCAGTGCTGCCTGGTGAAGATTAAACAAGTGTGTGAATGTTAAACTTGATGGACTTGGAACACAGGTACGTCTCCCTGTAGCTATGTATGGTATAACTATTAATACTCCTATTTTCTACTTCTTACACAAAGTGTGTGCACGAAGGGAGATACAGGTTCTTTTTCTTGCTGCTGCACTAAGGTGGTATTTTGCACGTTCGGCCTGGTTGTGGTGTAACTGAGATCTGGCATTTGTCTGGTGCTCTAATATGGCAATGGTATAAAAGGTCTAAAGGCTCATGAGCTGCAGGAGCGTTCAGATTTGTTGAGACCAAATTTCATTAATCCTCTTTTCTGACTTGTTCCTGTAGTCCAGTGATTTGTGGTCCCCCAAGAAGTGTGTGGACCAAATGGCTCTATTTACAGGAAAAGGCCCATAAAAAGAGAGAAGCCTGGACCTGAGGCTGCAAGGTTGTATAGTTTAGGGAGGAAAAGGTGGGGGAGGCTGGTCCTGTTGCTGTTTTGCTCAACACCAAGGTTCAATTTCCTTGACAAATGATGGACACTGCCTCCAAAATTGGAACTCTGATCCCAAAGGGGCCCTGTGTTATTATAACATAAAGAATGGTTATTAAACTGTCAGAGGGTTAATAGTTTCATCTTAATAATCTTGATAGATGGTGCACATTTCACCAGTGCTCCAAAAGCCCACAATGAGCTTTAAAATATTTTACTATTGGCTTGTCCTTCGTTTCCCAAGGAAGTCTGAGGAGAACTCTTCTTGCTAATAAATTCTTTATCATAACTTAGCTGGTTTTCCCCTTATAGAAGGGAAATATATCCTTTGCTGTGCTGTCTGATTAATCGGTCTAATTTTATCAGGAAAATTAAATTCTCTTCTTTATCTAGGAAGTTATTTAAAGAGGTCTGAGCAAAATCCCAGCCTATAAGCCTGATGACTACTCTGCATAAGTGTCTCTACGCTTTATTAACTTATTACTTTTTAAGTGATTTCTGTCTGAAGGATTCCCTTCAACTTTGAGGGCCATTAGTCTTCTGTTCTCGGGATTTCAGTATGACAAATAGGATGTCAGATATGTCTTACTGTAAGACCTTAAGGGATTCATATGTGGTAGATCTTCCTCTTACCTCAAAATGCTTTGTATGAGGTAACCTGTAAAGCTGGTCAATTTTGATGACCGAAACAAGTAACTCAACAGCTTTATAACAGGCAAAGTAGCTAAACTCTTAATTGAAGTAGTTCTTGAAATATCATTGATCATTCAAGGAGAATGAGATAAAATATATGTCTATGTAAATACGCATGGGAGTTGATCCAAGTCATGGAAATTTTAGTATCCAACTAAGGATTAAGATACAAAGGATTCTTGACAATTTCAAAACAACACAATCCAATGCTTCGCTTCTCTTTGCTTAGAGTTGTGCCAGAAAAGGAACACATCCCCAGACATGCAGAGCTGATATCTCCCTACATATATACCTTTTGTATTTTCCAGAACTAATGCGTGCTGAATCCAGCAGCCAGGTGGAGGAACTCTGCTAATGTACTTGCTCTGTTCCAGCCTCATCATTGACAGAAAGAGCAACAGTTTCTAGTGAGGTAGGACTGTGAAGGCTTATGATCTACTACTCGTGCTGTAGATCATAGGAATAGCCTGTGCTTAGGAGAAAATTTTCCCATGTGTTTATAGTATTGTGAAATCTTTTTTGTTACTTGTGCCTTCTGGGAGTGACTGTCTTCAGGGATGAGGTGTGGGACTGCTACTAGGGCAATGCACACAGCTGCTCAACAAGGTGGGAGATTATATCGACATGCCTGGTGATGTGAATCGAATATTGTACTTCCTGGTTTAGCTACAAAAGGGCTTGTTGATACCTCCTTGGATCTCTAGGCTTGTGTTGTTATTATTTCAACTAGAATTTCAACATCCACAGCCTGCTGATCTTTACAGGACAGTTACCAGAGTTAGCACTTTTTATACAAAGCTTTTATACAAATTTTCTGCAGGATTCCAGATAATTCAGCAGTAAGAGAATTTAGCTCAGAATACTTGAAGTTGGAAAGGACCTCTGAAGGTCACCTGGTTCAATGCCCCTGCTCAACCAGGACCACCTACAGCAGGTTGTCCAGGACCATGTCCAGATGGCTTTTCAATGTCTCCAAGGTGGTACAATTCACAGCTTCTTTGAGCAACCTGTGCTAATGCTTGGTCATCCTCACAGTAAAAAAAAAGTGTTTCCTAGTGTTCAGACATTTCAGTTTGTGCCCATTGCATCTGCCTCTGTCACTGGATGCCACTGAGAAGAGCCTGGCTCTGTCTTCTTTACACCTTACCTTTAGGTATTCATGTACATTGATAAGACCTCCCCTGAGCCTTCTCTTCTTAAGGCTGGAAAGTCCCAGATCTCTGAGTTTTTTCTCAGAATGCTTTAGATGCTCCAGTCCCTTGATCACCTTAGTGGCCCTTTGCTGGGCTCTCTCCAGTAGCTCTGTATCTCTCTTGGTACTGAAGAATCTGGAAGTGGACAAAGTACTCCGTGGTACAGACTCAGCGGTGTTAAGTAGATGGGATGGATCACTTTCTTCATCCTTCTGACAACACTCTTCCTAGTGCAGCCCAGGATATAATTATCCTTCTCTGCTGCACGAATACATTTCTGGCTCATGCTCAATTTACTGTCCACCAGGATCCCCAGGTCCCTTTCTACAAAGCTGCTTTCCAGCCAGTTGGCCCACCGCATATGCTGGTGCCATGGGATTAGTCCTCCTCAGGTACCGGAGAGGTGCTCATTGGTCCTTGTTCAGTTATTTCAGTTCTTCACATGAGGCATTGAGGATAATCTGCCATCTACTAAAGCAAAGTTATGACAATAATGCAGACAATGCCATACTGTCAGATAATACATGCTATAAATTTTGGAGGAAGATGTTAAAACATATGTGAAAGCCTTTTATCGATTGCTTAGAAAGAATCTAGAGATAAAAAATAGCTGCAGGAAAGGAAAACAGAAAATACAAATGCTACAGGGTTCTGTTCTTTGAGACTCCTCATTTATGGTTCACTGCTTTGTTTTAAGTTTTAATGCTTTACAATAAATCAGATTAAACACTCAATATTTGTACATAACAGTTTGAAATGTGTGTCCCTGTAAGATTAAATATATACTAGAGCATGGAGAAGGGTGTCCATTATTTTTATGAATAACTTCTTTGGTATAGATTCAGCAGTCAGGCATCGCTATATATGATATAAACTTCAGGGGAATATGGTGTGGGAATTGCCATGGTGCCACCTCCCTTATCTGTAAGAAAAGTGCACTGAAATATCCTGAACCTCAGGAAGCACAAGGTCTGGAGCAGTATCTTATGGTAAAAGATGAAACGAACCAAAATTTATTCTGTCCTTCACTATCAACATGATGACTTGTAAGTGTTCTTTTTCTCTACATCTTCCTCCTATTATTATCATCATCCTGTCTGAGCCAAATGACCTGTAACAGATGACAAGTATAGGATAGTTCATGGACAAAAGTAACATTCAGAATTGGATATATTGTGAGGGTGTTGTAACCTGCTATGCTGAAGCCTAACAGAAATGCAAAAACATTTTTCTTCACTCTGGGACAAGTTTCCAGGTAGTTGGTTCAATTAAAGTGCAGGATGAGTCTTCATTGTGTTGGACTTTTCTGATTGAAAGATTGGTTTCTGTGGCTCTGTGTGGCAGATCAGACTCAATACTGCAGTAAACACAATATGATCTTTTGTGTTTCACTTCCTGAGGTCTTGAAGATATTTCAGGTTTTGATCTTCAGTGTGGAATTTGGATGCTTCAGCCCAGGTTGCAACGTCATCATCATTTAGGACAGGACTTAAATTTTGCAGTGTCATGGGATGGTGTTAAGTTTCTTTACCTTAAAGAAAGGGAAGTGAAGAAGAAAGGGTGGGGCCACATTAACTCTTCAAATATATGAAAAGCATCTGTGAAAAGGAAAGAAGTAGTCTGTTCTTTGTGATCATGGTGGATAGTGCATGAAGTAATGGGATTGATGATGTATCAAGATTGATTTAAACACTGGCCCAAACCTTGTTTGATTTGTTTGTTTTGTATTTTTTTTTGCGGGGTGTGTGTGTGTGTGGGGGGGGGGTGGTTTAATTATTATTTTTTAATTGTGAGGTTTATGGAGCTAATTTTATAAGAAGAGTTTTGCTCTTCCATCATAGGAGGTTTGTAAAGAATGGTTTGGGAAGCCTGTCATGAATGACCTCAATGTATTGGGACAGCGGGGGATGAAGTCAATGACTTCTTAAGGTCCCTTCTAGCCGTATGGTTCTCCAAACCTGTGCCACCCTCTGAGCTGGGCACATATAAGAATTGCTGCCAGTTGCATTTTTCTCCTTGTAAGGTAACATTTTTCTCCTTCACAGATAAGATATCAAGCCCTTCCTTGTGAGGCCACCTTTTATTCTTTTGCAGTACGTTAATCTTGTGGCAGCCTAACATTTTTTTAGGAGCACTTGAATAGAATGAAGGTAGTACACATGAATTGTAGTCCCTGAGTTTTGTAACGCTTTCTCCGTGGTTGAAGGGTTACTTATGGTTGCAGCATATTTCTTGGTTAGTGAGTTCTTATTTTTATGTGGTACTTTCAAACTGCATATGAGTTATGCAGATTTATTCTGCAAACTGATGCTATTCTCTCCATGTAAATCCAGCATACTTTTTATTTCTGATGTCCCACATGGCTCTGGGGTAGGTGCCTCTGATGCTACATTATAGTTCTTTCTGTCAGATTGTTGGAACAACAATGACATCCATTCATTTCTGTTCCCTTCTTACTGTTCTACTTATGTGTTATTTAAATTTAGGATCCGGTGAGTGGTTTAAAGTTAATGAGAACAGAATGAAAGCATAAGGTACTTTAAGTATAAAGTTGAAGCAATTTTACTTATCTTGTGCAAAGACCTTGTGACTGAAATATGATGTTTGGTTCTCCAGTGACACCTTCAAATATGGTTTTGTTTGCATTATCCCTATTTATTGTGTTTCTTTTTTTAAAAAAATTCTGCACCTGATAAATCAATGGCTGTTGCTGATTATTTATTTTTTTATTTGAACTCGGAATTAATTTTTATTCTCCCCTCTTGAAGAACTTTTCTTGAAAATAATGTAAGTTGTGTGTTTTCTGCCAATTTTCAGCAGCTTGCTAATGCTAACCCCAAGGATCATATTGTATCTTGTCTCTGACAACACCAAGAAATTACAAATCGCTTTTTACAAGAAATTTAAGATAGCAAGTCAATATTTTACAAAACAACTTGGATTTTCACTGAGCAGGACCAATTTGCCTTGCTGTGCACTACTTCTACAGCTGACCTCAGCTGAGGTTTGCATGAATTTTCACTGGGAAGATAAAGGTCTCCAGCTCTGGTAATTCATTTTCTTTGTATCTCACTTCCTTTTGACCGGGCCTTTATCTGATGGCCGGTGTTGTGTAGCTCTGTTGGTCAGTGGTTTGTGTAAATTTTATTTTTTGTATGTAAGAAAAAGGGGTTTATACACTAGGGGAGATAAACTGTCATTTTGGCATGGTCTCTATCCTCCAGTGGTTACCTATGCTTCAGATGTGTGAGGAGGCTGTAAAGGCTGGAAACTTGGAGAAAACTTCAGGCATTAGAATCCATCCAGCTGCCATGCAGATGGTAGTGAATTTTTGCTGAAATTTCTGAAATGCTAGAATTTTGAATTTTCCTGTATCATATGTGTTCCCCTCAGGATGCAGTAACTGCATTTTTGTACTTCAGGGTAATACATTAAAAAGTACTAAACTTCAGCCTGTTAGATGGCCAATACATAGGCACTACCTATGGTTAGCAATGGAAGCTAAGGAAGGAAAGAGAAGCTGTTTGAATGGTAACATCTGCCCTGGCCTTGAAAGGAAAATGTAATACAAAATGGAATCAACACTTGCTGTTAAAAAGACTTTGTTAAACAGTTAAGATCTCTCAGTTCTATAATAAAACATAATTAAGGCAAAAGCCCATTCCAGAGTAAGAGGAAGTATGAAGGTGCAACAGATGGAAGAAGGAGAGACTGCTCTCAAAGGGAGCAAAGACATTAGGAACTGGAGAAGCTGGGAAGTGCTTCCCAGAAGAAATCCATGCTGTGACAGTAGTGTTTTACAGGTTAATGTCTATAGAAATTTGAGAGACTTGTTCAAAATAAAATTAGGGAAATGGTGGAGACTGATTGTAGGGGGTGCAGGTGCCCAGGGGCTGGCAGTGGGCTGCGGGGCAGCCTTGGTGCGGAGTGGTGGGTTGTGCCCTGTGCCATGCACAGCTGGTTTCAGCTGACGCCAGCTGCCCCGCCACAGCCACCGTGGTAATTTTGAGGAGGTTGCTGAGTAGTGTCTCTGAGAAATTAACATCCACTCTTGCCGGTTTAAGGTGCCTTTTAACAAGGACTGCAAAAGAGTTCCACGAAATCATATTTTCTGGTCTCTGTGCATTTTGGATTACAGGGGAAATTGCAGAATTCCTATTTCAAGATGAATTTGGTGATATGAACAGTAAAATTCATGTTAGTGTATGTTGACCTCCAACTCAGTATTGGGCAAATGAAGCAGACTTGTGACAAATAATTGATAGCTTTAAATAAAAGTATATTCTCATAGAGGTGAAGATATGAACAATGTCAGATTTTTGGCTTTTTGATTAAGGATTTCATTTTTATCTATGAAAATAGAATAGACATGGACTTTGATGTAATATCATGATTGCTAAAGGTGTAGCACCCTTTGGGTTTGTCGTCAGATTTTTGGCTTTTTGATTAAGGATTTCATTTTTATCTATGAAAATAGAATAGACATGGACTTTGATGTAATATCATGATTGCTAAAGGTGTAGCACCCTTTGGGTTTGTCAGCATGACTTTAATTTATGGTAAGTTGCCAGATGTGGAAGCCATTACACAAAAACAGAGCAGCACAGCTGTGCCTCCTAAGGGCTGTTACCAGCTCCATAGTGTTCAACATCCCTGTCCATCATCTGAAAGTACATGAACTCTTAAGGCTCCTAAAACTTGCAGCTGACACAGAGGGCCTCAAAACAGTAAATAATGTCGAGTACACATGGCAGTCTTGCAGATCTAGATCACTGACAAGCTGGTCTCTATTCACACAAAAGCCCCATTCAAATAGTATGGATTTTGATTCAGCTGAGCGTAAAGTATCACAGATTTAGAAACTGTAGATGGAGGTTGTTGCTTTGAAATGGGGAACTGTATACTGAGAAGTAGGAAAGGACTTAGGTGTTGGCATTAGATGAGAATCTTAAGCCTTCAATGCAAGGTTGTGCAAAAAGACTTGCTGAGATCTGGGACTGTTGATAAGGAATTAAGAAGGAGGAGGAAAAGGATTTGATCTCTGTGTAGTATATTGGCAAAAACACTGTTGAAGCACTTTCTGTAGTTCTATAAGAACTGTATTTTTTGATCCAATGTTAGAAATTATGGCCAGTGTAGAAAACAGGCTCCAAAGCCATCCAGAGACTGGAGAAGATTTTTAGCGATGAGAAATGCAGAGCCGATTCAGTCTGTGTAGGTATCAAAAGCATGACTTTGAGATGACTTGATTGCAAAATGTACAGACCTTTGAGGAGAAAAAAACCCCACTGGGTAGTGATGGGCTCTTCAAACTACTAGTGCAGAAAGACACCACAAATCAGCGGCTGGAAGCTGATGCCTGTGAAACTCCAATGTAGTCATGATACACAGTTTTAACTGCATGTGGTGATGGCATTGGTACAGATTTCCAAGGAAAATGCTTGGGCTCTGAGTTGCTGGAATTTTGAAATCAAGATTGAATGCCTCTCTGGAAGACATCCTTTAGTTGAACAAAAGTTATCAGGGTTGTTTCATTGGTAACTGGGTAAAATGTAATGACGTGGTGCGTGGGAGATCATTCAAAATGATTGTAACTCTCTTGTCTGCCTTTAAGCTCTGTGAATGAAAGTTTAAATAAACTCAGCTCCTTCATTCTGTAGAGTATGATAGTCTGTTTGTATTCTACTTTATTTGCTCGTGTGTGCCTTACATTACTGCCTTCAATATTTATATACATGAATTGAGGGGAGGTGACTCCGCAGTTGCTCATCCCTGAACCACGGTGCGGTTTGTGTTTGTTACTGGGCCAGCCTGACCTGTGACCGGTTATTCTAGGACTGGCTCATGCCCATCAGTTTTTGGTAACAGCTGGTGCTGTGCCTTTAAGCACCAGGCAGCCCAAACCCCCTGTGTTTGAGGCCGGTCAGCTCTGCCACCATTAATCACTCACCTGAGCCTTGCCCAGCGAAAAGGAGGCGAAAATGCCGCTCGGCAAGGCCGCGCGGCCATGAAATTGCGTTAGGCAGCGCTCAGGAAAGCGACCGGATTTACTATTTTAGTGTAAGTGTCTAAATGTTTTTTTGAATTGTAATTTTCTTGTGCTGTTATGTGTAAAGGTGACCGCTCTGCGTTGGGCCCTGGGCAGTTTGCTCCAGACAGCTCATCAGCTTGATTCATTTGTCGGGGTGGTCAGTCAGCACCTTCTCTGCGGCGGCAAAGCAGGATTGAGCTCTTCTCTGATTTGCAAGGGTATAATGGCTTCTACCAGAAATGCAGAACTCTCTGAAGATGCATTAGGGTTTGATTTTTGTGGCAGCGATGCCCTTACTAGGGGTGCAAAGATTGTAACCCTTATTCAGCTTGTCAGCAGCCATGAGGGAATAGGAAGGGCAATGCCACGCGAGGAATCCTGGGCTCCTGCTGGAGAGACAAGCCAAAAGGATTGACTTCCTGAGGTCAGCCTTCTTCCCAGCTCACTTTCATCCTTAAAACTGCAGGATGTTACTGCGTTTGGCCGCATGATGGCACACATCAGTCAAATGAACATTATAATAATATACGAGGAACTTGTGTGAATGGAGAGGAAATAACTGTCCTGTTAAGGGCTGTGGTGGTCAGGGTTTATCCTCCCCTGCTGCTCTTCTGACCCGCAATTTACCGTGATCACAGTGAGGGACAGTGGTGGTGTTTCAGCCAGGAGCTGAAAAAAACACCCCGAACCAACAAAAACCTACAGAAGAAGAACAAAAAGAGTCTGAAGCAGGAGCAAAAAGCATGTCTGGCTCAAAAATGTCAGCCTTTGAAAGGGGCTGCTACCCAGAAAACCAGTGTTTTTCTGATTGTGTTGTTTTGCCTTGTTTTGGATTTCTCATCAAAGGATCAGTAAACACTCGGGAATAAGGAAAGCCTTTTTACTTTTCCAGGATATAGAAGAGAAATAATGTGCTGTATGGTTCCTTTGTGAGATGTGAGGTGGGGGACGTGGTTTGGGGTTTTTTTTGTAATCTATTAAAGAGCTCTCTTTTCCTCCCTGGTGATACAGAGATGACTGGTGAAAGCATCTAAGTGTACCATAGAATCAAAGTGGTCTACCATGTTATCAGGAAGTCAAATAGCATTTAATGAAAATCAGCCTCAGAAGTTACTATGAAATTTATACTTAGTTTATTACGGTTCCAGTGGTGTTCTATCCTGCTTCCTACATTTATTTCTACTATCTATAATTTCTAATAAAACAGCAAAAGCTTGTTGGTATTGTAGCTCTCAGCAGTTAACATCCTTTTTTTTTTAAGCATAATTTGCATGCGGGAGATCTCCCAGTTGAATGGGAAATGTGGAAGTGTGTTTCATATTAATTCTAATGGTAGCAGCTAAAGACCAGTAGCCCACGTAGCAATGCTGCATAAACATATGCGGCTTTTGAATTAAAGATCAAATATCCGTGAGGACGTAGGAGATAAATGCAGGGGCTGTAGAAAGCTCTGTGGGCTCTTGCATTTTACTGGGATGCAAATACTAAGGACAATTAGAGGAGTATAGAAAATAGTTGTCAAGATATTTGGAGCAGTGACTCCAAGGTAGCTCTTCTTTTTCCATGCAGAGGTTCTATGTGGTAAGAGGCACCTGGCTGAAAAAAGATAAGGAAGGACACATGAATCTGAAGAAAGATTTCGACAAATTTTCAAGGGTTAGGCTAGCTCCTGGGAATAATCTTCACCTCCCTTTGTCACAAAATAGCTTTAAGACCCTGCCCTAAATGCTTCCCTCAGCAGAAAGATCGAACCACTCCACTTCCAGTTTGCTTCTTGCAGTGGAGAAGGAGGGTGAAATTGCAGCCCCTCTGTCTGCCTTTTGTGGCCTTGGTTTCTGCCTTGCCATCAGAAACCTGCAGAGATTATCCATAGCTTTCAGGAGAAATCTCTCAGGCCCCTTTGAAAGATAGTGTGTCTTTAACAGCATCAGTTTTGTGGGTGTACTTCTGGTTTTAATGTAAGTCAGCAAAATGAAGGACACAAAACAAAAATCTCCAAACAAACAAAAAAAACCCCAAAACAAACACATGCACACATCTCCCCCCTCCTCCCCCCCCCCCAAAAAAAAAAAAAAAGGAAAAACCTATACTGTTAAGCCCTCAGCAAACTTCTCTCTCATAATACAAAACAGTCAGGTCTCTGAAAGTGAATATGAAAATTTCCAGGCATCAAACAAGCATTTGACATCACAAACACAAACAAACGCAGCACAGTTTCATTCCTCGTAACACCAAGTTTTGGTACAGTGTGTTCTGCCTCCCTCCCTCTCCCTTTCCTTGTGATTTTCTCTCTTCTCCTCCATCCCCATAGCTGGCAAGCTGCTTCCATTGGCCAAGAACACCACCCGTGCCTCTTTCAAGTTGAGTGCATTTGTTAGGCATCTGAGAGGGTTGCTTTCCTGCCCTTGGGTACCCCGGCACGCAATGTGAAAGATGCAGGAGTTCATGGACCACTGAGTGCTTAGCTACTGCACTTTGCTAAGTGAAGGCAACTGGTGAGCAAGTGCAGCAATTAGAAATAAAAGAAAATATTTTTTCTGTAGGGAATGTTTGTTGACCCCACAGCTGTTAGGGTTTTTTTTTAAAGACACGAAGCTTTTACATCAAATTCATTGTATCATACACAGAAAACACCCCATTTTGAACTCACGTTTTTAAATGTACATTTTGTGACTTTCTGTTTAGTAGCATATTATCATTAAACAATCAATTTTGAAAATGGCATACTGATTCCTAGTGGTATCTCAAGCTGGTTTGATCATGCCTTTCCTTGTGAAGAATTTAATAAACCAGCCTTTGCATTGTTATTTTTTTGTCCTGGAATACAATCAACACTGTTTTCCAAATGAGAAGTACAGTGAAAATCTGATGCTCAGAATTCCATCTGATTTGGAATTTAGAGAAAACACAGGTTAAGTGCTCAAACTTCAGAAAATCCCTTGAGTTTTTCACTGAACATAGGTGGGCAAAACCCTAGTTTTGTATCTCACCCAATCAAATTGTCTTGTGCCCCTGACTGCCATACATAAAGTACTCTGCTAATCTGAATCCAAAGAGAAGAAAGATTCCTAATTTTCTTCTCCCTGGTACCGCTTTTTGAAGTACACTATCAAGAAGAGGAACTAAATTTCATTGTGGTACTTGTCATTGGGTAATAGATTCTGAACTTTACCTTGTGGTGCTTGCATGCCATGATGGATCTACAGGTAAGAGGCCTTGAATGGAATAATTGGAGCCAGATCAAGTTCTGTGCTCTTCCTTCAGATTACCTATAATCTGTAATTCAGTTTTAGGTCTGGTGGTTGTGTTAGAGAGTAATGCTGTTTGATGCATTTGATTTTGATGGTAGGCATACCACTTCAGATCTAAGTATGATGACTGGGCAAAGCAGAGGGAACTTTCAGCAGGAAGACTGAAAGACTGATTTGTAAATAATAGAAAGAACCTCCCCTTGCAGGGGAGGAAATGGAGTGCTGAGATCAGAAAAGCACAGAAGCGTTACTGTGAGTGTAGAAAGGACATCTGCAAGCCAAAGAAAGTCTTTGGTCTCTAGGAAGTGTGTGCTCTATGAAATCTTTCAGTCTTAATCTGCTGGATGACTGAGGAATCAGGGAGTCCACCATAGAGCACTCAGTATCTTGTTTCTCAGACAAATATGCTTGAATTAGATGATATCTCCTGATGTGCTCTCTGACAAGGCAATACTTTTGTTGCAGTGTTGGGCCCGCTGGCTGTTGCTGAGTTGCAAGGCAGGAAAATCTCAGGATCATCCTATGAAGAAAACCAAATCTTGATTTCTCCAAGTGCCAGCTGCCAAAAAAACCTCACTGACTGCTGTGGCAAGAGGCAGTGTCCCTCACGGAATGACTCTCATCTCTTCTGCCTTGAACCATCCCACGGCATCACAGTTTAGGCACTTGGCAGTAGGTCCAGGAGAGCAGAGTGTCCCCAGTGTTGCACTCCTGGGTATGTCAGACACGTGCCCTGCACTAGTTTCAGGATGGTCCTGAAAACATCTTGTGGAATCACAGACTGACCCACAGATACAGCCAATAAGGTACAGTAATACGGATTAAATTGTTGAGCTGCAGTTTGACTTAAATTATTAAGTGAACTTCCTTCATTTCAAATTTTTCCCAAGACTCCTTTTCCCTTCGTGCCCTTAAAAAGTGATCACATTATTCTTGGGTTGTTGCATATAGGCTCGAATGGAATTTAAACTGCCTGCCTGACAATGATGAATGAATCAACTCCAAATCCCTTGATGTGGATCAGCTATATAGCATAACAATAATATTGTTGTTTAACATTTATACTGAAGTAATACCAGGAGGAATCTCAGCCATTCGGGGACCTATTTTGTTAGGAACTGAACAAAGCACATAGCAAAATAACAAGTCTTGTTCCGAAGACAAGACTGTCTAAAAGACAAGCTGTACAAGTCAGAGACAAACAAAAAAGACAAGGAGCAGGATGACATAAATGACAGTTGCATCTTTATAGAGCTTTACAAACCCTGCATGCTGCTTAATTTTCTTGCATGGTTGATCTGCCATGTTGATTCTGGATCTTGCTCAGCCCTTTTCACTTTCATCTTCCTTACATGCACTGTCAAACAAACTCTTAAACCTCAGGTTTGCTGGCAAAGTTTAAAAAACATTGAAAAAAATGACGCTGTCCAGGAAATTCCCCACGACACTTTATTATTGCCTTTGGCCCCTACCCTTTTAGCTGGCTTTCTGCACCTCAGCATCCATATTCAAGCTTACTTGAATGAGTTCAAACTCTTTACTTGGATCCAACTGTATTGAATCTGTTCTGTTCTCTTCCATTCCTTGCTTTGCAATGTTTTCAAAAATGTAATTGGGCTTGTCTGGAAATATCTTCCTTTTCTTTTTCCTTCTTTTTTTTTTTCCTTTCAACTTAGTCATCCTTGCTGGTCTTCATAGTTCCCTGCATCCTACAGGAGAGGTATTTTAAATCACTTGGCTAATTGGTCTAACTATTTTCTTTGTGAGACCAGTGCCACAAATTTTAATAAAAGCAAACCCAGACCTCCTGTTTTAAGAGCAGAAGAGTATTCTGTGACTGCTCTTCACAGTCCTGCCTTGCTTGTACAGTGTTATAAGTATGTTAAAAAACCAAAGCAAAACAAAATTCCCCACATCTTAATAAGATATTTAAAATAACAGTAATCACTACTTTTTATCATACAGATAAAAACTTTGTGCATGTATGCCCCCATGTGCATATATGGAGATGGAGATACTAACAAACCTGTTAAAAGAGCACTGGGGACTCTAAGGCCATACTCCTGGAAAATCCCTACATCAGGGTCCTGTATAAAAAGCTTAGTTTCTTTCCCTGTACCCTGTGTATATTACAATGCAATGTTCAGTTACACAGTCCCGTGATGTTGTTTGCTGCAGCATCTCCACTTCAGGAATCCTGAACTCCACCAGCATGTGCTCTGCTCCTTACTCAGGCAGTGTTTGACCTGCCTATCACATTGCCTTTGCATTGTTCATGTCCAGTCCCGACTGCCTTGGAAGAGGCAATGAGAACATGCAGTGTCCAGACACTGAGGAGAACCTCAACGGAGCTGGAAATTAAAGTGCCCACAGTCAAACCAATCCCTCTATATAATTATCCCCTTTCAAGGCAGGCTGACTAGACTAAAATTGTGCACAGCTTGTCAGGATGGCACAGACAAATCCCCAGATGGACTAAACCAAAATACAGGCTCCTACTGACCAGGGAACAGGCAATTTATTTCACTGGTATGAACTGGACTCTGCCTTTGTATAGGTGCTTATCCATGAAGTAGTTAGATATCATCTGGTCAAAGGATATAAACATAGAAATGTTACTATTTGGAAAGCATTCTTTTAACCTGGATGATTTGTACCATATTATTTAACGTAATTTCTGTTACTTTAGAAGCCTGTACTAAGCTGGAAGCATTACTTGATTATTGTCAAATAGAAACAGGGCCACATACTAAATTTAAATGCCATGGGACACTGAGTGAAGCATATATACTTAAAATTTTAAGTTGTGGTAATACAATCATGAATAATTGCAAATGATAAATCACTGTTCATCTTTTCTTGTGAGGAAGATGAAACAAGACTGTACCTTGCCCTGAAATGAGACAGCAGTTGGGGTTAGGTGCCGGATTACTGCATTTGTCCTGACTTGACATTATATTAAGATTAGCTAGAATTACTTTAAATCAAGGTAACACTTTCAAAGGCCTCAGATTAGCTGCCTTGGACTGTGCTGCCCTCTGCTTAGCTGCAGGATAGGTACAGGCTTGGCCATTTTGACATCTGCCTGCAGTGAGGCTGCTGCAGACCACATTTAACCATGCTTTGGATGTTGATCATTCTATGGAGTCAGAATGCTTTCTGCATTAGCTGGGGGAAAGTGGTGTGCCTCTGGCAGGTAACTGTAGGACTGCTGATCAGCCAATTGGATTCCTGGGCAATTCAAACTAAAATGGAAAGAAGGCTGTTGAGGGGCTGGATTATTTTAAAGGGAAAAACAAAAATTTGTGGATGAAACTGAGCAGGCTGTTAGCCCAAGAATAGTGAGAAAAATTAATATATATGCCAGTAAATTGTTAAAACTGGTTGCTGTGATTACTTGAGCAGTATAGTAGAACACATTTTGTCTTCTTGTGAAGACAGTGGCATTGAAGAAAAAATGAAATAATGGGAGAAGGGGATAAACTCCAAACACAATCTTATCTTTTAAAGTACATACCGTATCCTGTATGTCCAAGTTTGACAGTGTAGTTTTCTCAGAGATGCCTTCTGGCCACCATAAGCCTTAGTCAGGGAAACGTGCAGCGGTGTTTGACAAAATGTGCAGGAAGGAGAAATTTTGTTATAGTTTATTGAATGATTGATGGTAATTTAAATCCAGTTCAGAAGAGTGGTTATGTTCTTGAATCATTTCTTGGCTAGTGTGCTAATAAAAATGCATTGTATAGTGCTATTGCTGAATTTCAAACAATTTAATAACAAAAAGTTGCTTACTGAGGAACAAGAGGGTTCCTCTGGAAGACGGATATATGATAGTAATTATGATGGCAGTGGACTGGGCTTTGCTTATATTAGCTAAACAGAAGAAAACATTCCAAAAGCTTTACTGATTTCAGGAGCGAGTTAAGCATTTAGGAGGCAATTACCTCTTGACTTAGAGTGACATTTAGATATGGAGAGTATTTAAATGTATTACTATGCCTAATACCAAGTGGAAAGTATGAAAACAGAACTTAGCAATGGAGACATTTCAGTCTCCTCAATGAAAATTTATAATCAATGGAAATTAGGCTTCACAGTGCTCAAATTGCACCTGAGAATGCAAATATAGCCTCCAAAGTCACTGTTATCTCCAGGAGTTTAGCCACACCTGCCAAAGCATGGGCCCTCCAGAGAGAAAACAGCTTTGGAGAAAAAGGCCTGGGGTCCCAATGGAAAGCACGTTGACACATTAGCTGTGTGTCCTTGCAGCAAAAACAACCACTGCATCTTGGGCTGTTAGCAGTAATGCAGCCACCAGGCTGATGGCAATGACCCTTCCCCTCTATTTGGCACTGGTGAGGCTACAGCTGGAGCACCGTGCCCAGTCTGGGGCTCCCTAGAATGAGAGAGAGGTTGAGGTACTGGACCAAGAGGTAGGCCAGTGTTCTGGTCAGGGCTGGAGCACAGGGCATTCGAGGGGAGGCTGCCAGAGCTGGGCTTGGTCAGTCTGGAGAAGGGAGGGACAGAGGCCTTATTGCTCCCTGCAGCTGCCTGATCGGAGGCTGTCTGGGAGAGAAAGCCTCAGGCTCTCTTCAGAGGGGCATGGTGGAAGGATGAAAGATTATAGACAGAAGTCGGACAATTCAAAGTTGATATTAAGGATTTTTTTTTCACTGTGAAGAAGGAAAAACACTGGAACAAGTTGCCTAGAGAGGTTGTTTTCTCCATATCATGATTATTATATACTCCAAGGCTTGTTCTAATGTACCCTTTGTCCTTGCATGATACTTCAACTTTATCTTTCTGAAATGTCTACAGGGAACGGAGTGTTTTGTTGTCATTAGCAGCACTATGAGTATGATGGGCTCTGAACAGAAAGTGTAGTACAATGGACAGGCAGGGAATGAGGCTGAACAGTTTAATATAAGGATTTTCGAATAAACTGCCTAAAATGCTTTGCAACTCCGGTGAAGCAAGCCCCTAAAGATACAAGCCACTCCTTGGGGAGCAGAACTCGTCTGGAAAATAGTTTTAAAATGCTTTTATTGCACAGAATTCCCCCTGTTCTCCCTGCCCACAATGGTTATTCTTTCTATTCAGAGTTAGCTATGTGGGTGTAAAATCCTGAATTCATCTAAGCTGCTTTTGGTATCACTGTATTGAGAACTTCACTTTTTTGGCTTTTGGGACCCTTTGAAATACTTTACAAAATGAGTTGAAGTTATTACCAATCAAAACATACCATAAATAGAACTTTTTTCCTGTTAATGTCTTCATGGCAAAGGGCCTTTGAGCCTAAAGCCTGCTGAAAAAGTGGGTATGTGTGCATGTGCTATGTGTGTGAATGTGCATGCCCTTGTGCATGTGCATATACACATACACGTTCAGAAAGGCATCCCTAAAAGAGCAGAGTCATGGTTTAGTGAACTCTCTGGTTAGGCTATAGTCCTAAATAGGAGGAACTGCAAGGGAATATCCTGGATACTTGGGTAGTGTTCATCAAACCACTTTTCACCATTTATCAGCAGCCCTGGCTAACTGGGAAGCTCCTGGTTGGCTGGAGGTTAGACAATGTGATGCTTGTCTACAAGAAGGGCCATAAAGAGGAACTGGGGAGCTGCAGGCCTGTCAGTCTGACCTAGGTGCCAGGAAAGGTTATGGAGCAGATCATTCTGAGTGCCATCAAGCAGCACATACAGGACAGCAAGGTGATCAGGCCCAGTCAACATGGGTTTATATTCTTGACCTGATCTCCCTCTACAACAAGGTGACCCGCTAAACCGATGAGGGAAAACCTGTGGATGTTGTCTAACTGGACTTTAGTAAAACCTTTGACACTGTTTCCCACAGCATTCTTCTGGAGAAGCTGTCTGGTCATGCCTTGGAAGCTGGCTGCTCATGCATACACCTTGCTGATCAGAACGCTGGCTGGATGGCTGGGTACAAAGAGTTGTGGTGAGTGGATTTAAATCCAGTTTGGGGCAGGTTACAAGTGGTCTTCCCCAGGGCTCAGTATTGGGGACAGTTCTTTTTAATCTTTACCAATGATCTGGACGAGGAGAACAAGTGCACCCTCAGTAAGCTTGCAGATAACACCAAGTTGTGCAGGAGGGTAGTAAGGCTCTGCAGAGGGATCTGGGTGGGTTGGTTTGGTGGGCTAATGCCAGCTATGTGAGGTTCAACAAGGGTCAGTGCTGAGTCTTCCATTTGGGTCACAACAACCCTATGTAATGCTACACACTCAGGGAAGAGTGGCTGGAAAGCTGCCTTTTGGGAAAGGCCGTGGGGGTGTTGGTCAACAGATAACTGAATATGAACCAGCAGGGTGCCCAGGTGGCCAAGGCAGCCATCAGCATCCTGGCCTGTAACAGAAACGATGTGACATGCAGGAGCAATATTTTCCCCCTGTGCTCGGCTCCAGTGAGGCCGCATCTTGAACTCTGCATTTGATTCAGGGCCTCTCCACTACAAGAAAGACACTGAGGTGCTGTACTGTGTTCAAAGACAGCCAGAAAAACTGGTGAAGAGTCAAGAGCACAAGTCTTATGAGGAGCAGCTGATGAATTTGGGCTTGTTTAGCACCTCGAGAAAAGGAGAGAGGAGAAGACCTGATGGGTCTCTACAGCTCTCTGAAAAGAAGATGTAACCCGGTGGATGTTGGTTTCTTCTCCCAGGTAGCAATCAGTACAACAAAAGGAAATGTCCTCAGGTTGCATGAGGGCAGGTTTAGAATAGATATTAGGGAAAATGTCTTTGCCAAAAGGGATGTCAAGCACTGGAACAGGCTGTCTGGAGATGTGGTTGAGCCACCAGCCCCAGAGGTGTTGAAAAGATTCTTTGACATGGTGGCACATAGGCACCTGGTATAGTGGTGTGCTTGGCACTGTTAGGTTCATGGTTGGGCTCCATGAACTTAAAGATCTTTTCCACCATAACTAATATAATTTACTTGGTTTTAATGGGTGTGTTTTTAAGGGCACTACTATGCATATGGTAATTTTTGGTTGGGTTTTTTTTTTCCTCTGACAATGAATTTGTAAAACATGAATCTGTCACCTCTGTCTTTCATCTGCCTAATTTTACAGATGTGCTGCAATAGCGAAAATAAATAAAAGCAATCAGAGAACCACAGGATCTGCAAGATAAAGTGGATGCTTATGTGTTTGGTTTGCCATCTGCTTTATTTTGGACCAGATACCTGTGTATTCAGTCCAAAACAACAGCGTGCATTTCTTTTATTATCCACTCTGCCTGCCTCATATTTAATCATATTTTTGTTATTTTATTACAACTCTTTACAGATATGAATTAAGTAATTAAAAGTCCTCTGAAAAATATTAACACCTGTTCTGTGTCTTAAATATTGCTTACAAAATTCAGAAAGCTGTGAAACTTTTTTATTGAGCAGATCATTATTATTTTAAAGTGCTAGACTTTCTTTGCACTTCCATTTTGTGAGGAAGCTGTTGAAGTCAAAGAGAAAGCTGGCTGCTACTGACTCTAATTATTACAAATTATGTGACAGTTATTGCAGTAACAGACAGGAATTTATTTTTTTTTTCCCATGAAAATGGTGTTCCCATGTTGATACAAAGAGCTGCTAGTGGCCAGTTTTTAAACTGATAACTTTAATTGGCTTTACTCCATCGACCACAGGGAAAACACCTGGCAAGCTGCTTGATCCCAGCCAACTCTTGTTAACCTCACGGCCTTCACAGTAACTATCAGCAGGCACCAAGTCGGTGCTACTAATAAACTAGCATTAGAGCTTCCACCTGCTAATAACGTCTTATTGCTTTTCAGTATTAAATAAAAGGAAATGATCTGTTTAATTACAGTCAAAGAAATTTTGCAATGCTATGCTGCCTTGGATGGTGATAATAATAATGAAATGTATTTAAGGACATACCTACAAGAAGTGATTGCTACTGAGGTAAGCAAGAATGGCAGTAGCTATTGTATGTTAGCTTTCTACATGTATGATTTTTGCCTTAATTAATGTGACTCATCTTTTTCTTAAGTGCAGGTGAGATAAACTGGGGATAGTCTTGCTGAAAATATGTGTAGGTGGCTGTAAGCAAGCTTGCATCTAAGGATTATTATTATTATTATTATTATTATTATTATTATTATTATTATTATTATTATTATTATTATTATTATTATTATTATTTATTGCTTCCCTTAACAATTTCACTTTACTGGTTATTCTTCGCTTGAGGTTTTTGGTTGGTGTTGTGTGTCCCCATTACTGTTAACAAAAAGGCAGTGTATGCATCACTTATTCTTTCCTAAATTAAGTTGCAGCAGGCCAGTTAAGTCTTTTATAAACATTACAAAGCCAGAGTAGGCTTAGCTGAAACTTTCTTGAATTAGTAAGATGTTCAGCTCCTTTTTCAGAGTGTCATTCTGCCCTTTCCCTTGCTGTTTGAGCAGGCTGGTTGGTCCTCTGCAGCCCATGTACCCCACCTTTCTTTATGTTGTTTGTAATATATCATTGCACTTCTGTGCTGTAGGGTGAAGCAGGTATAAGAGGGCCTGCTACCACACTGTTTACTCCCAAGAAGATGACACATCTGGGAAAAGCACTGGTGAACCCCCTGAAACCTATGGAGACAAAAGAAGAAGGGAATATATTGAGCTGCTTGTGCTGGCATGTTAATATTTATTCTTCATGCCCCACAGTTCTCTCACAAGTCATTATACCACTGCTTTTTCCTGTACCTGTGCAGTATACTTATTTGCAATGGGTACTGTGCAAATACTATTGGCTCTAACACTGGCCTAAACAACTATTTATCTGGAGTTTTTCTTACATTAAAGGATTTTTATTCCAGAGATTTCCAGAATGCCTTAAAATATTGCTTCATTCAGCTTCAAATATTTTTCATGTCATAGATGTATAAGAAGTTTCTCTCCTCCTCTTGTGTGTCCTTCCCCTCCACACCTTTTTTTTCCTCTGATCAAAATATAGTCAGAGTATGTTCCTGATAGGGGACAGTTTTAAAAGTGACTTGTCAGCATGTGGACAGAGGAATAAAAGGCCACATTAAACTACTTTTATTTTACATTAAATAGTTTATATGGCAACAATTTCTTGTGAGGCAGATTCAAAGCAAAATCATTCTGTGGTGCACATCTGCCTTGCTAAATATCACAAGGTTATGACAGATGAGCTAATGAAACAATATGAGTTACCAAATATCTGTAAGTCTTCGAAATTAATTGTCTCAAAATTGCAGGAATAGCTGTGTGCCTATAGCTCAATGAAGGTTTTAATTGTTCTGGTCAATATTGGTGAACTAGAAATGCTACTTTAAAAAAGTGCTCTTGTGTGTGGTCTCCTAGGGTGAGGGTTCTGGTACCAGCAGTTACAGACCTACAAGTTTGCACATTTTTGATAGGACTTATGTTAGGGAATCAGTCATACAGCTGGTAATTTGCATGACACCTTCTCTCACAAATTAATGTTTCATTTGTGGGCAAATTTCTAGTTTGCCTTCATGGCCACATGCCCACCTTCCTGATTCTGGAAACAGTTTATAGCACACAGCAAAACCTGAAGTGAGCCTTCCTGAGAATGTATTTGGTGGGCTTGACTTCCCTCCTTACCTTACTTTTTGGGTCTTGCATACCTCCATCCCAGTTGGGGCATAAATCCTTTACGAGAGATTCAAGGAGAGACAACTTGTCTGTTCTGTTTTCGTGCTTTTGCCCTGCTGTTACCAAAAGTAGGACAAGACATTGGAGAAAATAGTATAGTACAAATCCAGGTGGAGATGAAAGGGGATGAAGTGGCTGCCTGTCGCTGCTGATGACAAAAATCCTAGAGGTGTAACTTTGGAGCATGCAGAAAATAAAGGCGTGGTATTTCGTATATTGCTGACATCTCCCATGTATTGCTGATATCCCCTGTTGTGTTCTTTATGGAACAACTTAGGACATCAGTACTGACATTGTTCTTCTCAGAAAAGGCTAAGACATTTCTATTTAGTGTCAGTATCAGGTAGGTTAAAAAATAACTGGTGAGGAAGAAAAAACCCCAAACAGGCCTTTTTAAAATTTTTTTTGTTTGTTTTTACCACAATTATCTTTGTCACTCTAAGAACAACTTGTGTGACACTATATAATACTTGTGTTAGAACTCACAACTTGACATACTTTGTGGGTTTTCTGTCCGTAATTTAAATGTTCAGCTGATATATGTGGATTCAGCTGCTGCAGAGAGCAACAGCACAGCAAGAAAGACCAGTGATCATCGTCACTAGTGGTCCAACCAGTCATGAAGACTTTATCAATACCAGCTGCTTAGCAGAAAGCTAGTACCACTCAGAAGAGGTGCTTACATGGCAACTTGGTCAGGTTGGCAAGCAGTAAAGCAGTGTGTCACTCTCCACTTTGATGTACCTAAACAAATGTTTCCAGGAGAGAAGATCATCCCCAGTATAAAGTTTGCTGATCAGCTAATAGAGGTTTTTTCCTAAGATTTGTTTTTCATTTGTCAGTTTGCAATCAGGTTTAATAATGTATTTAAATAAAAGTAACTACAGCAATATTTATATCCAGGAGAAACAGAAAACTGTTTCACTGCTGATATGATGGCTTGATTTAGAGGGTCACTGAAATCAGAATAGGTGTCAAATCTCAGAAAAGGGCAGTATTTTTGAACCAACTGTTACACTGCTGTTAGAATGACATTTAGCAACAAACCTTCCCAAAGGAGAACTGTCTGCTGTGAGAGACTTGATTGTTTGGGAGACAATAGATCTAACAATGCATTCATAAATGGTTGCTTTCCTTTCTGAAAAGGAGAAGGTAAGAGCAGCACACTTGATGGACCAGGAAATGGGAAACAGCATTCTGAGCACTTGTGGGAGTTGTTTGGGTTTGGAGGGGTTTTGTTTGGTTTTTGGTTGTTAGGATTTTTTAGTCGTGGGGTTGTTTGTTTTTTTTTTCCCTAACACTTCATGATGAGAAGGCAGAGAGAAAGGATGCTGAAAGTGAACTTAACTATTGAGCTGGAAATGTAATAATATCCTGGGGAAAGCAGATGGCTCCTTTGATGTGGCTGGGTACAGAACGAGTCTTGTGAGACAGTTGGTTTTTGGAAGCACAGCCAAAGGTAGGAATACAGTGATGTGGTTGTGTGGTGGGGCAGAATAACAAACTATAGGTGGAATAATAATTGGGTGGTCAAATGCCTTCGGTGCTTGAGGTGTGTACTCTAAAGCCTTTACAGAGCACCTTAGCTAAGTGCCTGTAGATGTAGCATGCAGGTGGTCAAACAAAACTTCACCTGTACAAAAACTTGCACAAAGCACCGTTTCAAACAGCTGTACCACTCAAAGGTGTTCTGGTATTGTGGTGTTTACACTTCATGCTTTTTACAGATATCATCATAGGATCTTCTAGCTGGTGTAGCGTGGCTGTTGCTTCTTCAGTTCAGTGTAATCCAAACTTTAACACTAGCTGTTGTCTAGCTGGTACCTTAATGCTGGTCAGGTTTTATGGTTTTGTTTCTTGATTCTGCTTCTAATTGACTTTTAGAAAAGGTAAGTAAATTATATAGAATCCTCTCTTCTTTCTGTGTTCTGCTCTGAAACATGGACAATGTGAGAGCTGCTTACCTTGTCAGCCTCTGCCACAGTAATGGTGGGAAGTTGTCCTCCTCAGGTTCCCTGGAAGCAGAATAAGGGAAACAGACAAAAGCTGCACTTTGCTGCTGCCAATTCCAAGTTGAGAGTTTCCCACTTTTCTTTTTCTCTAAGACAGACAGTAGTATCTGGGTGGGGTGCTAGAGATCAAACGCACTGTTTGGTGGAGGCATACATCTTAGCAAGCTAACACTTGGTTTGACAGATAAATCCCACAAAAGTTCTGGGTAGTGGGCCACCCTCCCACAGCCTGGAGACTCATCAGGGATCCTTTGCATTGCTCAAAGCCTCCAACCAAAAGGATTCTTTTTCAAAAGCTGAGTGGAAACCTTTCCTTATAAGCTTTTATCTAATGTGTATTTTTCTCACAACAATTAAAAATAAAGAGTGTTGGTGAAGGAAACTGGCTCTCTGTAGGATCCACACTTCAACAGCAGCTCCTTTACCACAGAGGTGTGCTGACGGTACCTTCAGTGTTGTGTTCCATTCTGTGTGTGAGGGGAGAAGCAAATGGCCTGTCATGACCTGGATCTTGATCTCCTCAGAATGCGCTCCTGTTTTGACAGTTGTTGAGGAGACCACCCTTATTTCAGGGGTCAGTGGACTGCGTTAAGAAAAAAAAAAAAAAAGAATGAATGAGGGACTATTTCCAGTTTCTGCAGGAAGCTTAGGTGTAGCTGCTGTCCCACTGTGTGCTCTAGCTACTATTTGCCCTGCACATACAAAGATACATTAAAAAAAAGAAAAAGTATATCTACCCAGTCACCTGAAAGAGGCCACTGTCAGAGCAGTCCCCAGTTCTGACTGCTGTCACTAGCTTCCATGCCCATCTTGCTTTCTGGTAGACTTTCCAGTATTGACAGTCTTTTGCCAATCTGATCTTATCTTCTGTTGGTTTACAGCTTACAGATTTCTCCCTGCTTATCTAAACCAGACTTTTCAATGCATAGTTAGCATAGTGGGCTATGCAGAGCAGGGGTTGTTGTACAAGGTAAGAAATTTAAAAGCTGTGATGCCTGGGACTTTAGAAATACTGAAGAACAATTTTCATTGACTGTGCCTAGAAGGCAAATGCAGTTAAACTTTCTGTGTATTCTTTTGTTTCCAGCTCTGGTGAAGGGACAGATATCAAGGCAGGAAGGCTACCAAGAATCCGAAGTGAATGTGTGCAGGCATGCTGGTGCATTCATATGTATGACAGACATCTGGTTTCTTTTACAAAAGGAAACACCTCCTCTGCAAAGAATGATAAGCCTTAGTTGTTCCTTGGTGAGTTTTGGTTTTTTGTTATGTTTTGTGTTTGTATGTGGGGATTCTTTTTTTCTTCTTTTTTTTTTCCTTTTTTTTTTTTTTTTTCTTTTCTGTGACACTGCCTATAATTGCTTGGAAAAGAATAGGCTAAATGGAAAGTTCCTAGAGTACTGTTCAGTGCCCACAGAGTGGATTTTCTATGCTATTTTTAGCCTTTTGCTAGCTGGGTTAGAATGCAAATAGCTGTGTGCACTCTGAAGCTGCAGAAGTCCATAAAGACAGAAAATAGTCACACTCCAGGGAGGGAATTGTGCCATCCCTCTGGTGCCTGTCTTCACTGAAGGGTTTTAGAAATTTTCCCCTTCGTTACTGCCCCATATTTAACCTATTTACAGTTAACAATATTTGAGGCACACAGGATTCAGTCTACCACTCATATTTTTAATGCAACCTCCTTATAAATGCTGGTCCATCCAAAATAGAACTAATGGGACCCGTGCTACTGTTTGCCAACAGACAGATTATCCCTCCAGTAAAGATCAGTCTTGAGTAGTGGGGTAAAAATGTCACACTTTTTCATAATGGAATAACACGTTAATGGCTGGAGAGCAGATCTGAAGTAAAATGCTGTCCTAATTTTTTTTTTTTTTTTTTTTTTTTTTTTCAGAACAGCTCCTTTTTACTTTAGTAACCCTGAGGAGCTGCAACCATGTAAGATTCTGTGACCCTACTGATGAGGCATCGGTGTGGCACCCTTTCATTCACATTGAACTTGCTCAGAACTTAGGTAGCATCAAAAACCTCCTTTCTTATGTATTGCCTCTTAAATTTGTTTTCCTCTTGCCTTGGTTACAGCCCCCTTATTGCAAACAAGCCCTTAAATTTCCTAGACTGAAATAATGCTGGGGAGATCAATTGGGAGTCCGTGACATTTAGAGGTGGCAGTAGGGCACTGTATAAAGGCTCTGTTGAGATCCTTTAAAAGGGTGAAGCCTTGAGATACAGAGGCAGTGGCAGCATTACATCCCGTATGCTGAATTGCATCTAAACACAGCTGCTCCATGATTTAAACTTCCTTCCATTAACCAGCTGCTTCAGTTTTGGCACGACTATTTTGGGTGTATTTCCTGCTGCAGACCCAATGGGACAGACTGTCTTGAGGGAGCCTGGGCTTACCTTGGGGCAGGTAGAGGGCAATGTGAGGAGAACAGTTGCAGATCATTGGAGATAATTCAGCCATATCACTGATTGTAAATAGAGCCCATCAACATGTTCCCCATTTGGTACTGAAACATGAATCAGCAGGTTTCATTTCCTTTGCGACTCCAGCGTAAGCATCATCTAACAGGAAACAATTCTCTTTTTTTAATGTTTCTGTTATAAGAGTCACTTTATATACAAAATTCCAAATCTGTCAAATTTATTGAGTGGGTGACAAGTCAGTCTTGGGGAGGGAAAATAATTATGCTCTAAAATGTACAGTAGTGATTCTAGGACATGGTGTAGCAGACTTCAGCAGTATTGTGCACTATTTCATAGTCTTCAGAGCATTCCTTGACTTTGCAACATGCAAGGCATTTTCATGTTTGCCAGGAGCCTAATTCCAAATACTTTTGTTCTCTTTGTGCTTCAAGTTTCTGCAAGCTCATTCTTTACATAACGCTGCCCCACCACCACCACGACCCCTCCCTCTGTGTGTGAATTGGCCTCTGCACATATCTAGGCAATAAAACTCTTTTGAATAAGAGTTTCAAATTTTCCCTGTCTGCTTTAAGAAACTTCCCACCTTTTAGAATTCGTGGACTGGATGAAATAAGAAAGAACAAATCTTTGACAAGTTATAATAGTCAAGGTTAATTTTGAAGCAGTGTGTATGTTTACTGCCTCTTAAGGGAGTATCTCGCTGCTTTGCATTCTACTTAGTTGTTTCTGGAGCTGAAGAAACACTGCTTAAAAGGATTAATTTGGCAGGCACTCCTGAGACTTTAGAAGGTAAACAACTGTTTCTTTTTTGTCAATATGGCAATTAAGGTCTGGGAGATTAAAGAAAAGAAAGTAAATGCAGTTTTGGCTCCTACTGTAGACTGATGGCTTAGTGATCCTTTGAATATTTAATAAGGTGCTTTAATGGTTCTGGAGCAGCAAAATCTAGATCAGATGTGAAAAAAATAATAGTGAACTTCAGATTGTGAGTTATGTGATGCCCAGAATTAGGCAGCTAGGGGTTTCTTATGCTCAGGATTGATGTCAGACTGGCTTGGCAAACAACATGTCCTTCAAATGCAAGGGGTGTGCTGGAGGTGTCCAGACACCTGGAAAATTCCTCATTTGACCTCTTATAATATCATCCTTACCAAATCTTTAACTAGACACAAGTTCTTTCTAGCTAAAGAAAATCAGAAGTCTTCCCTGTAAAGGTAACATAATTGGTAAAAATATCATTAGTATGAACAGAATTGTGAATTTCAGAGACATTGGGACAGTCAGGAATGATAGTAAAAGATAATTAAAATACCATGATCCCTTCACAGCCATTAAAGCTGATGGGATAGTTTAATTCTTAGCTGCTCTGGTCACCTCAGATGACACAAAGTAATCACAAATTAGGCTTTAACATACCCACCAGTCTCCTCTTTTGAACAGCACACTTACTACCTGCCCTTAAGGGGGTGGCAGTCATGTCTCTTCAAATAAAACTTCAAGGAATTAATTATCTTTCTTAAAGTGGGTGGGCATTGATAGGAGGTTTAATTTGAAAACAGAAATTCAAAAGGTCTGAAGTTAATTTGGAATGCTGTTTATATGACATTATAGAAGGGGAAGCCATCAAAATGCTACCTGTGTGTAGCGAAAGGACAGCTCTATTTTCATCATTTTCTTCCTCGTCTTTTCCCCTGCCCCAGTGCTGTTCCCACTGTTTTCAATCCCAGCTCAGTTGCTCTCGTTGGAGGCTGGAGTCAGAAAGACATGAGCCTTGGAAGAAACAGAGCAGCAGAAATACAGGTTTTGAACAAGACCCTGATATATTCCTGAGGGAGCTCTTCATACCTTTGTTTTGCTACACTGATGTTTCTAAAGTGACAGCATTGGCTTCAAGCCCTCTGGATTTTCTTTATGACAAATTCAGGGAGAAATAAATGTGATTGCTTTTCTGGTGAAGTGAAGAATTTAATCCATTCTGCGTTGTCTCTGTTTACCTACCCTGCTCTATCAAATGAACAGATTGAAGAGCAAACTAAGGAAAGACGGCCGTGCTTCACTTCCAGAACAGCTGAGTTGTCTTCCAGAATCTCCAGTGGTAGACGATCAGCTCATACTGCAGAGCCCTCTTCCTCTGGAGGTGTTATCTACTGTCCTAACAGTGACACCCTATGAGGAGAATATTGGACGCACACAAGTCCTTGGGAACAAAAGGGATGTATTCAGGTTGCTGGGGGAGCTGCCCAATGTCACTGTGAGGGTGCTGTTTATTATCTTGGGAAGGTCACAGTGACTGGGAGTTTGCTGGAGGAAAGCAAACTTCATATCTCTTGTCAGGAAGGGCAAGAAGAAGGAGGATCTGGGGAGCTGCAGGCTGGACACCTACTCTTTAGGCACTAGGAAGATTATGGAGCAAATCTTGGAAGCCATTTCCAAACAGACAGTGCAGGTTTACTTAAGGCAAATCATGTTTGCCCCAAGTACCTCTTGCAATGGCATGAGATGGTCTCTCATAGCACCATTGTAGCTAAATTGGTTAGATACGGGCTGGACAAGTGGATAGCGAAGTGAGTTAAATGTGGCTGTAGCAGGAGGCTCAGAGTCACACGTAATTGAGATAGTTGCTGGTATGAGTGGTCTCCCTGAGGGACTGATACCGAGTACTGTGAACCTCTTTATTTGAAACCTGGATGATGAGATACAGTTGACTTGGCAAATCAATGTATGATACTAAACTAGCGGATTGTCCGATGTGGAGGATGGCAGGGCAGCATTTTGGAGGGGCCTGAACAAGCTGGAATGGGGTGTCAGGAGCCTCCTGGAGCTCAGCAAGGGCAAGTGTGACTGTCTGCAAAGGCCAGTCACATCCTGGGCTGTCAGCAATAGAGCCAGCAGGCTGTGATCTTGCCCTCTGGTACTGGTGGGACCACATCTGGAGCACTGTTCCCAATTTGGAACTTTCCAGTACCAAAGAACCAGTGAGGAACTGGTTGGAGACCAGTGGTGGGTCACAGTGCTGGTGAGGCCTGGCGTACAGGGCGTACGAGGAGAGGCTGCATGAGCTGGGCTTGTTCTGCCTGGAGGGAGGGAGCCCTTACTGCTGCCTGCAGCTGCCTAATGGAAGTGTGAGGGGGACAGAGCCAGACAGCTCTACAGTGACAGCACAAGAGGCAATTACACAAGTTGTAACATTGGAAATTTAGTTGGATCTTAGGAAAAAGCCTGGCTGTAGCAGGATCATGTGCTTATCCCTGATCCTAGCTCTTCCTTTGCTTTTGTTTCTGCTTGACAGAGCCAACAACTGGGTTAGAAATGCATCTCTCTTCATTAAGGTTGATTTAGATCTCTGTTTTCCCCTCATGTCCCCTCATGTTGTTCCCCCCCCACAACCCCTTTCAAATATATGACATTTGTTTTGTATCACTATTATCTAAAAGACTGCATTGATTGTGCAGAGCATTCTTTGAACCTGATCTTTTATGAAGGTTGGGGTTTTTTGCTT
This sequence comes from Gallinula chloropus, assembly GCF_964237585.1. Lineage (NCBI taxonomy): Eukaryota > Metazoa > Chordata > Aves > Gruiformes > Rallidae > Gallinula > Gallinula chloropus. Next base: position 98,016,744 of record NC_140085.1, read on the forward strand.
GCATTTTGAAAAACATTCCCTGGGACAAGTATTTCAGTTTGGGATCTTAATCAGGACCTATGTATGTGTTTTTTACTGGTATTGCTATTTCTGTGAGGATCATGAGCCCCTTTTGTCTTACCTGTTCAACATACAAAACCAGTTCAAGTGTTCTGCTTTAATAATCCCTACTAGAGAGATAACAAACCTTGAACTAAATTTTGCTTTTCCTCTGTGTGAGGAATCCTTTGCAGGCAGGTTTGCATGCTGTAACTGCACTGACCCCTTTGTGCGTCCACCTTTATATTTTAGATGCACTGATTGCTCATGCTCTATGGCTGTCATTTGAAGATGAGTCCCAAGATGGGAATGGTTTGGTTTTTTTTTTTTTTTTTTTTTTTTAGAATAATGAAAGTGCATTTGAAACAGTAGTTTACAGTAAATCTCAAAGTATAAGAATGAAATGGCCACCCACCACCTTCCCTATTGCCATCCATAGGTTTATTTTAAATTTCTTTTTTCTTTTTTTTTTCTTTTTTTCCTTTTTTTTTTTTTTCTTTCCCTGGAAAGTAAAAGATTTGAAGCCAGACTTACAGTCATATTCTTACTGCTGGCTACATAAAAATGTATTTGTCCTGGAAAAATGCTCTTGATCTTTTAGTGGCCACTGGGAAAGGTGACTGAGGTTTGCAGCCCTGCTTATTAAGATGTCACTCTAATGTCCACAAACTCCGTTGTGTAAAATGAGAAGGACAGGCAGGTAATGTAAGAGGTTAAACCACATATGAAGTTTCTTTCTCTGGCCAAAAGACACTTACATGAATAGTGCTTGGAGTGCTCTGAAAAGAAATATAAACGGTTTTATAACAAAGTTATTGCAAAGCTTGTGTGCATGAAATTGTTGTTGTTTTCTTTCCTCAGCTGGAGTTTCCTGGTTCACTTAGTCCTGGTTGTTCAATCCAGTTGCTCTTCCCAGTGCATGAAGTCGTGGTTTGCAATTAGTACTCACGACCCATGCAGAAATACAACATTCCTCATTTCCCCAAGTGATCCCTGCACTTTGTCTGTGCAAGAGCAACTGTGTTGCTGCTCTGAAATAACACAGAAGGGGAAAAAAGGCACTGACAGTGTAGGAGGGAAAAAGATGAGTCCACATTTGCCTCTGGTGAAGTGTTCAGGTGCTCTCTCCTGCCCTCCCGGTGTAGATATGCTTTGCTTTAACTACCTTTTCCGCTAGTGTTTTCTGCATTCCCTGGTGGGAAACAACAGCAAGGAGAGTCTTTCACATGGTGTGTGAAGAACCAGAAACTCATTATGGCCGCAGCCCTGCAAGGCAGTGCTGGGAATCAAACTGTGAAATTGCAATTCCTGAAGGGCAGTATACAGGGCGACATGTTACTGTAGTTTTCCAATGGACTGAGCCACCCAGTCATCACAACAAATGATGCTAAATCCCTGCAGCTACCCTGTATTTATTCTGTAATTTATGCCTCAGGGGATATAATCACAGAAGAAAATTCCTTAAGAGAAGTTTCCCTGCAAAGTTCAGACTTAACAGAGCAACAACCTTTATTTCTATGAGCTGTAAATACAGAAGTGTAGAAGGGACTGGTTTTTTGCTCCTTATCGTTTCCTTGTTCCCACTTTCTTTTCCCCCACATCCTTAGGAGGTTTTCAGACCAATAAAGTAATTTAAGTACGTTGCAGTTCAGGAAACAGTTACTTGACATGAATACCTACAGGAACAGATCCTGCAAGTAAATATACAGTTCAGGGGATTTCATACTTGCGTATCATGTGGAAATCAAGGCAGGGTCATATAAAATATTGCAGATGTGTAGAGATTAATTGTGAGCAGAACATGTAGTGTACCTATTTCAAATTAATTTATATATTAATTTTTTAAAACAACATTTTTTTGGTTTTATGTATATACATACAGTTCAGAAAATGCCCACTTCCAGTTCATCCCACTGTGGCTTAATCTTAGATCTGCACCTTGCTTTGGAATGGATCTGCTGATTTCAGTGGTGCTGTTATGAAAAGCAAAGTTCAGTGTTGATCTCCACATAGTACCAGAAAATATTACTCTAATTCTACCTTTGGATGTTTTTTCTGAAGCCCTTGTAAACAGTCTCCTTTACAGTTGGCGTATCCTTTTTTTTCTGTATTTCTGATGTTATTTCATTCCAAATGTCTCTAAGAAAAATTTTTAGTTAGTGGATAATCCTACTCCTATATTTGTGTCTTTTTTCTGTCAATAAAATGTCCCTAATTGAAAAAAAAATCCATCACAGGAGGCTTTAAACATCATCCCAGGAAAAATGCTGAAGAATAAACATAGAATGTGAATTGTTTTGGAATATCCATGTTTGTGTGATTATTTTGAGTAGCTGTGTATTTTTTGATCAATTTGGGTAAGTGGCCCCAATTATCTCTGTCATATAAGCGTGTGTAAAAAATTCTTCTTTTTGATTAGTCACACTCCCCTAGGAAATCTCAAATATATGCTATACAGTTATTTTCTAGGACACCTGATGCTGCATTTGGAGTTGTGTTCCCAAAGCAAGGGATATTGGAATATTTTTAATTGATAATGCCTCCCAAGTTGCAACAAGATACACAAACTATTTGTCCAAACAGGTTTTTAAACAAAGATAGGAGGAAGTCAGGGTCAGGGAATCAGTCTAATTTGTGTGTGTGTAATTGTGAATGTATTTGACAAAGTATTAATTGAACAAAATCAACATGCAAAATAATGGAAAGGGAACTAAAGCTTCCAGAGCCACGGTACTTTCAAAAATATTAAGGTGTCAGAGGGTTTCATTTCCAGTTGACAACATTTTAAATGAACTATTTTCAGGGAAGAAAAGGGAAGCAAAGTTGGTGGGGCTATAAAAAGCTGCCCTCCTGTGGAGGCCCGTTGAATGACAGACAGGGCATAGGATTCTAGAAATCCAATTAGGACAGTTATAAAATCAAAATAAAGAACAGACTTTTAATTGTGAATGTAACTAACTGCTGGAGCTACCTCTCTAGGGATGTGACAGAACTATTGTCATTTGTGGGCTTGAAATATAGCCACCTTGTGCAGAAAGTAAGGCAAAATTTGTAATGAACTCTTTTGGTCTTGCCATCTGTAAGCCCTAGCTTAATACCTTCAAAACACACTGTGAAGGCGACAGGACACACCTGAAAGACTGTGGTCAAAGCAGAATTTTAAACACTGAAGCTTTAGTAGAGAAAAAGCCTTTAAATGAAGTGCACATTAGAGCCATGTTTTAAAAAGAAAACTGCAAAGTATTTTAATTTACTCTAAATGCTACTGCTTCCATGTATTCAATTTTATCTTGCAGATAGTTTAAACATGGAAATTGCATAGCTATTAGTTTCCGTACCACAAGATATAATTGAATGTACTATATGTTTCACTGTTAATTGGTAAGCATTATTTAGGATATGTTGCTAGGGAATAATTTATGGGCTTTTGTGACCAAACTCTGAGTTTGTAAGACCAGCAGCAAAGCTGATTGTTTTGGGAAAATGCTGTTCTGTAAAATGCAGGTATTTTGCTGCTGTTGTTTTTTCCATCTGGAAATGAAGCAGTTTGAAAGATTAATGAGAATTGAAGAAGATAAGGGGTTCTCTGCAGGAAATACATGCCAGGCTTCCTTTTGGATATCAGGTGCTTTTGAAGATCTTGATCAGAAGTAGATTTAAGCTTGTAATTGCTCAGCTTTTGAGGAGTTTGTTGGCTCAAGATTTCCTGTATCTGGAGAGTTGTGGTATGAAGATATTTTAACCTCAGTTATTAGCACAGTTAGACTCTGTGTTTAGCAGTGACTGCTGGAGGTCCTCATCTTTTTGGAATATGCACTGCGAGTACCAAATAGTTAGGTTGCCTATGGTGTGTCATATAATTATAATCTTGTAGTACTGATGGCATTTAAAGGAACAGAAATAGTGAGGTATAAATAAAAATATGGTACGCTTTGCTATTGTAGTTTGATTCCTGTGAAACTTCTCTCACCACGCTTGAGAAAACTTTCAAAATTCTGATGTGTTTATAAGGATACCTGGGTAAAAGGTGCCACCACCACAGAAGGAATTAAACTTTTGAATAGTGCTTTTTGCCTTTTCCATCAATTTCTCCTCCTATAAATTTAAGTTTAAAATGGTAGGGTCCCACCTGGCTGTGATGAAACTGTCTGCGTGAAGAAAGGAACATAATGAATGTTAAGGTATGAAGTCAACTGTTGTTCTATATTTTCATTTATTTTTAAGAGGGTTTGTTTTTTTTTTTGGCCTGTAAGGCCAAAACCTCTTCTTTGGTGTTATTAATATTCCCATGGAAGCCTGAAACAAATTGGTCAGGGCGTAGAAAATATAGAGGAAAAAGAGTACCAAAACAAAAACAAGCAGCAAGCCCCTTGGACTGCCAGTGCTGTTGGGTGGCCTTCCTTTGCCCCCAGCACTGTGTGTTCAGTCACACTACCAGGTTGAGTTTTAGTCTTTTACTTGTTTGCCTGCACTGTTATGTTGAATTCAAAATGAAAGAATTTATTTTATGCAAGTCTTGAATTTGTATCAGAAATAGTGTGGGGAGTAGGTCTGGGGAGGTGATTGTGCCCCTGTACTTGACTTTGGTGAGGTTGCATCTTGAGTGCTGTGTGCAGTTCTGGGCTCCTCACCGCAAGAAGGACATTGAGGTCCTCGAGTGAGTCCAGAGAAGGGCAATCAGGCTGGTGAAGGGGATGGAGGGCAAATCCTATGAGGAGAGGCTGAGGGAGCTGGGGATGTTTAGTCTAGAGAAGAGGAGGCTGAGGGGAAACCTTATGACCGCTTACAACTACCTGAAGAGAGGTTGCAGAGAGGTGGGCGATGGTCTTTTCAGAGGTGACAGGAGATAGGACAAGGGGTAATGGCACAAAGCTGTGTCAGGGAAGGTTCAGATTAGAAGTTAGGAAAAAATTTTTCACTGAAAGAGCTGTCAGGGCCTGGAACAGGCTGCCCAGGGAGGGGGTTGAGTCACCTTCCCTGGATGTGTTTAAAAAAAGGGTAGATGAAGTACTTAGGGATATGGTTTAACATAGGATGGGAATGGTTGGACTCAATGATCTTTAAGGTCTTTTGTAATCTTGTGATTCTGAGTGTGAAACAGTTTTTCAAATTTCTTTTTTAAAATACTGTCAACTTTGTATTTTTTTAAAAGGGAAAAGAGTAATGAATACAAGGCACAGATGTTTTGTTATTCACATTTCAGAAGTGTCTAAGTGCTTGTTCCCTGTACCATCCTCATAGCCAGCGGCGGATGTGGATACTTACTTTCTAGGCTCCTCTCTTAGTTGCCAAAAGATTTTCAGCCCCTTTACCCCACCTCTGTCCTCCTGGGAGATGCCTGGGAGAAAAGGAGACCTCACTGCTTCATGCTGCTTCCTGGGAATATGCAGACACTCTACTGCAAATGTTGCTTTAACCTTATAAATGCATATGCTGTGAACTTGGGTCTTGCCTGTCCAATGTCCAACACATATGGTAAGGCTCCTCTCTGGGAAAGAGTGGAATGAATGTGCAAAGTCACTTGAGCTCTGGGGTTTATCTATAAAAAGGGACAGGGCAATGGAGAGCTGCTTTCATCAGTGCAGAATGCCTGAAGGTGAAAGCACCAGCCTTTAAATAAAATGAAGGGGCCTTCATGCCTAGAGGGACTGAAGAAATCACACTGGTTGCCTGACAGTCCTAAATGTGATGAAAATCATCCACTGCAGGGGATATTACTGTAAATCTTTGTCTACCTGACAGATTTACATCTACTAGCTTCCATAAAATTCTCTGTTAATGGCACAACACCTATTAAGCTGAGGTATTTCTAGGTATACTATATCATTGTATTTTACTGTAGAGTTTACATTATTCCTAGCATTTCAGTGCTTATAAGGTGATTCAGACTGAAAATATAGTAACTTTTTCTTGCTTCTCAAGGACAAGCTTTTATTTCTGAGAGACCATTCAGAAATATTAACACTGAAAAATACTGTACTCCAGAATGGATGAGATTTATTGGGACATGCGTTTGGCTACTTGAAGGAGGCATTAATAAGGTGCCAGCAGATTCTCATGTTTTGTTAGTTGCTTTTCTGCCACCTCTTCTGTTTTCCCCCTTCCCCTCCTTTTGCTGGTCCAAAGAAACAATTGAAGAACGCACTGAGAAGGTTATCTATGGAACACATGATGAATATTGACATCAAACTAATGTTAGCAGTGACAAGCTCAGAGGAACAACAATCCCTGCCTTGACCTAAAAGCATCAGGTGAAGTAACTGAAAGCATGTGCTGCCAGCCACTGTCCTGTGCTGCAAATTGCTGGGGCTGCATACTGGAGGACCCTGGGAGAGTAAAAAGTTCCTTCCCCTTCACTTAGCTTCAGGATGATGATTAAGGCACCCACATTATAAGTGAAGAGAAGCTGTGGCTTCAGTTATGTATGGAATTGATGGTAAGATTTAGATTCAGTCACTTTTCATCTGAATTTAGCAGAGAAAATGCAAGAAATGAAGAGAGAACCTTGTAAGGAGTAAGCTTGGTGACCTGGAAGCTGCTTCCCTGGTACCTGGGTGATGAAACGTCAGTGCTCCTGAGAGCTACGTGCCAAATCTCTCCCTTCAGAATTTTCTAAACCCAATGTAATGTTGTGGAGTCTTCAAAAAGCTTTTCTGTTTCTTCAGTAGAAGACTTTTCTAATGCAGCTTTCTGAGACTGCCAATATGTTCCTAGATTTTCTTGTGAAACTAATCCCACATCCTCTGCCATATAGGCCTACTTTACTGGAAAATTGTATTACACAGGAATGGATGAAAGACACTCAAGTCTTTGAAGGAATAAAATATGTCACCTCTCTCCACCTGCCCCCAAACAACAACAAAACATAAATGAGTAGCAACTGTTTCACTCATAACTCACAAACAGATGGATTTTTACAAATTCACTTCATGTTGCAAACTAGTAAGATACATCTGGCATGAAAGGTAGCGCTGGCAAGATTTTTCTACCCTCCTTCTGCAAAAATAAGTGATTTGAAAACAATGTTTTTGCCTAGTCAAATTTCCAACAAAGAGGTTGCAGCAGCCAGTTCTTGACAAGGCCCTGCTGAGTGGTTTTCAGCCCTGGAGCTGTGGTTTACTCCTGACAGTGACCAATCTATGCATCAGTTATGGCCTTTCTGTGAGGTGGCTGCTGGTGGGGCCTCTCCTGTATTCTGTTGACTGACTGCTGAGCTTCCTCTTCCCTAATCAAGCTTGGTCATTCCTGTCTCTTAAATGGAGTGTTATTCTATGCATTAGTTTAAAATGGAATGTAACAATCTGATTTTTCATCTGGCTCACCATTTTTAGTAGGAAAGCTACTATGACCCAGCATCTATTTTGTTCTCCCTTTTTTCCCCTCAAATGTGCTTTGTCCGTAATTTTGATTTATAAGATTTAGATCACAAGGCATTTATTATTGCCTGCTCTTTCAATTCATTTGCATTCTCTTCAGGCTTAGGAAGAAAAGTTCTTCTGTACCAGTTTAGCTGATCACTTGTTCTTCTTATTAAGCAGGATTTGCTACTCCTTGGTGTTTGTCTTGGGATTGGGTTTATTTTTTTTAGGCAAACACAGTTCCACCAGGATCTGGAAAGTAACCCCATAAGAAAGTGACTGTATGTTGGAGAGGAGCAACAGCAATTTTGGACAAAAGGAATTTTGTATTTAAAGAGCGTGACAGCCGTTTCCCAAGTGCCTTGCTCCAATACAAAAAGTAAATGTTATGTTTTCTTTTCACAAAAGCTGACATACATAGGCAACCTCTCTCATAAGGTTTCACCTCTTGATTCAAAAGGAAAGCTCACTGAGCATAAAGAGTATGCATACTGCAACAAGAGAAGCTTAAAGGTCAGCGCAAAGATGAATGCAATAATAACTGTAGTATTCTCACCTATACATAAGCTGGCTTCTGTTCAGTTTAAGGCAAAAAAAAATCACATCCCACGGTGTTATGCAACAGCAGGGTGGTCTCCTGCTGGCCCCAGAGGGAAGTCTGCTGGCAAAAAGCAATGAAGAAGTATTGACACCAAGATGTCATGTCAGGGGAAAAGATTTGCCAAATTCGGGTCTGAATCGTTCACCTGCCAAAGTGGCATAGATCTGCAGACAGTTTGAAAATTGGAGCATATGGAGACAGGGAGCACATTCCACGGTGCCAGCTAATGAAAATATGCAGTGTGAAATGAGCTAACAAGGATATCCCGTATACTGGAGAGATTTATATTCTTCCCTTGGGGACTTTAATCATTCTTACAAATTGCAAGTTTAGTCTGTACCAGTGACCTTGGGAAAGATTATTTGCTCCACTTGTCTAATAAAGCTAATCTAGATACTGTGTGTGTGTGCATGTGTGTGTGCGTGCACGTTTCAGGATTTCTTGATTTTTAAGTCTGTGATTTATGGATTCCTCAGTTCTGCGAGCTATTTCAAAGCCATTCACAAAAGTGGTGGAGCAAATCAGGCAGACCTGTTTTTTAAACATAAAGTTTAAATGGAATATTCTGGTTTCATGCCTCCATTGGAAAATTTTTGGAAGTTTGGAATTCAAAAAGCCTTCGTCATTACCAACAAAGATTATACAGTGGGGTGGGGTGATACCTCTGTTTTATATGCTTTAGCCAGCCTGTAGTGCACAGTTATGTCAAGAATGTCACCCATTCTTGTCCATATGAAGATGCAGCATTTGTAGGCCCTACTTATGTAAAGGATGCTACTGAGATCAGACGAGCTGGTAGGGGAGGTTTGTGTGATTGCACTAAAAGTGATTAGGTGTTGACTAAGGATGACAGACTGGAGCTGTCACAGATGGATTGTTGCTGTGTAAGGTACTCCTAAACTATAGAAGATAATTTGATATTTAGAATATCATAGTAAAAACATTTAAAATGTCAGTCCTTTTTCCTAATGTTGCTAAACTGAGTGTTCTCCCTTTTGAATGAATCAGACAATTTCGTATGACTCTTGTGTCACAGCAGTCTGAAATGGCTTCAGAAAAACCACACTCTACCCAGTAAGTTACAGTTTTCCATTGTATCCTGACCACTGTCGGGGAAGCGGGAGACCAGGCTGCAGCTTCCTTACCCTGTGGCAAATTCTTTCACCAGTTGCCTTATCGACTAAAATGCTGAGAAGTAGCATCTGCTACTTGTCCTGAAGAGCCCGTTTGTCAAAAGGCAGTTGCCTGACTGAACTCAGGTTGTCGCTACAGCCTTGCCAGTTTATGACAAGCCTGGGCTGAAACAGGGATCTCAAGCTGGTTTTCAAGCTGCACCTGCCCAGCCATGGGGACAGCACTCACAAATCTCCCTTCCTAGAGAGGGTCTGGGTAAAACCAACATCTGGTGCTGCAGTGAGAGCACGCTGATATTGTGGTGTCAGGATGTGCACGGTGCTTAGAGAGCAGGAATGCTAAGTGTGTAGCATTGGAGGAGTTGTCACTGGCTTTCTTGGTTTTTAACAGATTTTTTTTTTCCCCTCTGCCATTAGTGTGAAATTTAGGATGCCTAGAGATATTCCTTTGTAATTAATAATATTTAGGGGTTTTGCTGGCAGAAATCCAAGTGCTCCACAGCATGGTGCTCCACAGCCGTGACATCATTATTATTTTGTGACTGCACTGATAATAATAGTGCTGGATTTCACAGGTAGGGAAACTGAAGGTTGGGAGGGAAATAATGTGGTCAGAATTCCTTAATGGTATTTGCCTCAACGGCAAACTAGCATATAGTCTCTAGCTCCTCAGTTCAAATTGATGCTTCATTCACTAATTCACACCTCCTCTTTGCCCTCCACACTCCCTTTGCAACCTTTTTTGTACAAGTTGCCAATTCTTTATGGGGGTTATCATGCAAATTATTTGCTTGGCAATGTGTGTTTCCCCCTGTATCTGCAAGCACAAGGAGAGCCAACGTCTGATTCTGTTCTGACCTTTCAGTAAATTAACTTACTTCTGCACACGTCTGCCTTCCTGGAGATAGGTACCTGGTTACCTTTTCAATTACCTTCTTTGCTATTCACATTATTTTTCCTAAAATGTGTAATTCAAGTGTCTTCCAGAACCCTCCCTTGAGTCCATGCTGGTTTGTGAACAGAGATCCTTCTGAAGACAGGTTAGCTCTGAGCAGAGTGTATCCCAGCAGCTCTAGAGCTAGGTTTACCTACTTGAACATGAAATATTTTTAGTCTGAGCTGCATCCTCCTTAGGGAAATGGTAAAAATGCCTTTACTAGCAATTAACTGGGAAACAGGTGTCTGTAACTTCATTGCTATGACTTATCTTCCTTAATGAAAGGAAGAGGAGAAACAAGGAAAGGGAAGATGAAATATGCATGAATAAAAAAGAAGGAAAGGGAGGAAATCCTTTTTCTTCAGTATGTGAGGCATGCTGTGTTTTATCTCCTTGTTTATGCTGCACTGCTGTCATCCAGAAGTTTATATTTTGAAAGAAGAAAACACTGCCTTTATGAACTAGAAAAGTGATTTCATTTTTGTTTGTATATACAGTCCTATGTAGAATATTTCAGGTCAGATTCTTTTTCCTAGTTTCTTTTTGATTCAACCCATTTGCCTAATTTGTTTTGACTACATATAAATAGTTCAGGGCAATTTTAAAGAAAATACTATTTGTCCTTTCATGAAGAATCTCTAGTACCAGTAAGCAGACAATGCAGGCAGGTAGTCCTAGTGGATTGTGCTGTCAGAGGACTCAGCAAATCTGGGATTTAGTGCTTATGCTGAAACCGACTTCTCTGTGACCTTGAGTAGGTCATTTAGTTTCTCTGTGCTTCAGATCCCCACTTGTCAAACAGCCATAATAGTGTTCTCCTCTTCGCAAGGCTGTTGTGAGGATAAAAGCAATTAAATAATGCAGGATGCCTGGATGCTCTCAAAGTGATGCTGCTAAAGAAAGTAAGGTAAATTAAACTTGGGATTAATTCTTCTCTCACAGCTCTATATGTTTAAATTGAGAGTTGCCTTTCTGAATTTATTAATACTGCGTGATAGAAAAAAAACAACACTTCCCAAACCTCTGCCCCCAAACTCACTTGGGGGGAAGATGCCTCGCCTACCCTTCCTCTATTTATCTACAGATATGATGCTGTGTGCAGTGTTTCTTCAGGAGCAGGGATGAATTTTCACCGTGCAGTTGAGGAAAGCCAGTCTGGGCAGAGCCCGCTGCAGGGTTTTTAAGCTGCAATGCACAATGTCAGCAATTCCCTGCGCACGTCCCAGCAGAGTATTATGAGCATACATGCAGCTCACCAGTCCCGCTGCTCCCTGAGTGCTTTTTTTCCCCCCTGTTCTTTCCCCTGCAGCAAGCTATGGTAGCCAGCTAATAGGAAGCTACAACTTGCCAGTTTGGTGTGGCTTGACCATTGCTGGCTGGCAGACCATTTGTATTAATAGAAAAATTTACTGGGTTTTGGGAAAAGGATTTGGTTTTTTTTGAGTGGGACAAATGATTTATTTCTATTAGAGGATGTTTATTTGCATAGTGTAGAAAATAAGATTTATTTGCAGAGTTGAAATCCCTCAGGTAGAGTATAAATATAATTACAATAGCATATACATATATTTATGCTCTGCTATCGGGATTTTGGCACCACAAATCTTATTTCCTTGACTGTGAAAATAAATGTTTTGGAAGAGGAATAAAATATTAATTTATGCTCTTGGCTTAAGAGTAGAAAATATATAGACTGTTGGCCTAAAAGACAACTGATCCACTGTCCTTCGACGTGCCAATGCAATGGGCTATTTCAAATATTATCAGACTCTGATGTTATCAGGCTGTTCTAGTCCCTGCGGAAGGGTGGAGGTAAGACTTCCGACAGTTTAGGACTATAAGTAAAAAGATACTTCTAAAACAGTACTTTATGTTCAATTAATTCTATTTTTAAAGTGCTGGACGTAGGTTTTCCAAAATGAGGCTCAAAAGTTGTAGAGCTCTTTTAAAAGCTGTGTGGGGTTTTTTGTTGTTTTGTGTTTTTAATTGTCTGTGCAGTGAAGTGGATGCATGTAGCATATTTTGACATTGCCAGGTGAATTCCGAGAAAGCTCCTGAAAAGTGATGTCTGGAAAGGATAGCTACTGCAAAATGAGCATTTGAGGTGGGGGGTGGGGGGGAAGGGGTGGCAAGAAATCGTCTATTTACACCATATAGTCGGAAAATCTGGGTTGAAGGAAATTATTTCTCTGTGTGTGCTCTATGTAGCATGTGTTGTTTCTTTTCTTCGCCCTACAGCTAAGGCGTTGATACTAAAGGGACTTTGAAGGTTCTGCTGTCCTTGCACAGCATTGATTCAGTCAACCACAACCTAAGGTTGCCTAATTAGTTCTGATAAAATAAGAGTTAATACGACACCAGTGTTAACAGTGAATTGATTCATATTTTGGGGCAGACTGTGTCTTTGGGAAAGCTGGGACTCACCTTGATCAAAGTCATCTCTTGTCTTTGTGCGTTTTCCTTCCTACAACATGAAGCCTGTTTTATCTGTTGAGGTTGTAAGTTGTTAGACACAGGGACTTTCTTTCCAAAGTTTATACTGATTACCAGTCTTGCCTGGGGGTCTGTCCCCTTAAGTGGAATGCACAGCCAGCAGATTGGTAGGTTTAAAAATTTTAGGTTTCCCAAAACCAGCTGGTCTGACTTCCTGTGTACCTTAACAACTGATGCCATAGAAGTCTCGTGGCCTACTTTGAGCTTAGAAAATGTGGCTAAATCAGGTGGTCCTTAAACCAAAAACCCCCTACAAAAGCGAACAGAACCTCCTCAAAATCTGAAAAAACTGATATTGATTCAAACATCTGCAATGAAAGAGAAGCTGCTTTAAGCAGTAACCTGTGATTGATGGAGCTTGCAGCTGGAGATTTGAGCCTTAGTTCTCATCTGCATTTGTCTGGTTTGAACACAAAGTCTTGGACATCATTCATCCTTTTGTCTTTTAGACTGAAAAGGACAGTGCTATCAGATTTGATAATAGCAATACAAAAATTACAGGAATAATCTCCACTTCTAACTTTCTCTTTGAAAAAGAAATTAAATTAAATTAACCTATCTTCACCTTTTTAATGTATGTTTCTCTTCATGGCTCTCTGAACCATCTCCAATTTTTCATCATCTTTCTTGAAGGCTTGATGCCAATTGACCTTCCATTTAATCCCAACTTTTCCAAGTATTTGTAGGAAGTAGTGCATGAGAAACATCAAGTGCAGAATGCAAAGATGAGTAATTATTTAGCATATAGGTGTAACTGTAAGCAGCAGTTTAGGTCAATTTAGCTTCAGGTAGCCTGAGTAGTTACTCAGAATCCTCCTCTGTGGAAGTATCTTCCTCTGCTAGCTGTAGAAGTAAAGTGTATGCCAGTCTCCGAAGCTAAAGGTAGCCTTGTGAAAGGCTTTCTCTTAGCACCCAGATATTTAATCTGACGTTTTGCTGTACATGCCCTTTTGGTTGTGTCTCACTTTACAAAGCAATCTCAGTTACTGTAAATCCCGTCTCCACCTTCTCACTACTCCCGAACTTTCTCCTTTGCCAGCTTTATTATCAGTAATCCAGAAGAAAATAAAGTCACTGCTGGTAAAGTTGATCAGCATTAGAACAGCCCTTGCAGGGATTTCTCTGGAAACACGGCTGTTCGGTGTTGTTTCTACACTTACATAGAGAATTTGGTCCTATCAAACAACTGGCAGCCAGTTTCCAATGTGCTTTTTTTTCTGTTTATTTTTAGAATCATAGAATTGTAGGGGTTGGGGGGGACCTCGAGAGATCATCGGGTCCAACCCCGAGAAAAATAAAAAGGAAACAAAAGCTTGTGCCGAGGGCTGATTCTCAATAGGTCGCAGCGAGGGAGCTGCTCTGCTGCGTACGAAACCCTGACCCAGAATCAGGTCGTCTACGAATGATTTAGCGCCGGGTGCCCCACGATCGTGCGGTACGCGACGGGGGGGAGGCGGCGCCGCATCCGTCCGCCCCTCCGGTCCCCGACCACGAGCGGCGCTCCGCACCGAGCCAGCCCCCCGCACTCCCCGGGGCGGGGGGTGGGGAGAGGGGGCGGAGGGCGGCCGGCTATCGCGAGCCCACCGAGGCGCCGGCGGCGCTGCGGTATCGCGACGTCTAGGCGGGGTTCTGACTTAGAGGCGGTCAGTCGTAAGCCCGCAGGTGGTAACCTCGTGAGATGCCAGTGGCTCCTCAGCCCAGCGCACGCACCAGGGGTCTGAACCTGCGGTTCCCCTCGTACTGAGCAGGGTTACTATTGCAACAACACATCTTCAGTAGGGTAAAACTAACCTGTCTCACGACGGTCTAAACCCGGCTCACGTTCTCTGTTAGTGGGTGAACAATCCAACGCTTGGTGAATTCTGCTTCACAATGATAGGAAGAGCCGACACCGAAGGATCAGAAAGCGACGTCGCTACGAACGCTTGGCCGCCACAAGCCAGTTATCCCTGTGGTAACTTTTCTGACACCTCCTGCTTAAAACCCAAAAAGCCAGAAGGATCGTGAGGCCCCGCTCTCATGGTCTGTATTCGTACTGAAAATCAAGATCAAGCGAGCTTTTTGCCCTTCTGCTCCGCGGGAGGTTTCCGTCCTCCCTGAGCTCGCCTTAGGACACCTGCGTTAGGCTTGGGCAGCTGCACCGCCCCAGTCAAACTCCCCACCTGCCGCTGTCCCCGGAGCGGGTCGTGCCCGGCCAACGAGGCGCCGGGCGCTTGGCGCCAGAAGCGAGAGCCCCCCTCGGGGCTCGCCCCCCTGCCTCACCGGGTGTTTCATTCCAGCCAGTTCTCCTGTGAGAACAGCGTACCAGAACCTGTTGCATTGCTTTCTTTTCGTATGATGTTAGCCCTGGCTCCGCTGGAACCAGAGGGGACTGGTTAGAGTTTGCTGCAAGCCAGAAAATCGCTGTGTGACTGAAAACAGTTGTAAAAGGAAGGACCTGTCAGCACGGATGCAAGCATGTGAGGAGAGAGCTGGGCTTAAACTATCTCTGTGTTGCTCGCTGTTTTCTATATTTAAATTCTTCTGCTGGATAGTGTAAAGAAACCTTGCTGTCTTCTTTGGGAGTCAGTTTCTGCAGCTTCGAAACTTGTGCTGCTTCAGCATCCCACAAGTACCCTCAAATCCACTGGCCACTCCATCCCTATTCCCTCCCCCCTCCCCCCCCCGCTTTCTGTTCATTTTTGTATTTTGTAAGGCTGGAATTTGAACAGACAATTTTGAAAAGAAGTGGTAGTATACTCTACTATGTAGGCCTCTGAACATCTTGAGGCCCAGTAAGTACTAGTAAGATTTCCAGAATTCTTTGCATCCAGAGGTACAAAGCCTGGTTCCTTTTATTTAACCCATTTAACTGGTGATTGCTTATTGGCTACAGTATTTTCCTTACCTGAGAAACCTTTGTCATAAATGTATTTATCAACTCTTATATTTTCTTCCTTGTTTGCCTAAGTAGTGTTACAAAAGCAGAAACAAGTGGCTACAGCTTCTTTTTTTTAATGTGAAGTGGTTTCTGAAACAGTTTCTAGACAATTACAGCCTGACACTCAGCTGGAATCAATGAGAACCCAATGCTGAATTTTCACAACTGATACCAGTTCATGCAGAATGATGTCAATAGTACTTCTGCCCTGGTGTAGGCCTTAAAGGCAGTGAAATTACTTAAGAACATATGGGTAACATACCCAGAAGATAACGAGACATAAATGTGTGTAGTCTATGAGTGATGAACACATCTTATTTCAGAGTGAATATTTGCTTTTGTGTGCAGAGTGGCTTTATCCAAAGTGGTCAGCAATTCCCTTAGCTTGAAAACTTGGGGACAAAGAGGAATGCTATTTCCAGCCCTGTATGGAAAGATTTGAAGAGAGTCTGAGTGTCAGCACCCTGCCAAAACTGAAAAAAACCCCTGTATCTGGGTTTCTTAGGCACACAGAACAAGTGACTAAAGTTGTAGCTACAGAGTTTGCCTCTTGGTAAGAATTAGTTCACACAGCTTTGGTGCTTGCAGCATATTCTGAAGTCTGTGCAGACTGGTGCTTTCAAGTACAGCTGTTTTAATGAACTGGGGCAAGCGTACCTGAGAGAAGTGAGGTCTGGTCCGTCTATCCCTAGTAAGTTTTGTGGAAGTTAGAAAATGTTTGATCATAATAATTCAATTGCTATGTGCTTATTTGGGTATTACAACCTAGCAACAGGATTGATACAAGAGTAGATGCTTGTTTAATTTTCAGGAGTGTGATTTCTTATTGCCCAGTTCTTGTTTTACATTTATGTAGATACAACAGCAGAAAATTAATTGCTTAATATCACTATTATTGGAATGTAACAATAATAACAGCATCCTATTCAGCAAAACTTACACAAATAATTCCTTCTTGTTCAAATGATCATTTGATTAAAGCAGGTGCTTAAATCTCACTGATTTCAGAAATTTCAGTGGGTTCTCAACATTTGGTAAACATTCTTCTCAACAGGAATACTTTTAAAAATCTGTTTTAAGTGTACAGTCATGTTTTCTGTACATGCCAAAGCCCAATTTGCCTGATGATGTAAATGAGTGAAAATTGTTAGGTTAAGCCCACTTATACCGGCAGGAAATCTGGTCTGGGATTTGTGGTGATGAGCAAACATGGGTATATGCTGGAGTTCATTTCATAGTGCTGCCCCAGCACAGCTGCCCAAGGATGGGAAAGCGTAAATACCGCAGCAGGGTACAGCTGAAATGTTATTTCACCATGTAAAAATGTTATTTCATCTTTGTAAAAAAGCCTCAAGAGTGTAGAGCAGAAATTGAACAAATCTAGGTAGTTTTATATGGTGTACTTATTTTAGCAGGCAGATTAATCACATAACTTATTTTGAGGCTTGCTTATCAAGTAGTAAATGCCACTGCTCAATACCTTGTGCATAGTCAACAAATCAGGCTGTTTGCTTGTCATTATCTTCACGTGTTTCGAGAAGATGTGCAAATAATGGGGCTGGTCTGTGAATGTTTCACAACACAAAAGCATCCCAAAATTTACCAGGATCAGTATTTGGAGAAAACTATTTGACCAGCTCTAAAAATCAATGCTATTATTAGTCCAACAAAAGTGTAGTTTTCAGAAAAGGTACACTGTGTCAATAAGCAGGCATTTAGATTTTGTGCACATTCAGAATTACACGTACTGTGTAGTTTTCCACTTATGCAGCTCTGGCTGGAATATTCTTTTTTTAAGTTGATTGCTTCAAAATACATGCCGCCAAGCATGTCTTTTTGGTTCTGGCTCATCTGCCGATAAGCTCATTGAACTATTTCCAAACTAAAGAATAAGGATAAGCAGTAGCTTGCTGATAGCCACCTAATTGCAATATCAGCTGCGAACACTCTGATGTCAGACTTTTGCTGGATATCTTTCTAGGAGATCCGTGTGGCCAGATCATGTTAGATTTTGGCTGGTTTCCTAGCAATTCAGTATGTCTACATTTTAAACCATTTTAAGCCATCGTTGGGTATGTCTGGTGCATGTATGAAAGAGAAATGCTTATGTCTTTGGTAGCATTTAACTTTTTACTTATACATTGTAAAATTTTATGGACCAGAGCTGTAATACAACACTGCAGTGCACAGCCCATTGATAGTGCTGTAATCATTCAATTGAGAGACCTGTATGGGCATGATTCAATAGGTAATGGACTGTATCAGTTCAGGCTGATGGTTGGGATTTTATTGCTCTACCCACCTTGGTGACAGCTGCTTATTAGTGTGCTTTAGGAAAGTCAGTACAGGAAAGGAGCACTCCAATCTTTCCCTCGTTGTGCTGTGTATTAGATAGGGGAGGTCTTTACGCACTTTCCTTACCCCTTCCCACTTTGTGGAGTTCCAGTTCCCAGATTTATGCAGGTTCTCAGATTTGTGCACACCAAACATGTTAGAAAGCCCAATGTCTTACTTTGATTAATGCTAATGGGATTTGTGACTGTGAAGCACCATGCAGTGAATTGAGAGTCTATGCCAATGGGATTTTCTTTCTTTCTTGTGTTGTTTTATATATTATCTTTCATCAGCAGGCAACAGAATTCTTTCTGCATAGTTGAAGGAATCAACATCAGCAGGGGGTAAGAAGGTGTCTTAATCAAATTAAAGTCATTTACATACCTAAGTAACTATTTCCTTGCACCATGAAATATGTTAACGGGCGGAGAGTCTGTCAGCTCTAGGACATCAATTTAAATCAGGTCCAAGCTGGCAAAGATCAAAAGTCTTCACTCTCTGTAGAAGAACTGAGTTGGACTGTGGCACATGCCATTGAAGTAAATGCATCAGTTCAGTTTGCTGCCCGCACAAGTTGTCTTAATTGAGATGGAAATCTTGATCCCAAACCCAGCGAAGTCATGTGAAGGATCATTTCTTTCAGTGGACTTCAAAGTAGGTGTAAGAAATGCATGCAGTCTGAGTAATCCTGTGACTGGTATCTAGAGGGTGTCTCAGTCCTGACATTAGAGAGTGCTGATGCTGATGAAATCATGTTTTTCTGTCACTGAGGCAATTCGAGCAGGAGGTTATACCAACCTCAGAGCTCTGCTTTGCTGAGAATAAGTATGAAGCTTTTGTCCAGTACTGTCTTCTTCCTTTGCCTTCATTGCCAGCAAGTTACATACCTTTGAAACAAAATATTACTTAAGAATTTTTTAAAAGTTTTATTTTCTGTAGACATGTGCTCAAGTAAAAAAGATGTATCATTTACTGCTAGAAAACAAGAAACTCAAAAAATTATCAGAACTTTCAGAATTTCCTGCTGACATTGAACTAACCTTAATTTGTCTTTACAGGCAGGAAGGGTAAGTCAAAGCGAACAAATATCCCTCAGCCTTGTTTTCATTTCAAAGACTGGTCTTCCATGTCATGTGTGATGAGCTGCCATTATTACAAGAGGCAGATTAGGTAATCATCTTAATGAAATGCGAATAAGATGAATGCAGAAATATCAGATGCTGCTGGGGCATACTCCGCTAAGCAAAGTATTTGTGATACCTATTAAGCAGGATGTAAGCCAATAGAGTACCTGAACAGAAGGTGCTGTATATTGTTGTTCTTAGAAAATTTGGTGTAATTGCCTTTATTATTAAAATGGATGGCTTCTTCTATATCTGAGTGCTCACTTCTACTCTGCCTTTCTCATTCCCAGTAGCAAATGCGTTCTGATTTATGGTTGTGTACAAACACTGCCAATTCATGTGACCATCCAGGATATAGTTACTATAAAGAGACATAAATTGTAGTAATGCAGGAGGAAATTTGTCCTGAGATTTATTTTCCTTATTAATTTTATTTTATTTTATTCTGGTTTGATGTTGACTTATTTCTGGATATACCTAATAATTGTTGATAGCATGGTGGGGGCTTGGGGGACATGCAAGATTTCCATTACCCCACATCTTACTACAACTAAGGACATAAATGCATTAAATAGCTCTTCAGGGCCAAAATCACTGGTACTTTACAACTGTTAGCGGCTGTTGTAGTGATGTAAGGCAGCCATAAATTCAGCATCTCCAGCTCTCACAAGGACTGCTATACCTGGCTTCTGGCCTGAAATTTACCTTGAAGTCTTCAAGCTAAGGGTTGTAAAGGCCCACAGTCTCATGGTTCGTTATGTCCTTAGAGAGATCAGTTCCTTTTAAGCATAATATGCCGTCTCACACATGCACAGAATCCTCATGCTGGATGCTCTGCCACCCATGACTTTGCTAACAAGCATGGGAAGTAAGACAGCAGTGCATTTAAAACACCTTCAAGAGCAGTGTGTGTTCTGTACGTGTCTGCAGCTATCAGCCAGATAGGGTGTCATCTGTAGCAATGTCATCAATCCCCAGAATGACAGCAGTCAGGCAGACAACTGCCTGCTTCATGTCTGTTTTGTTCAGACATACTGTTCTGTGAAGGCGAAGGATTTGTTTTTTGCTGTCTCTTCCTTTCTCCATTTTAAGTTAGTAGAAAATGGATGTTAAAAGAAGTGGTTGACTCTCCTTTTCTGTCAGTTTTCCTAAGACACATTGCTTTTAGCTTCAATATAATTCTTAAAAATGCAGCCTGTCAGCGCGACTGTTGTGTCAGGACAGGCCTGGCAGCTCTGCCATAGCTGCACGGCTCCTGTGCCGCTGACCTCTTTCTGGCTGCTGGATGGGGCTCTACTCCTGTCTCCATCCTCCCATTAGCCTACTCTAATTCCACTTGGACTAATCACCTACTAACTCGTGCTCAAGCTCATAGGGAATTTTGCACAAACACAGTGGGTTTAGGCCCTTTGATGACAAGCTGTGACTTGAATAGTTCACTGTGTGCTCCTGGTGTAATAAGTAATTGTTCTCAAACCTTCTATGACTGTAAATAAGCAACTAGGGCAAAGGGGAACCATTGTTCCATCAGTAGTAACACCCTGAAAGAACTTCAGATCTTGTTGAGTTGGTGCCTGTGGTAGACTATGGCTGTGAATAGGTAACCAGGTCAAAAGGGGAACCATTGTTTTATCACTAGCAACATCCTGATAGGATTAAATGAGTTAACCAAATAAGACACTGAACACAACGTAGAGGAAGACTACGGGGGACCAGGACAGCCCCCACTACCAGCTTACACAGCTACAGAAAAACACCGGAATATGCCACGTGTACCCGGAACTACGGGACTATAAAAAGGGGACTCCAGAAGGGTGAGGTGCGTGCCGTTTGCAGGAGCAAGGGTCTCCTCCGGATGCCCAGCGCTAATATTTGCCTATATCTTGCGGGCTTGCTTAATTAATAAATTGTTGTTTGGCTTTATCAACTGGAGTATGTCTCAAATTTATAACACTGGAATACTCATATTCTGCATGCACCAGAAGAGAAATTTTTTCGTTAGAGAAAATACAGTCATCTTTCCACCTGATCATTCCTAACATAACACACGTTTAGCAAGATTCTTGAAACATTTAGGAAATCTACAGGCAATTTCCTTCCCTTCAGTGCCGTTGGGATAACCTGGTTTGGAGGTTTACATGTGTTTAGTATCACATTTCTGACAGTGAAGCTGACCCAGCTTCCCTGTGTCAGAACCAACATTGGTGCACGTGAAAAAGGCAGAAGGAAGAATTCCCACTCCCTGTTTTGTTTGTAATTAGCAAAGCAGCAATCTCTCATCTCTTCCCCCTTTTCCTTCTACTGAATCAATCTGCAATTTATGCTTTTACTAAAGAGAAAGTTACCTAAGAAACTTCAGCCAACCAGTGTAAAGTCTGTCTCCTCTCAAGAGTTTAAACAGCTGAAAACGTAAGGACAAGTGTTTTGGGCTTTTTTTTTTTGTTGTTTAAATAGCAAAGAATTTTATCGATACTGAGACTAGTGTAACTCCATCATTAGGGTTACGCTGATACTCTGCTTTTCTGTACTCAAAAAAGCGTGAAGTGGTAGGGTATTTACAGTCTTCAGCAGTGATACTTTAAATTGTCTTGTCTTTCACTGTTTAACTTCTGCTTGCTTTGTTTTGTTTATGGTCCTTCATTCACCTTCCTGAACCTTTCAGCCTTTAGCAGCGTTTAGAGGTACCGAGTGTTACAAGGGAGCCTGACTACCTTTTGTTCCTGGCAGTAAATGAATTGAAAGCCATGCCAGACGGACTCCTTTTCTTCAGACTAATTGTAAAATAGTATGTTAAAGGACAGCGACAAATCTATTCCTGGTTCGTGCTGTCTTGAATTAACTGTTTTCTTAATCTCAGGCGTATAGGATTTAGGAAGAAAAGGTTCTGATTTCATTTGTGCTATCTAAGGACCTTCAGTTGCTCTTTTTCTTTTATATGCCAGTACAAAATTAGGATCCAAGACTTAACAAAATGCTGCATATTTGTCCTGCTGTAAGTGACGTTAGCTGTTTTGTTTGTGCTGTTTTTAATTCAGGTGAGACATTGAAAACATACTAATTCTGCTGTCTGGATAGTTTCAGCTGTACACAATATAAAGTACCCTACCATTGGATGGTGGGCTGGGTGTGCCTAAATTGCAGCTGAGTAGTGGCAGGTGCTGCCTCACCCTGTATAGAAGTGAAAGACTCACGGAAGTTGATGGACTGTGAGGAGGGGAGTTGTGAGGGTTCTTTGTGGAAGCCGTTTGCCTTCTGGAACTGGAGAGAGACAGAGCAGTGCCAGGTCCAAGGTGAGACCAAAGATGTGGCTGGCAGAGGGTCAGATGTGTGTTCTGCCTGGGACTGCTGTGGGGGTCTCTGTCCTACCTGGGGTTTTGCTGCTTATGTCTAGCACAATGAAGCTGTTCCATGCCTGGGTGATACCAGTCCTGAAGGAATCTCTGATTGGCTATGTGAAGAGCTGCTGGTGCAGAAAGGATGTGGTGACTGGGTCTTAGGGGTAGCTGTTGGAGTGAAGTGTTGGATTCTGGGCAGGTTAAGTGAACAATTTAGAGGACCCTGAGAAAAGCAAGTGATTGGAGAGGTAGTCTAGATGTGATCTTTTATTTAGCTAAAAGCATGTCTCTACTGTGGGTCGTGTGTTTTGGTTTAATGCTAAATTGTGCTGGCTAAAGACCTGCTCTTACCAAGTGACCTGAACAATGGTTTCTATTTGATCATCTGTGGTGGTCTCTGGAGAAAAATGTTGCAGTTTATATAATTTGTTAGATTGTATTGCTCTGAAGTGTATGAATCTTCATCACTCTTTTTTTGACTAAATTGCCCTTTTTGCTTTTTGATAACCATTTAGATAACCCCTTAATTCAAAATCCCTGATATTTGAATTGTATACTAGATTTTAGATTAATTGAATGCTCTTACGTTTCCTTTCACTCCTACTTGCCTTAAAAATCTTTCTCAGCAATAAATGGTGACTTGGCTCACTCAGCAGGGAGTGTCACTTTCAAGAAGGGACACGAAGGGGAAAATATGAAGTAGTGGAGAATGTTTTCAGCATACTGTGCTGTCTCAGGAGCAAAGCCAGCTGGAGGTTCTGCAGGGTACTCTGGATTCTGCTCTTGAGGGTTTTACGGGTTTCCTTTGGGAATTATGTGTAATTAGGAAATTTGTATCTGCATTGCTTAATTTCCAGGGCCCTTTCCAGGCACTACCAGTACACGAGGGTTACAGAAAAAGCTCCCTTTAACACCACCAGTCAGAAGTTGAGCCCTGTGCTGCTTTATAAAGCTCTGGAAAGCTGGTTTGAAAGCTGATAAATATTTAAGTATTGGATACATTCTTCAATCCATAATTGCACTCTTCTGTAGGTACTTACTCTCAGAATGCTCAGTGTAGAAGAAAACAGTTTGTGTTGTTCATACATCCGCTTATGTAACAAAGTTGGCAACTGGAATCCTGCTGCTGATATGCCATGTAGCCTATGTAGGTTACTTGCCATCTCCTGCTCTGTGTTTAAGTGTTAAGATTTTTATTCTCTGTGTATATTTACAGGAATTCAAATAGGGAAACTTTGCAAAGAAACCTAGTTACCTGTCTCTTTCACTAACAGACTTATGTTTAATATATTGATTTTTATTAGAATCAGTTTATTAAATATTGATTTTATAGATAATTCTGAGAGTCTTAATTGTGCTTCAAGTCAGCAGCTTTTAAGCCAACTCTTACAGTTGTCTATGGAGGATATTATGCATTTTTTGTTTCTGAGTAAAGCTGTTACAGAACCATAAAAATTGTCTTTTAGAGTTTAAAAAGATACTGATACATCATGCTAATGCTGTCCTATTTTTAGTTATTTCATGTTCTAAATTAATTTTAGCATTAACTTTAGTACTGAAAAAGTTGCAATGCACGTGATAAAAGGACTATGCAGTGGTGATATTTTAGTTAGT
Organism: Gallinula chloropus; assembly: GCF_964237585.1. NCBI lineage: Eukaryota > Metazoa > Chordata > Aves > Gruiformes > Rallidae > Gallinula > Gallinula chloropus. Next base: position 98,040,632 of record NC_140085.1, read on the forward strand.
GTTACAGAAAGTAGAACATAAATTATAAACTTGAAAACTCGTTAGGTGTAAAATCTAGATTTGAACCAAAAGTAGAGGGTTACCAAATCAGAAATGAGTTGAACAGGTTTGCGACTAATGAAAGCCTGTCAGGTTTCCCACCCCCAATAGGAAATGAATAGTAAAAGGGAAACCTGGTAAAAATTCTGCTTCTTATGGAATCCAAAGGGAAAAGGTGCATACTACTGGTAATACTATTGAAGATGTAATTCATATATCTAAAGGGAAAAGGTGCATACTACTGGTAATACTATTGAAGATGTAATTCATATATCTAAAGGGAAAAGGTGCATACTACTGGTAATACTATTGAAGATGTAATTCATATATCTAAAGGGAAAAGGTGCATACTACTGGTAATACTATTGAAGATGTAATTCATATATCTAAAGGGAAAAGGTGCATACTACTGGTAATACTATTGAAGATGTAATTCATACATCTATGTAATCTTCTCTGATGTTAAGGATAAGGGTAAGTTAGAATTAATAACTTCTTGAGGCACAGGAGGGCATTGGTGTTTCCAAGGATACCCCTGTTTCTCTTTAAGGTATCCAGGGCAGCATTTTAGGATGCATACATCAGACAGCTAGTTTTCTTTGCACAAGGAAAGCAGATGGTCATGTGCTTCCCCTTCCACATCCCCCCACCACCCCCACCCCCGCCTCCTTTTGCACCCTGTTTTTATTTGTGCTACAAGTAGGAGGTGGGATAGGCAATGAGTTACTCCTTATATAGTAGCTTTTTAAATTCAGACATAGGAAATTTAATATATTGAAAGTTCTCAAATATTTCTGTTTCATTGAGGTTAATGTGTATTGGCACCCGTTCCTTGATTTTCTACAGTAAAGACAATTTCCTACAGTGGTAGGCTCACGAGGTGCAAGCTACTGTCCAAGTATGAAATTTTCAAATACATTTGTACTTTATTCACTCCAGCAACTGTTGCAGGTATATGGCATATTGGGCAGCTAGAATGTATCTTGTTATAGATCCAGTGATACAACATCTGATTCAAAAATGGTTTCACTTTCAAGTGTAGAAGATAGGCCATATAATGTCAGTAAATACGTGATCTGATGTGTTAAAGAGGGTGGTGGCAGGGAGAAGTGGAAGTAATTTTGGATTAACTTTTCTGTTGTTTTACAGTCACGCAGAGACCAAATGAGGAAATCGTAGTCTTTGAATCCTTTCCAGAGCCTTTTTATGTTATAAGTACATGCTTAGAGCCCTTCTCTTGCAGTGAGTGCTTGGGTAAAGAGGAAAGACTATAAGCCACAGGTCAAATAGTTCTAATCTTCCTGCTGCTTGTCAGAAGAAGGATCATAAATAGCTGCTCTTCTAGCCTGTAGTCTGAAAATTAGTTATGGCCATGTCTTAAATCTCTGCTTGCTGGGAAACAATGATGTTTTTATTAGCTCCTACACACATCAACCCACCCTCCTACCATGACTACCTAGTTATTCATGACTTGCATGTGGTGTCTCAGAGTGAATTGCAGCATCTGATTCCTCTTTCAGAAAAAAAAGTATACCTGGACTGAATATACCTTCACTTCTCACATGCGCTTCTTAAATCTGCTTCATAATTTTCTTCTTGTGTGATAGGTTAAGCATCATAAAGGTGGTAGGAAACAGGCTCCAATTTAGGGGACCTTGGCTGCACAGTCTAAAAAAGCTGAGCAGTAGTGGGAGCATCATGTAATAAATCATCGCTGCAGGAAGAGGTTATGGCTCGTTGGAGCTGCAATTACTGTGTGGTGGACTGCTGTTTGGAACCACAGAAAATCTTATACATCCTGTGAAGGCAAGTGAACTTGTCAAGGTGCTTGGAAGAGGAGCTTCCACTAGTGATCTAGCAAGCAGTTAACTTTTGAAGGTGATAATCTGGCTTAGTAACAGCAGCTGCATGTTAGCATTTCTTTTAGGATAGACCACAAGTACTGTACTGCCCAGTGTACTCTTCCTTTATAACTTGTTCCATGCAGAGCATAGTAATAATTAGTTTATGCATACTAGAAAACAAGGAAAACTTTCTCCAAAGTAGTATGGCTTTCTGAGTTTCATGAGATGTGTGTTATGAGAGTAACAAAAAAGAAAACAAAACATTTTGGAATAAGAAATGAAAGGATTCTTACCCCCCCCACACACTAGAAAATGTATACAACTGTTTCTGTGCTCTGAAGCAGGTTACTGGAACTGTGCGGAAAAAGAAATTCCTTTCAGTTCCTCAATAACAAGGAGGTGGTGTGATCTGGCAAAATGCTTTGCTTGCATAGACTCATGACCTAGTTGCCTGAATTCTGGACGTTATTCTCCCCACTGTGCAGGTAGGGATGTCCTGCAGCAAGCATGCTGCCTTGCAACTTTTGGATGAGTAAGCACAATTTCCAAGTGGCTCCTGGTTGGAAGTGAGAGTAAGAAGCTAGGGTGAAAAGGTGAAGGTGAGAAAGGGGAAATAGGTAGCAACTTAAAGGAGACACAAACCAGAGAGCTAAAAGCTATTTAGGAGGGAATAAACAGGCTCCAGAATTTAAAGGTGTCATTTATTTTTCTCCCTCTTCCTAACTTCAAATGTGACTCTGAAATCTGAGTGCTTTCTCATCTCTGTGGTTTAGCTTTGCAGAGAGAGCTCAGGTAGCTGCAGAGGTGTGGGCTTGTCTTTGACAAGCGTAGTGGAAGGAGTTGTAGCGTGTGCTGTAGAACTCATAGTTATTGTAATAGCTTTGCTGCATGTGTACACACAGTCATTCCATGAGAAAAACCACTTTTATTAACTATTATAAAGTTAGATTGTAAAATGGACAACCTAATTTTATAAAAATTCCTTTCTTGTTCTCTCTTGTCAAGCTTAAATTAACAGATGACCTCTGAAACTTTCAGTTGCATTTCAGCAAATCTGTCTTGCTGTTTTGTGTTCATGTACATGTGTTTTGTCCTACATATTTAAGTTTGCCGTTTAGAAGAAATGGTAAGTCTCCCTTTTGCATGAATTCTTCCTGAACAGAAACTGTACTGAAGAATGGAAACTGTCTGCATTCAAACTTGCTGTATTAAAGCTAAGAAAGAACATCCCATTGTGATTTGTAATTACTGCCTATAATGACTTTTTCACCTTCTATTTTTCTTTAAAAAGAGCAATTTAAAAATGTTGTTCTCCATTTTTTTTCCTACTTACTCCTCCCAGTAGTCATCGCTGTTATGCTAGGGAGGAAATGGAATCATGGTGTGATATTTCAACTGCTACAGGGATCATTTTTTAAACTTCCATAAGGCTACTACATTCAAGCTAGTATACGGGCATACTTTATCTATAGATAGCTGTTGACTGCCTCATTCAGTGTTGATGAAACTGTTATGGAGTGTATATGTGAGCAAAAATTATCTTCTTGGAACAGAAGTAATTTAAGAAGTGATTAGGGACTAAGGATCCTTATACTTATCTCTCCTTCATTTAACTGTTTCCAGCACTCATCAGATCAAAATCTGAGCTTGCATAGTTAGGCCAAGCTTGTCTTGAGTCAACTACTTAAGTTTTTGGGATTTAAAATAAATTTCAGTTTTAGTTATATCCAGCTGCTCTCAAACAGACTTCATCTTAAATGGCTTTTACTTGCAGAAATGCAGCATTACTCAAGGTTTTACTATGAGGCTGATGGTTCATTGGCCAATGTTGGAATAGTCTACTTGTTTGGATTCCTGAGCCCTCAAATGAAGCCTCCCTTCACTCTCTCCCCACCTCTCCATGATTATGGCAGGTGTATCTATCTACTGATAAAGATGCTCATCTTCAAGATTTTTCAAACTATTTTTTTTAAAGTTACCTACTTTCTGCTGTATGTTGTTCTGAGACCAGTGAGTTGGCAAATCCAGCTGCCTGTGCCACAGGAGGCAGCACAACTATGTAGATTTTTCCTTGATTTGCTGAGTAGTTACAGGTCATTTTAAGAAACATTAACAGGTGAGAGCCTTCTTTCAGATAATTGAAGAAATAAGGAGCATAACATTCAGAGCCCCAAGTATGTTGTGACAACAATATTACATGGTAGTCCAGTATCAATCAACATCACCTTTGTTCTTTAGCCACAGTGTATATTGCTGATAGGGTAGCACTTGCTCTCTTCCTTCCTTTTGCATCTTCCCTCCCTCCCATAACCCTTACCTGATGTGAGATGAAGGAATAATGAGAAATGTGTTACCATATGTCATCTTTGAGATCTCATCATTAAATGTTTTAAACCACTGGCATAGAACAAGGAGTTGAAATTATCCTTGTAATTTTTATTTTTTTGTGTGTGAAATCTCTGAAGTGGTCCCATTCTACCTAAACTCAGGTGTGTGTTTCAAGTTCAAATACTTTTTCAGAGCTTTATGCAGAATTGTAACAGCACTACCAGAATGAGTTCAGCAGACAGTCACTAAAATGGCTTGAGCGCTTCTGTAGAAGAGGGGGAATTGGGCTTGTTAAGCATGGAGTAGAGATGTGTTTGGAGTTTGTATAGTCACAGCCTCTCCCTGTCTCTGTGGAGGCTGTGGACAAGATAGAGCCAGACTTGACAGCAGTGCATTGTGTATATGAGAAGAAACTTTTTCCTCATGAGGATGGTGAGGTGCTGGAGCACTTGCCCAGAGCAGTTGTGCAGTCTCCAGCATTGGAGGGATTCAAGATCAGAGCAAATCAAGCCCTGAGCCACCTGTTATGATCCTATGGCTGACCATGGTCTCCATGGGAGGTTGGACTAGGGACCTCCAAGCTGAATTATCTATCACTTTCTACTTACAGAAAATAGAAGCAGATTTTGTCTGTCAGCCTTGATTAGAAGAATGAATTCTTGAATTAGCAGATGGATGTTAAATAGGAGATAAAGCTTTATTAATTTACATTGTTTTTTCTGATACTGTTTGGATAATTCATAATTGCAACAAGCAATTATGGTGGTGAAAAAGATTAAACTCTTGTGGGAAGCATCTTCTTGAAAGACTTAAGGAACACCTTTCTTTGCCTGTAGTCCCTGCAAATGTTCTGCATCACTTATGGCCTTTCCATCAGTGCTTCTGTTTTCACCTTGCTCTGTGCCTTTGACACTTGAACAATGGTATTTGGTTGCTTGAACTTAATGCAGTCTACCCACAATCACTTCTCTTCCATGAGCAAGTTACGAAGGGTTGGGGAAGGATTGCAAGGACACAACACAACAGTAGGTGGCACTAGAGTTTGATAGACTTTCACCTTTGAGGACCTTGCTCATGAATATTTTTTTCTTTTCAGTTGTGAACAAGAACAGCTAAAATTTATATTAATCAAGTGCAGAGGAGAAATATGTTAATCTCACGTAATCTTCATTCCACCTTCTTGAGGGGAGATGAGGAGAGGAATGCTGGCTGAATGGTGGATGCTTCAGATTAGGAGTCAGTCATGAGTGGAATCTGTAGATGAACTATTTCAAAATGGGAAATGCTCAAAGAGTTGTGCATGCTTCTGTTGGAAATCAAGCCTTCCTTGGCTTAACTAGCAATCTATAGTAGCACGGTGCTACTAAACTCAATATTAAAATGGTATCATTTAATTTTAATGATAAATCAATAGAGAGCATTTACTACTTAGAAAATCTAATGGATCTTGTGCCAGTAAATGTTACTAATGACTCTTAGCAATTAAAAGAGCAAAAGAAATGCTGTTTGAGAAACTATATCCAATGATCAAAATAAAATAGGGAAGAAACCATTATGTTAGGGAAAACTGTGCTGAAATACACCTAGGTACATGACTTAAAGGCTTTTTTATCCTTGGGAGGATAGATCATTGAATTTATATACAAAGTCTGATTTGGATTACTGATACAGAACATGGTTTTGGGCTTAGGTCTTTAATAACATGAAGGAATACATTCAATCAAAAAAGAAAAAGGCACATACAGGAAAGAAAGGAAATACAGAAGAAGGTCATCTGTAGATGTGCTTAGTGCATCATGTCAAGACATATTTAACTTCTATGAGTGCTTCTAATAGAATTTTTGTTGCCTCTCAACCTGAATGTGTCTAAAAAGACTGTTGGAAGAGACGTCTCCATAGCAATATTTTCTAAACAATTTAAAAACAGTTGTTGTGCTCAACAGGAGGGAGCAGCACACTTTTATCTTTGTTTAATGGCAACTTCATTCAGGCCTGAGGTTTTTAAGTGCTCCCACATAACAAACAATAAATAACAGGACCAAAGGAGATACAAATACCAGTAAGATTACAGTCAGTGTCTCCTTTTGTGGTAGAAATATGTGCTTGTTTTCTGTTGTAGTCTTCTAGCAGATTTTACTCCCTGGCTTGTTTTGGGATAGCTCTTCCTGTTTGTTGGTTACCAAAGAACTGTTTGGTATCTTGTTTTACCGCCCAGTTATAAATCTTCTGAAAGGAGATCTCATTGCAACAGTGGTTGAAATGATTCTTGATCATCCTCTTCCTAAACCAGTGGGAACATTGGTTTCTGCTGCTTCTATTTTTTTTTTCCTATGAGAACATTTTCAGAGACTTCTTTGTATGTAGACAACGTGCACGATGTACATAGCAGTACACCTCTGTTAACGGCAACTATCAGTGAGTTGTGCTTTCACTGTCTTTGCACTAGGATGGCTTTACTTCAGCCACACTGATGTTGTCTCACATTGGGACAGACGATAACAGAATTACTTTCTTTACTCTCACAGGTGGCAGACAGGACTGGACTCCGCCAGATAAAATGTATAAACTAAATGCTAAATTTCTTTATGTGCACCCTTTTCTCATTGATGGTAGTATCTTCCAGAGGCAAGCTGTTGTGATATGATGTTGATTAGACATGGTTATGACAGCAGCCATAGCTGAGTCACATTGCTGAAAAAGGAAGTGCCTGTTCCTAAATGCCTTCAATTCAAAAGGCTTAAGGAAGAAGGATATATCTGCATCCTGGCCTTTCTATCAACAAAGAAGAGTTTGTGACAATCTCGTCTTAAGAAACACAAACCAGAGTTAAAATATAGACTCTGAAAAGCACATCTGGCCCTTTTGCCTATTTTCCTAGATATCCTTGAGTTAGAATTGATAATATTCTAGCTGTGGTTTAAATTCATATCTTTAAAGCAAACAAGCAAAAAACCCAACTCCCCAACAAACAGAAACAAAAAGCCCCCCAAAAAGCTGGATGAGGTATTGGAGGCAGAACAACTTTTACAGCTGTCAACTGCTGTTTCATGTCATGGTGTTATCCTGGTGACATATCCTACTCTAGAATGTGGTGGGATTCTGCACCTCTGGAGTGAGGTCCTGCCCTTCATAGGGTGTGGTATTACTCTGATAGGTATATCTAGTTTTTAGCTTTCCTATAGATCCACCAACCTAAGCATAATGTGGTGTACTTCAAGTACTTGTTCTGCAAATGAAGGGCTTGCGCGAGTTTGCTGCACTCTTTTGCTATACCAAAATTGGGGCTTTTTTGGTCAGGCTTTCACTTTAATTTTAAAGGCTCTTTGGGGTTTCAGGATCAGAGTACAATTATCTTCCTCTTCCAGGCCAGAGAAAAGTAATGAGCACCCCTGGAAGGGTGTCAGCAATGTCTTTAACTTTCCCAGCACCCATAAACTTTGAAACAGATGTTAATTACTAACCAGTACAGCACGCAAGTTGAAAACAGCTTCATCACTGCTTTGGGTTTTGCTGATTGCCTGACGGTGATTTTTTTTTGCTGCTGTTTTGATGTCTGAATATTAAACTTGCCATGAGAGGCACACACAGTGTCTTACTGACTTAGCCATTCCTGAATGCTGATCATAGTATTTGTAATGGCAGGAAGCCAAAACTTTCACATTTGATTCAATATCCACTTTCTACTGCAGCAAACAGTGAGTGATTCTGATGAGGTGTCATGTTTTTAAAACTTGAGTAAGCAGCTAAAGGATCAGGTCCTGTGCATCTGAATATATAGATATATATGAATAAAATTCAACCTCTTGTCCTCTTTGTGAGGAAAATTCAACTGAGGCAACCTGAAGACACAACTTGGAAATGGAAGATAGTGTATCAGAGCTATGCTAGTCCAGCGCCACTTCATACTGGATATTTCTGTAGGCTTCTAGAAAAGCTGTAAGATTCCTGCCAAAGGTAAGGGCTAGTTATACTGATAAGTTTACACATCTGAGCACACAGTAGATTACTTGCATTCGAAAGAAGTGAAGGTTGAGCTTGAGGACCACCACTTTTCCTATTCCTTCTGCCTGCCGCCCTCCATGCAAAAAGCACAATGTGATCAGGCACAGGATTTTGCATGGATTGCAAAAACATGTGCATGTCACAGTGTCGTGGTTTTACCCCGGCTGAAAGCCAAGATCCACGCAGCTGCCTGCTCCTTAAAGGAAAAGAGCAAGGGAAGAGGGAAGGGGGGGTGAGAGGCAAGGGAAGGGAAAAGGAAGGGGCAAATAACCCCAAAACCAAGAAACTAAGAGGCCTGTGAGTTGGGATAAGGATAGTTTACTAGAATAGCAGAAAGATAAAAATATATCGATGCTAACAGGACTTTAGAGCAAAAATATATGAAACTGTTGATACACAATGCAGTTTCTCACCGAACCCACAACTCAGGCCGTGCCACTCAGAGCCCTCCTGGAACCCGACCGTCCCCCAAGAACCGTGTGTCCCGGAGCCGCCCCTGCTCTTCCTCCCGTCAGCCCCCCAATATCCTGGGCAGGACGTAATTGGCATGGAATACTCTCTTTGGTCAGTTAGGTCACCTGTCCTGGCTTTGCCCCTCCTTTCTCATGAATAGAGAAATACGAAGAGCTGAGAAAGTCCTTGACTGTCTGACAGCAACTAAAAACATCAGGGTGTTATCAGCACTGCTCTCATTTTAACCCTCAAACACAGCATTCCATCCGCTGCTGCAAATGAAGTTAACTCCATCCTGACTGAAACCAGGACACACAGATTCAAGAACAAAGCCTGAACCTTTCTCTTTTCTGCATGGATGCTTGTGTTCTAGGGCCAGTTTGTCAGACTTGACTCATGCAGAAATCTCTGTTCAGTAGGAGGAAAGGAGCAATGTAGCGTCTGTGTCTGCTGCTTATGTTTCAACAAGGACCTAATCTTTTAAGAATCTGCTGCCTTTTAATTTGGAATTTAGAAATACCTTTCCTGTGTAATTTCCTTGCTTTTGCCTCATCTTCCCTCTGACCCACCCCACCAAGGGATAGATTGTGTGGTGCTCTTCTAGAAATGCAGCAAAAGATTGCTATGCTCCTCTGTGAGCATGTAAAGCTTTGTTATAAATTCCAGCTGTGGCCACCTCAGCAAAATGTGTTTTAAAACACTTCATTAATAATAGCTGATGTCTTTCAACCTTAGGTTAGTCAATTACGCCTGACATAATAGTTTGAATATCATTAAATGATTTCATGGAATCAATCTTGTAAGGAAAGGGGGAGAGAGATCAGTTTAATTTTGCAGAAGTAATTATCCCGTTAAAGTTACAAAAAAGGAGGGGTGGGGTAGATCAAGAGTTCTCTATACTGCTGTTAGTTTCTGGTTGCTTTGAAGTAGCTGGAGTTGCAGCATTTTAGCTATAACTTGAGAGCTAGTTTCTACTCCCAAATTCCACTTCAGAAATGTGGCTACTTCTGTTTCCATGTAAGAGTAAAACTTGTTTTGGTGCCCTGCAGGTGATCTCAGCTCTCTGATGGATCTTCAGTGTGCATTTCTGTGATGTGCCTAACCTCACGTATCCCCTTTGTGTCTTCTCCTGTGGAAGCCATGTAAGCTCTGACTTGATGGTATCCGAGATAAGACAAAATAAAGAAGTTTGTTTTTTACTGAGGTGCCTGGTACTCTTAAATAAGAACTGATTATGGCACTGGGGAGCTTGAGTTGGCCACAAGTGTCTCAGCACTCAGTAGCATATAACTTAAAAATTATTTACCAATAAAGGCAGGTGTAGTGAGTGGAGAGCAATTTCTATGTTGTGAGATGCAGAATCACAAGGTTGGAAAAGACCTTTAAGATCATTGAGTCCAACTATTCCTGTCCTCTACCAAACCATATCTCTTAGTACCTCATCTACCCGTCTTTTAAGCACATCCAGGGATGGTGACTCAACCACCTCTCTGGGCAGCCTGTTCCACATCACACACTTGTTATCAATGTAGGCTCCTGTCTTCCCCTCTGGTTTACGTGGAGGCTGGGAGCCTGGGAAATGAGGCACTTGCTCTGTTTGCCCAGCTGATGTGCAGGGTCATAGCTGCCAACCTGGCCCCTACACCTTTGTAAGGTACAGCCTTTGCACAGTGTCAGGCACCTGGGTTAAGTAGTGCCCCAACAAGCACTGTCTCTGCTGCTGCCCTCTGGTCTCCTACATCAGATGTGATACAAAATGTACTCTGCAACAGATACATATATATGTTAATCTATTGCTTTCTTGCTTTCTGCTATATGTACTGTATGATCAGAGCCAGGCTGATGCAGCCAAGATCTCACTCATTTGGGTAGTGCTTTTGGATAGGCTTTACACTGACACTTGTCTCTGCAAAAATCTGAACACCACAATGTGTGGTGGTATTTTTCTTTTCATTTGCTGACATTCCAGGCACAGGTTTTGGCAGAGGGTGCTGCAGAAAAGCTTTCAGAGCAGGCAGGCCATCTGTAGGAGTGAGAATCAGCTGCTGATACAAGAGTGGGCAGAGAGATTTGAATACGATGCTCATTTTCTCAGGACTAAATCAACAGCTGTCTCTACTTTTGAAGCTTGTCTGATGACTTTTTGAGAAGCAAGCTTCCTCCCTCTGCACCGTGGATGTTTGCAAAGATGTGCACACGGAAGCTATTCTACATCTGTAGTAGGATGAATTTGTGTCCCTGTAAAGGATGGCTTTCCTTTGTGAGGCCCCAAGAATAATACAATGGTACAAAGAAACCAAGTTTCCCTAAAACAAAACAAATTCAAGCCATATAAAATCAGTGGTGGGTGTGGTATTTGCAGGTGGGAAATGTGCATGTATCTGTGGTCTTTCTTATACTTAAACATTATAAATGTTTCCAAGAGTGCTAAGAATGAACACTGATGTTAAAAATCAGATTTTTATTTAGCTGAATCTTCTTTCTACTTCATATTGTGATCTCTGAGTTTTTCAGGTTCTGCTGATCCCCGCTGGCATCATCTTTTTTAGATTTTTAGTGGACTACTGGGCTTTGGGAAAGAGTATTTTTCATTCTACATTTAGATTGTGATGGACACCATTTTTGTGTACTTTTTAAATTTTTTTAAAATTTTTGATTTAACTCCCCTCCTTCCTTCCCCGGTAGTTGCTGATTTTGATATTTAGCTTTGTAGATTTTTCGTCTTGTAGCAGTCATTTGTCTTACAGCGTTGAATATCTGTGCAGAAAATCATGCTGGGGAAAGAGATGGTACACTGACACTTCTGTTTTGATCCCTGTAGTGCTGCATGATGGAAGGGCAAGCATGCTGCTTAGATTGGAAGAGTGCCCGAAGCAGAATGTCCCTTCTGTATATTGATTAGCAAAGGGAATAGTCAGTCAGATAACAGGTCTGTTTCAAACATTTGCTTTTTTATTTTGCTGCAGATGGGATTTGTTTTACATAATCACTGAAATTATTTGAAATCTACAAAAGACATCAAATTTTATCACCTGTTAGACTTTAGGTGTACTTTTGCCTTGCATGTATGAACTTTAAAAGAGCTTGGACTGGTTTCTGACTCTGGGACCCTTGCTTTGCCTTATGTTTATAAACAAAGGTTAAGATCTTTGGTCTATAAAGCTTTCTCGGGTGAGACAAGTTAACTGCATCCCTGTGAAGTCTTAAAAATTCACTTGGCGGTGCGTTTTCTGCCCAGGTCATCCAGAGGAGAGGAGACTATTTAGAATGTACTGCCACCCACCCAGGGATTTCACTGGGATGCTAAGCATGCTTTATAGAGCTTGCCTTTGAACCACACGTGTTTGGTATGTGGCCTGTGTTATGGCAGGTCAGAGCCAGAGGGATTTCTGAGTCTTCTGTTGCTGAGAATTAATGACATAATCCTTACTTTTTAAGTGGGTGGAATTTACAGTCTATTGTCAAGGCAGGAAATGTGGAAGACAACTGCCTCTGAGTGTGTGGTGTGCCAAAGATGGGATAAAAGGGAACTCATGCATGACTGTTTTCTATACTGCTCATACATAGGCTTGATGAGACCTTGGTGTCTTTCACTTCTGAGTAGCACCAGGCCCTTGTTGAAGGAGAAAGTAGCATCTTGTGCTTTCAGAGGTCACTATTACTTCCTTCTGCTATTTCTTTGCTCTACTATATGATTGCTGTTCAAAGAGGACTTGCTCAGCTGTGTTATCCTCAAGGTCTGATCAGACTTTCAAAAAATGACTAGACTAAGACTGCCTTTCTGTAACACCCTGCAGACCAGTACTGCTACTTCCCCTCTATAACTCACTCCAGGGTGGCAGGTAGATTGCCCATGCCATCTTAGCTTTGGGAGAGTGTCCATCTTCAAGAGCAACTAAATATATTTTGGTTTTCTAAATGCAGAGTTGTCTGTTCAGAGGGCATCTAGAGATCAGAGCTGGTGGTAGCTTAGCACCTACTGCTCTCTTAGGAGTTAACCAACTTTATTTTTGATTGCGCTGTAGGACTTGACTGTGCTATTAGTAGGGTTTCCTTTGCTGGCTGACAATGGAAGTCCTCTATTTTGTATCTTGTTGCTACCATTTTAACTCATTAAGCCCCTGGAAAGTCTGTATTCTTTGATTCTGGGAGAAACACTTCAGTTTGTCTTGCAGAACATGTTTATCTCTAGATAACGTTGGTAGTTGTGGCTGTTTCTCACAGCACTGCTAGTGAACTGCAGTCTTAAAGTAGAATATTCTGACAGCGTTGCTTCCTGCACCACTGGCTTTGTGTGTTACTGTCAATGTTTCAGAATAACAGGTTTTTTGGGAGAATTGTGAAAGAAACTCAAGGAAAATGTACCCTGGTGCCTACAGTGCTCAAGGAAAAGTGGACTGTGTCTGTGGTGGCAAATCAGGATTGATGTCTGGGCTTTTTCAGGCTGGAGAAGAAACGGCCTCAGGAGGACCTGAGAGCAGCCTGCTCATACCAATAGGGAGGTTATCAAGCAGATGGAGCAAGGCCCTTCACAGCAATGCATGGCAGGAGGATGAGAGATGGGCAGAATTTGCAATAAGCAGTTCAGACTGCACAGAAGGAAGATGTTTCCCCCCTTGAGGACTGTGAGGTGGAGCAGTTATCCAGAGTGTGCAGTCTCCAGATTTGAAGGGTTGAGACCTGACTGGGTCAAGCCCTGAGCAACCTGGTCTGACCCTGTGGCTGAAGGTGCTCTGTGCAGTAAGGTTGGGCTTGAGGTCCCTTACAAATTGGCTTACAACTTATTAGTCACAGACATTTGGAAGTCAGTATAAGGCAGGCACTTTGTTTTCTAGCCTGCAGGGTTCAGGGGATGGTTTTTGATGACTTGTGAGGGAGTCTGCATCTACTTCTCCTGGTAAGTAGACTCTGCCTGGGCCAGAGAGGGTGGCCTTCCTGCAGCACATAGTACCCGGCCTGCACCCATCAAAGGGATGACAGCAGCAGAGGTGCTGTGCTGCTGCAGCTCTCCACTGTGACAAGAGGGAACCTGTGCACCCCAGGGAGCAGAGCTGTGCCCGTGTGGCCCACGTGGCCGGTGTCCATGCATCCAGCTTTATGGGGCTGTTTACAGAAGGGCATGTAGGCATTTAAACGTGTTCATTAACATTTTGTAAGTGTCTAGTGCTGTGCTTTATCTGTTGTATTGTTGATATTGATTCTGTATATATAGTTCTCTGCTTCTCAGTTAATTACCTGTTGCTAATAAATCAATAAGCCCCTTTGATCCTGATTTGACTTAAGTCACGTGAGCTGAGCAGTTTTTTTCCCTGCAACAGTCACTTTCATCTTCATCTCTGCATGTTTACAGAATGGAAGGACTCCAGATTGCTCAGTGCTTTTCTGTGCACACCGTATTATTCAGTGAACATCCCCAAAACAGTAGGAGGATGTTAAACTTTGGACAATAAACTAGACTATTGATCTGTTAATGACGGGAGCGCTTGCACAGGGTGGGAACAGTAGGCATCTGCAAACAAATCCAGTTTTTGCCCTCATGGGAAGGGGGCCTTTCTGCCAGTGTTCTCTCAATTTGATTACCTGGTAGTGGCTCTCAAGCACTGCAAACATTTCAGTGTGAGGAGGCAAGGGGACAGACTTTTCTTCCCACTCTTAACAGTACTCAACCCAAAAAGAATGGTGCTGTAAGGTCCGCATGTGTCTCTCTCTCCCTTCTGCCTGCATCATCTCTGCCCTGGGAAAGTCTAACCCATGCCTTTAACTGATTCAATTTGCAAGTAAAGAGGAGGACTTTTTCTTATAGTGATCAGCTGTGCCTTTCTTAAAAGGACCATGACACTGTAAATAAAAATGTATAAATTATACACTGTCTATCACAGCAGTGTTTCAATTTTTCTTTCTGAAATATTTCTCAGGTTTTTTTGTTTGGTTTGTTTTTTCTTGGAGTAAGAATGAGAAAATAAATTGGCCCACTCTGTTCATTTTAAAATGCATTTAAAAATAAAACTTGTTGGAGAAAATACCTCCCACAGCAAATCTCTAAAAGTTGAGTTTGCTGCTGTTGCCCTAAGTTACAGGTTTTTACAAACTGTATTTAACTCTTCCACTAATTCTTTGTGTAGCATTGTTTCTATTGATTAGTGCAATGTGGTTTCTATAGCTTCCAAGGTAACCAGACTCTTGCTACAGTGTAAAACTCCTGCTGTAAACTAAATTTATGACCCCATTCAGTTAATGGATATAATTTTGTTTTAGACTTTGTATCACAAAGACTTTGCAATGTTGCAGAAAGAGCATTTATCTTCCATGAGCTGTATTTTCACACAGATACTTCTCTATACTTGTATTCAAGGCAGTTCTTCAGTGTATCAAAATTAACCAAAGGTTTGGAGTGGTGTGTTTTGGCATTTGCAGTAGTTACAATGTTTACAAAATACTCAGATTCCAAAGTAACAAATACTGTAACTTCCTATTAAACTAACTTTTCTAACACTTCATATCTTAGTTAAGAAGCTTGCATAACTATCACCTACTTAGAGTAGTATATAGTTCTACTTTTATGCTTTCCTATTTTTAGTAGATGAAACCAAAACCTGAAAAACTTACTGAATTTTTAATGGTGGTTATATTAAAGGCTTGCAAATCACAACTCCAGGCAGGGGGGATGGAAGGCAAGCCTCAGATTTGTTATTGGCATGCTTTCTGATTTTTGAGCCTTTAGGGTTTTGACTTTTCAAGCTGTCTAACTCGGGGCTAAAAACATTTTCATAGTGAAACTGAGATTCCTACATCGATAGCTACATGTGTCTGCACATGAGGAGGAAGGGAAATGCCAAATTTTGCAAGTTTTTCAATGAATACCTGAGTTGGAGCATTCTCTCTGTGCCAGCCTACTTAGCCTGAGGGTCGAACATACTATTTCAAAAAGGACACAGGGCACACAATCGATAACTTGTGGCCAACTGGCTGCCCTGCTATGCTCCCTGGGCTTGATCTCCCTTCCGTTCAAGTCACTGAGAAAATTTCCAATGACTTGGAGATGTGTGAGATCAAACCCTTTATGTGCAGTTCTTTCTCATTCTTGTGCAGAATTCAGTGGGAATAGATGGTCGTATCAAGCCTTTTTGAAGCTTGAAAAGGATTTTTGTTGAGGAATTTACTGGAGGGAGGGGATGGGGGGGTTGGGGTTTTTTGGTGTTTTTTTCTTTTTTTATTCTAGCAAACATGGGGAAGCAGGAAATGTTAGATTCAAATACATCAAAAGGGATTAATTTCCTTTCTGAGAGTCGAATCCAAGAGATCTGCTCTGAATGCACAAAGAATTATCGCTTGTCATCAAAGGGATAAAACTGCAGCGTAGACCACAGCTTTAGAGTTAGAATATTTCATACCCCCTCTCATAAAACGTCCCTGGAGAAACCATAGCATGCAGTCCATCCTGGTGTCATGGTACACAAATCTGTATGTCAGTTATGGGAGGCCATCAGTGATGGCAGGACTAGTACATTATGAGAATTATTTTCTGTCCTACATTAATCAGCCATAATTCAGTCTAGTAGTAAGAGGGAAATGTTTTACTACCATGAGATGATTTGCTCGGTACTTTGTGAAAAGGTACTGACATGAGAATCGCATGAGGAGATACAACCTTGATGATGTAGAAGATGGTGCAGCCTCAAAAAACCAGTGCTTGCTAACAGTTGTTAATATGGACTGCCTTGGAAGCTTACTTCCATCTAAATAAAGCTGGCACGTATGTGTCTGTTTCTGCTGCTCCAGCCTTGGATTCAGCTGAATTTTCCTTCGTTGTTTGTTTGAAGTACTTATGAATTACATAATGAACAAAGCTCAGCTTTAGGTAAGTGATAGAAGATCCAGTTCTATAACTGCTTTTGTGATAAATTTGGCATCCTCTGTGTGTCTAGGTGAAGACCACAGTAATTTTATTCTTGTGCTTCAACTAACTTTGCAACAGGCAAGACTTTGTGCCCTTAATTTCCTCCACATTCATCAATTCCCTGGCAATATTTGTGTTTCCTGGAGTGTTTCTTTAAAACCCTTCTGTAACATTCATCTATTTTTAAGAAAGAATAAAATAAAATTCCTTAATGAATAGAATAAAGTTGTTTTAATGCGTAGGTTAATTAAATCACTGGCCAATAGTTCTTCTTGACAATGAATGATAAGTCCTTACATCATAGCTTTCAAATGCCAGTGCTTGCTGTTGTGGCTTATATATCCAAACAATTTCTTGATATGTAAAAAGCCTTCTGGGATGCAGTGAACTTTGCAGTTTTAAATTGAAAAGGTTTTAAGTTTGCATAAAAAACTATTTATAAGACATCCTATTCAGAAAGTGTTTGGAGATTAAAATAGTGAAAGGCATCTGTGCTCAGTTAGCTTAAGATGGACCAAATGCCTTCATTGCTTTATTTAGGACTTTGCTGAAAGAAAGAATGTGTTCTTTGATACACACATAATGTTCAGAAGCATCTTGTTTATGCAAAGAGAAAAACTAGGTCAAATTGACTTCCATACCAGCTTGTAGATTGCCATCAGAGAACTCTATACTGCACAGAGAGATAGATATAGACTGGGAGAAGAGCTCCTTGAGAGTTAGCCCTGCTGGGAAGGACCTGGGTGTCATGGTAGATGAGAAACTTAACATGAGCCAGCAGTGAGCTCTTGCAGCTCACAAGGCCAATGGTATCCTGGGCTCCATCAGAAGAGGGGTGGTCAGCAGGGACAGGGAGGTGATTGTCCCTTTCTACTCTGCCCTCTGGAGTACTGTGTCCAGAGCTGGGGCCCCCAATACAGGAAAGATGTGGAACTGTTGGAGAGGCTCCAGAGGAGGACCACAAGGATGATTAGAGGGCTGGAGCACCTCCCCTACGAAGAGAGGCTGTGGGAGCTGGGCTTGTTCAGCCTGGAGAAGAGAAGGCTGTGGAGGGACCTCATTGCAGCCTTCCACTAACTGAAGGAAGCTTATAAGCAGGAGGGGAATCAACTTTTAAAAAACATAGACAGTGACAGGACAAGGGGCAATGGATTAAAGCTAAAGGAAGGAAGATTTAGATTAGATATTAGGGGGAAGTTTTTTACAGAAAGAGTGGTGAGGTGCTGAAATGGGCTGCCCAGAGAGGTGGTGGATGCCCCATCCCTGGAAGTGTTCAAGGCCAGGTTGGATGGGGCCCTGGGCAGCCTTGTGTAGATTGAGGCCTGGAGGTTGGTAGCCCTGCCTGTGTCAGGGGGGTTGGAGCTCTATGATCCTTGGGGTCCCTTCCAACCCATGCTATGATTTCTTTCATCTATAAACAAATGGAGGAGCTGAAAATGTTTCTAAACAGGGTTTAGGAATGTAGGTGACTAGCAAAAATATAAAGATAAAATCCTTGAGATGTATCCTTTGATTGCACAGCATGCACTTTGGTTGCCTAGGCAGTTTGCTAGGGATGTGGATTCAAGGTGCTGTACCTGAGTCTATCGTGCTGCCATCTAAATGTAGTCTTCCTGCATCATCTAAGGAGGAGCACTGGCTAAGCTTACAGGGTCTGTTTTGTTTTCTTGAGCTAAGCTGCTACTTGCTTTTGGCTGTGGAGCTTTTAGTATGAGGATGCTATGGTCATGGTTAACAGGGTTAGAGTTTTCCACTGGCAGTTTGACAATTCTGTGTGTCCCTGCCTTCTCATATCTTTACACAATTACCCTTCCCTCCTCCGTACATTCTGCTTAGAAGTATTTTTATTATTTTTCTCAGTCCTTCACTGTTCCTGCATATTGCTGAAGGCTGCCAAGATCTAGCATGCTGCCAAATGAGCTAGCTGCAAAGAAAAGCATATGGAAAGCCTTGTGAAAACAGAGGGGATAATCTCAAGACCACAGTTTTAGCAATAGTACCAACAGTATGTACCGCTATGGAGAATTTTGTGAAGAAGCTGTTTTCACTGGGGAGTGATTAGCCTTGGCTCTCATGTTTAGGAATAAATGAAGTTCTTTGAGCGGTGACCAGGGTCTTAGCATGCACATGCATTATTTTGCTTTGATGTTTATCTGAACTCAGCAAAAAGCCTGCCTACAGCTCACAATTCAGAAAGCCTTTTGCATTATGTGTGGAAGGAATTAAAAAATTTCTAAGTTCTTTTAAAATTACATTCCTATGTACTTAGCAATGTGTTTCACAAAATGCTTTTGGAACATTCATGTGATGTAGCTTGAGATAGAACCCAGGTGATCACTGTAATGCAGGAGTTAGTATATTAGACCACTTTAAGTTTTCTGATGTCCATATTTACTTTTTTGAAATGAGGAAATTGTGGTTTGGTAAAATAATAAATACCTGACCCATGGCAATCTTGATTTTTAGAAAGTCATGCATTCTGTATAGTAGGCTGTTTAAATCAAAATCAATCTCTTTGCACTCGAATGTAGTGAATTCCAGATCTCCTTAGTTGTTTGTTTTTCCTCCAGCTGCTATGGTCATATAGAGATACTCGGAAAATGATGACACTGTGAATCATTCCAGCTGCTAGCTGGGTTTTATTAGTTTTTTTTCCTTGTTTGTCAGTCTGTTTTGGTTTTTTTATGACTTTTCAATTGGAGCTAGGATTATTGGGATGTGACTTCCCATAATAGGTTCAAAAACATTTTTTTCTATGACTACAGCAAAATAAAGTATTGTTTATAGGTATTTATGCCTCTCTTTTTTATTTTTGCTACAGTTTGATAAATCAGAAATGGAATTTCCAACGTTATCTCCAACTACTAGGCCTGTTTAAGTCAGTGCCTAGAGATACATTCACCTGCTAAGGGTACTGTGTCTGTAAGGTCAGTTTTAGTGGAAACTACCCATGTCTGAATGGTCATTGTTTTGCAAGGGATTTATTATTCTTTCTTGGTTTTCTTCTTTTTACATTGATAGACAGATGGTAGAAAAATCCCCAACTTGCAGTGCTACATTAGGAAGGAAAGTTTAGATTAGCTATTAGGGGGTAGTTGTTTTACAGAGAGAGTGGTGAGGTGCTGGAACAGGCTGCCCAGGGAGGTGGTGGATGCTCCGTCCCTGGAAATGTTCAAGGCCAGGTCGGATGGGGCCCTGGGCAACCTTGTGTAGATCAAGGCCTGGAGGTTGGTGTCCCTGCCTGTGGCAGGGGGTTTGGAGCTCTATGGTCCTTGGGGTCCCTTCCAACCCATGCCATTCTATGATTCTATGATTATAATGAATGTAGTGTGAAATGGTGGTTGATCAATAATCATCTTGTTACTGAAGTTATCTGGGTGTGCTCCATAGGCTTACAGGAGGTGATGACCACCAACTTTTTTCATGAAGGAAAGTTTTAGTTGGAAAATTTAGTGGGTAAGATTTTTCTTTTTTTTCCAAACCCATCTTCAGCTAGACCTTCATAAATGAATGGCATGTTGAGGACTTTTAACTATCTTTCCTATAATTTGTGTAGTGCCTCTGTTTTGCTTTGGAATTACAGAATGAAAAGCACTTTTCTCTGACCAACGTACTTAAGATTCAATGCTTTAGCAAAGGTTCTCTTAGGAATCAAGCCCAAATAAATCTATAATTTAGTGTTCCTTTAGCTGTCAAATAAAAGATAACGTACTTAGCAGTCATGAGACTGCTCTTGAGCTTTGTACCTACAGAAGCACAGTTGATGGTGGGGGTTGAAAAATGTAAAAACGGTGTGATGCCAAAAGGTGGCAAAAGAAACTATTTAATGTGCCAGTCATGATGGGAACATTTGTCTTTTGACTGTTAGTGTAGGAGGCCATCATCTGAAAGACAAGGGTTTCTTATGGAGCTGCCATGCTTGTTCTGGGGGGGGTTGGGGTGGGTCTTGTCATTCACATAGCTTTTATGTGCAGCTGTTGTAAATTATCTTACAGACAGCTCTGTCTTTTTGTTCTGTCTGACTTTCAATTGTGTACTTCTCTAGTGGCCTGTAAATGTAGTGTGCAGATCTTTCAAAGTGGTAAATGAGCTGGCAAAGGTGTTAAGTAGTTTTAGTCAACATGGCACCAGACATTTCTTGGAGGTGTGCAGTGGCAGGATGTATTGCAGAAGACACATAATTGGAATATGAGAAGTTCCAGCTTGGTAGAAGAAAAAATATTTTTTGCAATGGGGGGGGAGAGGTCAGACATCAGAGTAGGTACCAACATGAGTTTGAAACATCAGTCTTTGGAGATATTCAAAACTTGACTGAACAAAACCCTGAACAACCCGTTCTAACTAAACTTGCTTGTAACTGGGGTAGATGACATCTAGAGGACCCATCTAACCTGAGTTAATTTGTGACTTCCTATCATCTGAGAGCCAGTGTAAGACTTCATAAGCTATAGCAGAAAGGGTAGCAAAAGTCCTTTAAAATTAGAGCAATGTTCACGATTTTAACTTCGTGTAGTAGTCAGCTCTTACTTCCATAGATCTCTCTACTTTTCTGGTACCAACACCTTGCAATATACTAATTAGAAATAAATCCTCTATCTAGTTTACTTTGTTCTCTTTTTCTTCCTTCAGGGTCTAGCAAATATGAACAGCGATAACTTTGACTTTCATGAACTTATATTCTTGGCAGCTCAAAAAAGAGACAGCTTCAGTTGGCAAGTTGCTGTTCAGTGCCTGTGAATTTCAGACGTTAGAGATAGCTGATAAAAATGAGTAAAACCCAGTTACACAACAGAAAATGGAGAAGGCATATTTAGCTGACAGGGTGAGTTCCATGGAGGTCAGTACTCTGGCCTCTTCTGTTCCCAGCCAGCATCAGTGACCTAGATGTGGGGAAAACTAATTGAATTTGCTGATTCCACAAAATCAAAAATTGAGGTCGCTGCTGAACACCAGGTAAAATTCAAAATGGATTGAGATCTGCTATTTAAGTGGTCTCAAAGAGAGCAAATGAAATTATATGTCTACAAGTGGAAAGTAATGCATGTTTGGCTTAAAAATAAATTCACAAATGCAAATTAATAGGATTGAACTAGAGCGGGAGAAAATTGAATATTAAGTTGAAGTAATAGCTCACGCGCAGTGTTATCAAGCCATGTGACAAGATGATGGTATGTCTTTGAATGTCAAAGAGAAGATACCTTAAAGTTCTTTAGTGCTTAAATACCTCAAGAAGGTGAGTAAGCTTTAGCAGTGCAATGATGAGTACAATGCCATGAAATAACCTTTCCTTCCTTGCCTGCTAGAAAGGCTCTATGTTACTGTTAGTCAATGGACTGTCTATAAGAACCTAAAGAATAAGCTGGGGGGAAAAGCCCACATATATATTACTGGAGAGGAAGAAAACCTTGTCAGGGAGTTACGTTGAGGACAGTTCACCCTAGAGTCACTGTTGGAGGCGCTTGTGGAGGGATGGAGCAAAGCTTATTCTTACCTTTAAAAAGGTCTTAAACTGTGGAAACTGCTTTAATTTAAGCTATCATGCTCCTGCTCATAGATAAACCACAGATTTGTATAAACTCACTAGGAACAATCATCTTTGCATCTCTGAAAACTAGTCTGTTTCTTGGAGACACAAATTCCGTAGCATAACTGCTTTTATGTGCCTAATACCTCTTTTGTCTGCATTTCGGTGTACAGTACCAAAGCACAGCTGAGGTCTTGGGATGAGTTCTATTCTAGACAAGAAAAAAGCAATGTATTTCTGAAGAGTCCTGCTTTTGCTGAACTCTGACAGCACCCTGTTCATGTCAGAGCGTGGCAGGGCACTGATGCTTCTTAATAGATAGCTGGTGTTGAAGTCTCTGTCAGTGGTCAATAGCAGATGAAAACCTTGGTGCTCCTGAAGTGTCCCTGTACATTGAATATTTCTTTGTAAATTTTTTCCCCCTGTTGTTTTTGGGGGGGTAATTTGAAGTTACATTCTACAGGTTATACAATTTGGGCTGCTTCTTTGTTTGCTCAGCACTATGCCTTGCTCTCTGAGTACCACAGCAACACAATTACCTTTGCTATTGAATGAGTTTTCACATTAAAAGTAATCTACGTTTTTGTCCCTTCTGCTTCAATTAGAAAGTTATACCAGAATAAAATTGATCTAGAAAGCAGAAACTGTCTTCAAGTACCAGTGTAATTCTGATGGTTTATGGAATTGTTAGAAGAGCTTTGACCTAATCTATTAAGTTAAATAATTATTTCCTATTTTCCTTTGCTTGCCCGGTGATGTTTACTAAACTGTCCATACAAACACAGCAGCGATGAACTGTTCCTTTTAACCTTCATGTTGAGAGGTTAAATAAATGAGAGATTAAATCTCCTTTCTATTCTGCTTTTCACCTTTCTGGTTTCTTCTGTGAACGTGAGCGGTAGGGTGGTTGCAACGCCAGGCTCTTCTCCAGGTGAGGTTTACCAGCATATTGTGCAGTAGGTCATTTCTCTTCCTATCTCTGTTAGCCATGAGAGCATTGACAAGCTCTTGTTTGATCACTGCAACAGATTGAACACTACTGGAAAACCTGTGTATGCCGGTTTTGGCTTGGACACGGTGTTCTTCACAGTGGCTAGCATGAGGCTGTGTTTTGGTTTTGTGCTGATAACACGGGGTGTTGTTACTGCTGAGCAGCGCTCACACAGAGCCCAGGTCTTTGCTGCTCCTCACACTACTCCACCAGCCAGTGGGCTGGAGTTCAAGGAGTTAGGAGGGGGCACTGTTGGGATGGCTGACCGCAACTGACCAAAGGAATGTTTCATGCTGTATGTCATCATGCTCAGCATAGAAAGCTGGAGGAAGAAGCTGGGGGTGTGTGGAATGTGTGGAGTGGTGGCATTCTTTTCTCAGTAACCATTGTGTGTGACAGAGCCTGGCCTTCCTGGGGATGGCTGAGCACCTGTCTCCCCATGGGAAGGGAGGAATGAATCCCTTGTCTTGATTTGTTTGTGCGTGTGGCTTCTGCTTTACCCACAAAATTGTCTTTATCTCAACTCATGAGTTCCCTTGCTTTTAACCTTCTGATTCTTAACCCCATCCCACTGAGGGTGAGTGAGCGTCTGGCTATGTGATGCTTAGTTGCTGGCTGGGCTTAAACCACAACACTATGAAAGGCAGTTTGTTCTGCTTGATGAGTGCCTGCTGTTTGGCTGAAGTTTGTGGTCATGATATGACTTCACGTTTTGATGTATGAAAGCAAATTCTGTTCCAGTCCTTGTGATCATCTTTTTCTCTGTGTGCAGTGTTCTCCCCATCCTCTTCCATCTTCATATCCCTAAATGTTTTTTTGTCTTGGTGCTCAAATCATATGCTAGTGGAGATATTAAAAAAACACTATCTCTACATTTCTATCTTTGATTACCATCTCTCCCTAGTCTGGTATTTCTGTTTAGCATGCAGGATTTCAGAGTTCCCTGTTGTTCTAGGGCAAATTTACATCTATGATATAAGCTTACAGAGGACCACTATTCTGTGTGGTCAGCAAAGCCTAAGAGCACGTTTCAAACTGCCTCTTGCTATTGTATTAGAGAGAAGGATGCAGGTAAAATTCAAATGCCAAGTGAGCTTTAAGAAAGGCAGGAATCGATATCCATCATATTCCCTAGTATTTGCTGCTATAATAAAAGCCTTACACTTTGTAAGCTGTCGGGCACTTTATCAAAGATTATATGGTGTTGTGGAGGTTAGTAGTAAATATTAAGTATTTTTTTTCCCTGTGCAAAGCTTCAGAAGCATATATTTCAACTGAATCTTTCAGCAGTGGAAACACTGTGAACCATACATCGTGATCCTCGTGTGCCCAAATTATCTTCATCTGAATGGTTCAGGTTTAGATTGTGTATGCAATTTTCGTCTCCTGTCATGGTGAAGAGAATAAAATGTTTGTGTTGCTGATGAACATCTCAAGCATGTCTGTTTAGAAATAAATTCTGCAGATCAAGAACACACATAGAATAAGTAATAGGCTCCTAAATTATGGTATTTCATTAGCCCTTTGGGATATGGTAGGGCTGTCAGTAATTACAGGTGGAAAGCACAAATGATTGTAGCTGTTGCTCTGAAGACTCACAGTTGAACCTTGGCTTTAGTTCATGGTTCAGGATTTTCTGTTTAATATGCATCAGACTAATACATTAGACTTCTGAAGACTTTGCAGAATATCCTTTCCAGCTCTTAATTGGTCTTCTATTTTAACCTCTGCTATGGAAAGGGTTTCATCCTTATTTCCTAAAACTAGCTTATGTTTCATCACTGTTTATATGATAGTTTTAGCTTTTAATTGAATTTTAAATACCAGTGGCTAAATCTGACCAGATCTCCAGTAGTCTGTTGCAATCTTTAAAGTGTAATCCAATCTCACAGACATATGATAAAATTGTTATTTAAAACTGAACAAGTGTCTCTCTTTTTCTCATAAAGAAGAATGAGACTCTGTTATATAGAGGAGGTAATTGAACTCAGAGCACAGTTAGTTGCTCTCTGTTCAATTTTGGCCAAAAATGTTTCTCTATGTAAAGTTTGCATGCTGCTTCTGCTCTGTCTCCAGGTGTTCCTTCTTATAGAGGCTAACCAGCTTTCCATGTCCATCATCTGAACCAAGTTTGTGTGTGTAACTTGATTAAAAACAATTCACTATCTCTCTAATACATAATTTGTAAAGCTATACCTGTTCAGTCATATCTTATAAATACATGCTTTGGACATACACAGTGTTTGTGAATAATAACAGAATAATGATAGGGAAGGTCTATCTTTCCACATTTCCTTTCCTTCTCTCTTTGTGTTCATTTTCAGTAGAGGACTGGGGAAACCTCCTTTTGGAGAACGAAGGAAGAGTTGCAGCAGGGAATTTGAAGCAAGATGCCATTTATCAAACCAGAAACATTTTGTTCCTTTAAAAAAAAAAACCAAACCAAAACATTCAGATCTACCCTGGAGATGTGGAATAGGCTGAAAGACCTAGCATGCTAGCTGAGGGATTAAAGACTTCAGGATTTTTCCTGTTCATTCAGTACATGGCATAACCACATGATTATATAACAATCAAGCTGAAGTCTTGACTCTGGACTCCTTATGTGATTGTTTCACACATGGCTTTCAACTACTGTGTCCTCTGTTGCTTCAGGAAGTGCATTGTATTGACATAGTCAACCGGACCAGGAGTGAGATGGGTAACACAGCCAGCTCCTACCTGTGCAGCCTCTTTTGTGCCCCGGGACACGGTACTGGCACATGAGGAATAAGTGGTGATGGGGTTTATGTTTAAGATAACTTGGGAGTTCAAAATGGACTGCTGGTAGGACAGCAAAATATGGATGTGCAATAGCATTTCCACACAGAAGAGTATTAGTTTTCCAGGAATTTAAGAGCTGATCTTTCTTCATTAAAAGTACCCAGTTTGCCCTCTGATTGCTGACACTACTGTATTTACCGTATCCATTAAGTATGAGAGGAAGCTCAGCTGGTGAGTCTGCTAATATAATAAAGGAAAATAGTGCAACTATCCCTATCCATCACTCCTCTTTCAAAGACTGATCCACTGGCCATGAGTTAGAGTGATTGTTCATATCTTTCAGGTAATTATACTCTGAAGCACTGGTCACATGCAACGTTCTGTCGCTTTGTCTGAATTATTATTATTTTTTCTTACAATGAAGTGTATCATGCCCAGAGATATGGCATATACAATTTGAAAACAAATTAATACTGAAGCAGCATGTTAAGATTAATGTTCCTCTTGCATTACAAAGTGTTTTTTAATTCCCTTTGGAATAGCTGCTAATGCAGTTTCTACACAAATACAGCTGTAGAGCCAGTAAGAGTAATTTTATTCCAAAAAGGAAATTCTGCCTGCATATAATACTTTGAAGTACCAATAAAATAGAGAAAGATGATAGTTTAAAGAATGAGAGTGTGTGTGTGTGTATAGGTATTAATACAGATACAGCGCAGCGTACAAATGTGTTCCTCACTAACCTTAAGAGAACAGTATAAACTCCCCTTAAAATATTCTGGTGATGTAAGATGAAAGATGTATGCTGTTCAATATTTCCTTCTGGAAGAGGGCTCAGAAACTTCACGCTAAAAAGTTGGGTTTCTGAGGACTGTAACCTGTGCCTGCACATAAGCAGGATCTGCTTGGACCCAGCAAAAACTGCATCTGTATCATCTGTATTTCTTTCAACTTATTGAACTCTGAATTCTGAGATTCTAGACTGACATCTTTGGAAACAAATCTTACCGTTTGTCTACATAAAAGGATCAAAAATAGCCCAACTGAGAAACAAGGGTTGTTCTGCACTCAGTTACACTGCATCTGTCACCTGAAAGAGGCTCTGCAGTTGAGGAAGCTAGTCTCAAATCTGTGAGTTTACTCCCTGCTGCCCTGACATAATTGCCAATAAGTGATTGAAATAACTACATGTGTGCAGTTCATGAGGAACTGTGGAGGAGTGGGAGCACATGTAAGCTTATTTTATATTGGCTTTTGGTTTTAACAGTTCAGTGACTTCAGTCCGCTCAGTGATTTGGAGAATTTTGTAATGTATGCATCTCACTGAATTCCTTCAGCCTGCACCCACTGGGAAGGAGGAGGTTGACCTACCACACTGCCAATTCTTTTTTTCAGCTTTGGTTCTTTATTTCCTTCCACCCACCCTCTGCAGCTCTAACCTGCCACTCACTAGTTGGATCTAATATTGTGGTTCAGGTGTAACCGTAGTTCATTTTCCTGTGTCATACACCAACCATGGGAAGCTTTGAGCTATGTTGTCTTTTGGTGTCCATTTGTAATGCAAGCTAATTCTGCATTTTCATTAAAGCAATAGACCAAGGCAAGCTTTTTTTTTTGATTGCAGGGGTAAGTTTTTCTTAAAACTGCTGTAATAAATCTGCATATCACAGCCAAAGAAAAAACTGGGTTTCCATCTTGTTGAAGCCCAGGAGTCAAAGGCAAGTTAACACTGGGTTTGTATAAGTATTGACCCTTTTTTCTTTTTTTGCCCTCTACTTTGATTTTTATTGTACTGTAAATTGGCACCTAAGTGATCTCAAGCTCTTTAAAATGTTACACTTTAGTTATTGTCTACAGAAGCACTCCCCTCAGAAGGAATCATCCTCTTGCTTCTCCTCTGTTTCAGAGTTTACTTAAAGGAGGCACTTCTGGGTGTGTGGGCAGGAGCCCCCTGCTCCAGCGTTAGGCTTGTAATGATAGTTGTCTGGTAGCTGTAGGTCTCTTCAATAGCAGGTGACATGCAGGGGAGCAGTAACAGTTGGTGGTACGTATGGATCACACTTTTGGATTTTAATTTCTAGGCTGCAGTTCAGAATACTTCTTAAGATGCTTAACTACTTTTTAATTATGAATAAGCACTCTTGCAAGAGAAACTGGGGGCACCCGAAAGTGGCACATTGCAACTCTAGCATAAATAAGCCAAGGTGTCTCTGTATTTTTGTGAAACTTGCTGTTTCTGTGATGCTTTCTTTGATCTGACAGTAAGTTGCAACTTCATTATATTAACGATTTTGGGGCTTAAGTATGAAGAGAGATGTTTTCAACTGATATATTCTGATTTACTAATTGCTTAATACTTACAAATGCAGTCTTTCCTCAGAGGAGAAAGTCTGATTCTCTGAGTCTTTGGAAGTCAATGGATGTTTCAAGTGCCAAGTATCTTTTGAGACCAAGTCCTGCAAACTTTGAAGATGATTATGGTTAATTTTCTAATAATGTTAGGATGGCATATTTCTCCCCTTTTTTAGTTCTTCCTTAAAAAAACAATAACAAAACCCCAAACAAAAAACCCAACAAAACCAAAAAAACCCAAAACAAAAGCACCAAAAAACATTGTTCTGAATGTAATTGCCATGATTGGTGGCAGGTTGATTTGTAGAAAGATTGATTTGGAATTTCCCAAGCTTGTCTATAGTACAGTTCCTGTGAAAGCTTCAGGTTGGTGCCTTACTGGCACAGCCCAAGGCCTCAGTGGTCTGGCTTTCTGCTGCAATAACAGCATCACAAGTACTGCCTACTGACATGTTCTCTGGTTCTCTCCTCAGGTTTCTCAGCGTGTTTATCCTGCTGATGCTTTCAGTGGGAACTTATGGCCATGAGAATATGATTGAGTCTATAGTAAATCTCTGTAAGCTTTCAAGAGGGTTTTAGCATTAAAATATATGAAGTTTTAGTAGGCTCAGTTTTAGCTATGTTTGAACTGCAGATTTTAAAATGCCCAATGCATATGATCACATTAAAAGGAAAATGTGTTCCTGTGTGTGCCTGAAACCTCCAAAGTACGATGGCAGCTGTTTGAAAGTATGTATTCAATTTGCAGGAAATGCTGTAAAACATTCTTGATTGTTGTGTTGATTTTATATTACACTTTGATTCTTCCCTCTTCCTGTTTTAGTTACTGGATATATTTATGTCAGAGCAGATACTTGTTGCACAGGAAGGAGTTCAGCAGGTTTTTTCCCTGAATTTTTTTCAGGTTCTTAAATGACTTGGTCCAAACTTGGTGGTCAGGAATTACTCCTGTTTTATTTTGAGCTTTATCAGATTAGATCCTTACTTTTCATTGCTTTACACATGCATCCCTTATCCCCACCTACCCCCATCCCTCCCACGCAGCATGTGCACAGGAACCCACCCATCTCCTTGCTTTTTCTGCTTTTTCTTTCCCCCATCTTTCCCCTGGGAGGTTTATTTGCAGGCCCTTGCTTTGAAGAGGAATCTCTGAGCTTTCAGAACCTGTTTCAACACAGGTGTAATTTAGAAATTCAAACCCAAAATAGCTATGAATGGTTAATGGGAAATTCAGTTCAGCTGTTAGAAACTGTCAGCATTAACATCTTGAATGGAAAAACTGGAAACTATCTTCAACTGTTTTCTCTTGTTTCTCTTCTCCCTTTAAATAGTCACACTGCTCTTACAAATTTTATATTTTCATATATACACACTATGTGCATACATATATATATGTGTTTGTAATGTATTCAGTGTACATCTATTCACATTACAGCAGAGCTGGGAAGGGGTTTTGCTTGGTTTGGATTCTTTTATGTTGGCAACTTCCTCCTTCTGACACTTTGTTCTATATCTGCTTTGTACAGCAATTTTTACCAACAGATTTCCACATTCTTTGTCCAACATCTGCAGGCAAATATATCCTATTGAAATGATGCTTAGTCTCTTCTGGATGAGCTAAAGAATTTACCAAAGATATAAAGATTTCAAGAACAGTGACCCCTGTTGTCCCCATATCCTCCAAAAGACAGAGGCCTTGCAGAAAGCAGCAATTTTCCCCGCACATACTTCAAATACAAGAGAAAGAGAACTCAGCTATAGTAGAAATTGTGTTTCTGAGGTCCAAGCAGATCTGCTAAAACTGTGAGCGATGGTGGCAACTGTTAATTTTGTCTAATGTAGCTCTGTGCTATGCCTTCTAGCTTATTCTGTGAGAACTTCATTAATGCTGCCTCTCAGATGTTTTCTACGAGTTTCAAAGAACACTTCTGTGGTTTAGTCTCTGCTATTTTTACCACCAATGGTTGTGTAACAGGCGACCACTGACAGTTGTTTCTTGATTTTTTTTTAATTTTTTTTTTACATTATTTTTTTAAAGAATGCTAGTGATTGTTATCCACCAAAATGCTACAGGTGAATCTTCCTTTGTTTCAAGCCCTCTATGTCCTGTCTTTTATTTCAAATGCAGCTGAGCATGGTATTTTATTCTGAATCTGGCCTGAGAAATAACTTACTTTTCACAGCTCTAGCAAAGAAAGTGATGAGGCATTCATTCAAGAAGCAGAATATAAAATAGACCTATACTTCAAGCCATTCCTTTTCAAGTATAATGTCAAAGTTGAAACAGTAGGTTCTCCTATAACAAATGATGTTTTCTTTTGTAGTCATAAATACCAGTGCTTTGGAACCTTTTCAGTTCTCCAACTCTATAAAAATTATTAAAGGAGACAAGAGAAGATTTTTTTCCATTTTAACTGGTGTTGTATTGGTAAACCAAACACAAATTGTAATGCTCCTGTGTTATCTTATCAGTAATGTTTCTACTTGACACAGTACAAGGACCTGAAATCTTTTAACTGTGTTCAGATAGATGTGAAAATGGTTTTGGATAAATACAAAGGCCAATGTCCTACAGGTTGTAAATAACAATGGGTGAAAAACAGTATCTGCAATCAATTGTTTGTAAACTTTCCTTGTCAGCCTGGTTGAGCAAGGGCTGACAGACCAGCCCCGGAGACTGGGCTGAGGCTGAAGGCAGAGTCGTCATGCTTAATTCCTTCCATGTGGATGAGTCTTTATGAAAAAATTTCCTCCCAAGTGGCTGGTTGTTACAATCTGTTAATATAATTACTTGCCCAGTCCTTGCCCTCCCCTTAATTAGAATATGAATCAAAAGATTGATTTAATTATTTGAGGCTAGTAACATCAGGTAGAAATGGTTTAGTAGGAAGAATTGGACTTCCAAGTATGATACTAGCTAGTGGAAGAGAGAGGATTTTGGATGTGCTACTAAAAGGGGCTGGGGAATGGGAGTCTGGATAGGGAGGCACTGAACATCCCTGTTCTCTGCTTCACACTGAGGAAGAAGTGAAGATGTGAACAGAAGAGTCAGTTACTTATCTCATCCTACTAGAAACTCAAGACAAAATTATGTGAAACATCCTATCCCTTGCATTGTATTATTGACTGTGCTCTTAGAAAGGGAATCAATGTTCCCATTTTACTGAGGAGGAACTGATGAAGAAAGCCTAGAAATGAAGAAATTTGGCCAAGATCATCCAGGAGGCTGTTAATAAAGCTGGCAGCAGACTAGAGTCTTCAGAATTACAGTGTACTGCTCTTAGAGCAAATACCAAGAAAAATTAGAAGTGATTACCAGAGAAAAGACATTTGATGCAATTGAAGCCACTAAAACTTCATGGCATCTTTCTCATACCAATTATTTGAATAACTAGGATACGTGCATTTTTTAGAGAAGTGGAGTGGGAGAGGTGTTTGAGGAATGGTACTCTATCTCCAAGGGAGTATTGGGATATTAGCAGTTCAGATGAAAAGGAACCAGTCAGGCTAGAGATTTACCAAGCTTCTGTAGGCCTCAACTACATTTGTCTGACTATCAAAGAAACGGAAGGGGTGGGGGGGGAAGAGATGGCAGTATTATCTGTCTGGTAGAGTTTTCTAAGCAAGGTAACCATACGTGACATCATGTGTATAGAATTTAGTAGCTCTAAATTTGCTTGTTCCCAAAAAATATAAACCTGATAAAGAAAGTACATAGAAGAAAATGTCTGTCTCATTTTTTTTTCTGTGGTATTATGAGTAGAATTATCCAGCTATAATTTTAGAAATTATTTAATTACACCAATTTTTAGTTCAGCAGTCTAAATATAACTCTTTCTTCGAAAAACTGCCTTTGTCTGTCTTGTGAAGTGAGCCCAACTGAGAAGGTGAGAGGGGCTAACGTTGTGCAGAATTTCGCTTCAGAGTCTTTAAGAATGTTTCATCAAACTCTTACATCAAACTAATACATCTTTCCTATTACACACTTGGCCCTTTAGTTGTGAGATCGTTCTTTTGATAAGGAGTATCTGTAGGAATTTTTAAAGAGGAGTTTTGTTTTGAGAAGCTGCAGTTTAACCAATTTGCCTTGGTTTAGGTCCTCTAGAGACAGAGGATAGAAAAAAACCCCATACCTTGGAGGTAGTGAATTTTTCTTCTAAAATTATTTGAATTTTTAGATACAACTTCAGTAGCTGTCTAAAGTTTTCTAGGCAGTAAACATGCAAACATGTTGTTTTTCTTCAATCTATATTAATTTTAACCCACTCTCAATTGACTTCTGAAAAATCAACATAACTAAAAAAGCTGAGAAGGCACATATTTAAGTGTGGGCTAGTGACCTAACACCTCCTGCTGTGCTTTGTTCTTTACTGGGATTATAGGAAGTTGCTGTTTAATTAGGTTGCTGGCTAAACAGTGCATCATAAATTAATCTAATTGATTTCAGCAATAGTTTAAATCTCATGGAGTTTGAGCTTTTGCAAACCTTGCAGGCTGTTTTCAGATCTGAGAATTCATTAAAGCAGATTTTAAGCTTGTGTTTTGTTGTTTGGGGTTTTTTTAATCTTATTTTGTTTGGGTTGTTTTCTGTAACTTGTTTGGAAGGAAAAGTGAGGATTGATTAATATGCAGGAAGTAAGAATGATGTGCATGAGTGAGCCTCTATACATGAGAGATACAGTGGCTCCTAGTGTTGCTGGTCCAAATGGACTATAGATAAATTGCTGGGAGCTCTGTTTCTAAACTGCAAATCTGTGGTCTGGTGACACCTCTACTCCCAACATAACATGCCTGCCCTGCTGGGATGGTGGTGTGCTTTGGTGATTAGTTATAAAAAGTAGCTTGTTTTAAGTAGTGCTACCCAATTGAGATGGAGTTCATTCTAATCTTTTCCACCATGGTATGATTACAACAGTTCTTCCTTACCCATTAATTTATTTGTAAAATGGCTGAAAAGATGTGGTTTTAGGTGGTGAGCAGACTTGCCTACTTCTAAAGAAAATACTAACTGAAGTCTTTCTGGTAATATTGTCCCCTACCACACCTCGGATCTCCTAAATTGGCATTCTAGCCAATTACGGCTGCTTTTAGTAGAAGACTTCCTAAATGAATGATCTAGGCAACTCAGTAACCCGACACTAGATGACACGACACACCTAGGCTGTTTAAGTGATGTGACTTGTGCTCTCTGTCAGCCCATTCAAAGCAGTTTACAAGAATGAAACTCTTGCCTGCCAGCACAAATTTTTCCAGAGTGAAGATCTTTATTTTCTCTGTTTTTTTTTTTTTCTCCCCCACTTCTAAGAGTTGGGGTCTTTTGCAATATTGTATGTTGTTCAAAGTATTAGCCTTCCTCTGTTATTAATCTACCAGGAAATGGACTAAAAATTCTGATCTGTGGTGTACTTTACCTAGCACTTGTTCAAAAAACTGATAAGGTAATTTTGTTTAACTTTTATTTTCCCCTCTGGTACTTTACATTATATATATGTACGTGCTGTTGGAGCAAGTCCAGAGAAGGGACATGAAGATGATCAGGGGGCCAAAGCACCTCTCCTTTGAAGACAGGCTGAGTTGGGCTTGTTCAGCCTGGAGAAGGTTCTGGGAAGACCTTATTACATACTATTGATACTTTAAAGGGTCCTACAGGAAAGTGAGAGAGTGATTGTTCACCAGGGTGTGTAGTGATAGGTAGTGGCTTCAAGCTGAAAGAGGGCAGGTTTAGACTAGACTTTATGAAGAAATTCTTTACTATGAGGGTGGTGAGGCCCTGGCACTGGTTGCCTGTAGAGTTTGTGGAAGCCCCATCCTTGGAAGTGTTCAGGGGCAGATTGGTTGGGGCTTTGAGCAATTTGGTTTAGTGGAGGGTGTCCCTGACCATGGTAAGGGGTGGAACTAGATGATTTTTGAGGTCACTTCCAAACCACAGCATTCTATGATTCTGTGGCAATAGTAAAACTATTTTACAGCTGGGGAAAATCTAAGATGTGGTGACCAGGTTGCCTTGCTTTGAGCAAAGCTCAATTTCTGGCTTATCTTTGAATAGCAAGATAGCTCTGTTTCTTGGTTTGTTCCATGATGAGGAAGAAAACTTTCACTTACAACTGGCTTTTTTTATTTTATAATCATGCAAAAATAAAATAGTTAGCCTGTTTGGGGTTTCTTGGGGGGATGCTTCTTGTGGGTTTTTTTTTGTGGTGTGCAACTGCTCAAAGACTGCTAAGGAGGTATTTCTAGGACTCGGCCAACAGTTGATTGTTACAAAGCAGTACTCCTATGTCTCTGCCATGTGGGAGTTACACCCTCGTGTGTTTACCTGGTGTTAAGAGCAGTAAGGCAACTGCAGAGCACATATTTCCCCATGAGGGAAGTGATGCTGGAAAGTCTGGGACTTCCTGGACACCATGCTCGTGCTGATCTGCCTTTGCATCATCTAGCAAGCCTCAAACACCACTCGAATGGCTGTCCAGCAGCTACCATGGGAGTTTGCTCAGCACACCAAAAACTCTGACACCCTTGGCAGCAGGCAGGTTCCAAAGTTAATGATACCAAAACTGAGTCAGTGACACCTGTGAATTTAATATCTTACTTAAAAGGTAAAACTTTTGACTTCAGATTGTTTGTAATTGGGCGGTATTTTTTGTTTAAATTCATGTTTTCATATATCTTAGTCCTTGTTAAAAAAAAATATGTTTGAGCATGAAAACATGTACTTGTATATCTTTTTTCAAAGTGTGTGTTTTTACCTCTCTTTTATCTTGGTAAGCAAGGTTATAAACGGAGCATATTATAGCATCGGAATAGAAGGAATGTAATTCAGTGATGCTCAAAGGTAGCTTAAGTTTTCTTCATGTCTTTGTATCTATTTTATCTTAGCAAGGATGTTTGGGTGTTAAAGTGCAAATACTGTTGTACAAAACTGGTGAATGGAGATAATACTTCAGAATGCTGAAGTTTTCCTAGCCTTTTTGTACCCTCAGTGAGGAGGAGGATATAATAGGCAATCAAACAATGATGTACATCATGTTTGGCCATGTCTTCCAGAAGTGAACTTTTGGCTGAAGTTCCGACTGTAGTTGTGCTTGTTCTGTGTTGTCATGGTTCAGCCCCAGGCAGCAGCTGAGTACCTAATGCTGCTTACTTGCCCCTTCCCAAGAGGAGAAATAGACAAGGCCCAGTGGGTTAGGATAAGGTCAGTTACTGACCCAGCACTGGGAAAGGGGAACAGTAACAGAAAAAAGGGCAAAATTCACAAACGCCTGGTGATAACGTGTGATTCCAGACAGCCAGCACGGCTTCACCAAGGGAACATCGTGCCTTACCAATCTGGTGACCTTCTATGATGAAGTGACAGCATCGGTAGATAGAGAAGGCAACCGATGTAATCTACCTGGACTTGTGCAAGGCCTTTGACCCAGTGCCCCACCACGTCCTTATCTCTAAATTGTAGAGATGTGGATTTGATGGGTGGACCATCCAGTGGATAAGAAACTGGTTGACATAACGTAGCCGAAGGGTGGTGTCAATGGGTCTATGTCCAGGTGGAGGCCGGTGACAAGCAGTGTCCCCCAGGGGTCTGTCCTGGGACCGGTGCTCTTTAACATCTTTATCAATGACATCGATGATGGAATTGAGTGCACCCTCAGCAAGTCTGCAGATGACACCAAGCTGAGTGGTGTGGTTGACACCCTAGAAGGAAAGGAAGCTGGAAAGTTGGGCCTAGGTGAACCTAATGAGGTTCAACACTGCCAAGTGTAAGGTCTTGCACATGGGCCAGAAGAATCCCAGACGTAAATACAGACTGGGAGAAGAGCTCCTTGAGAGTAGCCCTGCTGAGAAGGATTTAGGGATGCTGGTGGATGATAAACTTAACATGAGCCAGCAGTGTGCTCTTGCAGCTCGTAGGGCCAATGGTATCCTGGGCTCCATCTGAAGAGAGGTGGCCAGCAGGGACAGGGAGGTGATTGTCCCTCTCTACTCTGCCCTCATGAGGCCCCATCTGGAGTACTGTGTCCAGAGCTGGGGCCCCCAATACAGGAATGATGTGGAACTGTTGGAGAGGGTTCAGAGGAGGGCCACAAAGATGATGAGAGGGCTGGAGCACCTCCCCTACAAAGAGAGACTGGGGGATCTGGGCTTGTTCAGCCTGGAGAAGAGAAGGCTGCGGGGGGACCTCATTGCAGCCTTCCAGTACCTGAAGGGAGCTTATAAGCAGGAGGGGATTCAACTTTTTAAAAGGGTAGAAAATGGCAGGACAAGGGGCAATGGATTAAAGCTAAAGGAAGGAAGGTATAGATTAGATCTTAGGGGGAAGTTTTTTACAGAGAGAGTGGTGAGGTGCTGAAACAGGCTGCCCAGAGAGGTGGTGGCTGTCCTGTCCCTGGAAGTGTTCAAGGCCAGGTTGGATGGGGCCCTGGGCAACCTTGTGTAGATCAAGGCCTGGAGGTTGGTGGCCCTGCCTGTGTCAGGGGGGTTGGAGCTCTATGATCCATGGGTCCCTTCCAACCCATGCCATTCTATGATAACACAGAGCACTTTATTGACCCAACGAGACAATTACACAGAACACTGCGCTGATGTGATGACCAACGCAATTCCCAACCACACTTGAACTGTCTCAGAGCTGCACTGACCTGGCCCTCCCTGACCAGCCCCTTTTATGGGGAGTGATGCCAGGTTGTGTGGAAACAGCCCGGGCTAACTCAGCTCCTCTGTGCTGGCTGCTTGGGGAAGGTAACTCTGTCCTGGCTGGAACCAGGACATAAGGCATCACAGGATTTAGTTTGAATCCACTCACTTATTTGCCTTTCTAAATAAAAATATACTGGGGTCAAATACTTGCTTTGTTTTATAAACGTGATAAATAAAATAAATAAAAACATTGGGAAGACTTTCAACACCAAAGAACATTTTTTTCATTTTAAATCAGTAACTCTAGAAACTACTTATAAACATTAAAGTGTTGATGCGCGAGCAGGTCTGCAGGTCTGTGTTTTCACTTTCATTTTCTTCTTGAGTCCATGAAGAGCAACTGTCTGTTATCACAAAACTAAATCATAGTTACAATCTGAGTTACAAGGGACCCATAAAGATCATTGAGTCCAACTGCTGTAACACTGAACTACACTTGAGAGTTACCTGACTGGTAGGTAATTGTTATCACAGCTAAACAGGCTAAAGGCTTTTAAGACCAAAAAAAGTCCAGACCATTTCTAAGACCTAGCATGTTGGTAAGAAGCCTCTGACTTTTAAGCAGTAGTAGCAACAAACTAACATTCACTGTTGCGACTTCTAAATTTTCTTGCTTAGAGAAAACCAAGAAGAAATCCAAGCATAGAAAAAATGTGCTGTAGATGTGTTGCTGGAGATAGGAAACATTATAATTTTCTAATTTTGAATTCTTCCAAGAACTTTTTTAATTGTAGTAATACACTGTGCAAGTGTTCATGATAGGTGTTTCTTTACCTTGTTGCTTTTGGGGACATAATAAATAACCAGATTAATATGGATCCACAACTGTAAACCTCATTTTTCATTGCACACACTTCCAGCTAAATGTAATCTTCTTATCACACTGTCTGCGTAGTTACAGAATGTTAAATGGGAATTGGCCTTCAAGGATGCATTTGACATCAACTTTTAATTTGAAGGGTTCTTAGATCTCAAAAAGTGAGCAGTTTGAAAATTGATTTGGATGAACCGGCTCTAAGTTGATAGTTAGTAAATATTTATGTAATAGTTTGGGCACTTTAGCATCACATGCAATTTCATTTCTTGTTCCGTCTTGTGGTGTTCCAGT
The DNA here is from genome assembly GCF_964237585.1 of Gallinula chloropus. Classification (NCBI taxonomy): domain Eukaryota; kingdom Metazoa; phylum Chordata; class Aves; order Gruiformes; family Rallidae; genus Gallinula; species Gallinula chloropus. The sequence goes on from NC_140085.1 coordinate 98,078,624, forward strand.
TGCCTGCTTCACCCATTCAGCTGCTACTGAAACATTCGCAAGACTGGTTTCAACTGGAGTTTGGTATTTCTTGCTATATTAATTTCAGTTGGAGTTCTATGACCCTTAATATTTTAAATATTTATTTTATATTTTACATTCTATTGAAAAACATGTTTTTCCTCCCTTCTGTGGTATAATCACAGATACATTTAAGATTATGCTTCAAAACATAGCTATTTTTTGAGCAGAAGTACTCCCTCCTGTCACTGGATAGAGGCTTGTCTAATGATTAAAAGGGTTATTGTAAAAAGTTTAGGAAATGCATACTGCATGAGGCAATAAAACTGTAGTTTCTATTAGTGTGCATATGTTAAGAAGGAGAATTAATTTTCAAAATATGCTTTCATGTCACATTTTAAAGTTTATTATTGCTTAAACATTTTGGTTCTGTGGGTTGAGATCTGCACGAAGTTTAGCAATTGTGTGAAGTATTAACATTACTTAAATTTTTTAATTAAAAAAAATTAAAGGATTAGTATTTTTTTCATAATATTTGTTGTTTCTTGTTAATGAGGCAGCAAATTATTTGTATTTGTTGTGAGGAATATTTTGTCTGTGTATTGGGACAGATATAACATAGTTGAAATTGCTTGTAGGTGCGGCCTAGACAGTAGATTAAAATAAAGAGTTTTAAACTCTGCAAGAAGCACCAAGTAAGCAAGAGGATCAGTAACAACTGCCCACTGCCCACGAATGCAGGTGCTTGTAGAATACCTTTGTATGGACGTGAGCAGAGATTTCTCTTTGCTCTGCTCTGACAGTATGTGTACTTTCTAGTACAGACTAAGCCTGCAGTCTGTGGCTTACTTGCCTAGGCCTGAGGGGAAGTTAGGAACCTTGTATGACTAGTGATGAAGTCAGGTTACAGATTTTTTCACTTTTTTTTTTGTGTTTTTCCCAAAAATCTCCTGGAGGCTTCTTTTCCTGTAGTGGGATAACCTTGCCTGGTCTTGCAGCAAGTAACTTAGGGTTTTTCTTTGTTGTTTGTATGGAAGTTGTTCTGTGACAAGTACCTGACATTCTCCTGGGTGGTTTCCTTCTGCTGTCTTCTTTAGTTATTGAGTAACTAGGTTTGTCTGTCTTATCAAGATAATAAAACATCTCAAGAACTCCTCTCTATGGATTCAAAGTGATGCAAGAGAGGACAGTGTTGCTTCTTTAGCTCCCAGCAGGTGACCAGTTGCTTTCACCACTCACACTTGATTTTCACACAATTGCATAAAGACTAAAATTTTTGAAAACAAGAACATACGGGGCTTGGTTTGCTGTAACTCTCTCCTGAATGAATTCTGTAGCATCTAGCAATGACATTGAACATACTGCTGTTAGCTTCTTCTCTATGAGCACTTATTTTAGTTTTAGTTTTTCTCTACTTGCAGTCTGTTTCTACAAATCTTTTTGAAACAGCTTTTTGGAATCTTTGCAATGTCTTTTCAAACTTAGTTAAAATGTACAAGGATTTCCAAAGTCTTTTAAGACAAAGGGATGAATATAGAAAGATATGATGATTATATAAACCTGGGAAAATACTTTTGTTGTATTTTTTTGTCGGTTGCTTAGTTTTGGTTACCTGCCCAGATGTTTTAAGGATTTCTTTATCCTGCTCTTTAGGAGTAGAAGGCCATTACAGGCTTGTAATCAAACTTTGAATTTGTGTCTAGTTGTCTGTGGATAATGTTGTTGGCTTGTCATCTTGAGAGGTAAATCCACCTATACTTCAGGGTTTCATGTTTTTGTGCAGGAAGCAACTGAGAGAATGGTGAATGCTTCGAACAGTTTTAATTTGCCATTTTAGGGCTGTCATTGTCCATCAAGATTGGGAAACCTACAGAGACACTATCCTATAACACAGTACATTGGTATATGAATAAGAAGCAATATAGGCGACCCTGTTTTCTGCCCAAACAAATATAACAGAAGCTTTTTTGCCTTGTTGTATCCAAGCATAATTTTTCATGTTCATTCTTTACCAAACTGCAAATGAAGGTTTGGGTAAAATTCCTTTTTTGTCAGAAGTCCAAAGATGGACATTTGGAAGATATATGTTGAAGTAGCTTTGTGATGTTTTGTATAGACCATAGCAAGACAGATGGTACTGAATAAAAAGATATTTAAATGTATTTGGATTTTGGACACACGTATGATCAGGTTTTTCTGGAACAAAACCAAAAATCATATTCTAGCTAACAGAAATTCTTTTCCTTTCAAAATTATCTACTTCAGATTTCTTGGCTTGATCCTTTGTAATATATGAGGAAGGAAATGGATTGGTGTGGTGAGCTGGAGAAACACTGCAAAATCACATCAAACTCATGTTTTGTTTGAAGACAGTGGAGATACATTTCCAGCAGAATTACAAACTGGAACAATGCATTTTGACCTAGAAAAGATACTGTTTGTTTTGGTGGGTTTTTTTATTTTTGAGCATCCTGTCTCTTTTCAATTAATTTATTCTTAGAGCAGCAAATAATTCATTTCTATCATCCATCTGCAAGTGGCACTTTGGAAGATGGTTGAATTGCTCCTGTCTTGTAAAGAACAAGCTGGTTTTTGTTCCTTGTACTATAAACACTATATGCTTCCTCCACCCTATTTTCTTTCTAGCCTTATTACTATTTACAAGCATCCATCTGCACAGCTGTCACTTAAGGCAAATGAAGTGACTGAGGACTTATTTGCTAGGGGACACATCAAGAAGAACCAGTCATAGCTTGTATGTGTTTAATATACTGCACACACTCCACTGCTTTTCTGTCCCCTGTATTATTCTATTGGGTGATTGGGGTTGTGGTGGTAAAGTTATTTGAGATTTGAAAGGTTAAAGAAGTTTATCCTGACTAAAGGACCATTTATTTTGACTAAAAGCTAACAGTCTGTGATTGTTTCTGATTCCCCATTTCTGCACTGAGGTAACATTGGGTGTGCCACTCTTATAGCCTCCAGCAAGAGCCTTCTCCCCATTATACACCTTACTGTTGGATTACTTCTCAGAAGTGTGGCAGTTAGCAAGCTACTTAAAGTGTGCATCCTTCCCAGGAATGGATACCTGGCTTTAGCAAATCCAGGTAGATGATATCAATTGTTCTTCCCTTATCCAGGAACACTATAACCTCATTGGACTAGCTGACCTTTAAAGGCCCCTTTCAGCCTGACGCATTCAATGATCATAGAAGGCCAGCAAATTTGTCAGGTACAATTTGCCCTTAATAAATCCATGTTGGTTGTTGCCAATCACCTCCTCATTTTTCACATGCCTGAGCATAGTTTCCAGGAGGGATATGCTCCGTGATCCTCCAAGACACAGAGGTGAGACTGGCCTGTACCTCCTAGGGTCTTCCTTTTTTCCTTTTTAAAAATGGAGGTCGTTTCCGCTTATCCAGTGAATGGTAACTTAACTGGACTGCCACGACTTCTAAAATATGATGGAGAGTGGCTTAGCAACTTCAGCAGTTCCCTTGGGACTTGTGGATGCATCTCATCATGTCCCATGGATCTGCGCACCTTCAGGTTCCTTAGATGGTCTCAAACCTGATCTTCTATAGTGCGTGGTTCTTCATTTTCCCAGTCCCTGCCTTTGCCTCTGCAACATGCATGGTGTAGCTAGAGCACTTGCTGTAAATACTGGGGCAAAAGAGTACCCCAGCCTCATCTATACCGTGGATAACCAGGTCTCCCATATTGTTCTGAAGGGGGCCCACTTTTCCCCTCTTCTTCCTTCTATCACCAACATACCTATAAAAGCTTTTCTTCTTGCTCTTGATATCCCCGGCCACATTTATTTCTACTGGGGCTTTAGCTTTCCTTACCTGGTCCTTGGCTGCTCAGATAATCTCTCTATTCTTCCCATGCTACCTGCTCTTGCTTCCACCCTCTGCAGGCTTCCTTTTTGTGTTTTAGTTTGTTTAGGAGCTCTTTATTAATCCATGCAGGCCTTCTGGTATTTTAGCTGGACTTAGTCTTTTGGGGATGCATTGCTCCTGAGCCTGGAGGAGGTGATCCTTGAATATTAACTAGCTTTCTTGGGCCCCTCTTCCTTCCAGGGCTTTGTTCCATGTTTCTCTACCAACCCCTGAAGAGGCCAAAGACTGCTTTCATGACATCTAGTGTAGTGAGCTTGCTGTGCACCATCCTCGCTACCCTAAAGATCTTGAACTTCACCATTTCATGATCACTGCAGCTAAAGCTTCCCTCGAGCCTCATGTTCCTCACCAGCCCCTTACTGGTGAGAACAAGGTTTATCACTTGGAGGAGGAAGTTACCATCAGTGCATTCCAGCAATGTCCTGCACTGCCTGAGCCCTGTTGTGTTGTCCCTCCAACAGATATCTCAGTGATCAAAGTCCCTCATGAACAACAGGGCTCGTGAACATGAGGCTGTTCCTATCTGTCTATAGAGGGCCTCATCTGCTCAGTCTTCCTGCCTGAGTGGCCAGTAGCAGGCCCCCACTATAATGTCGCCTATTCCTACCTTCCCTTTAATCCTGACCCATAAATTATCGGTCAGCATTTCACCCATCCCCAGGTGGACATCCATGTACTCCAGCTGGTCATTAACATAAAGGACAACACCCCTTCCCACCTGCCTGTCCTTCCTAAAGAGCCTGTATCCTTCCTTTCCAACACTTCGGTCATAAGAGCCATCCCATCATGTTTCTATGATGCTGATAAGATTATAGCCCTGCAGACATGCATGTATGTTCGACTCCCCTTGATTTTTCCCTATGCTATGTTTGTTTGCATAAAAACATTTAAGTTGAGCACCCGATGAAACTAACTTACTGTCTTGGAATATCTCCACAGATTAGACTCCCCAGTCTCCTTGGGTGATCTGTTCCAATGCTTAACTACTGTAAGAATAAATGCTTTCTTAAGTTCTTATGAAGTTTCCTTTGTCTGTTTGTACCATTGAGTCCCATTCAGTCACCAGATGCCACTAAGTCTGGCTCCCTCTCTCTTCATTCTTGCCCATCAAGTATTTGCTTATAAGATCTTTCCTGAGCCTTCTCTTTTCTAAGATGAACAACCCAGTTCTCTTAACCTTTCATCATATGAGAGATGCTTCAGAATCCTTATTCATTTTTGAGGCCCTCTTCTGGACTCATTTCAGTAAGCTCTCAACTTTCTTGTCTTGGGTAGCCCAGTGTTCCAGTTGTGGCCTCATCAGTGCTGAGCAGAAGGGAAGGATCACCTGCATCAACTTGCTGTCAGTGATCTGCCTCATACAGCCCAGAAGGCTGTTGGTTGCCTTTGCTATGAGGACACATTGCTGGTTCCTGGTCAACCTGGTGTCTGCCAGAACCTTATGTCCTACTCTGCAGGGCTGCTTTTCCACCTGGTCAGCATGTACTGGTGCCTGGGGTGCTATTCCTCCCCAGACTACACGTTTCTCTTTTAATGTCATGAGACTCCTTTCAGCTGAATTCTCCAGCCTGGTGAGGTCCCTCTGAATGGCAGGACAATCCATTGGTATATCAGCAGCTCCACCCAGTTTTTTGTCATCTCTGAACTGGTTGAGGGTGCAGTCTATCCCAGTGTCCAAGTTGTCTCTGAAGATCCTAAACAGTATAAGCTGCAGTATGGGGTCCTGGGCCAGGCCACTAGTGACTGGCCTGCAGCTGGTGCCACTGATCACAACCACCATGCTTGGACCATTCATTCAGTTTTCACTCCATGTCACTGTGCTTTTAATTTAACACAAGCTTTGTCAGCTTGTCTATGATTCTAGTACTGGGGACAGTGTCAAAAGCTTTAGTGAAGTCTGAAGTAAACCACACCCACTGCTCCTACTTCAATCACCAAGATAGTCACCTCATTGTAGAAAGCTATCAGGCTGGCCAAGAATGATTTCCTGTTCATATCTATGCTGACGGTTCCAAATCACCTTCCTGTCCTTTCTGTGTTTGGACAGGGTTTCCAGGACTAGTTCCTCTATCATTCATTCTGAAATTCATCCAGTAAGTGTTCATTCTTCTTGGAGGGCTAAAAAGACCAGCTCAGATAAATTAGCTACAAAGTAAGCACCTGTAAGTGAGGTGAGACTGGTAGTCTTTAAACATGAGATGAGAGCATAGACTATAGAAATAAAATTCTGGCAGTATTTTGAAACCTGAATAGACTGATCTGTACGTAGAATAACAGAAGTAACTGGTTATTTTCAGATACTTTGCGAAGTTTGCACTCAAGTTAATGTGTGTACTGTCTTATTGGAAAGTTAGTTAACTGAGAAACATCCCTAAGAAACATTGTGCATGTGGAAGAATCTTGGAGGCATCTCCCTAGGGTGAGAAGTCAGTTCTTTTGGGTTCTTTTTTTAGTTTTTTGGATTTTTTTTTTTTTGGCACTTTGCTGCCTTAGAGTGATGAATAAAGTTGTTTTATACTAGTGGAAGATGTATGTTAATTTAACAGTAAGAGGAGCAAATTAAATAATTTGAAAAAGAAAGTAAAATTTCACAAGTGGTTCATCAGGAAGTCAGCGTAAGTTTTCTATCATGTATAGTGCAAACTGAAAAGCACAGGATTTCCTTTTCCATCTGATGAGCTGGACCAGTGTATAGTGTAACTGGGTATTGCCTTGTGTTTTCAAATTCTCTGTGTAAACGTTTTAGCTTTGTAGCATGTAGCTAATTTGAATACTTATGATCATATGCCTTCATGGGTGAAATTCATTAGTTGGAGCAGTAAAACAAGTACACCCCTAAGGCTGAGGGCACTGAATGTCAGTCAGTTAGTAGCTCTCTAATTACCAGGACTTTTACTGAGACAAATAACCTTGTGCTTTTCTAAGTTTATTCTGCCTTTTGTAAGGATAATAAACGTGGTTGAATTACAATGCCCTTAATTTACAGAACTAAGAGTTGGAGTACAAGTAGGTTAGCTTATTTGCCTAAAAGTTATTGGAATGAAACTGGTAGAGGCATTTATGGAACTGCTTGCTGATATTAACTCAGCCTTTGGGTAGTTTTATATTTCAGACTATCTTTAGGGTAAGAAACTTGGAAGCTTTCAATAATCTAGGAAGTCCCCTGGCTGAACAAGGCTTTAATCTTTTTTTTTTTTTTTTTAAACAACAACAAAAATACACAAAAAACCTCACACCCAAACAAACAATATCTTGTTCATAAAGGATGTGCAAAGCCATGTCTGTCAGGCATCTGTGTGCATGTCAGACAAGCCTAAGTTCAGAGAAGACATAAATGTAGTCTTTAACTGTTAAGTGAGGTTCAAAGCAAAAGTACAAATGGTTTTGTAAAAAGGAACTGTTCACACTTTTTCAAAAGATTTCTGTTTCTAGTTATAAAAGTGTTAGATGTATTCATACACGGCAGCAGAAATAGTCTGTGTTCTGAGAAGTCCCTGAGCCTGCAGCTTCAAGTAACCATGGGTTCCGGGACCGTTTCACACTGAAAGGATCAACTTTGCTATTGAATTCAAAACTTTTGACTCAGCTTGAGTGTAGGGTGAAACCAGTTTACTGAGCCCTATTTATTTTATTAGTGTGTGCTGTTTCTCAACTATTGAGATAGAATTATATTCAAGGGAAGGTGGTTGCTTATAAGTACTTGCCATGTTGATCATAGACATTAATGTTAGCTCAAATTGGGATCAAAACAGGGAAGTAGTCATCTCTTCAAAGCCTGTTTTTGCCTGCAGCATTCACTCCTGCAAGAGCTCACACAGAGACAAGTGCCTTCATTTTTAAATAGGGCTGATAAAGTCATCGCTGATACTGCTTCTTGTTAGGTGAAATAAAAGTAAGTTCTTACGCTTTGGGATAAACTGATTTTGAAATTCAGTCCTGATAAGGAGAGAGAGTTTGCTGTGTGGGAGTAACTGGGGGATGTTCAGACATAGGGTGGTTTTCTCTAGCTGTGGTGCTTGTATTTGTTATTCTCTACAAGGACTGGCAACTCTGAGTGCTGTGCAACTTGTACCTCTGGCTTTTATTTGCAATGTGCATTAACCGTTAGTGACTCATACACTTAATCTCTAGAATACATTATCATGGATATACTAGTCAGTCATCCTTATAAGCGATTGTTGAAGTACAAGTCATCCCCCCACTTTTTTTTTTTAAGTTAACTTAGTTTGCTGTGCATACCAACAACGTCTCCAAATGTTCTTCATTTGCAACAAACCTTCATGTTTTTGAGAAATAAGATGTCAAAAGAAAGTGATGTGCATCACAGAGTTTGAGAACGGGGACTTTGATTTCATAAAACAAAGGGTAACAAACTTTAATTAGGGCGACAACAAAAACTTGAGTTTTTTTATTTTATTTTATTATTTTAGACTTTGGCATTTTATTAATCAGGATGAAAATGAGACTTTAAAATATCTCTGGGAATTTGGGGGAGGAGAGGGATATAGAGGGAGTAATAAGCTCAGGAAGCCACCCTGAACTAATTTGTGTATTCGTCTTCCCCATAGTTCATGGCTACTTCTTGACAATGTTTGATTAAAAAAAAATCTACATTGAAATTTCAGAAGACTTCAAAACATTGGTCTGCTTATTAAAAAAGCCCCTCTGTTTTGAAAGAACAAGTATTTTGAACTTCTTTCTTGATTAATCTTGCCATCAAAATTTTATTCCATTCAGACTTAGTGCCCTGTGCAATGAAACATTCACGCTCTTTGCCACCCACTTATACAACGACAGAACTACATCAATAAATTGTATCAAATCATGACAAGTCACTATCTGAATACAGAATATTTTTTGTCAGAATTATTTCAGGTATGTATTTCAATTATGCCCTTGGGCCTCTCTAAGTAATTATTGACAGTATTTTCTGATTGAGAGCTGCTGCTTTGAGATTTGTTGATTAGCTGTGATGTGTTAAAAAAGTCACATGAGAAACTTTGTCTGCTCCTTGATCAGGTGACTGCTTGAGTCCTTCTGGCACGAATACTCACTCATAAGACTTTAAAATGAGCCTTCACAGGTTTGTGCCAGCAGACACAAATTTATTATGGGGTCAAAAAAAGCTTATTTCTCACATTAAGACTTTAGAGAGGTAGGGACTCTCATCACTTTACAATTCATGTTGTTGCTTCTACTCTTTATCAGAAAAGCATAGTTGCCCACATGTTATTACAAAGTAAGCAGAAACCCATGTTGGGAGTCATTATGATGATTTAGTGACAGAAGTTAAATGATTATTAACTGCAGTGGTTGTTCTAGCTTTACTGATAGTATGAATGTAAAGCATACTACTTATATTTACAACATATGGGCTTTCATTTAATTTTTAAATGTAAATAAATAGGGTGACTTGGATATGTAATGCTTTATAGACTCTTAAGTTCTGACTGCCTGATATAGGCCTATTCGTTAACGCACTGTCTATATAGATGTGATCAATGTGGAGAGTCTCCTAGGAATCCTGAGAGCAGAATGGATGACAGGAGAGCCAGAGTTGTCAGGTTTATCAACTACAGCTTTTTTTCTTGTCTTTTGTTGTTTTTAAATATTTTTGAGAAGAGGTCTGTGCTTTCTTTCCCTTTGTCCCCCTTTGAATGCATGGGCAAAACAAGGCTTAGTGTAAGGTGTGTAGAGATATATGTTGGCTTTCTTAAAATACAAAGTCGGTTCCCTGTGAATACAAGCAGTCAGTAACCATTGGGTCTTGCCTGTTCTCTTTGTCATGCAGAGAAAAAAAAAGTAGCAGATAAGTGCCAGGTTCAGAATAAAAATTAATCACTGATGGTATGTATTTAATCTGTGGAACTCCTTGTCCCAGAGTAGTGTTGGTGCTAAAACTTAACATGAGTTTAAAGAAAGACTGGACAAATTCATAATAGAAATCCTGGGAAGTCGTTGAAAAATGCCTAACCACAATTTAGTAGAGGAGTATTTTAAAGAAATGTTGATATGGACCTTGCTCTTTACTTATGCATCCACTTTTGGCTACTGTCAAAGGTAGGCTGTTGAAATAAATTGGCCTTTGACACACTAGTACTACTCTAATAATCTGTCACAGCTTCATCCTGCTTGTTTTGCAGGCTATATTAAAAACAGTGTGCTCTTATAACCAGAAACTTTAATTGGTGGGGAGGGTGAAAGTAGGGCTTCATTCTTTAAGCATGACTATACTGGTTTTGTTTGTGTGTTTTTATTGTTTTAGCTGTCTTATGTTATGCTTTATGTTTTAATATATTCCTTTTAGATAGCATGATGGTGAGGTTACAAAAGGACTATTTTCAGTTGTCTCCAATTGCCTATAAATCAAAGACTTGTTTTGTCATTATTTATCAAGTTTTCACAGTATAGGAAATATAAGACAGGCCTTGTAAGCTTGTTTTCTCTCTGTGGTAATATGGAAAGAGTCTAAAAAAAAAAAGGATTTGGGATTTTTTTTTTCCCTAATGTAGTGAGCTACGCTGTTTTGTGGGACTTGCGCCCACAAAATTTGGTGTGTAACTTTCTACTTAGTTCACACCTTCTGAACACCTCTTCAAAGTTGTTCCTCGCTGGAAAAACAGAATGAGTTATGCATAAATGATAACATTTTCTTTCTTAGCTGCCTGTGAGCTTGTCATGACCTAAGCATGATATGTTTAGCCAGTTCTTTTGCTTTTAAAGGTTTTTTGATAGGCATTACCCAGAAATCTAAATGTAGAAGCAAATAATGAAGATTGTGGGATTCCCCTAGGAATAGAGTTTGCTAAACAAAAGCTTTCCTACTGTTAAGGCAGTCAGCATGGAGTATTTAAGTAGCAGCTCAACACTAGCAAAAATTGGACTTTTAAAGCAGCTTATTTTCAGCTAAACCACAGTATTTCTCTGCAGCTTTATTGGAAACACTTAGCTCCTTTCAATGCCACCCTTTGCCTGCCCTCTTTCTATCTTTGTAACTGGAAGGCGCTGCAGTGTGGGAGCTCTGTTCCCTTTCTGCCCTGAGTCTGGCTATAAGCATCAATCTCCAGTGGGTGAGGTGTCTGCTTTTAGCTCTGGTAAACTTAAAAATAGGCCTCTCTGCTGAAGACTGCGGATGTTTTGCTAAGTTACAGGAATCTCTCTCCTCTGAAAGACTGAAGGGAGAAAAAAAATGCAGCGTGGCTTTCCCTTGCTTGTGCCCCCTTGTATGCCTGATGCTCTTGGGCAAGGATGTTTGGGTTGTGTTGTTTGGGTTTTTTTAAACAAGGGTATGTGAAGCAGCAAGTCACCCTATAAGAAGAGATGGGTGGTGACACTTCCCTCCTTGGTTGTCTGGTTATGACTGAGTGCAGTGGGGAAGAGATCGTGCTTTAGCAGACTGGTATGGGCTTGTCTCACCCTGAACATCACCTATTCACCCTGTCAGTGCAAGACAATCCTTTGCAATCCTGTGCGGGGGTGGGGAGAGTCTACTGGGGCAGGTATTTACATCAGTCTACCTGTCTTGAGAGTAGTCACTGCTTGGTGCAGTTGGTTTCCGTGTGCTTGCATGCTATTCCACTCTCCTTTTGTCTGCTTTGCTCTCCTTGCAGTCCCTCACAATCGCTCTGGTGTGCCCTACACCCTCTGGCTAGGTAGCTAAATACCATATTTTCTTTGCATTTGCTTCAGTGATGTAAAGTTTTATCACATAAATAATGCATTGGTGTAGCTCAATTATTTGCTATATCAGAGCCTGTATATTTAAGGAGAAGCAATCGATCTATATATTTGTATTAAAATAAGGTTATGAAAAGTTAAGTTTCAGTGTATTCTGTTGGTATGAGAAGCGGGAGGATTTATATCAGAAGCTGCAACTTACATCTTATAAAAACTGACTTTAGAACTTTCAATGGTATTTCTCTTTCCTGGGAAGTACATAGTACAACTCATCTGCAGAGAGTAACAGAATCTACTTTAACTTCACAAAAGGTATACACAATAGAAAAAGGGTATAAAATTTTTTTCTGGTGTAGTGGCTGGCAAAACAACTGCCATCAGATGCTGAAATGTCACAGTGAACACTGCAGAGGGAATAAAAATATTTTTTTCAAGATGATATTGCAAAACCCATCTCTGAATAGGAGGCTTAAAAAAAAACCCCTGCAAGTCTGATGCCCCTGGCTGATTTAAGCAGATGCGAGAAAATTTAACCAGTTTGGTGATAGCTAAATTCCCTATTACATGAGACAAGTTGTTCCATGGAGCTTAAGGAACAGGTGCTAAAATGTTACTATGTCCAGCATCATTCATGTGTGTTACTAAGACCTTATCACCTGACAAACTAAATGTGAAGGTCACTGAAAGCAAAGCGGTCGCTGAAGCAGCTTTTGAACTGTGCAGCTTCTGAGGCTTTGGGTTGGCATCCACAGTAAAGCCATACTTTCAGCCAGCAGGAAAATAGTGTTCCTTCTAGCAGGATTGTTCACAGGCAACTTCTCATTAAAAAGAATCTTGGGTGAATTTAGAAAAACCTGAAAATTTGTGGCAAAGTATTTTTTTCCAGTTGCAGACTCTTCTTCTAAGTTATTTCCGATCCAAGACAGATTACAGCATTTATTAACCTCTTGCTTTTTTTGCCTTGAAAAGAAAGGATTTTTTAATTTAGAGAGAAATAGTTTCTATCTTCATATTTTAAAATTTATGATTTCAAAATTGTTACAGGTTTTGAAGAATGTTTTCTCTTTCAACCTTTTTTGAGAAGAGCAGAGCTTTGCATGGGGCCTCTATAAGAATTTTGTAGTTCCTCAAGAAAAGTAGAGGTAAACTAAAAATCAAGCTTAACATGTTCTAAATCTAGATTTTTAGCATCAAAACAAATAGTTTAATTCATTACTTAGAGCAAAACAAATTGGAGTTTCTGAAAAATCTATCTGTTCTTTTCTTCAGCTGTCAGAAAAAAAAAAGATAGTGAGTTTCTATCACTAAACTTCACAATTTTGTGTTTTTCTGCAGTATAGTCCCCTACTCAAAGATAATAGTATAAAAGAGAAGGGTAATTTACTGTATTGTCCAAGTTGTTGTTCTCTGAGGATTTAAAATATTCTCAAACTTTTCCCCATCTATTCATATGATGCTATTTTAATTGCATGTCAGTGTCTTGGAAAAGGGCTGGTGACGAATTGCGCCCACAGGAATGTTTGGCACATAATTTTTTTGGACTTTCAATTTGATGCAGCTCACTCGAGGCAATAAACATGACATTGCTGCAAAAGGAGTGTATTACAGTCAGCTTGATGTCACGATTATTAATCCCCAATCAATCACAGGAATTTCTGTGACAAACTAAATTAAAAAACCCCAACAAACCAAGCCCAAAAGAAAAATCCAAACGAGCATTTGGGACCCCCACTCTTCTCCCACCCAGCCCCAAATCTTAAAACAGTACATTGCATTTTCAGGTGTTAATCTGGGCAAAGACATTACAGGTATATTACGGTTTATTGATCTCTTAAGGAGAACATGCTGTAAAATACTGTATTTGTCAGAGAAATGTTATTTCAAGCAAGGGAGAGTGGAGCATAATTACTAAACTGGCAGAAATTGTTTTCCTGAACATGGAGGAGAGCAGTTGAAGAGGTATAGCAAAGGCTAAAGAATCCAGGATTTCTTCCTGTCCTCACTCCTATCTCAGATTCATTATATTTTACAAATCTGTCATGCAAGCCATGTAAACTACCTACTACAAAACTTGGTCACTAGCTTCCTTTCGTATAGACATTTTATTTGCCTTATGTCATTTTAATGTCCTTCATAGTGATGAAGTAAGTACTTCTCACCTTCACAATGAACTCTAGAAGCTTATCAAGTCATCTTGCTCTGGGGTTTGTAACCAAAACCTTGTACTGCCTGTGTTCAAAGGGTTTGCTCATTTCCTAGTGCAAAACTCAATTGTGCACCTCTGCTGATGAAACTATAAGCGTCCATTGGCAGTTAGGAGTGTTGAATCTTTTGCACATTTAGTTTATTCACTGGCTTTATGCAGTCATATAAAGTTTCTTCTCTACAAACGCACAAAAGATGTTTTTATTTCTAGGGCTTTCTATTCCTGTCTCCCTTTGAAATTGCTTAGGCTGATGTACCTGCAGTCTGACCAGGCCTTAGCTTAAATTGAGCAAATCTTCACTGGCAGTTCCAGTTGGTGAAACAGAAGTAATTTATTTTTTTATGAGTATCCATAACTTCAGGCATTTTGTGAGGTTTTGTTTGTGTTGGGTTTGTTTTCATTTTTTCTGCTAAAAAAAAAAAAAAGTCGTGTGCATATATGTGAGCATTCTGGTCTTCTAGCACTTCTAATTTCATTTGTAAAAGAAATAGATAAAAAACCTAATATTGCTCATGGTGATTTCTTTGTTGTTAAGGTGCTTTTTCTTTCTAGCTCTTGTGTATGTATCAACATTTTAATCAGTTCTCTTGGAGATAAAAATATTGCCAACACTGCTGATTCAAGACCTCCACTATTTCATATAAAATCCCAACTTCTGGTTGCTGATCTGTATCTAACTCCTTTTGATGGCTGGTCTTCATTTATAACCTCTCCTTAGAGGGGAGAGCAAGATAGGAAACTTCCCCTTCTGGAATGACTGAAGCCCAGATCAGTCAATGACCTCATATGTTTCTTAGGCAGAAGCCTTGGATCTTGAATTTCTTAGAAACTCTACATCTGTTGATAAGGTTGTAAGCTTGTTCATCACAGAAGTGCCATTGCACAGCCCAGTATAGCTGCTCCAGCAGGTTACTGGTTTCCCCAACAAGGCAAAACATGTGATACTTACAATAATTACCCTACAACTAACCCTTAGCAGTCAGCTTTCAATAAAATAAATCAAATGCTCTGCTTCTTGCTTCTTTTGATAGCAGGGGATGGGACAAACCTTGTTCTGATTTTGGAGGAGTGATATCAGGGAAGGTAACTGAGGAAATTGAATAACTTCTGATTCAATTATTAAATACCTGGTCAAAAATGCTTGATAAACAAGCTCTAGATATATAGAGTTTGTTATTATACAGCAATGTGCTGAAATCAAAGACTTTCAGTTAGAGTCCAAGGGTACTGTGTGGATCCATCACTGTACACTTAATCAAAAATATTAGCTTTGGTTAAGTGCTAAAAATACATCCATGCTGATTATATGTTGAGATGAAAACAACAGACAATCCCCACCTTGCGCTGAATAGGTGGGATGTGCAGAAAGTGCAAGAGATGGAGGCATAAGTTTAAGGAATGAGGACATTTTACATTTTGTGGGTTGTCATGGTTCAGCCCCAGGTGGTGGCTGAGCACCATATGCCACTTGCTCACTCCGTTGGTCTGGCCAGAACCAGGATGTGTATTTAATATAATACCGCTGTTGCTGATGTTCAGGCATGAGCTTCAGAAGAAGCAAGGCTTTAGGAAGACTTGCACAAGGACGGTACTTTCCCAGGCTATGCTGGAACAGCCAGGCTGAGGAGCAGACACACCTGTGGCTGCATTCATAGAAGAATAAAAATAAAGGCAATAAGCAGGGTGTGTTAGGTAATGTGGGCAAAAGCTTAGGCCAGCATGGCTGTTATGGTACCACCCCTGCTGAAATTGGAGATATAAAGCTTGATATGGCAGTCAGACTAATTCATGTGTATTTGCCTTCTGAGGGAGCCCTGGTTGTGTTGTAGCAGCTTATTGTTTACTTAATCATATGAATTTGTACTTTGATCCCGATACTTATCGTTGACCAATGGAGTGATAAGAAATAGAACCTATTTCTGTATCTTGACTGTTTCAGAAATCTTCTTTGGGAGAGATCTGCTATTTATTCAGGGTTACGTTTGTGGTTTAACATTGTTGACTTGCAGCCACGTTATTGACAATAAAGGAATTACATTTCAAAGAGAGGATTTACTAGAAGATATTTAATAGGTCTTAAAAGTACAATTGTCAGGAGGGATGACCTGGAAAAGGAAATTGCCTTTCTCTTCTAGTGGTGGGAGTTTCTGAGGACTGAAGTGTTTAGTTTAAGAAGGCAAAGCAGGATTCAGAAATTGAGCTGTCATTTCCCACTACTGCAATGGAAGAGATGACAAAAGTCACAGTACAAAGATAACTAGTTTCACTCTTACCCTTGGCAAGGTTGATGACTGAAAGTCAAACTTGACTTTTAGGTGAAGAGCTGATATAATGCAGAAGCATGCACTCTGAAATTAAGCACACGAGACAAATGAGGCTGGAAGGAAGAAGCAAACCAGGAATCCTGTCACCCACTTATGTCTTCCACTTTCATTATTTTTTTTTTTCCTCTTTGCTGTATTTTGGTAAGTAAATACTATTGTAAAAAAATAACAACCCCAAACTAAACAATGGCAAAATAAACCACGAACATTCCCCCCCCCCCCAAAAAAAAACCAAACCCCAACAAATTAAAAAACAACTAACAAAATGATCCAAAACCCCTCTCAAAACAAACTAACTACTGCCACCCTCTCTTCTGCCCCATGGGGCAAAGGTTCTGGTTCTGTGACCCTGCCAGGTTCTCTAGTGCAAGGAGTCTACTTAAGTGATTCCTAGCAGTAGGGGTGGTCCTTTGTTTATTGCTTTTGGAAATGAAAAATATGGCCTGACTTTTCTCTAACTGCTGCCAGATATCAAGCTGTCAACCTCCCAGGGCTCATTCAGCACACGTTTGCAGTGAGGCACAGAATGTCATAACTAACTGATGATCGATCCAGAATACCACAAGTGCCTTGACCAAATAACACCCCATAACGGTAAATGTGGAGGGTCTTAATCTGACCTTCCTTACATTGATTTTATAGCTCTATTGCCTTCTGTGGTGCCACTTCTCTCTCACACTGTCAGATCAGAATCAGATCAGACACTTCTTAGAAGATGAATACTGTCAGTTTGGCAGCTTTTATTTGAAGTAAAATTAGCAAATCAACACACTTATATTCCTTATTTCCCTTTAGGTAAAATTCAGACTTCACAGGTAAACCTACTTTATGACTGTGTTAGTGGTGATTGAATAGAATGTTAATGTGATTCTTACAGGTCAGTGTTTGGATTTTCTTGCTCCCACCTTGTAGTAAATCTCAGGACAAGATTCACGCTATATCCTCTGATACACCATATATTTTTACCAGTTATACCATTGGTCTCATTCATGTACTTACACAAGTGTTCCTCGCTTGCCTGGGATTTAAATGTATGCCAGTAATTTATTGTCTTCTTTTGATTATACCTAGCACCCTACCAAAAATTAGTCCTAGAAGCCTCATTAGGAAAGCACCCTCAAGAGATGATTCCTGTTCCAAAGACTTCATGTATATCGAACTTGTTTGTATGTATTGATCCACGTAAATCTAGGTAGAAAGTGATTGAACAGTGTATTCTGTGGGCACAGAGCCTAGGAAAAGTGTGATTTAGGATAACATTTGGTCCTTTGAAGTTGGAAGTTGAAGGTGGGAAAATGTTTCAAGCAAAAAACCACAGTAGCTCTTCATGAGGGAGGAAATTGTGAGAGTCAAATCTTATCTGTTCACGTGTGTTTCTGCAGAAAAAAAACCAAACAACACTAGAGAGATAAACAGGGACAATTTTTATGGCTTCCTATACCGACTGCTATCTTGATCTTGCCAGTCCTCTGCATGCCCTGTATTGGGAGTTCTACACAATCCTCAATTTTCTTTTACGATACAAATGCTGCTGGAGAATACCTGATATATTACTCTTGCTATATCCTGGTCTTAAAACAATTTTCCCCTCCCTGTGTGAATCCTTTCTTGTAATGTTTTATTCCATAAAGGCTTTACTTACCAGCAAACAATTGGCTGTGTAATCTCCCTTCTCACACACACAAAGTTTTTCTTCCTGCTGTTTTTTTCTAACAAATCCATTATTTGCGTGTCAGCTTGTAAATTGATAATAGCAATGTCTTTGTCTGAAAACAATATCCAGGAGATATTAATTTCCACTAAGTATTATAACTACTTTTGCAGAGAGCGTATTTTTTTCCCTGGCATTAGAAAGCATCTCTGATCTTTAGAACGATCAAAATCACTGTAATCTAAATACTTTATTAATTTAGGCATATTCTTTGTGAGGGATGGCTGTTAAAATTTTTGTTTTACTAAATTCTTCAAAGTCTGAGTTCTGAGAACTGTAGCCCTCTTCAATTACTATGTGAATGATTCTCTCAGATGGGTCTGAGCTGCTTATTTCATTATCGTTGGCTAGCACTGATACCTACTATGAAGGACCTACTGCTGCCCATAGTTCACAAAATGCTGTCTCCTTTATCCCTATGAACACATTTGTTTCTGCTAAGACAAGCAGGTCTTAAAAATGCTGCATGTTAATAAAAGCAACACCTTTTATTAATGCCAGTCAAACCAGATACATCTAAAAGCCATGGGGATTTTGAGTTTTGTGATTATCATATCTGTAACTGTCAATGGATAGGAATTTATTTATGGATGCCAAAGTCACTTGATTATTTTGAAGGGAGAAAAAAAATGGTAGACTCTGAAGTACTTTGTAGTGTTTTTCTCTAGAGCAACTGTTCTATGTTTTATAGCAGTACCCTAACCTCTGTGCGGGGGGGCAGGGAAAGAGTCGTCTTGATGGTCTGCTCATGTGCTTCTATAGTGTGTGCTTAAGTCTACAATACCTTAAGGGAGGGAGTACTTAGCATTGATTAAGCATTATTGGAAGTCTTCCATGGACTGTGAAGGAACCAGAATTTCATCTGCAAAGCTTAATGAAAGTTATAAACCACTTCATCTCTCTAAGGTAGAGCGATTTATTTTCTCTTTAATGACAAAACCCTTCATTACCACAGAATCAAGGTTGTGACTTCCTGCTTCCAAACCTTCCAAACTTCAGTTTCAGCAAAAATCAATTACCTGCCAAGTCTCTAGCTCCAGCCTCCAAATGATCTTGGTTTTCAGTTTGGTTGATTGTATGAGGTGCATCTCCATTGCATGAATGAGGGATTAAGTGGTGCAAAGGCTCAATTGGGTAAAACCTGCTGTTTGAGGTGACCAGAACTGCCAAGTGATGGAGACTGCTTGGAGTGCGATCAGAAGGTTCATTACTACTCTAGCATTCTGTAGAATGATAAAGTTTGGATATGATTAAGCATGGTTTGTCAGCAGGTAAGATCAGGGGTGTGTGTCTGTGGAATAGATAAATGAAAATGTTAGAGGATATCATTGTCTTAGCTGTGAAATTAACAACCTTCTATAGCAGTGTCTGTGTGTGTGTGTTTGGGGTTTTTTTGGCAGGGAAAGACTAGTTAATTATTGATGGATATGGTTCCAGATAGTGATGTGTGTATGATTATATATTCACTGGAATATTGCTCAAAGGAATGCTGCATTATGATCTGGGACAGCTGGATCAGTTAATTCAGAAATCAGTTATGACTCTGTTGGTCTTATTCTTCTGCAGAGTAACTAAGACCTCTGGTTAAAAGTAGTCATCTTTATTTAGTTGCAATCTCTTGTAGGCTTGCAGCTTTTGGACTATTATGTACGAGTGAGGAATTTCTTGTGATTTCCGGGTGATTTTCTCCCATCCTATTCATATTGTGAAAGTTGAATGAAGAAATTGTGGTCATTGACTGAATGGGAGCTATAAGAGTAAGAAAATCTCAGATATACTCTGCTTTTCAAACCATGGTTATTTGAATATGTGGCCATATATGGTAGTTTTAAACATGAGAAAGAAATGTTTTGTTCTCCACTATCAACCTTACGCCTTGCAATACTTTCAACTTCCTTTTTAGTAAGAGTGAACTCTTAATTGGCTCGGAAAGTCTCTCTTGTGCAAGGACTTCTTGCTGTGGTGAAAGTGCCTGTTTGTTGAAAAGGGGCACAGACTTGAAGCTATGATTTCCAAGTTTTCAGGCAAACTGCAGAGCTCCACAAGGTGCTCATGTGCGTGTTGAAGCAACAGCAGGGATGACTTTCAGATATGCCCCATGTAAAGGCTTCTGTTAGTCAGGTCTCCATCAACAACAAGAAAAAGGGCTCAAGTTTTCCTACAGCCCACATTGAATTTGTTTTCAGGGCATTAGAGGAGAGGGCATTATGCACCCACACAGACCGGGTCCCTCTGGGCACTAATCATTAGCTTTGTATTTGCCACAGGGTTCCTGGTTTTCATTTTATGATAGACTGCTCTGCTGCAGGACTGTTTATTGTGGCCAATGCAGAATGAAGGAGCCTGCCTGTCCCCTTCTGCCTGCCTGTCCCCTTCTGCCTGCCTGTCCCCTTCTGCCTGCCTGTCCCCTTCTGCCTGCCTGTCCCCTTCTGCCTGCCTGTCCCCTTCTGCCTGCCTGTCCCCTTCTGCCTGCCTGTCCCCTTCTGCCTGCCTGTCCCTGCAGCTTTTTGCTTATCCAAATAGCTGGGAAATAACTTGTATTGTTGTGTGGGTAGCCAGGAATGAAGACAAGCTACCACTAATTAGAGGAATGAAGAAATCAAATACTGGCCATATTGAAAAAAACAGATTTTAGCAGGCTAGAAGGAAAACTCCTCGTGAAACAAAGCCTACTGGTAGAAAGAAATGTTGGTCTGAAAAGGACTTACTGTTAATCTGAAAGTTTCTTAAACTGTGCTTGAAATAAAGCCAGTGGCAGCTCTTCTGAAAAAAATCACCATCTTTTCAGGTTGACTAGCTCCAGTTAAGTCAGTACATTGAAGGTAGGAGCCTTTTCTAGTTATCACATATTTGTACTTAAAAATCTGTACCCATTCAAAACAAGGGAAAAAATAGGAATGAAAAAAGCTGTGCTATGCAGACTTGCAGACTTACCAATGACTCAAGACCTTGGCATACAACATTATTTTGATGAGGGAATAACTACATGGTACTTCTTGATAGCCAATGTCTCTTGTCTTTGATAGTCAGTATATATCCTATTTTTCTGTATAATTTTGGAGTTACTAGATGAATAAGCGGAACACTCATGTTTCTTTACCTGGCTGAGGGTGCATTTATAGAGTAAGGGTGCAACATTTGTATGAGATTTTATAGCTGGTGTGTCTCTGAGCTTTAGTTTTAGGTATCTTGGAACAGTATGACACAAATTAACCTACACTGGGAAGATCACTTTTTGCTTTCCTGAAACTTCTAGCTGGGTTTTAATTTGGGGCAGAATACGTGTGTCAGGCTCCTGACTCCTGCATCAGATGTGACACACTGATGGTGTTTTGTTCCAGTTTCTCTTAATTGACCCGTTCCTCCCAAACACGTACTAATTAAAGCTAGAAAGCTGACACTTACTGTAACCTGAAGAAAAGGCAATAGTAAGAGGAAATCTTTGTACATCTGTGATCCTTGGATTTTGCCGTATCTTAAGGGGGAATAAAAAAAAAAACCCAAACCCAAGAAACAAACCCTCAGCATTCTACAGCAAATATATCCTATAACCTGAGTTTAGAGTTGAGAAATTGAGACAAACTTTGTCAGCTCTGAACAGAGCAAGATACTTTGTTTCTTACTATAACATTTCCTATTCATTTCCTACCCATCTCTTTATCCAAAAAGGCTGGCCACGGTTGTGTGACCCTCAGGTGTAAAAAAGCTAAAGTTATCAAAAGCTTCCAAATAGCAAAAATAAATGTCAAAGCTAGAATTAAGGCTTTCCTCTTCAAGTAAAATGTAAACATATTATATTAATTACAATTGCTTGAATGCGTGATCTGGAGCATTGCAAGCACCATATCCCCAAGCTGTGACTGGAGTCCTAATGAAGGACAGCAATGCCATATGCTCAGGTAGAAAACCCACCACCCTCTGACCTCCTGCATGTTGGAGATGCTTAGCCACCAGTTCCTCAAGGGATATAAGCAAATTTCCACGTACTGTAGATC
Organism: Gallinula chloropus; assembly: GCF_964237585.1. Lineage (NCBI taxonomy): Eukaryota > Metazoa > Chordata > Aves > Gruiformes > Rallidae > Gallinula > Gallinula chloropus. The sequence continues at coordinate 98,100,439 of NC_140085.1, forward strand.
TGCTGTTAGCAGATGCTCCCTCTGTTGGTTAACCCAGAACTCAACTCTGGTTTTAAGCATTGTTTAATATACATACAGTACGGTTACTACACATTAAACTTGGCAAACCACATCAGCTTTCTGGAATGGCTTTTGAAGCCATCCCAAACTCTACTGTGCATTATCAAATCCATTTTAATTAAAGCTCAGTTTCAGTTGATAGCCTCAAGCCATAAGCTCCATAACTCAATTCTTCTGCCGACCATGTTGAACAGACTCCTGCTGAATTTTGAGTTTAATATAAATCTGAACAGAGATTTTTTTTTTTGTAGCTGTTCAAAGGGTGTTTCTTTGCAGTACTACTTCTTGCTAGAGAAATTTAGAAGTGGAAGGTCTAATCACATACTTTTATATGTCTGAAACAAACTTTTGCTAAAAAAGGTGGTTTCCTCTGATCTACTGAATGTATTTGTGGCCCCGTCAACATTATTCTTTTTCACAGAGAAAAGCACATAATCCTCTGTCAGTGAATAGATGGGACTATGTTATTATTTGTTGTCAGTTCAGGATGCAGCAGCCATGCCTACCTATGGGTCTAGTCATTATGTAGAATTTAAAATGAAAAAACCTCTGTCTCACTAGAAAACAAAAAGCTAAAATTTAAAAAGTGCTATATGTGCTGGTTTTTTAATAGCAAAGAAGCAGTAGATAAGCATTTCAAGGAACATGAAGGAAAAGGTGTTTAGAACAAGCCAGCCTGGATTTATCAAGGGCATATAATGCCTGACCAACCTCGTTTTCTTCTATAATGAGATGAACGGTGGTGTTGACAAGGGGAGAACAATGTATGTTGTTTACCTCACCTTTAGCAAGGCCTTTGGCATAGTTTCCCACATTACTCTTGTAGCCAAATTGGTGAGATATGGATTTGATAAGTGGATGAGAAAGTGGATGGAAAGTGGCTGGACTGTTACACTTAAAAGGCTGTGATCAGTGACACAAACTGATGGCTGATTGCTAGTGGCACCTCCTGGGGTAGACACTGATGCCAATGCTCTGTGATGTCTTTATTAACGGCCTGTTTGATGAAGTAGAGGTGCAGTCACAGCAAATTCACAGTGGCTGCAAAACTGGGGGAATACATTTAGTGTGCTGGAGGGTGGGACTGTTGTTTGGAGGGACCTGAACAGAAGTGGAGAAAGGGGCTGGCTGGTAACTCCAGGATATCATCACAGGAAAGTGTCAGGTTGGGTCTCTGGGCTGGGGTCATTCTGTGTGGCAGCATTGTCTGGGCCCACAGCAGAAAAAACATTTTTGGAGAAAAGAACCTGAAAAGGACCCTGGGGACAGCAGCCTGAACACAAGTCAGTAGCAGTGTGCCCTTGCAGCAATGACAGCCAACTGCATGCTGGGCCGTGTTAGTGTCTTTCCCTTCTATTTGGCACTTGTGAGACTGCACCTGGTCTGGCAAATCTGTGCTGGCTGTTCCCAATTGTGTTCTAGTCCTTCATGTGGTCAGGAAGGTCTTTGAGGAGAATTTGTGCCATTACTGTCCCAGGCACAGGAGCTGGGCTTACATGGTCCTCCCCACTGAATGCCATGGGATAAGGTGGAGCAGCTGTTGTATGATACACTATTTTGGACAATTAGTGAAAGTTGCTGGGTGACTTCACTAGACTTGAACCATATGATGCTTAATTGTGATGCTATGATAGAGAACTTCCTTTGCACAGGAATAGGAAAGGAAATTCTCCTTCAAGAGGAATGTTGTGAGTATAACACAACCAACTAAAAGACGCAATCTCCTCTCCAGAAACAGCTAAAAGTATTTGGGAGAAACACAAAATTTCAACACTTCTTTATGGCCAAACAGAAAATGCTGCTTTGTAGTAGCTTTTCAAGTTAGCTTTTATAAAAATATATTTTTACATGTGTGTGTACACACCATTTTTGAGCATTTTAGGTGTGTAACTTAAAATTGAATACCTTGGATTTTTATTTATTTTTTTAAGAGAAGTTTCTATGCAAGTAAAGACTTTATAAATGGTCCTGACATGGAAATATCTTCTAGTGGGGCATAGAAGAAGTTTGCAGTCTCAGTCATTAAGATACTTTCTTTAAAGTTGCTGAAAGTCCCTGCTTATGTATCTTAGAAAGGAACAAGTCTACAAAATCACTTTGACAGTGTTTGAATTGTACGTCAAAAATTGAGAGGTAAAATATGGAGCTAGCTGGATGTTTTCCTTTTCAGTCCATGTTTTCTTCAGGGCTTGAGTGCTATCCATGCCATTATGACTAAAACTGTTACTTTAAGATCTAGTCAACTTTCTAATAATAATTTTCTCTTCCCAATGATTGTTTGCCTACCTTTATTCGTGCTCTTCTAAATCTAATCAAGTTCAACATTTTATTGTGCTTTCAGCAAAAATATTCAGTGTTTTATATCATGATACTGCCTTCACATTCCTTTTAGCTAACATGGCTGTTTTGTAGCTTTTTCTGGAGTAACTTAAAGCAACACACATTTCAACCATCTTAGAGTACTAGCAGAACCGCATGCTAATTCAGACTGCCATCTTCTCTGTGTAGGGAAAAAAAGCCATTAAAACTCTGCAAAGAAGTGGTAAATTCTGTTGAAAATCCTATTGTTTAATTCTGGGCATTTTTGTATCTTCAGAGTTTTGGTTTCACTGTTAACCTTTCCAAACACAAGTGTAAGGATAGTGATAGAATCTCAAACAATAAACTCTGTCTGAAGGAACAGATTATCGAGATGGCAGCCAGTGAAATAGCTGTGCAACAATTCTTTAGTGGAGCAAGTTAGATGCTGGAAATAACTGTAAATACATAGCCTGATTCTGCCCAGATTACTTACACACCAGTTACTGTGACGATTCATTCTAGAGAACGATTTTCAGTATGCCAGAACAGAAAAGAAAAACATGTTTTTTTTTCTGCAAGTAATAAATTAATAAACTGATGAGAAGTGCATTTTTCAATGTTTTTTTACAGAATACTTTCATGGACTAATTCTGCTAAATAGCTAAAGATCCTCTCATCACTGCACTAGTGTCTTTCTGAGCAGTTTAGGAGTGCTAAAATTCAATGTGTGCTGGTTAACTCTGATTAAATAGAAATTAGAAAGTTATGAGCTGTTATCTCATTAGGTAATAAAATATCTTAAACCTGATTTTGATGTAAAACATTTGCCTTTGTTATTAAACATGCACTATTTTATCAATATTTTTAATATTTGTGTTAAATTTATTGTTGAATTAATACTTGGTGATTAATATTTATTTTATTAGAATGTGTGGAAAATCATTATAAGCAAAACAGCTGAAATAAATTATGCCAGCCCACGTTCACGCTTGAAATTGTTTTGTCAGTTCTACTGTTTACTCTTGGCTGAAAGAGGATCCTGGCCAAATTTACCCCTCATAGCACTTCCCTGCTGTCAGTGAATTTGCAAGAGGTAGGGGTTGTTCTGCAACTTCTGTGTTGCTGTTACTCAAAGACCTGGCTGATTCAGGCTTTTGGCACTAATGATTCAAAATTCCCCGTTAAGCCAGGGGAGGTCAACCCGTAAATCTGTAGTCCTGTTCTCTGGCATGGAAGAGCAATTTGTGTCCTCTTGGCTGTGGTCCGAACAGAAGTGTTGTGGCTTTTCCCTACGCGTGGCGAAAGCAGGTGTGGGCTTATTGAACTCAAGATCAGAGACTGAATTGTGCCAGGATGTGCCCGTTTTGTCACAGGAGTTATGCATTTTCATAACCTGGTGGGTACATATCTAGGTACATGGCAAAGGAGAGGACTTGTGGTATGAAGCTTTCAGGGTTCTCTGTAAAATGTTATGTAGTCTGTCCCATCTGAAGTTGGACATCACTGGTTTAGTACTAAGGCACTGGAACTAATTCTTTCTGACAAGCCTATTTTACATGTCACATATGGAAAGTGTTTCACAAAAAAATAGTCTGAAATTTCCATTTGATTACATTTGAATGATTACACTTTCACTTGGCAGTATTAGTAAATGCTGCCTTGCTAGAAAAGCATTGTGTGCTCTAAAGCAAGCAACACAAGCAGGTTTGTATCTTCAAGTAATGATTTTGTGCTGTGTGAAAATGAACAGTTGTTCTCTGGAAACTTGATCAACAAGACCTGCATTTGCATCATGCTGGCAGAAGGGTTTTCTTACCACATCTCTTGCTAAATATCTAGGTACTAAACCAAAAGGGGTAGGTGTGTGGGTAAGGAAACAAGCCACATGCACCATCTGCTGTGTCATCCTCTGGCCTGTGCTTGATGACTGAGATAATTTTTTCCCTTTTTTTTTTCCTTTCCCTTTTGTTTCAGGTAATAACTTTCTCCCAGCCTGTCAGTAACCAGCAATTGCTAAAATTCAGTTAGCATACCCAACACCTGTGTTTCTCAGTGAGCTCTATTCAACATTCATGAAACCTGAGATGCATCTTTGGGTGCAGTCCAGGTGGTTTATGCCTCTATTTTGTCTATAAATATGCCAGGTTTTAACTATGCATTCCTATATTTTCTCCCAGTTCCTTCCATTGGAGCACTTGTAAATACGATTTCTAAACTTGCTTCTGACAGCAACCAAGAATAATTTGCAAGCTGTTTCACTTTACTCTCCTTACTCCAGGACACCTTGGTCTGAAATGTGGCTGCAAGCGGATTTCTAAGCAGCAGGACTAAATGGGCCTTTTTGTCTCAGAAGAGCTTCTGTGAACAGGACACACTCAGCTTCTGCTGTGGACTTACACTGCTTCAGCATCCTGGGATCAAAGGAGCACTGACATGGCGGAAGCAAATGCAGTGGTGGTTGTAGGAGTAGTAACCCCTTAGTCAAACCTGCTTGCTCATTAGCAGGATTTCTCTTTTGAGGAGGACTGTGAGCAGCAGCCCCTCCTCACACAGAACAAGGGAGCAACCTATCACTTCCTCCCCAGGAGTGTGGCTGTGCAGCTTGCAGTGCGTGGTGCGATTGGTGACCTTCCAGGCTTTAAACAGAAAAGCTTGAAAGAGCAACCAGGAGCTAAAAAATGTCCCCACCTGGATGGGGATTTTTTTAAAAAAAAATCTTGTCTGAAACCCATATGTTCTGGAAATAAGGGAGCTGCAGATAACAAACCAATGTGCAGATTAAAAATAGCTTCATAAACATAACTGTATTTTTCTTGTCTCACATACCTGATGGTGGTTCTTCAGCAATGAAAATATAAAAGCATCGAGAAGCGGACAGCAGCGGGTGTCTTGGCTACTGAGGATTAGATGAATCTTTCTTTCATTATCGGATTAAGGTTCTTAGTACATCTTCATATTTTGTTTGCTGTTACTGTTATCAGACGATTTTAGAAATGAGCCAAGATACTCCAGATCATGAGGTTAAAAAGAAACAAACAAAACCACCAAGTTTTTTTCTTTGTTAGCAAGATAACTCTTTTTTAAGAGTTTTATAGCAGTCCTGACACCAAGAAACTTGTTCAGACAGGTATATTGTACAGTCTTTTGGCTGCAGCAGCTGAAGTTAACAGATAGGCAAGCCACCTGAAGCCAACACTGACTTTGCTGTATTGCTAATCCTGGTGTTCACAGAGCATAGGGAGAAATCGCTGATTCAGCACTGTGCTCCTGTTGAAGTTATGCATTGTTAATCATGATGATCCTCCAATTCAGGATATTCTATGATTCTATACCTTCAGCCACACCGATTCTGCTCAGAACTTCCATAGTGGGGGAAAAAAAAAATCAGGATTAACAATGTCCAAGGTTTGGTGGTTTGGAATTTGGGAGTGGTGTTTCTTTGTTATAGATCCTGATTGTAGTGTTTGGTTCCTGTAAGGGGAAAAGAGAAAGCCACACTTACTGGCAGGGTTCTTTTTCAGGTTTTAAGTCAAAGACACCACTCTGGTAGGATGAGAATTAATTTTATAGTTAAATAAAACCGAATTTGCTATGTTTTCTTAAACGATTATTACAGTCTTTCCGATTGTTGGCTATGTCTAAGCAGGGGGGCATTCTGGGCAGTTTAAAAGTAAGTGTTAAAGAGGATTAAGTCACAACAATTCAAGTGCAATTTGCTTCTAAGTGGAAGCAAGGCTTAAAGGTTTTATGCTCTTTAACTAATGCTGCAATTGACTTTACATCTTCAGGTTATTTTCCTTATCTTTCTTTGAGACTCCTCCTGTCTTAAAATAGATCTTTCTGCTTAAGCATATGGTTACAGCTGTTAGGGTGAGATTTTTTGACGGGACTGACCCAGCCTAATCTTTCTGCTACCCACTGACTGCTGGTGGCAACTGGGTTGGTGATGCCCAGTGAAAGTAAAATGAGCGTACCTGTTTCTTGTAGTTTGATTTTTTTCAAATATGAGACTTTTAAATTATTGTTGGTATTTGAAACAATGTTTCCTTTATTGTGGGAAACGAAGATGCAAATTAGAGAAAGCCATCATGTGATACATATATTTCTAAGTAAAACCTGTGGAGTATTGAATGAACATAATGTGCTGCTTAAGGGATGTCACTGTTGGCCACTGGTTAGCGAAGTTGAACTAAATTGTCTTTGTTTACTTCAAGTTAATTGTTCAAGGACCAAATTTGTGAAAAATTTTCACTGAGTAATCTGAATTATAGCAAGACGCAAATAAGTCTAAAGGTTTGCCAAGTATGATTTATTTTCACATTTGTGGCACTTAATGGTTTTTGTAAATTTCAATTTCTGTTAGATAATTTACATCAGCTTCAATTTACATCAATTTTGCTAGTGCATGGCTGTCTCTTTATGGTTAAGGGAATTAATAATATGAAATTACCAGACACTCATATTAATCAAATGTCTTATTATAAGGAGAATGATTCTTATTATCATGCATACAAGACCAAAAGAAACACTAATTGCCTTGGTTTGGTGCAATTATTCAGTAGTTACCTAGACAATGACAGTATAGGCAGGTCCTTTCCTGTGTTATACCTTTGTCATTCAGGTGATAAACTGCCCTTCTTATCTGAACTGGGGGTATTCCAGTTATTTTTGTACTACAAACATTTTACTGATTTTAGTAACATGTATCTCTGGAAGTGTGTATCTGCATACAAATGTACAATTTATGTATATAACAGTGAAAACTTTGGCTTGGTAGGTTATAGAAACTCATAGCTCCCTAAAACCCTGCGCAATCCAAATGGAACTTTTGAAGTTAGTTTGTATATCAAAACAGATTCTAATGTATTTTATTTTTCACCTTTATTTTTGTGCTTCTATGACCACAGCACCTAACTGTCATATAGTTCTCCCTTTCATCAGTAACGGTATACTACAGAAAAGTGAGAAATTACAGTTCAAATTAGATAGCCTACTGTACATTTACACCTCTAGATTAATGTTTTCCATCCCACACAGGCACAGTGATTAATGTTTACTTGATTTGGTTGTTTTCAGATAAAAAGGCCTTGATTTTGTTGCTACGGATGCAACTTGCATAGGTTCCCCATCTCTTCTAAAACAGAATAACCCAATTTTCTATAAAGGATTCTGGTAATGCAGCATAGCAATCATTTTCTGTGTTAAAATTGACTATAAATGGAACCATTTCCAGGGGTTTGCTGCATTAGTTGAAAGAGTCATAATGGAAATACTTTGAGTGTCAGTAGTTACGACATACACGTATAGCCATATTATGTGTGCTGAGTGCTAATACCGCGAGCTGTCAAGAATAGCTCGCGTTTATTTCCCTTCCAGTTGCTGGAAGGTTTTCCTTGGAAAAAATATACTGCAGGATGGAGGAGGAAGTTTACTTTGTAACCAATAAAACCCAACACAAAGTGCAGCCTGCTTGTTCTGCTCTAAAGTATCCCTTTTTTATATAAATGGGAAAGTTTTGTTTTCTTTGCTCTCTTCTTTTCTCCTCTCTCTGAAGAATAAAAATGGTGAAAAGCAACAAATACATTCTTCAACTTACAAAGTTTATTTCTTTAAACAGAAACTGAAAATTCTTTTTCCAAAAATATATCTTAACAATTTTGATGAACCCAAACAGTAATTTTAAGTGGTTGGTTGAAGCACAGCCATGTTCTTCAGTATCTTTGAAAAGGCATTTTAATAACATTTCAGATATTTCAGTCTAATTTTTCTTAACAATTACCCTACAAAACAATTTCTATGATAAATCTGTGTAATTAATTAGTTAACTCTAATACCGAGCAGTAGCTTGAAAGCTTTTAATGTTTGCATGTGTATTTGTTCTCATTTCTACTGCCTTGTCCATGGAAGAATCAACTGATTGGGAAATCCTCAGTCAGTAGAATCACTCCATTTTCTAACTTTAAACAGCAATCTCAAGGTTGCAAATTTTTTGTCAGGACAGAAAATAAAATGTTTGTACTTGTTCCTTTCTTTTAAAAAATAGTTAACTTCAATATTTTTTCAGTCCCAAAGTCACTTTCAAAAAGCTTGAATTAGAGGTTTTGGTAATGTAGTCATGTTAGAAATCAGAATTTGGGGACATTTCTTTCTCCATTTACCTCCGTTCAATATTTTATTTAAAATTGGGTGTTCATTTTGGAGCTCAATATCTAATTAATGTGGTTCATTCTGTCCGCCATTCTATACCTAGCTTTCATTTATAGCTCTTTGCTAGGTCTTATTTCAGACAAATTGTTCCTATTTTAACACAAAAATAGTACTACAAGAGTCTTAGTCTTTAATATGTTTTGGGGTTTATATTTTTGCTTATCTTGGATTAGAATTGAAGTAAAAGGCCCTGAAAACTTTAAATAAGCTTGCTACTCATGGAAATGTTAGGTTAAAAATGTAGCTCTTAATGAAACAAAGCTGCGGGCACAAGCAGCTCCTCACTGATGTTTTCCTGGCTCATCACCAGATCTATCCAATGGCACAGTCTCCCTGAGCAACTAATTCCAATATATGGTTGTCCTTTGAAGTTATATGGAGTGTACGTACTTTTTTCTGGAAATTTAATTCTCTATTTAGCTGTTATTTATCATTCAGTTTGGGAGCATGTTTCTTATTACAACTTCTTTAAGACCTAGAGCATGCTGTCTTACCAATTGTTGCCTCATCCCCCCTCTCCTGTACCTCTTCTTTTGTAGAACAAACAAAATAACATCTTTCAACATGTAGAGGTCATATTTTCCAAACCTTTCAATCTCTTACTTTACCTCCAAATACTGTCACATTTCTCTTTCTTTGCCTTGAAGCTCTGATCCTAGTGCTGGATATGGTAAATGTTCAAGGTGAGGCTAACCAACCTGTCTTATCCTGTCATGCCTATCCAGAAGGTCAAATGACTTTTGTGCTGCATGCTGATGACATCCCAGTCTTATTGCATGCTTTGCTTTGTCAGCTGTAGTTCCTGAAAATAGTTTTTATGTAATGTTCTTGATCTAAAATAATATTAAATTTATCTTAGCGATTTTCTTCAAATTCCTCAAGGATACTGACCCACAGAACTCAATTAAAAAAAAAAACAACCTGGTTTCACTGAGGCACTGATGACTATTTGTGCACTGTACATGCCTTACAAATGTGTTAACTGCTAATTTTCAAACATTGTAAATTTTAGATACCTTAAAACACAAGCAAACAGACAAAAAAAGATTAAAAAATGTATTTTGTGAGATATGTCCACTGTGCCCTTCAGGCTTGCATCTCTGAAAAAGCACTCCTTTCCTTTCAGGAACTTTCTGGATCTAGCCCATGCTCCCAGAGAGGCTGCTGGCCACCAGTTAGGTACTGCAGACCTAGACAATTATGAAAGACAGTTAAAGAGAGTGTTACACAATGGTTGTGTCAGAAGTGTTGCTGAAGTTGCTCCTGCCCTCTAAACTATTAAAATTTCCTGCTCAAAAGGAGATTGATATGCTGTGATTCTTTCTTTGAATTTATGTGTTAATTCTTTCTTGAGTGGGTAGAAAGCATCCTTCAGTTTTCATATAGGTTTAGAAGCCAAGCTTTATTTCTTTATTATTTATGTTTTATAATAATAGAATAGACCTAATATAACATTGTTTATATAGTTCATTTTTTAGCTAGTTAGTTTTTTTCTTCTTTTTTTTTTTTTTTTGCTTTGTCTTTCCCCAGTTTGTCCTTTTGTGTAGCTTAAGAATAGTTGTTTACATTTGTATTCTGTGGGTGTGTACCTTCTTCCATAACTACTCAGGGTCCAGAGACCACTTTTATCAGTTTAATCACTTGCCAACTTAGATCCATTTAACTTGCCCAAATAGTCTTTAACCTATTTGTTAATTTCTTTTTTGACTGCATTTCTTGATCCTTAATTTTAATAGCAATTGTGTCTAGCATTTGTTCAAAGTTAAACTTCTTAATGAAAACTAAAGGAAGAAAGGCATTTAACATTTCAGCCTTCTGTGTCATCCATTATTTGTTCACCTTGCATGGTAAGTAATGGACCTGTACTTTCTTCTGTTTTTCTCTTACATCGAGGATATTTATAGAACCTTTTCTGACTGCCTTTTTCCCCTGATAGCTGTGACTCATTTAAAGCCTGAGTCCTCCTCCTTGTGTGTCTATGCCCTTGTACTGTCTTTTTTTTTTTTTTTTTTAACACAACATCAGCAACATGTCCTTGTTCCAGTTCTTTGTACTATGTCCCTTTGATTTCCGGGTCATTGAAAAGCCCTATTGCAGTGACCATCTGAAACAAAATCTTCTCTGACACATTTGAAGAACTTTAGGGCTGTTCTGGGGCTATGTACTCACCTTCCAGCAGTTGTATGTGTGTTAGTTTTTGTTGGTGCTTCTTATTTATGGAGAATTTGGATTACTTCCCCAGCAAGATATTGCCCTGAATCATTAGACAGAACTTGAATCATTAGACAGACCTCACCTGAGATAATTACTGACCATAGTTCTTGTAAGGCTTTGGGCTCCCCCTGTCCCCATGTGAATTAGCATTATGCAAGTTATAAAACATTATACTAAAATCTGTCTCCTCCTTATCTGCTCCCTTATAGAAGCACATTAAAAAACCCCAAACAATTCAAAAATGATGTATTTTTACATAGCCAACATGCATAAAGTTAACCTAAAAAAACCTTGAAAATTCCACTAAAGGAAATCTAGTTTCATACAAACAATTTGTGATGCTATGCATTCTCCTGATTTTTAGAAGACACAAGTTTTTCTGAAAATTCAGTTTTCTGGTTTCCTATTTTGAAGCATTTTAAAAGTCTTTAAAGAAAATTTTGACCGTCAAACACTGGAAAACTTCAAACTTTTTTTTGTCATGCTCCTTAGAAGTCATTTTTGGACTGTGGTCTTTACTGCAAAGATATGGTATAAGAAATCTAAGTAATTTACTGATTTTAAACAAATGCATTGTGGTGCAAACAAACTTACCTCTGAAAAAAGGCCCATACATTGGTTTTAGGTGGTTTATCGATATAAAGGTTAGGAAAGCTGTGCAAGCCCGAAGTAATTTTATACCAATCTCTGAATGTTTAAACTTTATATTAATTGTTTTGACTTCTTTTTTAAATACATCTAATTTTAAAAGTGTTCTTGTAAAGTTTTCAGCTGAAGACTTTACTTTGATTTTAAACAATAAGGGATAAATTATTTCTCACATGTGTCCATGAAATTGCTGTTGATATTGCTCAGAGACCTGTGAGGACTGTGTTATGCCAACAGGGCTGTGTAAGGCATGGAGCACAATATGGCCTTGAATCTTTTGGGCATGCCAGTTCAAGGCTGGCTTGGAACAATTCCAGAGAAATCCAAGGATAAGATATTTTTGCTTTGCTATAGTAAATGTCATTTGGAAAAGACTTAAGACCTGCACTAACTGAGCTGTGGCAATTTTCTATGTATATGCTCTTAGCCTGTATGGAAAACATAATTTAGGAGCAGATTAGGAGAGATTGTATAATCTTTCATTACTGTGAATATATAAACATGTTAGTGATTGAAGTTGAGATGATACAGGTAAACTTAGGAAGTTTTGTGAGCTTATGCTGATGGAATCAAAGCATAAAACATTCCCTAAACCCCTTAGCTGTCTCTAATGTCCTTCAGTTTGCTGTATTTGAAGGGGATAAATCATGACTATATATATTTATTTTCCAACTTTTGAATTTCCTTGCACCTATATAAATGAACAACCTAGAGCTGCTTTTTCCTCACAGAGAATATTCCCCCCAGATTTTGTGAACTATTTTGAAGTCAACAAACAGGCCTTCAAAGTTTCTATTTTCTGTTCCTGGTGTACTAAAACAGCTGTTGATTGAATTTAGAAGAAAATCATTATTAGAGGAACCCATATCAATACACCCCTTATGGGAAGGGGGAGGGAGAAAGCTTAAATTGGTTAGTGGACAAGAATTGCACCCTATCAGGCAGTGATACATTAGTCAGTAATGCTTGATGATAGACCCACAGTGCACACAGCTAAACTGTCAAACCTTCTTGAAGAGTGGTCACATTTGCCATGCTTCATCTGACAAAATATATTTGGTGTTTAATTTAAAGGTCTGTTCTAGTAATAGAAAAGGGCTCTTAATATTGCATTAGTGAGAAAGCACTGAGCATCCAGTTCAATAAAATAGATTTTTTCCTACTTTACAAATAAGATGAGAAAGTAGATAATGTGCCATTTACAACTTTTGTTATGTGAATAGAAAATCTACCCTAGAAAATGCTTGCTCTGTGTATTCTTTGTTAAATGAATGAAAGAGACCGAGAACTTTTCATTATTTTAAACATTCTTTCACAAATGTTCACACTGAAAAACTTCAGAATAACTTGGAAGGATTTCAAGTTCTTTTTCCTTAACAAGTGCTGCTAGTAATGAGAGATCATGGGATCACAATGTAGTTGCAGCTGGTCATTCTTCTTCTGATGCAGTAGGAGGGAATGATTTTGTAGTGTGGGATAATGAGGAAGGAAGGACTTCAGAGTTGAGTATCTGTTTGCTATGACAGGAAAGCTGTTGAATACTGACCTGCTGTCTAACTGCACGTGATATGTATTTGCAGTTATATTTTGTCTACTATTGTATCATTACAGGTTCCACACCCACCACATTTAAGCCAAACTTAAGTTAATAGAACTATTTTCTATTGACATCAACATGAATTAGTGCAGTTCATTGTGCAAAGAGGTGGCCTATTAAATCAAGAATTAAGCACCCAGAAACTTATTTTGGTATCATATTCATATATATATGTATATAGGGAAAGTTAGTGTCATGAATGAGTTTCTATCACATGACAACACCATGCAAGCACAATTGAGAATCCAGATCCCTACCAAAGAGTTGGCAGAATTATTTTAAAATCTGTTTGGACAATCTAATGACAGATCATAACATCTCTTCAAATTGTGTCTGAGTCATGAGCAGTTATTATTTTTATAGTCTTTATAAATTTAGTAGTGGTTAAGGGTTTAAGATATGGTAGTGTTGGTGGGTATCATCTCAAGGGATGCTTTATTTATAAGGAAAAAGGGGTATCTCCACTTTGCAAAGCAGTCACATTCATGTGTTCCATGGAGATTCACTTTGATCAGAGACTTTCTTTTCTGGTGCAAAGTGGAGAGTTGCTCCTTTCTCTGTCAGGGTTCATAATCACAGAGGAATAATGTCATAGTTTGTGAAGCTTCCTTGGAGAGGAAAGGTAAAAGACTTCTCACCTGCACAGAAATATACAGCATTCAAATGTTTACAACCCTTACAAGCTCCTTTGTCAAGAACCACTTCTCTGTGAAGTATCCATTGTGCTGATGGCATCCTGTAACAGGAAGTGAAGGGAGCATTCTGCCAGTGCTGTGTAAGCTGTGCAATTAGGAGTGTGTAACTCTGAAACATGCTTTGTTGGCTTCTAGCCCTGGGCAGCACTGTCTGGCTACAGGGATGCTTTTATGTTGGGAAATTGTGGCTTGCGCTTTGCAGTTCCAAGCTCCATCTAGGTCTTGCTTGGCTTTGGCCTTCAACTTTTTTTTAGCAGGCACCAGTTTAAATGGCAGGATCTGTCTATTTATTGCAAGGCAGAATCCTGTGGCTTATTCTGGCATTAGTCCAGGTCCCCATGATGACCATAATCTGGGTACCAGTAGTCGAAGGTTGTAGTTGATCCTTATAGCTACAGTCACCTTTGTTCCTTCCTTGGACAACTTTAACCATTGACCTGGAACATGATGTAAGAATTCCAAACATTAGGAAAAAAGTCTTGTTTCTACATTTTGGGCTAATTACTTGGGTTTTAGAATTCCTTTTTCGTCTTCCTGGGTTCCCCAGTTTGATAGCTGTGGGGAATTTCAGTGAGCTGTTCCATGGAACTCCTCAACATGTTTTTCCCTTATTCCTGAGAAATTGTGCTTTTTATCCACCAAATGTTACACGTATTTTCTCTTGAATTCCATTGTCTGTGTTTACAAGCCAGACGCTGCAGTTTAGAATAGCCTGAGGTGTAATTTCCTAGCAAAAAACCCACCTGTGTTGTCCTTTAAAGGTTGGTAAATGGTGCTGTACGAAGCTATTGCCTATTTTCCTGCCTGAATTAACATCTTGGAATCATAAAGCAAATGCATAAATATCACACAGATGGGACACATAATAGTCATAAAATTATTAGTGTCATACTGAGATTCCTCACAGACTCATTGGGGGAAGCAGTATCCTCTGAATGCTCTCTTGCTTGCTATTTGTGGTGAAGTTGATGTATAGCAGGGTCACGAAGTTGTCCTTTCCGAAACAAGTTGCTAGGTACATCGATATGACTATACCTGCTTACATTTTTTTTTTCACACTGTATATTGATTGCAAGCTTTTTCAATTTATGTATAGCATATTTTCAACAAAACCTCTTCACAGTTTCTTCCGTGTGTTCATTCCTTTTTTAGTTTCCTATTATGCTGCAGAAATGGTATCTGGAAGAGGTGACTAGGTTTTCTGCTGGGTTTTTTTTTTTTCTTCTTTGTTTCATTTCTTACTACTCTTCTACCTTTTTTTTTTAATCTTTCTACTTGTTGTTTGGTTTTTGTTTAATAGCACAAAAAAAAAAACCCAACCCAATCCAAAACCAAGAGCAAAATGATACATATATTTTTAAAGTGTTTTTGCTCTTAGATTGAGCAGCAAAAAGGAAATAAAAGAATGGAAAGGGTGGGAAAAATGAGTTTAGGCTGTTTTAATAATTTTAGATCATGAAGTTTTTTGGCAAAGTGTCGCTTTCAAAATGAAATATTCTTCTCAGGAGGCTTCAGCACTGGAGCCAATTATTTTTCAAAAAATCCTAAATATTTGTAAAGAAAAACTTCAGAAGTGTCTTCCTTGTATATGTGTGTGTATGTGAGAATGACCCTATAGTTTGTATTTACACTGCAAAAAACATTTGGCACAAGTATCAGTGCAATTTTGGGTGTGGGAGAGAAAAGGGTTTCTCGATTGTCCAAACTGTTCATGACTGTCAGTAGCAAAACTCTGAGGAGAACATCTTGAGCAAGGGGCTGTGTGATATGGAAAAGCTCTTGTGATGGGAAGGTAGCTTGAGGGGCTGTGCTGGGGGCTGCCTGACAAACTCTGTGCCATGAAGAAAAGCCACGTGCACAGTACAAAACTTGTGGAGGGCACTTCTCGCACTGGGAAAATGGGACAATTGTATTACATAATGGTATATATATGTGTGTTTGGAGAAGCAGATATTTTCTATGTTGGTGTTTTGAGTAGGATTCTACTTTTCAGAGAACTAGTTTCTTAGTACAGAGCATGCCTTAGTGAATAGCAAATGCCCCAGGGGGACGCAGGCTGTTTCTGGTGACTACTGAGTGTACTGTCACATGGTGAAGAAACCCCACATCCATGGTTTTATCTTGGCAGAGCTCCTTTTGTTGCCTGTCTCCTCATCCCTGCCTAAGGGAGTGTTAGGACACGCTTGGCTCAAGGCTCAACTGCCCCTCCTGCCTTACAGCTGGCACTGCCTGTCCCTCAAGCATGAAGTTGTCTCTCTGTCTTGTGGCTTGGCCAAAACCATTCCCGCTCCATTTCAGCAGCTGTATGAGTCCCAGTGGCCACAGTGTCCCCATGCCTGGGACCTTGGATAGCACTCAGTCCATTCTTGTGAGATGTGCAGGAATTTGGACTTTCTTTTGGAGTCCTCCATCATCTTGGTGCAGTGCCCTCCTACTCAATGTGAAGGAATCAAGCGGACGACTGTCCTTAAGTAGCACTGGAATCCCAAAAAGCAGTTCAAAGTTTGTAAAGACAAGGTGCTCAGCCACAGCATACTTGAAAAGTAGGCTTGAAAGTCCTTCCATTTATTGCAGTGGGACTCTGAATTCCTTGTGATGTTGTGTCTTATGTGAGGGAGGTGGGCCCCTAATGCCTCTCAGCTCAGACAGATGGCCAAAAGAAGGGATTTTTCTTGTCAATTGCTTCTTAATTTCCTCTCCATTATTTCAGATCCAATTACGTAGTTGTCAGTACATCCAAGCATACAGAGCCACTCCAGTTCCTCAGGACACACTTCGCTCTTCTCCTTGAGGGATGATCAGAGAGCATGCTGAGAACTGCCACACCAAAACATCTTGGAATTCTGAAAAAAATAAAGAACATCTGTGACCTCACCCACCTCATGTTTTTCTCTCTCTGTTCAAGGGGGGCTGGAGCATAAATCCTAAGAAAAATAATATGTCTTTGATTAACTCTTTGTAGCTATTTCAAAGTATCACTACAGGTGATCTCACTATTTTTGGGCCTGCTTAGCCTTATGAGATGTTGTTATGGAGGGGTAAATCTTATACCAGCTGGAAAGATAAATCAGTGTGTTTTACAAATCCAGTGCAGTCTGATCCAAGTGATCTGATCATCAAACTGATATTAACAGACTCAGGCATTGATGATACCTAGAATGAAGACTCGTCATTTTGATCCTGGTTTTGCATTAGTTTGATTTGTAGGCTTAACAGTAGTGTAAGTGCTCCTGTGACCCCTGTTTTTCTCTGACGGTCACAGTCAAATGGTCTTTGTGAAATTGTGTGTGTGGTTGGGATGAGTCCAGGCAAGTGATCTGTACAGTTGACATTTTGAAGATTATTCTGATTCATGGCTCTTGTGCTCTTGCATTTTTCTAACACTTTTTTAGATGTCTCTCTTTAAATGCTTCTTTTCCTTGTTTTGAGTGAAATTGTATACAGCATGCTAATTGGCTGCATTAAATGATTTGGATGAAGCCAGGGTTCTCTTGCAAGCAGTGCTGCTGTGGTACAGTGTCACCTTGAATGAGGAACTTTGTTCCTTTGTGTCCCTTCCCACAATTTGCCCTTGCAAAGTTAACCCACAAACTGGGGCTTTGCTGCTGTAAGTAGTGCTTTGCAGGGTTCTAATGCACCAGTTCAAACAGTAATGCTCTGGTATGTGAATACTGGGGGTTTCTTTATTCTCTCTTTATACTCTGAAACACATTCATTGGCTACTCGTTGCAGCATCTATATATAGGATTTGATCAAGGCACTTGGTTACAGAGTACCAGCCTTGTTTTGGGCAATGCTAGAACAGGTGTAGCATGCTGTGTCTTTGCTATAGAGTTAGCTGTGGTTATAAAAATTGATTATTTCCCATAACCGGAATCTTTTTTCTATAGCAAGGCACAAAATAGACTTTTTTCCTATTTGCAGGACAGATTGCTGTTGCAAATATTTTATAACTGGATTAAAGCACACTGATGCTTTCTAGCACACTTTTAGATAGCAAGAAGAGTGAGAATTAAGTCCACTGAAACATTTATTCTAGTGGCATGGAAATGTTTTTTTTTTTTCTTTAAACCTCATATGTTTAAAACAAGCCCTTGTCAAACACCCTCTCCTTCCACAAACCATTTATACCAGGAGTGTCAAAATGAAAAATTTTCCATTATGCTGAAATAAGTCTATTGTTACAGTAAGTTTGCTTTTGAAGAACCTGTTTTCCAGCGGAGTAAACGTCTCACAGAATTTTCTTGGGCTCTTAAATACACCTAGATTATATGGTAGCCTTTACTCAAATTTCCTGTGTGAGCAGGTCTGTGTGCAGTGGGGCAGCCGAATGGGTGAGGCATTCTCTTGGCCATAGCTGGTCCTCTACAGCTTTTCCTGTGACTGCCCCAGGAGCTCAGAGAAGGGACAGGATTTGTTGTACAGTTCGTGCAGAAATGTTCAAGAGGAACAGGACCTCAAATTTTGTTACAGTGGATGCATTACACCTGTAAGTGATCAGTTGAAGTATTATGGTACAGCATGATAACCCTGTCACTGGAGTTAAGATGCTTCCAGTTCAGACTTTTGGGAAGGCACACCCTATGATGGTCTTCAGAGCATCAGTGTTCATAGTTAAGTGTGATGTAATTGTTGTTTTGGGACTGTTGAGAAATATGGTGATGGGTTTTAAGTGGCAATGAAAAACAAGGTCTCTGGCTGGTTTAGCTGAAAGTTAATTCACGGCAATTTCATCTCTTGGGCATTGTGTGTTACTGTTAATTTGTAGAAGCTCCAAGTAAAAGCAAATGGGAGGCTGTGGCTTGAGTGGATTATATTTATCTACACAGCTGGAGACAGCCTATCACAGAATATGGGAACTTTTTGATCTGGACTGTTCAGCTTGCTTTTGAGCAGTTAAGAACATTTGGACACATCCAGTCAAAATGAAAGGGTGATTATGATTTCAGCAATGAGACTTGCACCAGAGGTAGTCTAAAAGATCTTTGTTTTCTCATGGCTTGCAGAACTGAAAGTCTTCAAGAAGCAGGCTGAAGACAAATGAACTGCCAGAAACGTAAATATCAGGATAGAGGGGCAGAACCACAACTGATATAAATCTATTTAAGCTTTATTGATTTTTTTTTTTTGTGTGGTTTTTTCCTCCCTAGCTAAGGATGTGGACTAATATATTTAACATCCATTAGTGGTAGTTTTAAACAAAACTAAATAAAAGCTCAGAAACATGATTACAGTTTCTAAAATTTCAGACCCCTCAGCACTTTCTTATTTTTATGCATTTGATGCACCTCTGTTTTATTAATGCCCTTCCTGTGGTATTTTAATATGCTTCAGGGTACTGCTGAAGAAGACGACAGCTGCTTTTTCAAAGTATTCAAAAAAATCTGAACAGATGCAAAACTTCATGATGCCATGTATAACCATAAATGGTATCCCTGTTGGATAACTCAACAGTTCAGATTTCTCAGAAGTGTGGTGAAATTTGTTAAGACTCAAATGATTTCTGTTCTTTGTTGAACTAACTAAAATTCATATGTCTGCACAGCAATGGCTGACAGTGAAGGCTGCATAGCACTTTTGCTTTAGAACAGCTTAAATGGTGAATGACAGTATTTTTGCTATTAGCCAGAATATATATGTCTGGCACTGCCACCATCGACAAACTGGAGTGAGCGCTAGTGCTATCGCTTCCAGTTCTAGCTGAACTACAGTTTTGTAACTGGTCCATAAATTTAGCTTCTAAATCCATGCTCAAGCTCACAAATAAAGGTGAGTTGACATTTAGAATAGGAAAAGCTGACTGAAAATGAGATTGTTTTTACATATATTGTACAATTTATGAATTTTGGCATTGTGAAGTAACAATATATGAAAGGAATCTAACATAGGAAAACTTTGGTATATGTGGAATTAGTCATATACAGTTAGGCATAGCTAGGAAGGACGAGTTATAGTTCTTCCAAGCCAGCCCTATTAAACTCTGGTTTTCATCAAAGGAGATGATATCAAGAAAAATGATCTAGCTGCAGCCTATGAAAAGCTGAGGGTTTTTTCTAGTTTCTAGCACAAGCTTTTGCAGACTGCCAAAAAAAATACAAAAGGGAAAAAAGAAACTACTAGGTACAAGTTTGGTAGCTTAAGAAATGGCAAAAGTGAAGAGGGAGCAGGATGAATGGAAATAGTGGGCACATTAAAGAATAAGCAAAGGGAATTCTTTTATAGCTGGAGGGGTAATTTAGCTGCAGGGCCATCTGAGGATGAAGGAATCGTGTGCAGAAAAATCTATGGATTGGAGAAGAAGCTATGCACAGAACAAAGACACCTGGACTACTAAGAGAAGTGAGTGGTAGGTGCAAAAGCCAGTCAGGAATGACAAAGAAATTGAAGCAAAGCACTGAAAGCAGATTTTATTCCCACTGTATCCATATATTTCTTGTACTGTGGATAGCAGTGCCTAGATTTTTAGAACCTTTGCAGTCTTTGCATCAGTTTGTGTCAAATATTTTGTGCTTCCAGACAAGAGAACTGTAAACCCAGACTACCAGCAGATCTGTCTGAGGAAAATGTATGCTTAAATAACAGGGTGGATCTAGAGGTCAACAGAGGTCCTGAAGCTTCTGGCAGATGGGATTTCAGATACAGCTTCCAAACCTTTCAAAAAAATAAGGACTTACGAGAGCTAGAGGAATTAAGACTTCGGAGCACACAAAGCCAGAGGATGACATACGACTACAGAATGAGCGTTCAGCTGTGTAATGCATCAGAAACCTGTATGGTGGCATTCAGACATGAATACCAGGGCAAGTGTGGTGGTTTGGTCCTGGCTGGAGGCCAGATGCTTTACCAGAACCCAGTCCCACAAAGCTATAACAGCAAGAATGGTCTATTTCTATGTCAAGTTCAGGTTCTAAAATGTCTTTTTGGCACCTAATAATAATCTATTTGTAACTCCAAGTCATGAGTTCTTCAGATGTTACCAAATTAATGTCAACAAAAATCCCCCCACAGTTCAGTTTGTGTAAAGTATATATAGTAATTCTTCAGGTGACACTTGCCAGATGGTGTGTGTAATGGAAGCTTAAAATAATGAAATCAACTAATTACTGTATACTTTTTTCTGACTACTATGTTTTGCTTCAAGTATGTGTTCAGATTTGAGAAATAATGACATAAAAATGATTTTTTTTAAAAGCAATGAGTATGTATATTCCTGTCTGATAGGCAAATAATTTAAATTATAATAGTACATGCTGTAATTTATTTCGGGCTTCCCATTTTCCTGTTTCCCCTCTTTCCTCTGGCAGGGAAATCTCTGTAAATACTTCTCTTCTTGTAAAACTGTGACCATCACGGCACAGTAAGTCCCCAGAGTAAATTCCTACTTGAATTCCAGTGGATTAATAACATTTTATAGTTGACTCATGAGGCAGTTGTTATCCTGAAATGATGTGTACCTATGAAAATTTTACCCACGTGAGTGAAAAACTCTGATATAGCTGAAGTTATTTTGGAAGCAGATCTCCTCTGTGGATAAAGTGTGTGGAGTATCTGCTTTGTAGAAGTTGCCATAGAAGGCTGCAGTGACCAGGATTGTTTCAAGACAATATCTTTTGGAAGCAGAGCACCAAATTATCATTGCTTCTGATTTTATTTTGTACCATTGTGCAATGAGGAAGAGCATTAGCAGCAATACTGTATTAATATTGTAATTGTTATAGACTGGAAGTCTTGCTCCAGAAAAAAAATCTACTTTCTAATGTTTTTATTTTGTCTGTTTACTTACCTACCTACCTCCCTATTTACAATCCTATCTCCCTTGTTAATCTGAAATTTCCAATACCTTGAACTGAGACAATTTTATTTTTAAAAGCTAAACACCCTGGGTTTTCAGTGTATGTTGATTTCTCACTTGCTGTGGCAGAATCACAGTTAAAATCTAAATGGCAAACAAAGGTGGGCAAGTGCTCCAAAACACCATTGGGGAATATTCCACTTAATTCTGAACTGCACTTTGCTTTGAACTTGTTTATTAATAGTGGTTTTGTTTCCTTTTACGTACTTAAATGGTTTTTTGCCTGTAGAGATATTTGCTGGTTTGTCTTCATTCAAACACTTGTAGAAGGTTACTTGTTCATTCATACAACTGTTCCTTATTGTTCACACACAAACTAGGAACATGCTTTTTATGAAATTTCACTCATTTCCTTGAAGGGTAAAAGCAGGATTGCCTACTCTATATAGAGTTTTTTAAAAGTATGTTTTCGTGATTTCTTCATGTTTAGGAAAAAATTCCTATGAAGGAAAGGCCTCACCCCAAATTTAACCCAGGCAACTTCTCATGAACAACCTTGGGAAATACTTGTCCCTGGGGAAGCCTGAAAGCTTGTAGATTGATCAGTGTTTGTAGACACCAGGGCTGTAATTTGCTGAGCTGAGAAGTTTATATCTCTGCTGCCCTGTGTTTCATGAAGCCTTTTTATGTAATAGCAAACCTGGGTGAAGCATTGCCAGGGTGATCTCCCAGTAAATTACTTCCCAAGGTTCAGGGCATGGGAGAATCAGTTCCATGCTTTATATTTGTTTCTCACTAATTGCTTTTGAAACGCACCATTATTTTCAGTTCTCAATTTGTCTCTCCTGTTTATATGGGCTAATTTGCCATGTTTCTTCCAGTTCCTCAGTGCAGAAAAACAGGAAGCTATTCACCAGCACGTAGTCCTAGATGCACAAGTGCCTTGCTGCAAAACCCAAATGTTATGTTAAAACAAGGGATGTCTATGGTGATTCTCGCAGATCTTTATCTTTAAAGCACATCACAGACTAAGCGGTGTTGCTGCCACTGCCTGCTATGTTATTAATGCTGCTCTAATTAGGCCAATCAGTTTTAATTAGTATACTGTCATGTAACAATCTCATAAAATACCTTGTGTAAGAAAATTGATCTGGCTCTAATGCTAATTAGTTTGCTAGACTCCTTACCTTATAAATGGGAATTGATTGCTTCCCTTCAACCCTTCCTTTCATTTTCAGTAATTCTCCCATAAACTCTGTATTCTTTTCTTTTTTCTTTCATGGTTTTGGTTTGGGTTTTTTTTTTTTTGGTGTGTGATCCTATGTCTTCCTCAATTAATTCTGCCTATAACCCCATCTCTAGTGTAACCTGAAAAGAATAGAGCTTTAGCACTTGTCAGAGAGGGCCTTCCCCAGTTAAATTTTTTTCCTCTCAGGAATTTGCCAGATCAGAGACCTGTAATCCCAAGGACTGGCTCAGAACTAAAGCTGGCAGGGTTAGGCCCAGGTCAGCCCACTGGTAAATCAAAGCCGGTGAGGAGCTAAGGCTGTGGCCAGAATCCGAGATTTATAAAGACAGTAGCATTAACATTACAAAAGGAGGATTTTATTGGCTTTCACAGGGGATTTGTTTACTGCTAGTAAAGTGCAGAAGACTGAAAAAAAATAAGGTTAATAGATGGGAGAGCAAGCGATATATAAATCAAGTACTCTTTGGTGTTCTTAAAAGCTTTTTAAAATAGGGATTAATTTGGTTAATTGTGAACATAGTAATAGTGCATAAAAAGTCTGAAAACTCTGTCTATGTAAATTTACAGCATTGTTCTGCTTCAGTTATGCTGTCTGGCTTTTAATGTAAACTAAATGAGCAAGCAGAGACAAAGCTGACTGCTAAAATTTTGCCTTGTATTTTTTCTGTCTTTTAGTAATAATGAAAATCACCTCTTTGGGATATTTATGGGGAAAAAGAAAAAAAAAATCCTTTAGATTACTTCAAGACTTTGCCTAAAACTGGTATGGAGCTATATGCCAAAGCGTACCTAGGTATCATAGGTAATAATGGATCTAGACTTGATGCAAGCAGTCTGATGTGTCTTGTTTTTTCACATGAGTGTTCATGCCCGAATGTCTTCTCTTGCTATCAGCTGTCTCTACTCTGGTAATGGTATTTGTGATTTAAGGTCTGAAAATTACACAGTAGGGGCCGTGCACGTGAATGCTGGAAAAGATACCTCTGCAGTGTCCCTGGTGCATGTCTGGTATTCTTTGCTCGTTTTTGCTAAAAGTGTGACTACCTTGCAGTTAATATTTGCCTCTGCAAGTATCTTAAGCTTGGCTGCATGATTATATTATATCTGTGTAAGTCTGTCTCCAAAGGACCTTTTTGGTGCATTACACACATGCATGCATGATTCATGCCTTGTCTTGGCCAGTTCTGTACCTGTTTCTGCTGTTGCAGTACAGATGATGGGGAATGAAGCAGGGGAAGACTCTCTGGATATTGAGTGATCCATCATTGTCCATTTTTGCCTATAGTGACATTTGTCGTGTTCAGAGGTGAAGTTTTCCTCCTACTTCTTAATGGAAAAAAAAAAACAACTAAAGGCTGATATAACTTGATGAATGTGTCTGTTTCTGAAAAAATACTCAGACATTCTGAGTGATGTCAAATTATATTTTTGTGCAATTTATTAATTTAGGGAATAAATACTTTCAAAGTCTTAATCTAATTCTCAGTTCATTAAAAGTATTTTTGTTTCTTACTTTTTTAACCTGCAGCTACCTATTAAAAGATATTGCTGCTTCTCTTTGCTCCTTAAAAGTAATATAAAGTGTAAGTACATGTATGAATGTGTGATTCCTTACAGGGGTTTCTGCACCACATTCAGATGTTTAAAAAGAAGGAATTCTTAATTTAATTTTAATTGAGATACTTGTAAAATGTGTGCTCGCTGACAGCTGAAAATAAAGGACCTATTTGAACTTGGTTAAAATCAATTTTTTATAATTTGTAACAACAGACTGGGTCGTGTCAGTATTTCTTTAATAATTACTGTCTCATCAGCATTACATTGGTTTTCAAGTTTCAGCAAAGCTGCTGAAGGGGAAGTCTGGAAAAACCCTTGTTAGCATGAAATGTCCAAAACAGTTGCTACTAAGTTGATTTGATTATACCAAGATCTTGATTTTCCCCTCCATCAGGACACCTCTGCATTTCCTACAGGATCTGAGGGGTTATTATCAATTCCCAGCATACTCCTCCTTTGGGTATTCAAATCCCTTTAAGGGAGATGTTGAAAATAGACCAGTGTTTACCAGTTTGCAAGTTATGTGATGACACTAGAGACAGAGGTAATGTCTGTAGTTCTAAAAGGGCAGGACCATACTGAAAATTTCCCTATTTGTTGCAGTCTGTGATTAAGTTTTCCCACACCCAGTTTGTCCAGCAGGAAGTTTGATATCTCTAACCAAAGGCTGACCAGAAATTTCTGGGTACTTAAAAATTTAACAAAATACATATGAAACTTTGAAGCAGTTGCCTTGCAATTTTAACCTTGTCTATATTTTGACATAGATCAAGTCTTGGCCCTTTAAAAAAAAAAGTATTTTTAGGCCTTTGGAAATCATTTATGTGAAGGTCATCATGCTTTTTGTGGGTCTTGGACTGTAGTATCACAGAAGTATAGATGCTGGTGGTCTCTCACCAGGTACCAAGTGCACGTCCTCTCCCCATCTGTTTACCTGTTCACTGTCTTCCATCCTGAACCTAGGGTTCCTCCATGATGTCCAACACCTGATGTGCTCTGTCCCATAGGTGTACCAGTGTTGTGAGATATGACCAGGAAAGCTCCTGTTTTGGTAGCTATTGCTCAGCATAACACTTCAATCTGTATGAAAAAAAAAAAAAAGTGTAAACTTTGAGCATCACTGTGAAGTAACTGTCAGCAACTTTTTATTATGACCAGAGGGTATCATTAAAAATATTTTCCCTGCTATACCATACAAGACTTAAACTGTTTGAGCATATATTTGATTGAGTTTTCCCAAATGAAAAGCTGTAGTAAGAATATATGAGTAAAATCTGGATACATAAACCTCTGAAATTCTCCAGTTGTCAGGAGTAGAAATTTGGCCTTTGAGGGCATTTTAATTAAGGCCTGCGCTGAGATCACAGATGTCACCAGAGCACTCCTGGAGTACATGGAAATTGTAATAAGTGTGTGCTCTCTACTCTTGATACATTTTTCTCTGCTGAGTTTGCACTCGGACCAACCTTTGGGCAACTTTTGAATTCTGGTTTGGAGCCCATCTCCCAACATGGGGGAAGAAAAAATGTTCTCTTAATGGCCTTGTGGTCCATGTAATCTTCCAGACAGGTTTCTTTGTGTGACCCTGTACTGTCACTAACAATATTGTTTCCCCAAATACGTTAGTGATCCTATGAGATCCATATAGCACAGGAGCGAAGCCATGGATTTGTGTTATCTCTAATGCAAGTAAAACGAGCAATTGTAGAGGAAGGAAAGGGTAGCCTCCAGCCTACAGAATCATATATATAGGTAAACGTGCTCACGCACACATTTCAATGAAAGAAGATAAGGAAGGGGTGGGAATTATTTTTCTATTTATATATATAACAAAAAATACTGTGCTGCTATTCTGAATTTTAAAGTACTCGGAGCAGATTAAGTTTTTTGTTAGTGGCTGAGTATTCTAATTTGCATGAGTGATTTTTCACAAATATTTGAAAATGCGTCTCATAGCAAAAGAAGCTAACTTAGAATCATGTACATATTTGATTGTTTTTTTCCCTCTAAAATATCTTACAAGACCCTTTTAAAATAAGGGATGAACTTATGATGAAGTGAGATGGAGATTTTATTGATCTAAAGCATGTTTGCCCAGAATAGGATAGACACAGAAGGAAAAAAAACCCCAACAAAGGAACAAGAAAACCCAACAATAAACTAAAAGATGAAAAAACTTGGGCTGATGTTCAGCAGTACTGATGCAGTGACTGTCTCTCAGAATACAGATGTTAGACTGAGGAGGATGCTAAATTCCATTAGGTCCCTTTAGCTTCAGATTGACTGCTGATATATATCCTCTCTGATATCTATCTAATCTTTCTACCTAATGGATATAGCAAAAATTCCACTGCCAGCTGGCAAAAAATGTCATCGCTCCTGAT
This sequence comes from Gallinula chloropus, assembly GCF_964237585.1. NCBI lineage: Eukaryota > Metazoa > Chordata > Aves > Gruiformes > Rallidae > Gallinula > Gallinula chloropus. Next base: position 98,127,143 of record NC_140085.1, read on the forward strand.
GGCAATGTCATTAAAGGGTTATATTTAGAGTTATGATATAGCTGTGAACTATGACTTTATCAAAATGTGAAAGGGCTTGTGCAGAATCTTAAACAACAGAACAGCGGAGTGCAAATGAATTTCCTGCCTTTGTGATGTCTGGCTGGGTCATTGCTGATGTCATAATTCTACCGTTCAATGAAATATTTATAAGTTTTGAGATCAAACAGGGGACCAGAGCAGAACAATCCACCATTGGGGATTCAGATTAGTCCTCAGATACATAAAATTTTGGGCAGAAAGGGGTAGAGGGTCTTCTGTGTGGTAGAGCTGATGTACTGCCCAAGGGCTTAATCTATCTGCTGCTTGTCAGTCAGAATTCCTCTGCCGCCTGCACCGGGACACCAAATGTGCCCAGCGAAGGGATGCGAATGTCAATTTCATAAAAGAAAGAGGAGACAAAAGAAAATTGGTTTAAAGCCAGCATCTGGACAAATGGGAATGACTACTTCATCTTGAAAAGAAGTGGGTGGCTGTTTCTCCATCTGCGGGAGGGAGCAGAGTCACTCAAAATGGAGGAGAGCGGTTTACAGAAGAAAGGGGTAAATGGGATTGAATTGCTGCTTTGGAAAGCACAAAGCATTTGTATTGTTACTGGAGTGGGGAGGCCAGGGAGCAAGCATGTTGCTGTGCTCTGTTGCTGATTTTATTTCATCCCTTCGACAATAAGGAAGAATTGCTGTTAGGAGCAGTATCAGTAGTTGCTTTAGCTGGCACACAAAAGTGTCTACTTTTTTCAGTTCAAGATGAGCTGGGTTAGAGGTAATACTGATATGGGTCTTGAGAAAAGGAAACTGGAAACTTTGTACGCAGTTAAAGTCCGTTAAAGTCCATATCTTGCTGGGAACTGACCTCCAGGCTTTGGGGCAGGTGCACTGCACAGATGGCATTTCCCATCTGAAATCACCTACCGCAGAGGCAAGGATCTGGAGACAAGTTCTGTAGCTTAGAGCTTGTGCCTGAAATCAGTTAATCTCCTTTCTTGTTTTCCCAGAGCATGGAGAATTTATATTTAGCAAGTTTAGACAGACAGTGTTTTAACGAATGAGAGAATCTTAGGCTGTAACACTGCACTGCAGAACATTATTTTCATGGTTTTGGTGTAAGTTCTTTCTTTCCCCTGGCTACTTATTCTGGTCGCATTGTGCGCCCATGTCAGTCAAGTTAACTTCTTGTGGGCTGTCCTGTTAAATATGTCAAGAAAATTATATTTGATCCAAACAAAAAAATATTCCTTCCTAGAGTTGTTTTTCAGTCTGAGTCATTTAATTAACCTGATTTAAAACAGGTTGTAGCTGCACAACTCAAGGGGTGATACAGTGCTGAATAGGGCCAGTAATAAGTAGCCAGGGAAAATAATTCTTAATTAAGGCTTAAAACTAGCCTTATTAGTAGAATTCCTATGTCATGAAAGTTTAGTCTCAAAGGTCACATTTCTCAACAGCTGAAAAAGGTCAGGTGTAACAATGGAGGTTAGTATGTGTAATTGCATTGCTGCATAAAGATGTAAAACACTTGTTTGAAGAGGTAATTCAGAAATGATCATTACAGCAAAGGGAAACTATGAAGACCCTGTAGCTTGCTTAGGTCACCTGCAATTTAACACAAGCTGATTCAATTGACAGATATTCTTGACTGATAACTAGCAGCAAAGTGTTTTTTCACTTCAGCATAGGGTCCATTAAAACAGGGTTGTATGATAGTGGCAGAGGAGCTTTGAAAATGGGTTGCTGGAAGCTTCTGTAACTCTGACCATGCACTGACTAAAGGAGCCTTCACTCTCACGCCTTCTATGTCCAGCATCCTCCACAAATACTCAGCTCACTCAATATAAGGAAAGAGGAATCTCACTGGCACATCTCAGTGTATGTTGGACCAACAGCTTCCTCTTAGCATGTTCAAAATTCTCTCCAGGTCTCTAATGAGATTAAAAAAAAAGTGAAAAGTGACCATTTTTCTCCATGTTTGGATGATTTATTCTAATTAAGCATGCTCTTTTTGAATTTACCCCTTTCATTGTTTCCATTCCTGTTTTATTCAGTTCAATTTTTTAATCAGGTACGTTAATCCTTTAATAATCCATAATTCTTTTTTTATACGGAGGTGATCTCATGTTGCAATCAACTTTGCTGAATTTGGCATCTGTTGAATATTAAAAAAAATACTATGATCTTAATAATTATTTAATATTTTAGCTAAAACTTCAGGTATAATTTTTGTCATTATATTTAGGGCATGGATTTGTAACCAATAGTTAACCAGATTCTTGCATGTTTGCCTTTCACTACAGGGAAAAAATAACAAAAGTTCCGCGGCTGTTCTTTAATAGACATTGTGCAGAAAACTTTAGATGTTTGTATGCAGGTGTTTTGACTGCCATTTGTCCTGAAAATGGTAAATACCAAGAGAATTGGCAATACAGTGCCAAAGTTATAAACCACATTATTCTTATGGAAACATGTATTTGGAAAAGTAGAAAAAAAAAGTGCGGTTGTAATTGGAAAAAGAGACTGCATCTATTACTACTTTAAAATAACATCTCTGTCAGTATTTGCTTGGCAATCTGGGTTTTGCTGCCTAGTAGGACAGAAAATTAAAAGCAGTTCTATTATCAGAGTGAAGTTATTTCATATTAGTTTACATCCAGAACTTGAGATATGTGTACAAACCCATGCCTACATACCATGTTATTCGTATAGAAAGAGAAAAAGAGAGAGCTCACAGTCTAAAAATGTATGGGACCCAGAGGCTCACATGCCCTTCAGCTGCATTTGGGTGTTGGTTACAGGCCTTTTGACATGACCTCACAACTTTTCTGACATCTAAATATGGCACTGCTTCCCTGCTGTACGTATAGCCGTCATTACACATGGAAAAAGTTCCATGTACTTCACTTGTATCGTACTCCTACCCCCTTCATTTTTTGCGTTGTGGTAAGCCCCTTGCTGAAATACAAGCATACGCACTTCAGTTTCTTTTACATAGTCCTTTCTAGGTTAGTCTTGTAAAGTAGACTCTCAAAGCCATACTATGCCTGGGAAGGGGTCCCACTGCAGATGGTTTGTATTCAAGGCCAGAGAGAATGGGGCCTAAGCCAGGGAGATGAATCCAGCTTTTACGATGAACTTGATATGCATGAACATCCAAGCGTAGCTTATGTTTCTCCCCAGCTTCAGTGCAGTGGCAGCGGGGAATGATCTGGCCCCTTTGGTTGCAAACCAGTTGTTAATATGGATCTTCTCAACAGATCAGATAAAACTGGTAGCTTCTTTTTTCAACTCTCTCATGACTGAGCAAAAGGTTAAACATCCTGTTGTTTGGCACTACCCAGTAACACTTATCTCTTTCCCTCACATGAGGGAGAGCCCCCATTATTGAAGCATTTGCTTTATTTCTGTCTGCTTTTTTCCCCAGTTTCAGATTTATGAGCTATTGTAAGCTTTTCTGACTGCTTCTGAAAAGGATTCATGTCTGATTGTGCTCACAGCATCCAACAAATTACTCATTTCACAGTGTTCATTTCTTTCACTAGATGGGTATTCTTCATTATTTTTGTACATCCCTTGCACTACACTGCAGTAACTTGAAGGATTTTGCATATCAGTCTCAAACAAGAGGAATATGTTTTATTTGATGTTGTTTTGAAACATGGATTCAATCAGATTTGATCCTCTTTTTCTTTGACTCCACAGCACGAAAAACAGGGAAAGGCACCTGCACAATAAAATAAAGGTTCTATTTTTTGGAATAGTTGATTTTTGCCTGGAGGAAGACGGTTGGACTGACTGACCTAATGATGTTTCTTCCAGCTCTGTTTTCTATGCTTCTGTGATTAGCTGAATGTTTGTGGAGAAACTTACATTATATTTTTATATCAGATGCCTGGCATTCAGCCTTTCTTTTTTTTAACTATTTGCAGTTTAGCCAAATTACATTTTGTTTCATGGTGAAGATCTTCCTTTGAATGCAGCTCTGTTTGTGAGGTATTGGTGTTTCAGCAATGCCAAATGATAGTGACAAACAAATGCATTTAAAATATCGATTATGTAGAGAAAATCTGCACCAACTGGATTTAACTCCACTCACAGCTCTTTGGGCCTGGTCATTCAGCCCACCTCCCAAGTCCTAACCAAAGCTCTCTGTTGAGCAAGACGAGTCTTCTTCCTTCCTGTCTCATCTTTCAGCACATGGGGATGGCTTGCTCCTGTACCTTTAAGGTTTTCTTCTTGAAGGATGTCCAGCCTTCCTGGACTCCTTTGACCTACAGAACTGAAAGACTCTTAAACAGGCCAACATCTGCCCCCCAGAAGTCTAAGGTAGCATTTCTGCTGACCTTGCCTTTCTACTTCTCCATGAATTGACAACTATTGATCCATGATCATTATGCCCGAGACAGCCTCCAATTGTCATGCCACCCACAAGTTCTTGGTTCATGAGCAACAGGCTCAGTGGGACACCTTCCCTAATTGGCTCGCTCCCCAGCTGTCTCAGGAAGTTATTTCCCCACATGTCAGGAACCTCTTGGACTGTTTCCTCTTTGCTGTGTTGTATTTTTAGCAGAAGCCTGGTAAGCTGAGATCCTCCGAGATTCTCGAGAGGGTCTGCAGCGTTACTATTGACAGACATCTCACTGTTAGAAATTACCTGATGCTGATCTTATTTTTTTTTCCTAGCTTTGATTTCATCTAATTGATCTTCATTTCCTTTTTCAGTGTTTAATGGCAAACAGGTGCTGTGTAACCCAACAGGCTATCAGACCAGTTCACTTATTTTGTTTTCTCCTAAATAATCTTTTCAAGCTCTTGTTAATTTCACATTGGCCTTCTGATTTTTTCACCTGCTTTAGGTGTCCTGTGCTGAAGAACACAGGATTTAGTGTAGTGTCTTACACCTGGGTTCACCAGTGTCCCCTAAATAGCCCAGGATGCTGTGCATTCACAAACAGAACTGGGAGGCTCAGGGCTTGTCCAGAGAGTGCAAGTGTCTTCCTAAGCATTGGAGTTGTGCGGGGTAGGAAGTTGCTAGTTCTTTTTCTTTTTGTTTTAAAGACTGCTTAATTGCAAACTTATTTTAAATTTGTTCTCTACTACTGTCCTAGGATTATTTTTAAGCAAATCCATACTTTCTTTTTGTTTCAAATTTAGCTTCTAAATAGGCATACTGATATATTCTACAAACTATACTTTTTCAAGATGCATGCAGTATATTATTTTTTCAGCTACAACTGCTGCCCTAGTTTCCAGTATCACCTGCAAATGTAATTAATGTGATTTTTGCATTCTTTCTGTGTCCTTCAAGTGACATTATAAAGCTGTTTCTGCAGGGAGAGCAAGTGAATACATTCTTGCAGCTTGATTTCTTACTGTTTTACAGATTTCTTTCCATGTAGGGTTCTTAAGGCAGCCTTCAGTTTTGGACTTATATTGGCTTGAAATAGCCTTTCAGAAAAGTCTCTGTGATGCATTAGCAAGGGGGGAGGGTAATTATATTCTTTTTGCTTCATTTACAGCTAGTTTTGTCATTCCCTTCACCAGGTCCTGCCTACTGTGTTCAGATGAACTGCCTCTCTGGTCTTCAAAGCTTATCCACAGCTTAGACCCTACATCTCTGATCGGTGCAGATCTTGAAGTGTACATCTGTGGTCCAGTGTAAGACAAAGTAAAAAGAGGGAGAACAGAAATAGCTGTCTAAGATACAACAGTTCTAAGTTCTGTCATACCAATGAGGGTAGTGACCATGTGAAGGTTGCCTCTGTTTTGATTTGGGACTGGGTGACGCGGATGGGTGATTATTTGATACTAAATGAGCCACTAAGGGACCTTTCTTTTAGTGAGACTTTGTAAACTCTATTAATCCTACTTTTAGAAACAGAAATTTCTAAATCTTCCAGGCCATATGTTAAGCTTGCAACCTCATTTGTTATCAGTCAGAACAGGTCTACTTAGTATTCTTTTACTATGTGGTAAATATGTGAAACCTGCTATTGCTGGAAAGGTGGGATGGCATTATACACCAACAATGATTCACGTGGTTTAAATCGGAGATCTCTAACTACTGTGTTGCAACCAGTGCATGAGGAAACTTGCCCTTGCAGTTGTGGATTCACAAAGTATAAAGAATTTTCCTCTGTATGTGGATTTACCAGGAGGGAATTTACTTTGGTGGGCACTGAAGCTGCTGACTTAAACATTTCTGAGAATTTTGTAATTTGATTAAGCTTAGGCAGTAATTAAAGAAATTTGCCATTTTTTTCTCAGCTATTTCACTAATGTTTGTGAGATGTGTTTCCCCAATCTGTTACTGAATTGCTTTCTTACACAAATACAACTCCCAGGTGTGCTGCTACACTGGTGCTTTTAATTGCATTTTATTTACTGCATTCCAGAATTATCATTTTGCTTTCATCAACACTTATGGGTAATTTAATATGTGCAAACATAAGATCAGAGCACTAACTGTGGTGCTTATTCCATGCCTTCAGTTCTATGGCAGTTAAAACCTTTAGGTTAAACATATGTTGACATACTTTGTGTGTACCTTCTAGAGGAAAATGAGGTCTTTCCCTTATTTTGGTAGTGAAAGTTTTGAAAGCTATTTCATTTCTCAAGATCAAGTAGTGAAATCTCCATACCTGTTCAGAAAAAAATGAAGACAATGGTATTTATTATTAGTACAGTGTAAAGATCATATGAAGTGATTTAGGGAGCAGTTATAGAAAAGAATCTTTCCCCTTTACTATATGATCTGAAGATGTGCTTGTGCTCTGAATGCAGTACATAGAGTTCACCAGCTGTGAGTGGTTCCCTTGGAACCAATGATGCCATTTAAGATAGAAAACACTAGAAAGCAGAAAATGGTGCAAAATTAGCTAGCTAACACACTGATAAAAGTAAGATGGGATGCCCCAAAGATCACTGATCTTACGCCAGTGCTAAAATGTTTGGTATTATAAGTGACTCTAATCTGTCCTCCTACCTAACATGTTTAATGTGAGTAAAGGTGAGTTAAAATCTACTGCATGCAAGTGGTTCCTATTTCCCAGCTATTTGTCATGTGCTTAGTTCAGTTGTTCTTGCTGAAGCAGTGGCTACTTAAAGGAGATGTTGGATTTCACTGCTGAGACTAATCCAGGTGTTTGAAAATCGGCAGTTTAGGATATGTGCACACCAATGGATACTTGAGAGTCTGCAGGCATATTGAAAGCTATATGTTTTTGGATGTGCTGGAAAATAATTTAGTGAATGACAGGTCCAGAGCAATGGCGCTGTGTATGAGCAGTCAGCTGGGAAAAAGAAAGCCTGGTTACAGGAATTATAAATGAGAATAGCTGTTTGACTTGAGAACAAAATGAGTTGAAAAGACAGCCTAGAAATACGTGGTCAGAAATAAAGGGATCTAGGTTGGACTTATTAATAGTTTTGTCTTCAGCAAACACCTTCAAGCTCATACTCCCAAAGGAGAGAAAAGACAAAAAAAAAAAAAAATCTAAACCAGGAGAGCCACTGATCCATTCTGGATGGCAAGCAGAATGCTATAGTCATCTGGGAAAGGGAGAAGAAAAAAACAGGCACTGGGGAGGTTCAGTATCTTGGCTGCCAAGAGCGAAACAGAACTAGCTGTTCTGCTGGTACAGCGGAGGAGATTTCTGTTGCACACAGAGAAAATGAACCTAACAAAGACACAGGCCTGTAGATAAGAGGGAAGGCTGCCAGGACAATGAAAGGAGGTAGCTATTTGGCTGCGATACAGATTTTCTTTTGACTGTCACTGCAAAACATACCCTGACTGACATGGAACATAAGTCCTTTCTGTGAAGACATTAACATGACATTTGCTGGAAAACTTGGAGGGTTGAATGCTATCCACACCTACCAGCTGTGTTGCAAAGGGAGCAATGCCATTTCTTTCACCTAAGCCTACCCAGTGCCTGGTTTGCCATTAAGAGGGAAATAGTTTATCTTTGCCTGGTACTGAAGAAGGTTTCACAGGCTTTGGACAAATTGAATGTTATTTGAAATGGTGCATTCATCTGCTGGTATTCCATGTGCCTGCTCCTCTTACGTTCATCAAAGTCCTTCTTGGAGACTTCTT